>NC_059471.1:38157423-38757423 GCF_018139145.2 Gymnogyps californianus
CTATGCTATTTATACAGTAACAGCTGATTAAGGAAGATATAATCTGTAGTTCTTTCCAAAACAGTCATTGCTATTGCACTGATTTATTTGCTGTTTTAGATAAAGATCATATACAAGAATTCTTTGTAAATAAAATAAAGGTAAGTAAAGAAGTATTACAATTTCTGTATTATAAAACTAAATTTTTAGTCTTGCTTCTTTCATCACTATTAGATTACGATCTGTCTAATTTAATGTAAATTTATGGGAAAAAATCACAGAGATTTTAAATACTATGACATTGCCACCTTATAGGGGGCTAGCAGTAATTTTCCTCTAACACATATTCACCAGTGATCAGTTTTCCATATCATATATTCTATGAAAGGAAAGAAACAAATAAACGGAGTACAAGATCTGACTCATTGACAAGTGATGTAGTAAAACTCCATAGAAGACACCCAGAAAATACTATTCTGAAAGCCAGAACCTGATCCAACTCTTTTGAGATTAGTGAAAAGGAGATTCCTCTTGCTCAAGTTCTGACATCTATAATGTGTTTACATCTAAGTGAGTCTTCTAGACTCCCTTTGCCTGAACACTAATATAAATGTAAAAATAGATCAGATATAACTTGAATACTTGATGTTTTCTTCTGGGCGCTATCAAGATTTTAAAGGTTTGTAATACTTTGCTTGTTTTTATGGCACCACAGTTAAATACATCTGAATATAATTTATAATAATTAATTAAGGTTTAAATATAATGTAAATGATATAGCATACCTAAGGGCTAGAATTTACAGATAAACATATCCATTCATGAAATTCCCATTTCAGTCAAAAGGAAAAGGCTGTTTCAACTCAAAGGTAAAGTCTTAAACAGATTAAACATTAATTCAGTATTTATTTAGAGTTAATATAAATCCTTTTCATTTTAAGAATTATATCATGTTGACACTTAGTAATATTTCTTATTTGTTAATGTGCAATAGCTTTCCTTTCAAAGCTAAATAAGTGTACAGTTGAAAAATTTATCTTAAAGCTTGATGTCTTTTGGGGTTAGATAGCCAGTCTTCAGGCCAATCTCTCCAGATATAAACATCTAAAAAAAAAAAAAATAATCAGCATTTAGTGCTAAATGCTAAGCATTTTACTACACAATGCCTATCATCACTATATAATAACATCTGACAAAATGCTATTACCATCAGAGGGGAGGCTTTTAAATCAGGCCTTAACTACTTTTATTAAAGGCTTGGAAGGTAATCACTGAAATTATATTTTTTTTCTTGTGTGTTTATGCTTCTGTCTGGAGTCTTTAGAGATTTGCCAGTTACAATCTATCTATTACCTGTTGTGAAACACCAGTAACGAGATAATACAAGCAATTAGAAAAGCATTGCTCACTCCTGAAGAAGTGTTATTGCCTTAAATGAATGTTTCCAAAGGGAATACACAATAGTCTTTCAGTGACATTTTTTTGTTCCTATATTTTCCCAAAGATACCTTTTGTTTCTGACATATCCTGTCTAATCAGTAACTCACAGGTGGCTGCAGAGTAGTGCTAATGCAGTAAATATACTCCCTTGGGAGTAAGTAACATTAAATCTCAAATCCACAGAAAACAAGGTCAGTCTATGATCCCTTTATACATGATGTCAAAACACAGTATCTTAAAAACTCTTCTTGGTTAGATTTAATGTTATGTTTCTTAAACATTTCAAAATCTGTAGCCTGCAATTAGGCTTGCCACAGTGTTACGCACTAAGGGTGAGAATTAAACACACGGATCTCACCTCTCAGCATCCAGATGTAAGTCCATGTATCTCCCACTTGCCAGTGCTGCATGCTTTTTCCCAGCCTGAGACCCTGTGTGATGGTCCCAGCTGGTCACCCTACTCTGTGACTCACTAAGTGCTTATCATATGGGGAGACAAAACATGGGCTCTCATAAGGCAGAGTTATGCTCGTGGCCTCTCATAAGGCAGAGTTATGAGGTGATGCCTATCACTTTGCCCCCTGGTCTGCCAAGGGCTCTTCTGCTCTTTTGCCTCTTATTTCTGACAAGATAAAGTGACCCTGAGGTTTTCCACACTGTTAGTGATTTCTAAGACAGTAGGAAGGGATCTACAAAATGGTTACTAGAAATAATAATGAAATAAATTAGAGAAAACCCACCACCCTCATATACACACCACCAGTGCCCTTTTAGCTGTTGGATGAGTGTCCCTCCCTGCTGGGAAGGTTGATCAGTGGGCTCCTGCCCTGTTCTGGGAAGGTCTCCACTATGGAGTACCTCTACCTTGGACTGTGAGCTCTGGAACCCAACCTCATGGAGATGAGTTCTTGTGTCCACGTGCCTGAAGGCGTCCCCACACACACAGGCTGGACACATCCACACTGTATAGGATTTGGTTGTGCATCTCCTCTGGGCCCCAAGTGTAAACTCTAAGACTAAAAAACCACTTTTGATGAGTGGCTTTCTTTTTTTTTTTTTTTTTTTAATTCAAAGTGCAACACAGCTCACCAGAGGGTGTATTTTTAACATGAAACTGAAGGTGTATTTTGCTTGGCCTATTGTCTGACATGAAGGTGTGTGATGGCATTTGAGGAGAAAAAGTTTGCTGGACTGTTGTTGGAAGACACTGTAGGAGAGGAAAAAAACATGTCTGCTGCAATATTCTATCCATACTGCTTAACTCAAAAAAAAGAGACCAAGGTTCAAGGGTAAATTTGAGTTTAAAGTTATTTGACAGTGTAGATGTACCCTTCATTTGTTTTTGAATAGGTCTACTTCTAGTCAGATTATGGCTCTGGAAAACTGAAGAATTGGGTTCATGAGGGTACCAAGTGCTTTGTGTATTTTTCTTGTCTCCCTCTTTCCACAATCTGCAAAAAATATTTGCAAAGTAAACAGACCATGTAACTCCTTTTTTTTACTAAAAGTTTAGGTGGTCTTTACATAAGAATACTGAGAAATTCTGTTCAGGAACCAGAAGTGTTTGGGATTTATCAGTAACTCTTATTTCTTGGAGCTGAAGTTGGAGAAAAACTGAGTACTCTTGCCTTTATACTCAGTCCTACAGAACATACTATACTCAGAATGAGATGCAGCAAAAAAAAAAAGAGACTGCAACAGGAAGAATGTATAATTATGCAGACTACTTTTGGGTCTGTTTTTTTGGTTTTGTTTTGGTTTATGTACTACTTTTCTTGTAACTTGTCTTACAGTTTGTCTTACAGTTTAAAGGGACACTATTTATCAGTTTTCAGACAGGCAAAAAAGTATTTCTTGTTTTCCCCTTAGTGTGTTTGTTGTTTAACAAACACTTGGGTTTACATGTGATATTGACTACTAAAGGCTCAATTACAACAAAAAACAACATTCATGCCAGAAGAGTGAGAGGTTTTTAACTATTAAAGAATGCAAATTAGTTTGCAAAATCAGGTGGCATGGTCAGCCCAACTCAAAGCTCTCAAGCACATTTTTCCCTCTGTTTTGATAAAATGCAAATAGGAAAGCTCTTGGCCACCACAAGCTGTAAAATGAAATAGGAACCTATATGATATACCATAAAAATTATAGCAGTTTACTTGTACTGCACCGTGTTTTCTTTAAAAACTGAACAAAATATAAATCTATTAAAATTAATAGATTTATACTATGTCTCACAGAAGAGAGAAGCAATAGCTGCATTTGCAGTCAATTAACACACTCTGGATGGTGAGAATACAAGTGACATTTATCCCCTTTGAGCTTCTTGCCTTATTGATAGATTCAATGCCTGACTGGGTAAATCAGCAAGTAAATCAATGCCTAGAGACTACTTCATATTGTTTGCTGCCCTTGTAGAGATGATAGCTCCTTGAGCAAACCTATGGGTGGTACTTGCCACATTAATCTCCTGCCAAATCTATGCCACAGCCTATGCAGATGAAATCAAAATGAGCTCAGCTGATCAAAAATGCAAAACAGCAGATCATGAAGAGCCTCAATTAATAAGGGGCTAAAAGAAACTTTTGCCACTTGGTCTGTAGAAACAAAGTATTTCCAACAGCACGTATGCAGAGAAGCTCTTTACAGTCATGCAGGCCTTCCTCGAGGAGTTCTGTACTTTACTGGAACTTTAACATCGGAAACTCAAGTTGACTTCATCAGGCACTGAATGATGGGAAGGTTTGTCTAAATTGTCCTTTCCTTTAGATTTATTTATTTTTATCACCAAAAAGGGATTGCTTCAAGGACATGGGTTGCCATTGGTTGAAAAAAGGTGCATCTTTGTATAGGTGCATTTGGAAGCAGACAGTGGAACCGATGGAATAGAGAGTCTTATATGACATCTACATTTTAAAAAGGAGTTAAGGAAATTTCACGTAACAGTGGACATTTAAGCTAGAATTCTGCAGTGTGAATACACCAGAAACACTAATCAGTGACAGTCTCTAGGGTACTATCCAGTAAGCAGTAATTTAATTAAGTATAGTCAGTATGTTTTTGGAAAAATTAGTCTATAGCCAGTATTCAATTTTTTTTTTAAAAAGAGGTAACAAAAAGCTGATGAGAGAAAGTCATAGGCGTAATATGCCCATGCATTAATTTACAACTGCATTTTCAAAGTACTACACAGGCTGTTAGCTAAGCAATTCCCATTAGAGATGGCAAATGAAACCTTATTTCCTGCTTTCAAATTGTGGGTGCAAGAATGCTTTTTGAAATACACCTACAAAGTTGGTGAATACATTACAGTGATGACTGACTGATTTGGAACTCCAAGAGAGAGAAAATGTTTTAAATAAATGGGCAGAGGGAGTGAGTGACTATGGATGAGTACTAAAGCAATTCCGTTCACTTTGTAAAGCAATGACCCAGAGGAGGAGATGTGCAGTAGAGAGATAAAATTTCCTGATACTAAAAACCAGGGAGGCATAGTAGTCATTGACAGAAAAAGGAAGTATAGTACAAAATTACTTGGATAGACTAATTGCCTGAACTGATAAATACAGTTCAACCCTGTGAAATTTAATCTCCTGTAGCTAGATGGAGTTTCATACCAAAAATAAGAGAACATAATTTAAATGACTAAACGCAACAGAATTCTGAGAAGTGTCTGAGGACAATGATTATAAAGAATAAACAAACTTCCCCCCCCCGCCCCCTACAGAATCACAGTGTATCAAAGTGTAGTATGGACTGCCCTCTGTGTACTGAGAATAGAACTGCATGAACATGGCTGGTTGGGTGCCTTGGGAGGCCTGCTGGCTGTTCTAACTTCACCTGGCAGTTCCAAGGGTGGTGGCCTAAAATTCGCTGCACTCCCAGTCCCTGCCTGCACATTCCTGCTGTGTCCCTCGGGAGTCTCAGTCTGTCTTGTTGCAGGAAAAACAGCAATATAGCAAATCTCAATGCCAGACTTTACAGGAGAAGATGGTTTTATTTTTAAGCAAAATTGATTTCATTCATTCACATTCACACTCTTCTACCCATACACTCATATGCATCAGGATGCTTGCATGCAGACTGACTGTCCAGGATTCCCTTCAGTGGCCTGGAAGACAAAGGATGGCAACTATCAAGTCTTCCTCACATCTCATGGCTCTCACTTAGTTTGGCAGCCATATTGGTTTGGGTATGCTTTTTCATACCTTCTAGGAGCTGACAGTGTTTGGTTTCTCTATTCTGTACCAGCTGTGTGAGTTGTCAGGATTTACTCAGTGTACTCTGTTTCTCTGTTTGGGTGTCTGGGCTCTTGGTGACCTGTAAATCTAGTGGACATCAGTGTATGCCATTCTCATAAACCCTCTCTTGGTGTTTGTTCCTTCCATTTTTTCCACACCAGATGTTAAATTTCATCCTTCACACATGATAATCTTAATATTTCTATTACAATTCTCTGCATTGTGGAGTTGCTTTTGATAATATGACCTCATATCACAAAGGCAGATGAGACAGATGGACGTTCTTGGTCCAAGAACAATCCCTTCATGGTGGCAAAAAATGTGCCCTAAAGCAGACCCCAAAGAACAGGGTGCAGCAGCGGATTTCTTTCTTGCAGCACCCAGAGCCAGCCAGAAGGATGTTTCACCATATCAGAAGAGCAGATGTTAGGCAGTTTTTGGTTTTGAGCTTGTGGGATCATAAGATAATTCAGGCTGGAAGGCACCTCAGTACATCATCCATCCTCTTGCTGAAAGCATGGTCAGTTACAAGGTCAGACCAGGCTGCTCAGGGCTTTATCCGATCTAGTCTTGAAAATGTCCAAGAACAGAAGGCGCACAGCCTCATTGGGCAAACTCTTTCAATGCTTGACTGTCTTTGCGGTGAGAAAGTTATTCCCGAACAAGGTAAATAGATATTGTTCGTTGAGTTTTGTGGGAGCAAGTTTCAGATTTTCCTGATTAGAAGACATATGGCCTGATTCAGAAATAGATGATTGTGTAAGGTGGCATAGAGATTTGTATGAGTAAGGCAAATGGCTGCTTTCACAAGGCATTCTCAGGGGTCTCATCACGTTGCAGTAAATTATTGCTCTCACAAAGAATTCCAGTCATGTTGCAGAGACGGTTTAGGTTGGCAGCATGGATCCTAACATTAGGCCCATGAAAAATAGATATAATCTGAATTAAATTTCGTTAACTCAACATGGGAATGTCAGCTCTCTGTGGGAAAAAGAAATCAGGGAAAAGTAACAGAGGGAGCTTCTCAGCTGATGCTGAGGTAGATCTCCAGACTGCATGATGCTATGCCAAGTTACATCCTCAGAGGAACTGGTCTGCTTAAGATAAATCTAAAAGACATGATTCTGATCCCAAAGGGAAATGAAATCATGATCTGAAATGGGGTTCAAGGTGATAAGAGGGGTAAGAGGATCTGTTTCGTGGATGTGACTGCATTAAATGATGCAGAAATTTACATATTGTTGCATGTCAGTGTCAGGAGTAGTCACACTGAACGGTGCCATTAGCACTGGCAGAATAGTATATCTATATTCAGATAATCAGAGACCCTGTGGTTGATTTTACCTCCCTACTTTCACAGAACATTTAGCCTGAGTAATTTTGTCGGTTCCATGAATTCATAACATGCAAAGAGCCAATAATGCATGTGGTTGATGAAGTGCAAATTCATGCAGACCTGCCACTGTATGTCAGGCAGTCCAGCCCCGATGTCATTCTTTCAAAGCTTTCTATTTTTTCAACATCCTTTATAAAACTCTTTAACTGTGAACATTATATGAGGAATAATATAATTAAAGCTATATAACTTTACTATCACCTTGGTACTTGTTTGATTTTTGCAGGATTGCACATCCGACAGTTCTACAGCAATGACATGGGTGTTCCTTATATGTAGGAAGGGATTCACCTACCTTTAGATATCTAGAGTGAAACATCTGCGCCTGGGCTGGGAATGGTAGGTTCCTTTTATAGCCAAACAATAATCTTCAAAAGGTGAGTCATTCTAAGCTTGGTACTTTAGATAACTATCTCTGGAGGAGATGAATTCCCTTCTAGAGGTGCCTGTCTCTTCATTGTCTGTTAGAGGAGACGGGATTTACCTTATTCTAATCCATGTTTAGACATCTAATTTGGATTAGGGCCCATAACTTCTACCACAGTTTTTTATCATTGCATTTTTATTGTACTGCTTTCCATTTAACCATTTCTAGCTTTACAAAGGTGATCTGCATTCCTTGTCCTAACATACTGTCCTGGTTTCGGCTAGGATAGAGTTAATTTTCTTCCTTGTAGCTGGTATAGTGCTGTGTTTTAGATTTAGTAGGAAAATAAGTTGATAACACACTGATGTTTTTAGTTGTTGCTAAGTAGTGTTTATACTAAGTCAAGGATTTTTCAGCTTCTCATGCCCTGCCAGCGAGAAGGCTGGAGGGGCACATGAAGTTGGGAGGGGACACCGCCAGGACAGCTGACCCAAACTGGCCAAAGGAATATTCCATACCATATGACATCATGCCCAGTATATAAACAGGGGGGAGTTGGCCAGGAGGGGCGGATCACTGCTCGGGAACTAATTGGGCATTGGTCAGTGAGTGGTGAGCAATTGCATTGTGCATCACTTGTTTTGTATATTCTAATTCTTTTAGTATTACTATTGTCATTTTATTATCATTATCATGATTTTTTCCTTCCTTTCTGTCCTATTAAACTGTCTTTATCTCAACCCACGAGGTTTTTTTTTTCGATTCTCTCCCCCATCCCACTGGGTGGGGGGAGTGACTGAGTGGTGTTTAGTTGCCGGCTGGGGTTAAACCACGACACATACAAATGGCCTTGCCAAGTGATTCAGATCTGTTTGCATATGGAAATGGATAGATTCAACACAAGATAACCAGAATGCTGAAGGGAACACAGAAACTTGGAACTCCAAGAAGAGAGAAACTGAGTATATAACAAATTACAAGTAATGGTGCTTAGCTCCTTGAATAAATTGCTTAAGCACTGTGCATAACTAAGCCAGGGGATCTATATTACTACTGTTCTGTAGAAGAAGCTAGAAGAATTATTTAATTCTGCAGGTAACAAATTACTACCCACCAGCAAATGTAGTAAACAAATGAAAAGGACAGATAAGAAAGCAAAACTGAATTTCAGCTGGAGTGCAGCAAAAAGTGATGTTCTTCACTGATACTTTCAAGTGCCTAAGAACATTTTCTCCTTCTTGTGTTTGTTTTTTAAAAAATATGAGGAATTCCAGTTTATGATTTTTTAACCTTTTTTTTTTTTTTACTAGAGGCCTCATTTGTAGCTTTGTCAGCTCACAGCTGTGAGGTAGGAAAGCCAGCACTGAAGAATTCTACATGAGAGTTAGTTGTAGAAAATATTCCCTAGTCAACAAGGAGGGTTGGTCTGTGTCAGCTGGGTTTCACTCTTGACTCAAAACTTCATTAATACTGACATGCTGGAACTGATGCAGTGCAGTATAAAGCCTCACATACTGCAGTATTTTCTACAGCAAGAGGTGGACACTATGACTCTGCAGTCTACAAGGACTCCCCAGGGCTAAGATGAAGCCCTGACCCCGTTTCTCCTCTCCTGTTAGTTGCTTGGCCAATTCCCTGACCATCTGCAGAGATCTTTATTTATGCCACTATTTAATTTGCTTCTCTGAGGCGAGCTCAGCAGCTCACCTCAAAGAAAGCAGCAAGATGATTTCAGCCTTGCTGCATAATGTCTGAAGATCTGTTGTTCAAACAGGGTAGCCCTAATCTAGCAAGCTGAATAAGATCCTACCTTGGATTGACTCACAGGCTGGGTGGTAAATGAATAGCCATGAAGGGAAGGCAAAGTTCAATGACTTTAAGGGCCTTTGTGCGCTCTGATAATGGCACAGAAAGAAACAGTTGTGGCTGTTACAGCTGTGATTGATAGTCTGATGACAGAGGAAAAAAAAATGGTCGTAGGTGGAGGTAGGAGGTTTGATTCGACCAGTTAGACAAAACAGAAAAGAAAAATCAAACTCTCAAGCATACAAGATCTTCTAAAGTAAGTGTATGCACTGGGGAGTTACATTTGAAAGAAAATCTCCTCCTTGCTGTTTCAATGTATTTCTGTTTACAAAAGAATAGAAATTTTTCAGGTCAGTGAGAACTGTGGGCATCAGAAGTGTGTTTTAAGCTGTATCTTAGGAGACACCTGCTGATATGTTTTAGCTATCAATACAATTTACACAGATTTGTTTCATGTGCCTTCCCTTTTGAAAACATAGTATACGCTGAGAAAATATTTATGGTTTTAGCCCTCACACTAGCAGAAAAACAACAGTCCCTATTTTAGTTCTCTGTCCCCACCTCTGCTCTAACTGTATCACAGAGACTCGTGGAATAAAGTAAATCTCCTTCCTCACTTGTACTCTTTTCTTTTGTCTGTGGCTGCCTCCAGAATACTATTTTGACAACACAGCTACATTACCAAGAAGATATATACGCAGTTAAATACAATACTTGACATTTACATGCCTCTCTTCTTTCTAAGATCTCAAAGGGAACTATAAAGTGTAAACACTCCCGTTGTAATTTTATATACGGAGAAAGCAAGACACAGTGAGGGGTAGAACTGAGAACAGAACCAAACCTTCTTATCTCTAGACATGAGCTTGTCATTTTAGACCAATTATATTGTCTAGTTTTGGTTTTATGGGGAAAAAAACATATATTTGAGGCTCCAGAATGCAATGTGTGAAACTGCATGTAGTGACAAGTCTTATTAAGAGTTTCTTCTTTGCAGAAATAGCCCATCTAAAAACCCTTATTGCCCTGTACAGTCTGCTTAGAGAATTTCTGCTCAGTATTCTTCCTGAATAAATAAGAAAGGATGTTATTTTCATGTCTTGGTTTCTGACTAAATTGCTGATAGCAATAAGAAATCTTTCAGAGGGAAAAAAAATAATCTTTGCTGAGAAAAGCATAAAGGAAGTTTGTATCTCCTAGACTAATTCTATAACCTTTTGGCTGTAGATCTGAATATATTTATGAGTGAAGATGTGATTTATGCTTCAAGTGAAAAGAAAGATGATAAAGATGAATTAGATCATCCAGTCCATTTGATCATCAAGTAAGCTGCAGCAGCAATTCTTTGATAGAGAACAAAATCATATTAAAATGATAAGAACAGAATTAACAAGGAACACAGAAGAAAGAAAAAAATATAAAGGAGATGATTTTAGGAGACTAAATAACAAAAAAATCCTTGAATTGTGAATAAAAATTAGCTCATCATGAAATAGAGGCTCCCAATTTGATTTTGGGAGCTTAAATATCAAGCAGTGCTGTAGAATTACGTCAGAAACAGCAGTTCCACAAGCAGGCAATTAACCACAGTTAGGATCAGGAGCAGATAGTCAGGAGACTGCGTATTAAGCTCTTCCTTGATATGAAATCAGAATTTGATTTAATTATTGACATGAGTAGAGCTACTGCAGGTCACATAAGGGTTTCCTGTTATACACATTGTTGTTTTCTGTTTTCATAGGCCTGTTTCATCATCTGCAGACTGAGACTAATGCATGCCTCTATCAGGAAGCATTATGAGTTTTGTCAAAGAAATACAAAGTTCTATTTTTTGTTCTGGTGTTTATTACAGATCTGTTGTGGCACTGCTCAGAAATGTTTCCCACTTGGGAAAAAATGACACAAACAAAAACTGAAAATCAATTTTAAAATATTTTGTGCTTAAAGAAGAAAGTATTGGAGGTCTGAAGTATTTTGATTTGCAAAGGAAAGCTAAAGTGAAAATTGCATGGCATATGCGTCCCACATATCCAAATTTCTGAACATCAAAAAAGGCAGGGAATAACTATTTTTCTTCATTTTCTGGGGCTTAAAGAGAGAGCTGGGTTTCAAACAGGCTTAATGGGTGCAACTTAAACAGTTTATTTAAAATTCTTCAACAGAATAAACTGGGTTGTGTTTATTACTGGACAAAAGAAAGACTGTGAGGAACATTACTATTTTATTCCAGCATTAATGATTAAGATCTTCCTAATTTTAGAATTCTCAGAAAAGGAAAAAAACCCAACACTAGACATCTTACAGGCTATGGCTTTCCCATAGCAACTACAAAAATTTAGTCCAGCATTTGGAAAACAAGTTTACCCTTTCAAATTAGTGCTGTGCATTCCTGTATTATGGCTGCCTGACTGTAAAAGTTCCTCCTGGGCAGAGTGCCCCTGAATCCCTATTAGAGCTTTGCCTTTCAAAGACAAAACAGAGTGGTTTATGTTGCTGTGTAAGCTGAAAATGCTGGTTCTTAGATACATTATTTGACACTTCACAGTGTGAAGCTATTACTAATTAAACAGCCTTATTTTATGAAGTTTGTGAACTTCATAAAAAGTTTAGAAAATAGTGTCTACACTTAATGCAAACAATCCAAGGTTAGAGGCTAGGTACTTATTTATTCACAAAGCTCTGGGCCTTCAGGACCTTTTAGGTCCATTTTGTTCCCTACTTGATTACTTGAGCCTGTTTAAGATTTTTTTTTTTAGTTTTTATTTTTTTCCATTACAAACTGTACAGATTGTCAACACAAAATTAGAAATCTCTGCATGGTGTTTTTCTCTTAATGCTTGATGTTGATGCTGTGTGACATGAGTTAATATCAAGTCAATGATAAGTTCAAGTGCAGTAAATGCCTTAGAAGGGAGATGACTGAATCACTTTGATGGAATCTGTTGGTAAAAACATACAAGGAATACACAAGGAAGACAAGGAAAAGGAGGTCAGTGAAAAAATAAAGGTGAAACAGCAGAGGAAAGGAGATGGTAGAGGAGATCAGAGATGCATTTAATGCAGACAGACATCACAAAGAAAGCAAAGGCCAAAGAGTTCTACCCAAAAAATGGAGCACCTTCAAGTCACCTATGACAAGCAGCATTTCCATCTGTCTGTTACAGCAGGACTATCATCCATAAGCCTAGCATTAGGCAAATGTCTTCTTTGAATAGTGCTATTCTGGGGCACCCATTGCCTATGTAAATTCCAGCTTGCAAAATCAGTTCTCTAATTCCTGTCTTTTCTATTGAGTTTCTAGCAGAACTCCATTTTTGCAAGTCCAGTGATGCATTTTGTAGACTTTTCTTTGTTGGGAGGAGGGCTTCAAAGCAGAATGAGAGGGTGGGCAGTTTCATGTGTATCTGCTGATCTACTGACCTTTACTGACCTTTTACCTTTTGGTAAAAAATGTGTTGTGTAGCTCAACACAAGCTGGAAGAATGGTAATGCAGAGATGAGTCTTCTTGTTTCTACACTTAGCAAGCACACTGATTTTGTTTTCACTTTTAAATTTCTTATATTTATAATGATGACAGAATTTGGAGTTTTCTCTGGAAAAGGGGCTGTATGGCACAGAAATACATTTTAAAAATACATTTTAAAGCACCTGGATAGTCTTGTCTCCTGGTCTCTGAAGCAGACATCTGAGAACATTATTAATCTATATTAGGAAATTTCAGATACTTAGAATGAGTTCCTCAGTGTTCATTCAGAGGTCCTCAGTCAGATGTACAAGCCAGACTGTTCTCTTCAGCAACTGTTGTTTGTTTTTCCAAATTCAGTGAAGGTTTCTGTATCAATAATTTGCTTACTGTTTTATCTTGCTTGTTCAGTTTTTCCTAGCCTACAAACATATTCACACCTTCAAAATAATAGATACCAATACTGTTATTTCAAAAACCTCATTAGTATGTTTGCAAGTCAAAGCAGAGTTTGGTCTTTTGCAAATAAGGGCATAATATTTAATTTTTACCTACTATGGCAAAAGTAGTATTGAAATAGTTTGAAACTATTTCTCCTATATAAAACTCATCTTCGTACAAGGCACTCTGTGTAGCGCTGGTCTAAACGTGCTTTAAGGGTAGTAACTGCTGCTTTGTATAAACAAAGACCAGCATCTTCCACAGACTTTGCATGCAGCTTTGACTTAGATAAAGTGAAGTCAACACAGAAACTAATGCTATTTCTTCATGTCACTCTTTATCTGCATTTTAGCTTGAGTAGAAAGAAGGAAGAGAAATCCAGTCAAGTGAGATTTGGCTTGTGGAACTGCATGCTGGAGTCAGGTATTGTATTCCTTGTCTCCTGTTGCTACTAGAAATTTATGTCTTGAACCATGAAAGCTGAGGCACATGTTTCCTCTAGGGCTTGGAAGAAGAACTGAAAAGATAATGAAAATGTTTGCTTGGGATGCGCACAAACTCAGTAGGCCAGTCATGTATTTTGAAGGTATACTTAACAACAGTAACACTCTTATAGACGTTCTGGAGAGTAACACTTATCTCCCATATCATTTGAAGCATGAGTTAGTCACTTTGTCATTCAGTTCAGCACAACAAAGCAAAGTGAAGGGTCACTGTCATTCAATTTCTTGGCACAGGTACAGGGCATAATTTAATGGCTTGTGGTAGCCAAATGTGAAGTTAGCTGCAGAGGCAGAGGGCCTCATAGATTTCCCTTTTATCATTATTCTGTAGAATATGGTAGATAATTTCCAAATAAAATATGCCAGTACAGCTGTTATGCTGTTGATAACTTGTCTTTCATCTGTGAAATTGCTTTTAGACTTGGTACCTGCCTTGAACACGAGCACTACATCTTTGCTACACTGCTGGATTCATTTGAAAGATACCCGCTGCTGTAGCTTGGAAGAGGTACTGTTGAATTTTAAGGGCTTTTTTGAACTCATGCAATGATCAGTGAGGACAGGCATCAGTGATAGGATATTTGCATAACAGTTTTCAGAAATAGTAGTAGAAAGCAAATGTTGTAAAAGTGGGGATTAAAGGGAACTTTCTTAGCACTAACTATCTTAAGTACCATTCAGTATTCAGCTGGCTCTTCTCTAGTGACTGTTCTAATAATACCTTCCCTGATTACAGTATTTTTAACAGAAACATGCTCAGCTAATATCTCCAAAGTAGGCAGATATCCATCCCACTTAACAAATTAATTTGCAGCCAGGTAGGCGGCAAAACAAGAATTCTGATCTCTGTGCCCCCTGGGTTCATGCTTACTGCTTGAACTAAAAAGGGAGCTCTGTTATCTCAAGCCAGAAAACAGGCTTTCAGATTTTACCCACCCTTTTTTTATACTATTTTAGGGTGATGTTTATCTCTAAAGAACCACATGATCTTAATTCAGAGGGACACTTACTGCAGCCTTAAAAGTGTACTGCAATCTCTAATTGATCAATGCTGTTTCCAAGGTGTGAGTGCTGATTAAGGAAAAAAAAAAGAGAGAGAGAAATGTCAGTAATAGCATGATGATTTTAACTAGGATATGGGCATTGCCACGTTTACATGAGGGGATCATGCTGTGCATTCAGTAAGAGCTGCAAAATTTTTTCATACTTACTATCATATACACTGAAAAAAATAGATTTTTAAAGAGTAATGTCTTTATTTTTTACTTATTCACCCCCATTTCTAATAGGCAAAAATATGCTTTTAAGTGTTTTTTTTTCCTTCTATTCATCTCAAGCAGCTGAGGTTCTGGTTCCTTGTATGTCTTGCAGGTCATGAGCTAAAAAAATCTGAGCTACACTAACTCCTTGTTTGTGTGTCCCCAAGTTGTCAGCAGAACTCCCTGCAGCATTCTCAGATGCCTGAAACGGGGGGTGCATGGAGAGCAGTAAGATGATATTTATGTGAACCGTATCCTTGTAGAGCAGAGAATGGGCTTTCTTTCCGAAAAATTATCTCTTTGCCCAGATGATTAGTCTGAGCTCAAAACAGCAGGAGAAACAGTACATGCCTATTTTTGCATCTGACTGTTCACTTTACTCATGCAATGATTTAAAGACATGAGGCACTCACTTTGTCTTTTCTGGTTACCTGCAAATTAACTCATTATAGTTTAAGGAGGGGAACTAGTTCTACGGTTGCACACATAGGGCTTACAGCAGTGGTCTTTCTGTTTGGGCATGTAGGGATATGGATACATAAATCCAGTACCTTTCTTAACCATTTGAACAGTGTGCTCTCCTCAGACAACATTTCCCACTGTTTAGAGAAGCTGCAGTTTCCCTTTGGGAAACACTTTGAGCTAAGCTACAAATGACTCACTCTGTCTTTTATTTTGGTCTCCCACAGTATGCTATTGGTCTCAAACAGGCAATAACCAGTGTGAACACATGTGTTGTCTCACCTTGATATCAGTTTTTTGCCTATTAGATTGTTTTTCTTTTAAATAAATGAAGAAAGCTGCTCTTTGGTGGCTGGCTCATTTATTTGAGTGGGCAATAATGTCTCACTTTAATATTTGCTGTATGGTCCTGTAGCATGAAGTCTAGGATTTACCAGTCCAGTACAGGTCAAGATCCTGTAAAAACAAACAAACAAGCAAGCAAACAAATAAACAAACAAACAAAACCAAAACATGTCCTGATATGAAAACTGTAAATCTAAAATATTCAGAAAAAAATAGTAAGGGTTTTCTAAGTCAGGAAGATGGCTGAAATGTAAACAGACCGCAAATGCAGCCAACTAAAAGCATTCTTTTTTTATTTGTCTTCTTTTAAAATAAACTTTATCAATATTTTATCGGACTTTTCAGCTCTGAAGTCATCAGACTCACAGTAAAAGATTAAGAATTGATAATGCTGTGGAACAGCATTTGTATCTCCATAATGAAGATTTACCCATAGCCAAAACATGAATATAATGTTCTAAATGGCAACCCCAGTAAGACAAGTCTGACATGACAGTCACTGCATCAGAAGTCCTTACACTCCCTTTTGGCTTGGTTGTTGCATAACTATTATGCAGTCCAGCAGAGTACAATCATCTCCAATGTAGCATTTTAGATACATTACGCAGGCATAAATTATTGCTAATGCAGCATGCCTTTCTTCTGCATCAGTACTCTTCTGATTATTCTGAGGACTAGTGTTAGTGTACCCTATAAGTTTTTATAATATATGTTTTGTGCACTTTGCAATATATAAATGTAAATTAGCAAAATGGAGGTCTTTGCAGCAGAGTTTAAGAGCTGAAGTGATGGAATAAACTGGTATAACTGGCAGAGGGGAGGTGTTGCTTTTAGCAATGGGAAAACTAAGTGTTCCTCTGAAACTGCCCAGAACAGAGGTTCTCATATTGTTGTCCTTGAATCACTATTGGGCTTAAGGACATTCACTTTTCATATCCATTGATCCTCATTTTATGCTGTCTCTCCTTATTTTTAAGTCCTACTAAACTGCACTCAAAGATGGCTAAATGCATTCAGCACTTTCATAATATCAGCTTACTCACTTGGCCACAGGCATGCTATCTCACTGTTAACAGGAGAAATCATCCACATAATTGAAACCAAGAAGGAAGCTGTCCTGCCAGATGTTCTCTAAAAGGTACTTCTCCTTAAGAGGGTGATTAATCTCATCCGACATTCGCTACGTATAAGGTAGGTGTCTAAGTAAGTTAGTTGTTTATGTTCTATTTATAAACAATGAGCAGAGACAAGAATCTCTTAGACGTATCTGAAGTTGGGCTCTATCAGCTTCCAGAGTGCTTGTTGCTCTCCATTGTCTCCAAAGAGGCATTGATATCTAGTTTACCCGAGACACTGATTTTTTAAGCAGTTACGGTTAGGTGAGATGAAGTCCATCATCAGGTATTACAGAGTGTTGTGCAATGAATACAGTCCATTGTGACATGAATTCACTTTGCCAGTTGCTCAGCTTGGCCAAATAAAAAGCAGTTTAGAAGCAGAGGCCCATTAAGACAAGCTACCAGAGCACCAAGAACAAGGGAATATTTTCAACACTTCTCAGAAGCAGTTGAGGACCCATACCTAGTCTACGAAAATACATAGATCCACCTTCTTATTCCCATTCTTCTGATAGAGACTCCTGGAAATCTCATATGGTAGTTATAACCAGTTGAATTAGAAAGAATGACTTACCTTTGCATTATTATTGCAGTCACATTTTGAATTGATAGTCTTAGTTTTCATACCCAATTTTTGCCGTTCTTGCTTCTTTTATGTTCATCTTTCCTAAACTAGTCTCATACAATATGCCTTGCTATAATGTCACAAGCCAAATAAAGCTGAAAAACTTTTTGGGGGAATATCCATGTGAGAAACTGCCTTCTGGCTCATATCTACTTTACTTTAATGACTCAGGTATCTCTGGTTTATTTGATAACATGGACATATTAAAGGACATATTAAAAACAAGGCATACTGATTTATTCCAGGTTTCTACTTGGAGCTAGGAGCAGTGACTAAGCTCATTTGCATGTCAGAGTCCCTTACACCTTCAGCATGGTTTATTTGCAGGACTGGGTTCATTGCTTGAATTTGCATCTCTAACTAAGTAGAGGTATTCAGAATTTCATTATCTGTGTGCTTTAAAAACCATGCTAAAATCCTTTATTACTAAAAGGAGTTCAAAGCAATGAAACTTTAGATACAAATCCCTTGAGCTATTATGTAAGTGTCATGTATTGCACAAAATTTAAATTAAGTAATAGTAATAGTAAAGAGAAGTTAGGCATGGAACAAAGAAATTTTTTATGCTAATTTAAATTTGTTTTCTTGTGTTTAGATCTGCAAAGTTTCTTTGGAAAATGAATTCATCTCCTTCTTAGTCCAATGTTGACTTAATAGCTTTAACTTGACTGTCTATGTAAAATTCAGCTTTATGTTCTGGGGTTTCAGCATCTTTCTATTTGGCACAAGTAACTGCTTTATTTCTAAATGTCTGTATAACAGTGTACCAGATGAATACTTTACTAGCATGACACATAATCAGAGGAGATTTTGGATTTCTGTATTTTGTAGCTCTGTTGTTTCTTGTCTGTCTAACAGTTGTAAATGTTCACAGAAGATTTAGATGGCAAATATTTAACAAGAAGAAAATCCTTTCCTTTTAATCAGCCTTCCCAGAAAGTTGCTTTATTTTTATATGCACATCCATATTGTGCATATATGTGTATGTATATTTGTTTTATATATGCATTATATGCTATACATATTCTTTCTTACAATATAAACTATTTATGATATATATAAATACATATAAACTCTTTATGATATATATAAATATGTGTGACAGTTAGTTGCTCCTTAAATC
Organism: Gymnogyps californianus; assembly: GCF_018139145.2. Taxonomy (NCBI): domain Eukaryota; kingdom Metazoa; phylum Chordata; class Aves; order Accipitriformes; family Cathartidae; genus Gymnogyps; species Gymnogyps californianus. The sequence continues at coordinate 38,175,990 of NC_059471.1, forward strand.
AAATCCAGTTGAATCCTAGCCTGGTGAATGCCATGCACCTCTTTATCTGGTTAAGTTTAAAGTAATTTTCTAAGCTTTCTGTGACTGTGTTTAAAAAATGCTTGATGAGATCCATTTGCCTAAGTTGGATTTTTAAATGTTACAAGTCTACAAGCAAATCACCATCTACCCTCTTTATAGCCAATGGAGAGGAAATAGACTAAATTAACTGGATTGTGGATGTGCATATTTTTGCTAAACTTAAAAGATTCTGGTGTGATTAAATGAATGGCATCCCATGTAACTGGGTCATAGAACTAAGTCTCAGGGTGTTTTTGACCCCGTAGAACTCAGTTTCTGTCTCTTTACAAGATGATTCTGCCTTCTGCCTCAGGTGTGATGGTCTTTGCAGGCAGCTTTACAAGACAGGATTGATTGAAAGATCAATTGACACAACACCTCCCTACCTTCTTTTTCTGAACCTGTTTATCCAAAATGTGTATGTCTCCCTTCCTAGCTCAAATTTTTATTCAGACCATTAAGATATCTGCAGAAGGACCATTTCTGCGATGAAAATGGAAAGTTCAAAAGCAGAGCTATTGAACTCAGGTTCTGGTCACAGATCTTTTACTGCTGGTAATTATCTTAACTGCATCTTTAAATACATTTTTACTCTATATAATATGCTTTTTCAATATTGGTGAATAAAGTTAATCAGTAGAACATAACAGTTTACCATTATTCCATTTTACCCATAGAAATAACTTACAGTTTTAGAGCCATAACTGTGACTACTACAATTGACACACCTGTCAGATACAGGAAGCTATTTTAATGATCTACTTTTTTAACTTTTTTTTTTTATTTCTGAAACACCCTTAGATGAAATCAGAATTTTGTGGCAGAACGGTGTTATTCTCTGGAACAAGTTAGTGCAAATTTTATTTTCTGTGATTAGGTAATTCCTTATCTCTGTGTATTGTAACGCCCTCATTTTGGACTCTAACGATTTTATTTTTCATAATGAAATTAAACTGATTGAATAGTTCTGCTTCTGCTTTCCACTTTTTCAGTTTGCACTACCTAAGCTTAGGTGGTTCCTCCAAACTGCAAACAGCCTTGTTTCTTGTTAACTGTACTTAGAATTCATGACGCTTTCAGCCATGAAGTAGGAAAGAAGTGACATTTAGTATCAGCTTCATTTGAGCGCTCATTCCTAAAAGCTTTTAGCTTTGATTGGAATGACAACAGCATCAATTCTTACCCTTTACAGAGCTTGCTGTACACCGAAAATGAAGAATTTCCATGAGCTCCTCTACACCTATGTGAAATTATAAAGAAGAGATAGAGGATGGCCTGACATCCAGTTTGGTAAGGGAGTGTGTACCACATTTTGTTGAATTAACTTTACATAGAAGCTAATATTAAAACTATAGGCATTTAACCTATTAACTCATTAGCACATAGACACAAATATTTAAATCTTAAACAGACTTGAAATCCCAGTATTGGCTACTGATACTATTATATGAATTTAAGTCCATTCTTGGACTTGTTCTTAGCAGATGAACTGCTAGAATAGTATTAATGCCTCTACAGTTAGCTAATTTCTTTCTTCTAATGAATTGTTTTATTTCTATGTTTATTCTACAGGCTTGTGAAGATAGTCTTTACATAGGGAACAGTAGCAAAGGCTAATACCTTGTGTCATTAGAAACATTACTGGGTGAAAATTGTTGGGACTGCAAAGTACAAATGTTTTAGAAAAGTTGTTTTCCTAGCATGAGACTGTTGGACAGCTCATTGCTTTTTTTAATAATTTTCCAAATGTATGGAAGGGGGATTCATGGCTAAAAGATCTAAACATGTGGTAGTTGAGATGCTGTTGGGTGCCAATTGTTAACATACACCTGCTTTTTAGTGTCCGTTGCTATAACTGAATGTAATTATAACTGAGTATACCTTTAAAGCTGTGCAAAGTATTTCTAACATCATTCAATACTGTATTCTATCACTATTTTTTTCAATAGCCTGTTCTTTAACCTAAAATAGCTATTATTTTTTTCATTAATGTGCTTTCTGCTGGGCAACTGAGATGAGTCTCCACCCTAAATAGATAGGAAGTAAACATTTTGGTTTTTTTTCAGTTAGGACCTCTTATGAGTGGTATCCTGGGGAACCAGAAAGAATAATCATCAAGAATCAGGTTTTATAGAAACAAAATCTATACTGTATGCATAGGAATAATCATAGATTCATGACATTGTGGATCGGATTCAATAATATATATATCAGCTGCTTTATACTAGCATTGAAACAGAAATATACTTTAAATCTTATTTAACAGTGCAGGTTACCAGGTCCTTGCATCATCAGAGTAGTACACAATAGTAGAGGAACTTGATGAATTTGATCATTGATCTTCACCAGTTCTGAGACTTACAAGCTTACTCCAATATTCAGATTTAGCAGAAACCAAAACACAGAGCTTCCCTCTAAACAAGTGATTAGTATAATATAAATATTCTGGGCTTTCTCTGTGATTAAGGAACCATTAATTTTCAAACTGTGGAATAGAAGGGATGAACTGACACACGGCTGATGTGATATGTGCACAACAAGTGCTAAACTGATTTAACCTTGTTTCATGAATAAATTATACATTTTTAAATCACTTTATTATCAGACTTAGCTCCATTCCTTAACCCAGATTTTGTTGCTAGGATAGCTACTCTCAGTGAGCTCATTCCTTAACAAAGGCAGTACTTAAAAAGTAATGGAGAATTCCTTATTTCTCAGTAGATGTACCTGGCTTGCTGGCGTTTTCATTTTCATAGGAATCCCTTATTTCTCTCCAGGATTTTCTGAAAAAGAAAGAAAGAAAAAAAAAAAAGTCTGTTTGTGCTGTGCACTGTATGAGCAATGCTTGTCCAGATGATAAATTGTGTGTCCTGTCATGGTAGACTTACTGTGCATATTTGAGCCATGTGTGCACTGTTCATGTGCAAAACTCCAAAGCTTCCTTGCGGTGCATGTACTGCACAGGTGATATATTATCCCTTTTGCCATTAAGTGAAAATGGTATTTATCAAAACATCCTCTTTACCCTCAAAGACATTCTGAGACACTGCAACCTTTGCTAATCAAGGCAAAGAATTAGAGAAAAAGAACATATTGGCAACATCATGTAATGAGCTAGAAGGAACATCAATGTCTTGATTATGACATTGTCTAACTGTTCCTTTGTCTTATTTGCATTATATTTGCCATCAGAAAAATGGTAATCACAGCTTAAAGGTATCTTCGAAATATTAATTATTCAAGACTTGCGTAAGTGCTTTCAGAATGTGCCACGAAGTGGCGTATAATTTCTGAGTTAGCTTGCTTATTTACTTATGTTTCTGAAGTTATAGCATAGAAGGGCTGTGAAGCTCTACAACTGCCTAAGAATTTTTCCTGACTATACTTGAGAGCTTGGGGTTACAGTAGCACTCTAATGTAATATTTTTAGGCAAGCTCAGTCTTACCAGTTATAAATGCCTTAAGACAGAATGCATTGTAACAATCAGGTAAATTAGTGGTTGCTCTGGCAAAACGCTTGCTGTTATGCAATCCTATACCTTTAAACATTTATTATGAAATCTTTCTAGTTTCATTGTGTGTTACTTCTCTGCATTCCATTATTTCCAAATACTTCAACAAAATATCTGATATGTTAGTGGCAGTGCTGTTTCCACTCTTTTCCTCTCCTTTCACCTGTCAAACTCCTTTAATTTCATGCCACCATTTTAATACTAGTTAGGCTGAAAAATAAAAAGAAAGTTGCCAACAACTGGAAGAGGACTTGACAGTCCAAGTAAAATATTCAGGGACAATTGTCTAAAATCCCTAGCAATAGTAATTTTTATTGTCTCAATAGATCCCTTTGCAACAGAGCAGGTCGAACACCCAATGTGCTACCTCTACAATTCTCACTTTGAGGGCTTTTTTCTCCTTCTTTTCCTTCTCTTTCCATGAGGTCTCTTCCTCTTCTTCCTGCTCTCCTTTCTTTGTTGTCTCCACCTTGTGAGCTTCTTACTGTTAACAGTTTTAATGTTTTCACTTATTCCAGCAGCTTAAGTAGAAAATACTGGGGTCAGCCTGAGGCTGCAATGCTCTTTCTTGCACAGAATTTAAGAAACACAAACAAGACTGACCTTTTTAGCACTTGCGTCTACATTTTCAAGAGCTATGAAAAGCAAGGTGTGCAGACCAAGATGACACTTTTCTGCTTAATAATCATTCTTTTTATTTGTTCTCTGTGAACAAAACAAATGCTTCATCGGCTGCAACTTCAAAAATCTGTAGGTAGTTAGAACAGGGAACTACAGCTGGAGAGGTTAAGCAACTTTTTTTTTTTAAAGAACTCTTTCTGCAGTTCTAAAATCTTCAAAGATAAGTGATACAGTATTGATTATTATAATCTATTTTCTTTAAGTAATAATAATAATTCTTCAAAATTAGACTAAAGCAAAATTCACTATCCGAGCACCCCTAAATTTTGGGGGGAGGAAGATTGGAGGAACGAGATTTTAGAATCCTCATAAGAAAATGAGGCTCTACTGTCACGTTAATGACTCAACACCAAGACCTAAATTGTTTTTATTTGCCTGTCCTGGCTCAGTCAGGAAACATACCTGAGTTTGATTTTCAGCCTTGCAGGGAACTGGCTCAAACACAATACAGTAGTGATGCCCTCATTCTTTCCTGCTCACTTAGTTATCTTTGCAGAAAATATGACACAGTCACTGGAACCAAGACCCCCAAATCCCATCTGCCACAGAAGGTGTGAAGGTCCAATTAGCAGGCCAGAGGGTCACTTCTACATTTGTCAATAAATATTTAGCTAATTCAGAAAGAGCAACTTAAACAGCAAGGACTGAAAAAATCCTGCCTTGGTATATCTCATTTAGTTTAGTGTTTGAGACTCTCATCTTCAGACCCAAGCTTGAATTTACTTGGGGACTTCTGGAATGTCTATTTTTCTGTTTAAAAAAATGCTTTCTTTGCTCTTAATATTATGTTGTGAGAGGTCATGTTTATAGGTAAGACAAAAGATTTTCAACTCTCTCAAATAAGAGAAGAAAACAAACTCTGATGTCTCGGAATCTGCAGGAGCGCACTACAAGCAGGGCTGTCAAATAAAATGGCAACAGCACTACCAACTCATGTAAACAAAACAATTATTTCCTGGTTTGGAATAAAACAGTAAGAAGGAATGTTGAATTTATTTCTTACTAGCCTGAACAGGATAAAAAAGAAGATTTTCCAGTTTTCCTGTAGAATAAAACATTAGTACTTTCTGTGACGATGGTCAAAGGAGTTCCTTAGGAAGAGCCCTGCCCAGCACTTTTCTGTGGCCATCTGAGAATCTGTTCTGGAACAGCCGACAAACTCTACCAAAGCAGCTTGTGTACCACTCCCGTCAATGAGGAGATGCTGTCAGCTCAGAAATTCCTGCTGATATAATTCATCCATTATATACACAGTTTTGTCAGCAAAGTCCAGGGGAGAGAGGTACCCATGGTAAAGGAGGTTTGAGTTGGAGATTAATTCAGTAAACTGGACATATACAAATGATGCACTCAAGGGTGTTGAGGGAGCTGGCTGCTATCATTGTGAGGCTGCTATCATCCTTTAGAAGTTGTGATGACCAGGGGAATTCTCCAATAACTTGAAAAAAACAAATATGTTCAGTCCTTGGGGAGAGGAATTTTGACTGCATACTGGGCTGCATTGGTAAAGGCAAAAGCTCCAGGAAAGTGATTATTCATCTCTCCTCAGCACTTGGGAGGAGGCCTGTTGGAGTACTGTGTCCAGATTAGGGCTCACAGCACAAGGGAGATATCGACAAACTAGGGAGAGTTCAGTGGAGGGCCGCTAAGGGGACCGGAGCACTTGAAAGGCTGAGGGACTAATGTGGATTTCATGGAGCTACGAAATTTTTAAGTAGATACAGAAGTACATTAAAATCATTGCATGCAATCAACTTTGGTAACACTTCAGAATAATTGTTAGGAGAGCTATAACACATATGTATGCTTTGAAGTATGCAGGTACTATCTAAATAATTTTACAGAAAATGGATTCACTCAGCTCTAACTTGAAAGCCAGAATCCTGTGGCACATCAGGACAATGACACAACAGGATTAGAACTTTCTCAAAGTACTTCTTATGCAGAAATGTGTGTGGTTGAAGTCTTCCTGTTAAACAGAGTTTCAATGATATCTGCTGTTACATCTGCTGGATCACTGGATCTATATATAGCAGAATCTGAAACAAAGGACAGGTTTACAAAATGAGTGGTATGGGTATGGATACTATATTTTTAAATTTTTAATCTCAGAGCAGTGAAATGTCATCAATACAGTTGTTGGCATCATAAAGTAATGGTTTGTGATTCTGAATCAAATCTACCCCTTCCTTTAAACAAACAGTGCAACACGTAAAGACTCATCACTAGTTAATACAGGTACAGAAAGCTAAAAACAGTCATTCTGAAGGCCGATTTTTGTTTGGCTTTTAAATATTTGGCCAAAGGGTATGATTTCCCCCCTCCCCCATCAAATTTTCTCTCTTTGTGAGAAATTTTTCTTTGTCTATGTGGAAAATTCTCTTAGAACCTCAGATAGTATAAATTGCCCTTGATTTACTGAAATCAATAATCTATAGTGATTTATCCCACCTTTTTTTTCCCCCAGTAGTGTTATAAAATGTTAAACGAAGAGGAACACCTAAAGGTAAACCTGAATTCCTTAAAAAACAAGCAAATATTTTAACTGAAATTAGGCACAGTTTTAAATGAGTCCAGCTTCAGTGTTTTTCAATGGAGTTGTCTTTTGAGATGTTCAAGTTTGAAGCTTAAGCCAAAATTTGCGAGAAATGAATCTTTTTGTCTTCAAACAAAATAATCTGAGCCAAAACTGCCAAACTCTGCGTGACTCTGCAAGTTATTTTCATCCCCAATATGTCGACTACATTTTTAATTTCAAGATCATTGCTTGTTTTTATTTTAATTGTCTTTGAGAAAGCTCTTACACAGCAATCAGCCAAAAGATTGCCTGGTTTATTTAAAATATGAAAACCCAGAGTGTTCTTTAATATGAGATGTTTCCTTACAACATGAAGACTCCTTTTGAGGGGCTACTCAGTAGAGCCTCTTGGATTAAGGATATAGACATAGTCCATGGGTGGGTTGATTTGCCATGCATCTTCAATATTCTCTGTATACACCAAAATTTTGATGCATCCAATTTACTTAATTTTTGTGTTGCTTATAGCTTTTCTTCCCTTCCACTCTCTTTTTTATATAAAGAACATTATCTATCTATCTGTCTGTCTGTCTATCTATCTATCTCTTTGTACTCAAGTTGTTACTAGAGATAAGAATCAGAATACTTTTCATATGTGCTAGGAATATTGCACATAGCACAGTGAAGAAATCATATCCCTTTTTTTTTTCCCCTCTAAACCTCCTTCTCATTTTTACATGTAGATACAGAAGTTTCCTGGATGCTTTCATCTCCTAATTTCTGTCTAATGGCTTGATCTATTTTCAGATGCATTGATAATCACAAAAATGAGATAATGCAGAAAATACAAATGCAGTTGTTTCAAAAGCAAAGCCCAATAATAGACACTTTTAATCTTTCCCCTGCACATCTTCCTTTGTTTTATACTGTGGAAATAAATACAGTTATTTATTTGCTATGAGAAAGGGAAAAAGACTGAACTAATAACAGTCCTATCCCAAAGGTATCCTCATTCATATCTGGTAAACAGACTGCTGACCCAACAAAAGTAAAGTAGGAATGTGAACACTGTTATAAGCAGTGCAAATATTGGAGATTAAGTGTAATTGAAAGTACAGAATTTATGTTACATTTAGCTATTCATTACCACAGAATCATAGAATCATAGAATTGTTTAGTTTGGAAAAGACCCTTAAGATCATCAGGTCCAACCGTTAACCTAACACTGCCAGGTCTACCACTAAACCATGTCCCTAAGCACCACATCTACACATTTTTTAAATACTTCCAGGGATGGTCACTCAACCACTTCCCTGGGCAGCCTGTTCCAATGCTTGACAACCCTTTCGGTGAAGAAATTTTTCCTAATATCCAATCTAAGCCTCTCCTGGTGCAACTTGAGGCCATTTCCTCTCATCCTATCACTTGTAACTTGGGAGAAGAGACTGACACCCACCTCACTACAACCTCCTTTCAGGTAGTTGTAGCGAGCGATAAGGTCTCCCCTCAGCCTCCTTTTCTCCAGGCTAAACAACCCCAGTTCCCTCAGCTACTCCTCGTAAGACTTGTTCTCTAGACCCTTCACCAGCTTCATTGTTCTTCTTTGGACATGCTCCAGCACCTCAATGTCTTTCTTGTAGTGAGGGGCCCAACACTGGACACAGTATGCGAGGTGTGGCCTCACCAGTGCCGAGTACAGGGGGACAATCACTTCCCTAGTCCTGCTGGCCACATGACTTCTGATCCAAGCCAGGATGCTATTGACCTTCTTGGCCACCTGGGCACACTGCTGGCTCATATTCAGCCAGCTGTTGACCAACACCCCCAGGTCCTTTTCGGCCAGGCAGCTTTCCAGCGGCTCTTCCCCAAGCCTGTAGTGTTGCATGGGGTTGTTGTGACCCAAGTGCAGGACCTGGCACTCAGCTGTGTTGAACCTCATAAAATTGTCCTCGGCCCATCAATCCAGCCTGTCCAGATCCTGCTGTAGAGCCTTCCTACCCTCAAGCAGATCAACACTCCCACCCAACATGGTGTTGTCTGCAAACTTAGTGAGGGTGCACTCGCTCCCCTTGTCCAGATCATTGATAAAGATATTAAATAGAACTGGCCCCAGTACCGAGCCCTGGTGAACACCACTTGTGACCGGCCACCAACTGGATTTAACTCCATTCACCACCACTCTTTGGGCCTGGCTATCCAGCCAGTTTTTTACCCAGCAAAGTGTACGCCCATCCAAGCCATGAGCAGCCAGTTTCTCCAGGAGAAAGCTGTGGGAAATGGTGTCAAAGGCTTTACTAAAGTCTAGGTAGACAACATCCACAGCCTTTCCCTCATCCACTAAGCAGGTCACCTTGTCATAGAAGGAGATCAGGTTAGTCAAGAAGGACCTGCCTTTCCTAAACCCATGCTGACTGGGCCTGATCACCCGGTTGTCCTGTACTTGTCATGTGACGGCACTCAGGATGATCTGCTTCATAACCTTCCCTGGCACCAAGGTCAGACTGACAGGCCTGCAGTTCCCTGGATCCTCCTTCCAGCCCTTCTTGTAGATGGGCATCACATTTGCTAACTTCCAGTCAACTGGGACCTCTCCGGTTAGCCAGGACTGCTGATAAATGATGGAAAGTGGCTTGGTGAGCACTTCCGCCAGCTCCCTCAGTACCCTTGGGTGGATCCCATCCAGCCCCATAGACTTCTGTGTGTCTAACTGGTGTAGCAGGTCACTAACCATTTCCCCTTGGATTATGGGGGCTTCATTCTGCTCCCCTTTCCTGTCTTCTAGCTCAGGGGGCTGGGTACGCCAAGAACAACTGGTCTTACTATTAAAGACTGAGGCAAAGGAGGCATTAAGTACCTCAGCCTTTTCCTCATCCTTTGTCACTATGTTTCCCCCCTGCATCCAATAAAGGATGGAGATTCTCCTTAGCCCTCCTTTTGTTGCTAATGTATTAGCATTGTGGACCCTGTAGTCCTCCTGAGTTGCCTGCCCCTTCTTCCAAAGGTCATAAACTCTCCTTTGTTTCCTGAGTTCCAGTCAAAGCTCTCTGTTCAGCCAGGCCAGTCTTCTTTCCCTCCGGCTTGTCTTTCAGCACATGGGGATGGCCTGCTCCTGCGCCTTTAAGATTTTCTTCTTGAAGAATATCCAGCCTTCCTGGACTCCTTTGCCCTTCAGGACTGCCTCCCAAGGGACTCTGTCAACCAGGCTCCTAAACAGGCCAAAGTCTGCCCTCTGGAAGTCCAAGGTAGCAGTTCTGTTAGCCCCTCTCCTTGCTTCTCCGAGAATTGAAAACTCTATCATTTCGTGATTGCTAGGCTCAAGATGGCCTCCAACCATCACATCACCCACAAGTCCTTCTCTGTTCACAAAAACAGGTCCAGCGGGGCACCTTCCCTAGTTGGCTCACTCACCAGCTGTGTCAGGAAGTTATCTTCCACACACTCCGGGAACCTCCTAGACTGTTTCCTCTCTGCTGTATTGTATTTTCAGCAGACAACTGGTAAGTTGAAATCCCCCATGAGAACAAGGGCTAGTGATCATGAGACTTCTCCCAGCTGCTTACAGAATATTTCATCTGCCTCTTCCTCCTGGTTGGGTGGTCTATAACAGACTCCCACCATGATATCTGCCTTGTTGGCCTTTCCCTTGATTCTTACCCATAAACACTCAACCCTTTCATCACCATCATTGACCTCTAGACAATCAAAACACTCCCTAACATACAGGGGTATCCCATCGCCTCTCCTTCCTTGCCTATCCCTTCTGAAGAGTTTGTACCTATCCATTGCAGTACTGCAGTTGTGTGAGTCATCCCACCGTGTTTCCGTGATGGCAACTGTATCATAGTTTTCCAGCTGCACAGTGGCTTCCAGCTCCTCCTGTTTGTTGCCCATGCTGTGTGCATTGGTGTAGATGCACTTCAGTTGGGCTATTGATCCTGTCACCCTTTTGGGGGGAGAAGCCCTAATTCTTTCGTGACCGTTCTCAGGTGCTTCTGTGATTTCTAACACATCGATAACCCTTGTGTCTTTGCTGCCACATGGATCTCCATCCCCTACCTCCACTGAGATGGCATTCTGAAGGACCTTGCTAGCACACCGTCCCTCAAACATTGGCATGCCACTCCCAGTCTTATCTCTAGTGAGCCTGGTTTTATCCCTTTCCCCCTTCAAATCTAGTTTAAAGCTCTTTCAATGAGCCCTGCTAACTCCTGCACAAAGATCCTTTTCTCTCCCTTTGAGACAGGTGTACCCCATCTGTCGCCAGCAGGCCTGGTGTTGTGTAAACTGACCCATGATCAAAAACTCCAAAATTCTGCCAGTGACACCAGGCTCGGAGCCAGGCATTGATCTGCTGGCTCTTCCTATTTCTTCCCTCATCATTCCTTGCAACTGGAGGGATAGAGGAGAATACTAGTTGTGCTCCTGATCCCTTAACCAGTTGTCCCAAGGCCCTGAAGTCTCTCTTGATTGCCCTCAGACTTCTTGTTGCAACTTCATCTCTGCCTACCGGAAAAATCAGTAATGGATGATAATCTGAGGGCCGTACAGGGTAGGAAGTTTTCTCTTCACATCTTCAACCCGGGCCCCAAGGGATGCAGCAGACTTCCCTAAGAAGTAGGTCCGGTCTGCATATTGGGCCTTCTGTTCCCTTCAGAAGGGAGTCTCCTATGACAATGACCCGACTTTTTTTCTTTATGGAGGTGGTTTTGACGCAGAGTGTAGGCCCATTTAACCTCGGCGACACCTCCAAGCTAGATGAACCATTGTGCTCATCATTGTTCAGTTCCACTTGCAGAGCCTCATACCTATTATGCAAGGGCACCTGGGAAGGTGGGGTAGTCACAGAGGAGACACACCTGCTGCGCCGGGCAGTAACTTGTTGCCATTGCCTCCTATCCCTTAAGTAAGTCACTGCATTCAGCCAGGTGCAGAGAGGAAAGGGAATCCTCTGTGTTATGCATCCTGTCTGCCTGTTGCGCCTGTCCCAGGGAAGGTAGGGTGCAATTCCAGTAGTCTATCTCTTTCCCGGACTCCCTGATACTCCTCAGCCTACTCACCTCCTCCTGGAGCTCTGTCACTAAGCGGAGGAGTTCTTCTACCTGGGCGCACCTCCCACAGGTGCTCCGGCCAGGACTGGCATAAGAGCTGGGCACACCCTGCAGCCTGGCACCTGGGTGGCAGCACGATCCCACCGGAGCTCTGTCTGGGAAGCTGCGTCAGTCATGGTGGGTGCAGAGCTTAGAGAGGCCATGGCTTTCTGCCGGGTTGATACCATTGCTCCCTGGTCGAGCTGGCAGAGCTTCAGCACCCTTCCTGCACACCCTTCTGCGAGAACCGCCGCACAAACTGCCGCACCACGCCCTTGCTGACATGACATGCCACACCCTGGTCACTAGCACTCCCCAGGGGCTTCTTTTATACATGTGGGGGGGCTTGGCTGCCGTTGCTGCTGGCCTCACCCAGGTCCCGTCAGCTGCTGTGGTGCAAGCTGCGGGCTCCTGGCAGGTCTCTCAGCTCCCCCTGAGGTTTCCCTGGTTCAGGAAACCCCCCTGTGCACCGCACTAGAGCTCTTCACTGTGGATCATGCCGGCACCGGAGCTGCTCGCCTCAGCAACTGCATGCACTAAGCAAACATACATCAAACTTTTGAGAAATGCTCTGAATGATACCCTTTCTCCATTTTTTCTTCTATTGGCACAGTGTCAGCCACAGAATAATTGAAATCTGAAGTGTAGATGTTATGCTTTTTTGATAGTCAAATTTTCATGACTTCAAAAGCAGGAAGAAGAAAGAGGAGGAGCAAGAGATTTCTCAAATATTTGATACGGAATGACCTGGCACTAAATCTATGATAAAACTTATGAAAACTTATAAGTTAAAAAATTATATCCTTTTTACCTGTCTCCTGTTCTCGGATGAGTCTAACTAGCATAGGTACTTAGGTCCAGATTCATCCCACTTAATTTCAGGCCCCAAATTTAAAAGCATATTGACTTATGCTCCATCTATACTCAGTGGAGAGAGGCAGCTCAAGAGGGTGATACACCCTACCCAAGATAAGCAGGGAAATCCTAAACAAGTCCTGAAAACAGAGGCTCGAATTCAGTACTTCCCACTCCCATGTGAACACCTTATCACTAGGCTACTCAGACAGGATCTCTCTTGCTTGCTTTCCCTTTCGTCCAGGCACTCACTGTGCAGCAGCCCAACTTCAACAGGAGGAATGGACAGTGCTTTCTGCCACTGTAGATTTGTGCTAATGATGTCATACTCCTACAATATACATTTAAGATTCCTTCCTCCCACTGAGGTGGACCTAGAGTTAACCCTCCATCTTAGCATTTGGCTGCTGCCTTCTACCCTGTTTCCAAGAGGCTATTCTGGAGGCTGAAGCAAGGTGGTAGAAGGGTTTGTGGTGGATGTTCTCTTTATTTACTCTTTACTCTGCAATACACTTTGTTAAAAAGCTGTGACTCTGTTGTGTATTTTCATTGCTTAACTGTTGGTACTTTGATTCAACAGAAAGTACTTGTAGGAGGGAGGGACTCTGCCTTCCCAGAGCTCAGTTAAGTGAGCTCTACTGTAGAGAAATGTCAGGAGCAGATGAAGAAGAGGCAGGGTGAGTTGGAGTTTGCAGTATAAGCAGAGACTAGGAGTGCATTGGACACATGCCCAGATCTCAGGGGATCAGGAAACAAAAGTATTTTTCCTGTTATTTGAGAGGACTGTGTAGAGTTTGTGCAACCCAGGGAACCAGTAGAAGTTACTGGAGCAAGGCTGAAGGAAAAGATACATTTTACATAGAAACAGGGAAATGAGAGGACTTTAAAAAAAAATATTTGTCTTACACAATAAAAAATTCTCTATTTAAAAGTTCACTATTCCATTTTTTTTTTCTAATTGTACTAGTAAGTCAAAGCCCCTTTGATGTTCTTAGTATTTTCACTTTAAGAAAAAAGTGCAGGCACGTCAAGCTCACGTCTCTGTCTGATACAGAGTCCCATCATAAAGCACCTTGCATTCTCTGCCATCTTGGTGAGCCGAGACAAAGTAAACCAGCTTCTTGTCTTGGACATCTACTTCCATTTCTCAGATTATTGTAGATGTTGCAACAGAGTATGAGCCTTTCCTGAGGTAACTCAGTTACTTAAAACAAAATACAGTATATGATGTGTACCAGCCTTACAACTCACAAAGCAAGATCAAGATTTACTTAAGAAGATGTTCAGGCATGTGTAGATGTTTCCAACATGTTCTCCAGGATAAAAATGAACATTACCAGGAGATCAATAACACTTATGAGATGATGCAAGAACACTAAGTTCTGTGGAAACTCTAAGTTGTTTGGATGCTAATATGTAGCAAAGGAAATGGAAATTCTTAACAAAGTTTCCTATCCTTGCCAATCAAGGTGTATTAAAGATTTGAGATACACAGACCTATCAGGGAGTAAGATTCTTGATCATTGACTACTATCCAAACATTACAAGTTTAACCAATTCACTGTTGTTTATACAAAATTTTCAAGTTTTAAAATTTATATGTATATATGAAATTTATATTAACTTTTATGTGATAATAATAATTTCTCTTTAAGTTGCACGTTGTGCTGCATGGTTTTATAATTATACTGTAGCATAAATTTATACTATTAGCCATAGAATTCTTTTTGTTAAGTTCTTGCTGAGAGTTATTAAGAACCACTCAGTATCAGAGAAAGCTGAGAAATTCAGAATACATTGCTTGCATACTGTCATCAATCTTTTAATAAAGTTTTTATTGCACTGAGGCTATTTATTTGATTAATATACTCTAGGTCTTGGTATAAATTTTGTCCCTAGGCAATGTGCTTAGTTGTCCTTTGCCATTTTCTTTTTTCAATTTTAAAGTTTTCTTTGCCTTAGTTCAAAGAAACTTCTGACATTTGTGTATGATTGCAATGCACTGTGAAATAATATTAATCTATTTTTGAGAGTGAGCAAATTCTCTCACTCACATCTGATTATCCATTGGCATAACAAAATAGTAAAATTACAAAAGTAAAAGCTAAAAAACAACAAGGAAAAGGCACAGCAACCAGGGAACTTGCACAGCTGCTCTAAAAAGGCTCCTACTAAAGTGGAACACAGCTTATTCCTTTTGTCCATTTTTTTTTCACATTTTCTTTGTGGCTGGGAGATAATGCCATTCATTTCTTTAAAAATCGTTGCCAATCTGATTTAATGGTTTTGTGATGAGCACATTTATGTGACCGTGCCTGACATTGACATTAAAATATTTTCTGTTTAGATTTTCACAAACTGAATTTTGTGTCATGTCAGTCTTTGTAATATTATTAAAAATGTGTAAAATAGGCCAGAACCTTTTACAGTCTTTGATGGATGTTTGGAACTGGGAAATGAGATATGACCTGGATGATACAGAGTGGAATTCAATAGAGTTAACAGAGCTGAAGATGTCTATTTGAAAGAAAATTAAAGCACTTCCATGCCACATGTTACGTTTTTAAAAAAGATGAATCTTGGCTTTGTGTAAGTCAGCATAGATTCATGAACACCAAAAGAGGTCTGTGGAGCTCTGGCTGTTAACCGAGACCTGTCAATATTAGCAGCTTCAACCTTTTGTTTTCTTTGCCTTTCAGATGGAGGGGTGGTTTTGAAACCAACGGAAACCATTGTCTATATTTTACTCTGTGATTGCATTACTATTTTAACACAGATACTTGTGTCTGATTTCTTCAGATTTTGTTCCAGGTACACTGACTATCAACTGATTCATTAATGCAATTCATTACAAATCAAGTTTCTCTGGTTTTGTGTCATAAGCAGTCTAAACAAGTTGCATAACAATATCAAAGGTGCTTAGATCCATATCCTACAGAAACTATTCAGATTCATGACTGAGTGAAGAGATCCTCTTTCTTATCCTGGATATTCAAGACTCACCTTGAGCCTTCTTATCCATCTCTATTCTAGGGGCACTGGCTGGAGTTTGCAGTTAGATGATGAAAGCTCTGATTTATAAGAAATGGGATATTAATGTTTAGCTAGAAAATATATTCTGATATTAAGCTGTGATTTTGGATGAGGGCTCTAAAACAAGCAAACAAAGGCAGCTTATTTGTTTTAATTCTAATACTGTTATTCTAGACACTCTTTTTCTTGTTTTAATGTTCATTTCCCACTTACAAGGCTCTGTATTACTTTAGATGCTTGCAATAACTGCCATCTTTGAGCCCAGAAAAGATTCTCTGAAAAAAAAATGGTAAATCAAAATGGTGGCTTTAAAATCCACTTTGTACAGGCATTATAAGATGCAGAAAGGAACAGAAAATAAGATGCTTTCTCATTACCAGGTGAGCATTGATTGCACTAAGATGAAGGTTCTTCCTACACAAGATTTTTGAGTTGTCCAATATTCAAATGCCATATTGATTCAGATACCTCAGCACCATTGCAATTCTTACATTTATGCTCACTATACACAGGGCCATCTCATGATGAGCTAGCTAATTTAAACCTAGAACCTGGCTGCTGGACATAAAACTTGGGTTGGCCCACTATTCTTCTATTTTAATCTTTATAACAATTTTTTTTTTTCTGATGGTTTCACATCTCAGGATTAACTCTGACTGTAATTCTTACAATTATTTTAAATGACTGTGCAATTTAACTGAAAAACCCAGGGCTAATTATGCCTCGAAATTTCCTTTAAAAAAACCGAGTGCCAGGTTTATGAAAGGTTTGATATGGCTGAAAAATTAAATGACAGCTAGCCATGGCTTGTGCTTGTGTGTAGTGCTCTCCCTCCCTCTAATGGCAATACTGTAGATACATTTCTAATTCACCTGCTGACTTACTGATGGTGATAATAATCTTTAGACCAAGAAATCTTGATTACAGACTGTCTCCAGTTCAGTAAAGGACCTTTTTTTGATAGCTCACCATACCTTTGTGTATCTTGCTAGAGGTGGGGGTTTGCTGTAGTTCTAGCTTTTCTCCTCTATAATTACTGCTTGTGCTAGTATGGAATAGTCTCTGTTCCTGCACAAACTGAAAGTGTAGCACCTAATGTCTTTGGTCTTGATGTCATTGACCACCAAGAGGTATTTTTTGTCTTTTGAAAAAAATGCGGGCTGTTAGTCTTTGATCCTACAAACTCTCCCAAATGAGCTGCTCCAGGGTTTTAAGGCCTTTAAGGGTAAGCAGGTTGTTACAGGATTAGCATATAGATACGGGTTTTCTGTGTTCTGAGGCTTATCTTTATTATTCCATATTGTGCAGCAAGGGAAAATGCCTGGGTAAGATCCAATCCAGTTAGGACTGAGATGTGGGTGCCAGGACAGAAGAATGACATGAGGATCTGTCAGAGATACATCAGCTTCAGTCAAAATGTCTGTCAGAAGCAGCTTGGGTAGGGCTAACGCTTACAAATGTTATTAGAATGCTAATTATTTTAAAATTTTTAGTAGAAAATAAAAATCATAACAATATATGCATACAATTGCTTTAACTAGATGTATGAAGACTCCGTGGAGAGGAGAGTATTGCATCATAAGAAGTCCTTGGGGACTGCAGCTCTAGGAAGTATCCATTTTGTGATGCATTCTTTAGTTTTTCCTACAATTTGGTAGCCTGTTTTATTTACTGTCTTGAATTTTCTTTCTCCCTCTCTTGCTGAGCTCAATATTTAGGGATTTTTTAAAACAATATGTCTTAAAAGGCATTAAATGTATTTATTCCTGTCTCTTACATTATCGAGTCACAATGACTTGAGGAAAGGATAGTAGAACCATCAGAAATGTAATCGAATTTGGTTTTATTAAAGTAACAATCACATTTAATTAGAAATAATTTTCTTTCCTGCATCCCTTCCTTCTTTTTTCAAAAAAGCATGTAAAACAAATTCTCTATCATCTACTCAAATCATCTGCATTCCTGGGTCTGATTCAGTGTTCATTTTATCTGCCAGGATTTTGTATAAGAATTCTATACATAATCAGTGTCATGCTCTTTTTATTCATATCAGGATTGAAGGACTTGATGCAAAATGAATTTTAATATGGTTCTTCAAAGCAAGTAATATGCTACTAGTTGACATGTAGCTTGCTACATCAGTTGGGATTTTATGTAGTAAGACTAGTGAGCAATGACACAATACTTGTACTCGCATTACATCGAGCTGTACCACATTCATACTAGCTATGTGGTGAATTAATCTATTGCAGTTTTTCCACTAGCAAATAATGATTGCTCCTAAGTCATTATGATTTCAGCCTTTTGCTGACTTTTGTTGTAGTCTCAGTGAAATGCTATTACCCTTGTCACAATTTGGTGTAAAACATCTCTCATTTGAACACCATTCATTACCCTTGGGCTAGACTTGCATTCAGCACATGTCAGTAAAGGGGCAGGAGGTCAAATCTCAGTGAATTAGCTGTCCTCTGTGAAAAAATAACTCATCTCAGAAGATAATTTACCTCTAAACAACTGTAACATTTCCACTTTTGTAAAGTTAGATTGTATTTGGCTTTTATACTGAAAGGCCCACTTACAAAACATGTTCACCCTGTTTCGTGTTTCCTGGGTTGTCCCCAAATACCAATTTGTGCATACTGATCACTGAGTGACAATGTCTGAATACATAGTATTGTAATCTCAACAGCAGCTCTGAAGCCCACAGCTTGAACTGCATTTTACTCCTCTTTTTCCACCAATGGTACAGTGTGAAATTTTGTTTGGGAAAATATAGTCTCCTGTTTTTATAAATCATCTCTTTGTGTACCAAATGAAATCAATTGTTATTTGATTATCACCTTTGAAGCCACCTGTTAGTAAAAAAATACTGTGAATTTACACTCTGATTGTAATCCTGTCAATGTAATTTAAACAACTGACTCATGCTGGAATTTTATGCACCTAGTTAAGTAGCTCTCCTGAAATATATACATATGTCTAAACTGTGGGTCACTTCCTAGCTCTGATTATTTGGTGTGGCCATGGCTGTGCCTCAGATTTTTCTCTGAAACACCTGGGTGACAGTTCAAAAAAGAGTTCTTCGCTTTCACAGATCCTGAGTATGTGGCATAACTTCTCGCTCAGTGACATGGTTTCACGACGGGTTGGAGTCCCCTACAATTAGAAAATGCTCCTGGGTGGCAAGGTATGCTTGTTTCTATATGGGGAGAGGCTCAGACTGATTATGTTCAGTGATGATATTACGGCTGGGTCCTGGATCTGGTGTTTCAGTCCCTTTCTTGCCCCTCGGTGCTGTTGCTCATGTTGAGTTTGGAGTGCTCTTGAGAACAGTTCTCCAGAGGCACCTCTCCTCCGATCCACTTGCACAGGCTCACATTCAGTGATCCCAGCCAACCCTGTGTGAAGGCACATGTAAATATAAGGGGAGATCAGTTCCTGCCAACTCTCTGCTCTCAGCTTCGCTCCAGAAGATATTGAAAGGAAAACTCCTTGTGTGGTTTGAACTCTCTGAACAAGCCTCGTCTTCCATTCACTGAGCAAGAGATCTAACTACTGGAGCATTATATTGTAAAGCATGTGGCCTTTCCTCCTTTGGATGCATTTTAAAAGAGAAGAGTGTGTTTTGCTAAGTTTTCTACAGGGATAGCTAAGGCATCTGCTCTCAGCGGAAGATGTCCTCCCTGTGCTTCTGGATCCTTGGCTGACATAGGCTTCTGCTGGCCTCCTAATGACCTGCACTCTGCCTCAGCTTTGACCAAGAGGTGGCTAAAGACACAGGTCTTTGTTCAGAAACTCCTGCTCACCGTCAGCTGTCTTTTTCTAGATTACTCTTTTATATGCCTATCTCTCCCCCAGCCTTGAAGACAGAGGATAAGTGACTTGCCCAATGAATCTGGGAGCCAGAGCCTTCCTTCATATGAACAATGACAACAGTTACTTTGTACGTACCTAAGTCACTTCTTAAAACTAGTCTTAAAAGACCTATATACCTTTTTCAGGTTTGACTCTTTAACACTTACCTTGCAATATATAATGACTTCTCTCAAACTCATTAAAAGCAAAGTAATTTTGGGGAGAGCTGGTGGATTCCCTTGACACAAACCACATCCTCATTCCCTGACTTATGACTATCCCTATGAAATTAAAATAAGACAAAAATCCAAGTTTTTTAATAAAAAATACTGCACCTCATCGAAAAAATTTACAACTTTGATTCCAGGTTTCAACCTCATGTAAATTAGTTTGATATAAAAATAAATCGGATGAGTCACAGAGACTTGGAAATCAGGGTTCACAGTGGAACCCGCCAGCTTTTGTACAATGTTTTGAATCAGAGTTAATTGTTGTCAGCTGTGTGATCTATGCAGGTCTTAAATTTATGAGCTGATTGTAGGTGTGGTTATTGTTGTTGTAGCTATTTTGGAGCTGGAAATAGTTGGGTATAATTAAGGATCTGCAGGTAAGGGGAGATTTTGTGTTCATTGAAAGAGACTTCGCAGGGATTCATGTGGTGTGACATAATTTTGTTCATTAGGATAAGAAGCTTTTATTCTTTCGCTGTAATCATCTCCACATGAAAAAAGCTAGAGCTCGATCTTGATTGGCTGTAGAAATGTACATGGCCCTGTTGATGAGCACTGAGTGTATTTGCTTCTGTACTGTTCTCTAATAACATTACATTTTCCCACCCCCTACAAGTTGAACACATTTTTTTTTTCAAAAAACACTGTGAAGATTTTTCTGTAAATTTCAGACCAAAATGTCATATACATCATATCTTTTCGTATGTAAACATACATATAATATATACTTGTATCAAGCCAAAGATATGGTTAGAAGAAATGCTGGCCGAGCGGTTAAGTAATAATATAATGGAAGCATACTTATCTGTAAGCATAGAAGAAATGCTGATGTGAGGTTATATAGATTGATTTTTGGAAAAACATTTGTTAAAACATGAAGAGGGATTTTTAAAGAAATGATTGCTATGAGATCTCACGAGTCTGTAGTCTTGACAGCCAAAAAATCATGTAGATTAGTCACTAAGAAACAAACCAAACCAAAACAACAGCCAAGGTGTTTGAAAGTCAGAAGCCTGCCTACTGTTTTTAGGTGACTGTCATGTGATCAGAGACGACCAGAGTCACCATCCCCTTTCTCCAGTGGAAGACAGGAGTAAAGGAGGCATGCAGACATAGTGGGACCAAACATGCAGGCAGCTAGGCTGTGCCTGCATATCCTTTTCCCTTGCCCCCCAAGCAGACAGCTGCCTTAGGCACCTTTCTCTTCTGATTAAGCTCTGAGTCATTTCTGACTTTAGGGTACTGCATGCTGAGCATGCTGATTGTTGTTACCTTACTTCAGAGGGTACCGACTCCTTTAGATCTTTTTCTGTGGTGTCTACCTCTCTCATATAGAAAGCCTAAGCAAATTCCACTGGAAGGGTGAATTGCCTATAAGTTACAGATATATAACTTATGATACTTTGATACCTAACTTTCAAATAACTAAACTTTTATGGGAACTGGCCTACTTTTTATACTGACCTTGTTAGGAGTTTTTCCTAAAAGTTTTGTACTGTATCCCTGGAAGTGCTGTCAGAATATAAAGTATTATTGCAATAAAAAGTGCATCATCATCTATATGCCAGCAGAAAATCAAGGCTTCTATTCCTATCTGATCTCTACTGGTGAGACAGGAAAGAATTACTGAACTGGGAAACAATACCAGAGCGACCATAGAAAATCGAAAAAACTTGGAGGTTTTCAGGAGTAGGCAAAACCATGGCTGACCTGTCTAGTGTTGGCAATAGTCCTGCCGTGAGTGGGAGATCAGGCAAGAAGACTCCCAGGTCCATTCCAACCCAACATTTCTCCTATTCTATGTTTTTTACAAGGCTCCTAGAGGGTTTTTGTACTTTTTTTCTGAAGCACTAGTAAGAATACCAAAACCCATTCATTTCTAGGAAAGCAAATATCAAAGACTTAATAAATATGTTCAATATGATATGGTAGGAAGAAGAAAGAATTCAAGACCTGTGAGGAAAAAAAATGGAGAATCTCAAAGACAAACTCATGTTTAAGGAAGAGCAGGATGGCATGCCTTTGAAGAGGGCTAATTGGAATGGAAGTAGTTTGGATTCAGTCCTAAACAGGTGCCTGAACTTCAGGTGGACCAGTAAAGGAGTGTAAGGGACTGAAAGAGTTAACATCTGTCAATGTCTCAAACATTGTAGCAACCAAGGTACAGTCTGCATAACAAAGAGGGCCATTAGCAAGAAGTTGGCTGGCATGGACACAGGGGGTGTGCCGGAGGGTGTGCAGTCCTGTGTTCTGGCAGAACCAGCCTGGTAACCCACCACATATGGCCAGAGGCCACACAAAGCTTATCTGAGGCGGGGCTTGTAGCTCCTTGGAAAGTCCCTAAGACCACCACCCCAATAAGCCACACATGCTCAGTAGGTGAAGAACCTTCTGGAATACCACCATGTATGTCAAGAACTGTCTAGAATGAACCCATATAAGTCTTCAGGAGGTGTGACTGTGGACAGAGATTTAGACTATAAAAGACACAATTGCAAAGAGCCATGTTGCGTGCGCCCATCACTGGAGGGCCCTAAACCAGCGCAGAGACCATCGCTGTATCCAAGGGTGGCGATATTTTTCTTTCTCTTTCTCTCCCCTTTTCTTGTATCTCTCTTTTTCCCCTCTCTGTTTTCTGACCTTATTCTGGGCACATAAGGGTAATGTTGTCCCAAAAATCAGGATTCTTTCATCCGGTGTGCAAAAAAGCCGATTAACACACAGAGTCGAGATGTTTATTTCATGTCTGCGCAGAGATGGGTGCTAGGTGGTAACTCCACAAAGCTAGCACACCTGGTTAACACACGGTAAAGCATTTTATACCTTTCAAGCAACAGTTAATAGTATTTTTACAGTTTGGCTTAGTTACTCTCGTTCCTATTGGTTCTCGCAAGTCTCATCTCCACTTAAAGTCGCAGCATCCTCTTTTTTTACTGCACATGTTCTGTGGGGAAGGGGCTTCTGTTGGTAGGGGGCTCTCCCTACCTAAGGGTGGGTTTTCTAGTATGTTAATTAGGATAGTTCACTCAAAGTTCAAGTAGCTCTTTGATTGCCCTTGTGCTTATCTTGGTATTTCTTTACCCACTGACTTATGGTGTCATTGTATTTCTCTTCTCAAGGTCACGCCTCGTTAACTAAGTAGCATCCTTTGTTTTTGTTTCTCGCATATCTCCAACAGTAATATCATTGCGAGTTTGTCAGGGTAATATCATTGTGAGTTTGTCGTGGTGATATCATCGCGAGTTTTTCAGGGTAGTATCATTGTGAGCTTGTCATGGTAATATCGTGGCAAGGAGTTTGTTGTGGTTATATTGTTACAAGTTTTGCCAAGCCACTGTCCACTGTTTTCTGCCAAGTTTTAAGCAAGTTTTGAGCAAAGTTGTGATCTGATTGAACCTCTCGAGTAATTGTCATCGCTCCAGATTACTGCACAGAGAATCAAAAGGTTAACCTCACCCTCACCCACCGAGTGGGACAGGACAAGGAGTTGTTAAAAGCTTTACGGGTTGGATCATTCCTGCAATAATAAATATGTTCACAAAGGAAAAAGTGTTAAGATAGAGGTTTATGTATTTGAACAGCAGCAGAGAGGAGGAGACTTTTGTAGACTTCGGCAGTCTGTCTAAATGCTAGGGAAGATTCCAGCCCTTGTATCTCAAGAAAATGAGGGTTATCTGATTGCCTCCTTGCAAATAGAAGCTGTCTGAAATTCACTGGCCTATGAAAAACAAGCTGCCTGTACAGGAGAATTGTAGATGCTAACTAGGTCAAATCACTAAGTAACAATATTCTTAGGAAGTACCAGTTGCTGAACTGAGCTCCTCCATTCTTACTATGTCCAGAAAATTGAAGAAAAAGCATGGTGGCTGAGTATACCATGAGATGACTGAACTTTTCCCTTTGGGAGTATTCTTGAATATGGTCTAAGCCTGAAACTGAGCTAGTTCTTGATCATGAACAATGACACATCTGAATTTGAACAGACCTGTGCTCGACTGACAGTATAAACTTAACTTAGAGGGTGTCTGGAAGCTTAAAAGTATCACTTATTATTGTCTGTAATCAAACTGCACTATCTCACTCTTAATGAGGTTTTGGCAAGAGAATGAGATAGGCTTGTGTAAATGTATCAGGGGAAAATCAGTACCACTATAAAGTAGGTCCATTAATAAATGAGATGGAGAATTAAATTACTAATGACTTTGAAATGGCTGAGATAAAGAAATCCTGTGCCAAAGCTGCGTTTAACAAGAGAAATAAAGTTAGGTCAATTAGGAATGCTAGAAAAAACCCACAAAATTGTGAACTCACTGTGAAAGAACAGTTAAGGAAACAAATTTTTTAACATGACTGTTACTACCCAATAAAATGGGATACTCTCTAGTGCACCTGCAGTGCTAAAATACCTCTTATCCTCTGCACTGGCTAATACTGAGACTGTAATTCCAAAACCAACTTAAACTGTTAATTCTATCAAAAGAAATCACTCAACCCTGCTTTGGCCTCTAGATTGCCTCACTCAGTCATGCTTTTTCTCTTGCCCTGTCCCCCTCCCTATTTTGACAGAAGTGTTTGCACTGTCCTATGGCTGACTGCATTTTTGCAGTTTTCCACTGGGACAAATAACTTCTACAGAGTAATGAGATTTATTAGCCTGAGTGAAGGTAACTCGACTGTATTACTTCCGTTAAACAAACTAATTTGTCAGTTCAGGTATGTCTTCATGGCACAGCATTCATTGTACTGTTTAGATTTACTCTAATTAGTTATTAAGCTGAAGATTTCTCACTAGCACTGGAGTTGGCACTGGCTGCCATCTTTGTTCTCATCAGAGTTTCTTCTAGATGTTTCCCCATATCATGCTTTTCATTCTCTCCTTTTCTACTCAGATCATTAAATCCTACCTGAGCGATCTTCCCAGTCACACTCTCCTACCTTTCATATACCACTTTTAACCCTCTCTTCTTTTTGAGGAATGTGGTACTTTAGGAAGGCTCATTGGGATATGAAGAGGCCATCTTTTTCATCGTATTTTTCATACTCATAACAAATATAAAGCGCATTGGACTAATGTAATCTTGAAATAATCACCCTGAGAGGTGTGAAATGTCTCTCTTTATTGACAGTTTCCTGTTTAAATATCAAGGTGATTAATGACTGTAAGGGTCAGTAATTTAGCAGAACTGTTTGGGTGATAGGTTATTTTATAATCCTCAATTTTTGATGCTGAAAGACCAAACTATTATCTATTCAAATGCAAATGCTTTCAAGCTGCTTTTCTGGCAACTGTATTAGTTCTGTTGTTCGGTGTAAACAAAATAAGCTGAATGATGAAAATCAGAAATGTTAAGGCCAATACAGACAATTATACTTTTCTACAGTAGAACCAGAAATGGAACAAACATTAACTTTATTGCAGTATTTATCAGTATGTTGAACTCAAAGTTTTTAATTTACAAGAATCTTTCACACTATTCTAATTCTACCACCGAGATGTTCTGATGAAAGCAAGAAGTCATAAGTCAGCAGCAGAGAATGATCTTTCCTAGAAGAAGATTTAAAAGAAAAAAAACCAAAGAAACCAAAAAACAGCCATGGGGAGCCTCATTTTTCTGCCTCCCGGAACATTTATTTTGTTTCTAAGACACTTCCTGAGCCATATTCATTAGCCATTCCTCATCTGGTATTCGTGTTCCATTTCACCTCCCCCAGAAGCACTATTATTTTACACCAAGAAATGGTTGCTGGTTGGGGAGGGAAAATCAGAAGATGAGAGACTGCAAACATTGCCTTTCTGCTCCCAGGTATGGGGAGAGGAGGGTGGATGGTGAAGAATCCTCTCCTTGGAAACAGTGATGGATAAAAGGACAAACACAGTATCAAATACTGAGAATTATCTGGGACCAGAATGGGAAAAGTAATGGTTTTCCAACTGCTTTAAAAATAATAGTGTGATGCTCTGCATATGAATTTCAGTAATTTCCTTGTGAATTCAAAGCTCTTGTGCACTGCATACTTTGTTGAATATTCAGACAACCTATAAAAAATTACTTGAATATCCCAAATCAAGAACAGCACCTAGATATGTCATTAATAAAACATTTTGCATCTGATGCGAGATCTAATGAAATCTAATGAATGATAGAGAATCATCAGTGAAAGGTCAGACAAAAGCTTGGAAAATGTTAAGCACGTTATTTTGGCTTCTCATTTGCATTAAGAGTTCTGTGAATTTACATTCCTCTTTACAATTGCTCTACATTAAAGTGATGGTGTAAGGTAGCCTTATTATAAATGAAAAAATGGCAGCTTAGTCTATAGCTTGCTGTTGAAAATATTGCTAATATAATGATGCCAGGGAAGGAAGTCTAAGGAAAATGATAATCAGATCTTTACTGGATCTGACAGAAATCTAAGAAACATGTGGGTTTATAAAAATGAGGCTCCTGAATTTGACTGAAGCACTTTGATATTCTCCTTGAAGACGTGAAGATCAGTATAATATTCCTAGGAAAAATCCCTAAATACCAGAACGCAGGTCAGCACTGATATTTGTAATCCATATCTGACTCTTCAGTCAAATTTACCTTGTCAGAAGAATCACGTTGTATCATATGTATCATCTTAATCATATTATAGCATGTTTGGAGCAAACCTATTAATAATCATGTTTTGGAACTATGTAAATGTTCTGTTCACTGAAGCAAGAGTAAATCATGTTAAAACACAGTGCAAGCACTGCTTGCACAGTCTTGCAAGAAGTAAATTTACCCTGTAACTCCCATTCTGAAGGAAGATTGCTATGAACAGCAAAGGAACACTCAGAAGTGTCCTTTTAATATGTATTAAAATATTTGTCAGAAACTTTAATTACATGTATGTTGTTGAAAATTCATGTTTTTTATTTCTTTAGCAGCTTTGATAGCACGAACAGGTAGAAAAAAGTTTTGTCACAGGTTTCAAAATGTCAGACCAAAAATTAATTTTAGTTTTATATTTATTTAGTCTTCAAAGACAAGAGAGTGGTAGGAATACACTCACTCATGCAAATCAAATGTAGTTATCCACATTCATACTAATGATATCTATTACTAAAACCATGCTGTTTTTCTGTAAAAGTATCTATGCCTATTAAGGCTCTTTAGCATTATTTCATACACACAGAGATTTGTACTAAATGCTCATCCTCACTGGTGTCTCTTTGGAGATTTAATGCAGTAAAGATATACTAACATTACTAATGCTTTTTGTTGAAATGTGAGAAGTTCATGCAAAGTCATTTATTTATGTTAGTATCTATCCAGCTATAGGAAAAAATTCCTTGCTGAAATTCCTTTATTTATTTATTGTTCATATATTATGCAAGTATTGAAGTGAAAAAAATGAGAATTTTTAAAAAAAATTATTTTTTTCTCAGACAACAAATTCAAGCTTTAGAATGTGATTTTGATCCTACACACTGAACGATAAAAAGGTAAACAACCTTTGAATCTCTGTGATGTAATTGTACAGGCCAATAATTTTTGAAATATTTGAAATTTCAATGAAGATTTATTTTACTAACTAGCGTATTTGTTGTCACAATACCACACGCATCATACCAGCATATCGTATACCACAATCCAGAACTGAATTAATACTGTCACTTTGTTTTTATTAGTTTTGCTATTTTACACAAATATTTTAAAAGTCTTACTTTTTTTCAGCACGGTTTCACTTGAATTCCTGCTCATTCACACCATGTACCGTTGCAAGCCTGACTTTTGAAATCCATCCAATAGTAATTTAAAACTGACTTTAGAAAGACTGTAATTGATTGCAATCATAAAGTGCAGATGTGTACAGGAAACAAACAAACAATAGTCTCTTACAAAAAAGTGATTTAAAATTTAATCAAGAGCTGGAGCCATTCTAATTATACTAAAATTTCTCCACCTGTTTAACTAATAGAAAACAAGACAAACATTTGCTTGTAATTCAAATGCATTAATATTGTGATTCAAAATACGAAACAATATTAAGTATTACACAGAGCAGGATAGAATTTACAGCTTGAGGTACCTAGATATAGTTGTCCACCTGCAAATATCTGTATGTTTAGCTGGGTCAAACGTGCCAGTCCCATGCATATGTCATGTGTACTGCTGGGTATTGCAGGTAGTACAAGGCGACTCTTGGCAATTGAAGCTCAACTATGTCCTGTTCAATTAATGTGTTCTGGATAATGGTTCAGTTGTCCAGCCATCTGTTTTAGGGTGAGATTAATAGCTCTATGGGGCTCGATTCAGTTGACTGAACATAGGTGTGTAGCATCAGCTGGGACATCATAGAGAATCTGAGACATCATTTTAGAGCTGCAGATATACCATGGGGCATACAGGAGACTGTGTGGACAGTGGGGATACCTTAAGACATCTCAAACGGCACTAGATGCTTATGTGTGGGCAGTTCAGTTAAGCATCCAGGCTCCGTCAACTGTATTGACAAGAGGCTTGATTTAGTTGCTCACACATAGGGAATTTAGAGGTGGGACTTACTTGCCTAAACATAGGTGACTTGTGTTATGAGATGCCCTAAGGTATGTCTCCAGACCTCTGAATGCTACTCTACAGGGATATAGCTTCAGAGTCATCACAAGGGGGATATCTAAGGCACATGAAGGCATCTCAAGTGACACTAGATGCTACTTTGAAGTAACTTAATTGAGACCTTAATGTCATTTGAGACACCTTAGGCACCCAGAGTAGGCTGGCAAATATGACAGGAGAAGCAGGGGAGACTCATACCCCTAGCAACAGCAGCTAGAGGCCAGCTGGGATGGCTTTTCACTGGTGCTAGAAGTGTTGCTGTAGATAACTGATAAAAACCCCAGACATCCACTGGTTACAGTGAGTATTTATACACTTAACTTTCAGGTAAAAACCTGTATGTATATGCCTAAACATAGGTGTCTTAACCTCGTGATCTGAATTCTATCAAAAAAGAAATCTAAAAACGTTTATAATAAAAATGGCTGAAAGATTATTAGTATTTTGAGACAGAGACAGTGATTCTGTATCTCTATATCCTACAACAGTAGCTTAGGATGGCAGTTTGTAGGTTTTAGAGTTAATTTAAAAATTAGCTAATCAAATATTATGCTAACCTTTTAAAATTACTTCCATCCAGTTTGCACTCTTTTTATAGATTTGTCTCTATTTATGTCTTTTCTACTATAGCATTACTTGTAATTTCTTTATCTGCAAAATAAAGCCAAGATCTCTCCTCCTTTGAAATGTATTTTGGCTATATCTGAAAGTTAACTCTAAATTAATACATATTAAGTCTCTTTGGCTCCCTTCAGCCTAGTCACTATATTTGCTAAGATTCTGTAGGTTCAACTGGTCTAGCTCACCCTACGGGAATTGTGGGTCTCCTTGTGATGCTCTTTGTAAGGACCAAAGCTGGAGAAAGCATAAAGTGGTATACATGGTTTCTTACTGCATGTCCACAAACATCATAATTTTGGGTAAGCTTGGTATTTCCTCAACTATCTCTTGCTTACATTTGGTCAGACTTCATGGTTTTGTCCTCTTTATACTTAAGTCCACAGGCAGGCCTGATGTGGTAGACATATGTCTATACTGATAAACAGATGAGGTCCAAAGGGCAGGTTCTGACACAGGACCCTGATTTGGTGTGTATGCATAGGTGTTAGCCCACTCTACAGATCAGTTTTGGTCTGCTTCCCCTAGCCTTCTCCAAAATAAATTTGCTTTAAAGGAAACTAGCCCTAAGCAGTGTAGATATATGCCAGTTGGTGTCAGTTGGTGTTGGAGCCAAAGATTAGTTCATGGGCCTCTTTTATTTAATAGTGTAGCATATAACCACAGTGACTCTGATCTTTTTTGAAAGACTCTTCTTTTCCCCAGGACAGTCTTCCTAAGCTTTGCTACAATTCATAATAGCAATTCCTTTCTTCACAATGCAGCTGTCTGAGTAACATTTTTGGTGAGAGTGAGACTAGTACAGCATCTACAGTCTACCACATCATGAAACAGAATGTGGTTCACAGATACCAGCTCTGACAAGGACTGGAAAGCCACAGTGCAGACTACCTCTTGAGATTTGGGTACCGTGTAAATTTACCTGTATGCATAGGTAATTGGACCTGAGGCAGTTCATATGTGCCCAGCTGGGGTGTGTCTGCTCTGTGTTACCTTAACAGTGCTGGGTATGCTCTTCAGTGATGTGGCCACAACCTCATTTTGCAATCTCTAATGTAACTTCAGCACATGGTTGTATTAATGGCAGAGTTCAGCTCCATAGTCCCAATCCCTCCAAGCAAATCCATATTCCACTGGGTTTGGAGATAAGGTAGATGGAATCAGTTTAGATTAATCTGCAACTGCTGAAGTACATGTGGCTTAAAAGAGTATGTATAAAAATTGCCTGTGGTGGAGAAAGAAGCTCTTATAATTACTATTTTGTCTAAGCCATTGAACAGAAACCATAAACTTCTGTGTCATTGTGTCACTTGAAATGGTCACCCTGACACTTGATCAAGGAGGAATGGCACCTTTCTCTGTTGAATTATTTGATGCAGAGCCTGGTTACTTGAGAAATTTAAAAAATAGTATTTCATATATTTAAAAACAATGCAGGCCCAGATTTAATTTAGTTTTGTTTGAAACCCAAGACAATTAACTCTGGAATCAATCTATTTTAGAGAAAATGTTTTCAGCTGCAGCTGCAGGCAGCTTTTTCTGTTTCAGATACAATAGCCCTAGTTAATTATCTAGTCAACAATAATTCTATTTAGTCTGGGGAAAACAAATCTGGTTTTAATTTTCAAGCTTTAAATCAGCAGACACTGGAACTTAATCAGTGATTGTCTAATGAGAAATTAAGCAATGTCCTTAGAAAATAGATTTCACTCCTGTCTTCTAGGGCTAAAATTTAGGTTTAAACTTGCCTTAAGAAAAAAAGCAAACTGTATTTTTAGTAGCAATAAGGAAAGTGATATGAGGCTAGGCTGGGAAAGGTCATGCATTACAAAAGATCACACTTGACATGGAAACACCTTGAGAGATTTCAGTTGAAAAAGCAGACACAAAACAAAAGGACAGCAGTCTGTTTCATTACAAATGTTTTACAGTTAGAATACACAGGAAACATTAAAATTACCTTTTTTTTTTAAATTCTAAAGGAAATTCACTGCTAATTGTGAAATATCTAGCAACACTGGACCTCTAACACAAGAATTGAAACTCTTAGACTACAGGAACAGAACAAAGCTACAATGTAGTAGGTGCGTTGAAAAGAAGCTTTTGCTTTCTAATGTAGTCTGCACACGATCTGCCTGATATCATCTTCTTCAAATCCCTTACTTTAGAAGGAAAAAGGTACAGTAATATTGCAGGTCTATTATACAGATAGTAAATATCTGGAAAGGAAGGGTCCATAACATAAAAGCAGAATAGTTCTGGCTTTCATACTGTAGTTTCTTTTTAAAAAAAAAAACAAAAACTCCCCAGTGTTTTTTTTCCTGTCCCTCAAACTGCTCTCCTGGGCTGTGGCTAAGCTGACCTGCAGGCAAATGCATCTGGTGTGTGTTGTGGTCTCCCTAGAGGAACTCACCCTTCAGATTTGGACCTGACTTTCATCTGGCCTGTGCATCCAGGTTTCTCTATGTGGAAACTAGGGCTTGTAGGAAAAGTGGACAGATGAGGGGGAAACTGGCCTCATTCTGATAAAGTGCTGGGTTGTGGAGCAGGTATCCACATGGACTGGTAGCTTCACCATGCACCTTGTCAATGGTTTTTAATTTGTTTTGTTCCTGCCTGCTGAAGGAAGGTGTAATTAAGCAATGACTGTTCACACCCAGCTAGAAGGAGTGAACTTGCGGAGGGTGAGGAGTTCCTGCCACCTCAGTGAGTACCTACAGCTCCTGGCAGTCTAATGAAGCTGAAGCCATCCCAAGACCTGTGCTGTTCTTGCCCAGTGTAGTTAAATCATGACTATCTTGCGTGTGTCTTAAAGGTGACAAACTTTTTCTCCAATTACGTCTTTACGTCTACCTCACTGTAAGAGTGCTGCCTTTGGTTTGTCCTTTCTGGAGGACAGGAGGGAGGGGGGACTTTTGAATCTCCAATAGGAGGATTCCTACCCATCTCTTACGGACACATTTACTTTCCACTATTGCCAGCTCCTCCGTATTATTCAGTATGACCTTTCACTACTTAACTCAATGTGTATAGTTGCTTCCCCATTTTCCTAAGATACAAACCAACCTTACATACATTTTCTGTCTTCTGCCTTTCAAAAGTATAAGACTCCTCATTTCCTCCTGCACCAATCAGAGAAGTGATGTGTTAAGAAACCTTCCTCAAAGCGTGGCCTCCTGAAGCTTTCTTGGTTGCTTATGACACATCGCCAGTCATGGATTCACTTAAGTGCAGCTTCCCAACTACAGGACCAGGTCTAACAATGCTTTGCAATATGCATTTTGTCTATATATTTCACTGTGTCTCATGGAAGGGGACTGCAACCCTTTCTTGAGGAGATGATAGAATCAGTAAGGCAGTAACTGAAGTTCATGGTCTTAACCTATATTTAATTTAAGGAAATTGGGTCATCAGGTTCTAGGGACTACCTTTTTGTAGGGTAACCTTGAAAGGGCTGGGAAAAGTTGAGCAAAAGAAACATGTGATTAATAGATCTGTTAGAAACAAAGACATTTGAAAAAACAGTGATTCTTGTTACTTTTTAACTACATTGATTCTGGGGTGTAATAAAAGCATGTGCTTTTAGAAGGAAGTACACATGAGCCAGGTGGGCATAGAACCCAAATTTATGTCCAAAATTTGGGGAAAAAACCGTACAAGATTAGTTACCTAAGGTAAAATATTATTTTTGTAATACTAGAAAAGTGTCACTGAGTATTTGCTCTGCTTTAGACCTTTAGGTTAAACTGACAGAGGCTATTTTCACCTGCATACCTGACATTTCAGAACATGTTCTTATTCTTTCAGTCATTTGTAAGTATCAGTGCTAATTAGAATTGCTCCCGTTAAAATACTATTTTGGTTGTTTTATGCACTTTTTGGATTAGTAAATCTCAAAAGTAGTCTGCAGATAGAAATATTAGTCTGTAATTTGGATTAGTGCTGAATTGTTTGAATAAAATGAAATAGTCCATTTAGCTTAAAGAAAAAAAATTACAGATATATGCTAGCTATTTTTTGAAAGCAATTTTTTATATACATACCTGCTGTGCATATACTGATATATAAATTAAGGGGATTATATGTTATTATTTTTTTTTTAATACAGCAGCTGTTGACCAAATGGATAGTAATAGCTCAAAGTACAAAAAGAGTTACAGTTTACTGTGTCAATGATCTGTGGATTGAAGACTCCCCAAGTACATATTCATAAGATAAAGCAAATGACTCCTATGGAATCAGGCTAGGCTATCATGACAATA
Source organism: Gymnogyps californianus (assembly GCF_018139145.2). Taxonomy (NCBI): domain Eukaryota; kingdom Metazoa; phylum Chordata; class Aves; order Accipitriformes; family Cathartidae; genus Gymnogyps; species Gymnogyps californianus. Next base: position 38,209,289 of record NC_059471.1, read on the forward strand.
AAGTTTAGATTAAAGATCACTTGGAATAGTTACAATTGCAGTGGAGCAAACATAGTGGGTTTGCTATTGCCAAAGTATTCTCAATTACAGTTTTTATTTTCTGTTTATTCAAAAAATAGCAAAATAAATTGAACTGTTTCAGCTTGGATGAAGGTATTGAGGTGACATGGAAGATTTGAGTCAGGTCAAAATCACATTCAATCTAGTTACTGCATATATAAAAAGACTGGAGAGAATGATAAAGCATTTCAGGTGTGTTGGGATTCCTCTGTCTACATTAACAAACAGTAAGTAGTTCAGACCAGTGGGAGAAAAGAACGACTTTCAGAGGCTATTTAGTTAGCATGAGGAGAAAGAGTCCTCTCCACCCGTGAAAGGCGTTGTTTCTCATTTTTATAACGTAAATCCCCCAAGCACTTCCCCAACGTGAAGACGGAGCAGAAACGGAGGTCAACAGCAGCAGCAGAAGCCTGAGAATGAGCTATGGGTAGACATAGCCTCCACAGTACGCAAGGAAGAATAGGCACACAGGCAAGAGGGTAGTTCAAACTTTCACTCAGTGAGGAAGAAAAAGCCGTTTATATGTACTAAGAGAAGTGATGAATAATATTATATAGCAGTGAACTGGATAATCATGACTGGTCTATTGGAAATATAAAAAGTAACAGGTTTAATCTATGTCAAAATTCAGAGGGAGTTTCTTCTGATAAGTTAATTATTTTATGTGAAACTTACATTGACAAACTTCAAAACCTAACGGTCCTTCATTTACAATCAGATGTACATCCTACAGCAAATCATAACAATCATAACATTTTTGTTTGTTTAGTAATAAGTATAGCAACAGAATGAACATGTCAGCTATTATGTTTCTATACATAACACAGTAAAAAACCTCCAAACATTCACATTTGGGACCTTTGTTGTCTGTTTACTGTATTCTGTGGACACATATACCAAACAGTTAAACTTTTCATAGAAAAAGAGAAAACAAGAGCCATATAGTATTAAAAGTGCAGATACAGAATTTTTAGATATAAGGGAACAACTCACACAGGATTAGATTAGGCAGCAGTGATCTATCTTAAAATTTGTCACACTGAAATCTTTTAATGTGTGTGTAATTGCAAGCATCTATTTAAATCCCATTGAAATTAGAGATGCTTACACTCATCTGTGTTTGCATGATCCAAGACCTTGCATTCATTGCAGTGTGATGGGGCATGTACAAAGGAAAATCTTTTTTGATAGTCATGGAAGTAGACTAAATAATATGTATAAAGGAGCATTTTCTAAAGGGAACTAGCAGAAGTTCCTTGAGCACTGATTTTTTCACTGAGTACAGTAAACATCACTAGTTAATGTAGTAAAAGCACAGTACATGAAGTGTATTAGGAACAAAAGTGTTATCTAATATAATACTTTATGCTATAGAGATAGCACACAGACTGATAGACTTTGCAGGGATTTCTTATAAAAATGGAAGTCTGCCTGAGATTTCTAAAATTTTTTTGAAGTGATTTGATGCTGTATGAGAAAAAAAAGAAAAGATCCAAAGCCATGATTTATTTTTGCTTCAGGCTAATTAAGGAAAATGAGAGTATAAGTTTTGTAATTTGTGAATATTGGCTTGCATGGTCAATCAAGGGGAAAGGAAGCTGAGACTTTGTAAAACGCAGGCCATCTGTCTTCTTTGCAGAGATAATTAAGTATAGTAAAACCTGTGGCAAAATGACAAAAGTATAGATATTTAGTATGGGGATATTAAGGAAATCTGATTATAAATTAGTAGTTGGTTAATAATTCTTTTTCATACAGCATTCAGATCGTATTTCTTTTCAGTTGAAATCTATTGCCCAAGGCTATACTATTGAATGGAATGTAGAATTCAAGAAAAGACTATTTTTGATTATGCCTACAATTGAACTCCTATGAAAATCTTCCATCATTTAAAATAAAAACCCCTTAAATAACTTTTCATAGTTTAACAACGTAATTAAAAAAGGAGGGGTTTTTTTATAGTTAATAGTATGAAGTATTCCTCAAAATTGACTGATGTTGAAACACCCTTTCAGAATGGAGAGAACCTAATAAAGCAGATATATGTATCCCTTTACTTGCCTATGTTAGAGTAGTGCCTAGTCACCCTAAAAGACACAAAGACTTTTCCTAAACATATTATTTGAAATACAGTTGAATTTTTAAGTTTTGGACTGTTTTTTTTTTTTTAATAAATATTTTATTTTATGTTTAACAAGTTGATGCGTAATGACCCTGTGAGGTCATTAAGGTATAGACCTGTTGATCCTGGGCTACTGGGTGCTTCAGCCCACCGTGCTTCACAACCCATATTTATTTGATCATACTGTCCTCTGTGGGATGTTTGAAGAGTAAGTGAAGGTGCTCATACTGTTTTCTATATGTAGTGAAAGCTCAGGTGCCCTGCATAGCTCTCCTGCCTTCATTGTAAGGAACAGCAGGGTCTTCTCGCAACCCTGTGCGAAGGTTATCACTACTCTGTGGAAGTCCTGCTAAGTTCTGCTGTAAATGAGTTGGGTCCTGGTTTTACTGAGATCACTCCTGCTAGTGAACTTTTAACTCTGTATGTTTTTTAGAAGTTACTATCACACATTAAAAATATATGTATACCAGCTGAAAACCCCAGGTGATCCCTGAGATGACCAGTAAGTAATTCAATTGAAGGTGAATGGGTGAAAGACAGGCAGAAAAGTAACTAAAGCAGAATTTTGGATCTACAGAAACTGGCTACACTAAATGTGCTTAAGTCTTTGACATATGAATCGTCACAATAGTGTATAAAGCGTAAAGGAAATGCAATTAAATTTGAGGTGGAAAAGGGGTATATGCTCAGTCAGTATTTACAGTCAATTAGTTTTTTTTCAGTGTGACAGCAGTATCCCTCGAAAGCATTTGATTTGCTACTTAAACTTTAAAATCACGAAGAGAAAGCATTACAAGGTGACTTGGGTGATTGACCTTCATTAGTCATTGATGAAATATACTTTGTGCTGCTCATTGCATTTCTAGGCATTGGTTAGTGACTTACATTTTTCTGCAGAGCTCTGTTGGCTTTGCCATCTTATTTTCATATCCATTGCATCCCCATTCATCTCTTTTGATTACTTCCTGAATACTATGCAAGTCTTCGATTACATTATATAAAATAATAGATCATACACATATTGCAGTAGCAACTTTTAAAAATCTTGTATTTTTCTCTGTATCATCTAATAGAATACAGCCAAATCTTTGGGGTACATAATCACTCTCATTTATAAAGAATGTTTTGTTGTTCTTGCAAATAAATAATTCCTTGCTTGCAAAGGAAATAAAACAAAACACAAACCCACAGCCCCCCTAACTACATTCTTTGAAAGCTCTGAGAAAACTTAAACTCAACTGTCTCTGGCTTTTAGGAGCAAAGTGAAGTTTATGCAATTGAAACAGATAGGTATTTTATTGGTAGTCTCTTGGAAATAACCGAGACAATCAACACTTCCTCGGGGTGTATGGAGACATACAGAATTAACTTTTTAACTGCTTTTGAGACTGATGCCAGCTATTGCAGCTCTGTGTAGATGCCAAAAGCAGCCGAAATACAGAATGGTAATAAATTTACTCTTTTCTGCAGTACTATAAATCACAAGCTTAGCACATACATGACAATGGTGTGCGTTTATTGTGTTCTCTCATCTCGTACTGCTGTATGTGACTGAGCTCTTCATTATTTCTGTAAATTAATAGACTCTTATCTATTATTAATAGGCTCTTGACTGTTCAGAAAATACATGTGACTATTTAAGATCTGAACACAAGAACAGGCTCTCCTGACGAGACCAGTGATTCTTCTAGAAAAGTATCCTGGCTCTGAGGGTAGCACCACCTAGCTGATTCAGGTGAAGGTGTAAAATCACACATAGTGACAACTATGGAATATTTTTTCTGCCAGGAAAGCTACTTTGCACTATTAGTATCTAATCTGTGGGATTTCATATATCACCATGTAGTTTTGAGATGGAAATCAGGCTGATATAAGCTTTTGTGGGTTCTGCCACAACTACACTCATGTCATGTTTAATTTATAGGGTAATGCTCACCCATTTTAGATATCTTCCATTTGGGAGTAGTTGGACAGTGAGACAGTGCAATTCTTTTCTAGAAGTCATTACAGAGTCCTGCTAAATCTGCAGTTCTCTCAAGTATACCTTACTGAAGGTTTATATAAGAAGAAGATTGTTGTACAGGGAGGAGATCACTAGCTCCCATGGAGCATACTAACCAAAGAGTTAATCACACGGCATGCTAAAGGCTTAGCACACTCAGGACAAATCATCTCTGTCTTTTAAAATAAGATATATCATCGCTGACTTATTAAAGTTTTGTCTGTTCCCCTGAATAGTCTTTTATTGACTCAGACAATCCTTTGTACTTTCCCAGCATGAAATTATAATAAAAGGTTGAGTCTTACAGATGTCTAAAATGTCCTTGAAATGGAAAGGGAAAATGGCTCAGGTTGCATTTCAAAAGTGAATATATATCACTCATCACAGAAAAATGAACTGACTTTGTATTCATTAGATGATCCGTGAAATAATCCTCAGTTAAATGGACAACAGATTTCTAGTTCGTACAAAGATACAACTTTAATCTCACATAGATTTTTTTCCCTTACTTTTTTCCATATGTCAAAATTATGTTTAGTATTCACTCCTTCAAAAACTGTTGTTGTTAAGATAGGGAATAGAAATAGAATAGAAAAGCAGCCATAACAGAGCTCTCAGAAACAGCACGATCACTGACACTGTTTTACATCTGTTTTGGCACTCTCAGAAGCAAGACAAGATTTAGTTGGGCAGATAGTCTAACATAATCCCATAGATATAATATTTCCCATTTATGGCAATTTATACCTTTAGGACATGACCTAATGAACCTTCACAATGCACACATGGGGGAAGAAGCATGGCAGCACTTACGGTTTTACTTGCCTCAAAATTTTTGAGTTCAAGAAAGGTTACCTAAATTTCTCTTCAGCCTTTACGTGTACTATAATGATTATTTGAATCATGGAAGTGCCCATGGGCTCAGCCATGAATAAGATCTTTTTGTTAGATACTGTGTAAATACATAAGAGGCCTTTATCCCCCAAAATTTGCACACTAAGAAGGCATTGACGGATGCTACAGCTAGATACTGTGAGGTGCAGGGGAAAACAAAGCACGGTCTATCAACAAATACATCAGAGCTTGAAGGCATCAGACACATTCAAAACTCTCTAAAATGTGAAATGACTGCCTCATGGGATAAGATGCAAATGATTTTGTGGGAGGGGACATTAAACTACTGAGCGTTCAAAGGGTAAACCGAAGCCAAAGGATGTTTGTTTTGGAAAAGTGAAAGTGGAGCTGCTGGTTTTTTTCTAAGAGAAGTGAAGTAGAAGATTTAGTGCAAAATAGAGGAAAAATCAGGGAGCATAGCTTTTGCACAAGAAATGTGGGCAAAATTCAAGCAGTGCCCTCCAGGATATTTTAGACTGAAACTGAAATATGTCTGTGAATGTAACCCATGCTTCCTTATACAAAGATGCTATGGAAAATTTTCCTGATCCTCAGGTTCCCTAGGCTACTTTCCCAAAATGCTCCCTGTGCTCTCTATCAGTGGCAGAGGAAGAGGCCCCCCATGCCCTGGGACCTCAGTCATTACCCCCTATTACTAGACTAAAATGAATAGTGAACATTAATAATACTTATACTCACATCATGTCTCTAAGCTTATTAGCAGTACTTTGTGTACTCAGGATTTCCCTGTATCTCCATTCTGTAGTTGCTGTAGAATCGTCACTGCATTAGTACAAATAATGGCAGTGTCTAGTGGAACGGGAACTCAGTTTCCATTAGAAAATATCAATCCTGTATTTCTTGTATTGCTCCCTTCTCAACTGGTAGCCATAATCTTCTTTTGTTTTTCTTCTCCAACATAGTATTTGCCCAAGACCTTGCACTGAAACAATGACTGAAAATAAACCTCTCACCTTAACACTATACTTTTACTCGTTAGTGTAACAGTTTAAGGACATTGTCTGCACAGTGTGCAGATTTCATTTTTGAGACTAAGTGTTCTGTTTCTGCCTGACAAATTGCAAACTTAAGACAATCATTGCTTTCCTGCAGTAGTTTAGCCTGAACCTTAACTAAAATTTGTAAAGAGTTCTGATCCAGGGCTAACAGTAGTATTACTGGCTTAAAATGTATCACTCAAACGTAATTGCTCTGACAATAAGTTAACTCCTACAGAGAGGAATTGTTTTGTCACCTTGGCAATAAAGTAATTTGGAAAGGATCAGAGAACATCTTGTAGGGCTGATCAGGGATTCACCAGGCAGAGCAGCTAGAAAGTTATAAAAAGGAAAGCAAGTAAGTTGTTTGATCTGCTTTAGTCTTCTTCAGCAGCTAAGGATGAAGGAAAGCTGTATGTCCCAGGGGCATAATAAAGCAGAGAAGGCCAGAGCATAAGTAGGTTCTAAAGGGTTCCAGGGAAGCCGTGAGCCAGAATAAAAGACCTCATGTTTGGAAAGTATGTTGAAAAGTATGTATTTTTCTTTAATTCATTTATAATTCATTTTGCTTTATTCTTTAAGTAAAAACAATAGTATGCTTGGAAACTCTGGGCCAAAATATATATATATATACCTCTTCTTATTTGGCGAGTTACTTCCACCTCAGGCATTCTGAAGAATTAATCTGCAAACTAGTATTAACGGTGTTCACTTCTGGGGCAAATATTGGAGAAAATATGTTGAACGTATGGGGGGACACCAGTCCCCCTAAAAATAATATTTGGATTTTGGAAAAAATCTTTAAAAGGAAAACCAAAAAGAAATATTTTTAAATGTGTCTCCTGGACATGACAGAAGAAAAGGCCAAGGAGAAAGGGACACAATGTAAAGCATTATTTATAGTTTTCCTTTTATGCCCCAAAAGACCCTGCATTCAGTCTTTGTTGTGCTGACATTGTATTTTTCTCTCCAGAAAATAATAACTGCACCAACTATAGTTTTTGTTGCTGTGGAGGCATTTTAAGTTTCTCTTAAAAACCAAAAATACCATTTTTTCTTCCTCTTTCTAACATCATGGGCTTATTCATCTGCTTTTTAATAAGATTTAGATGACAATGCAAGTGTCTTGTGTCATTTGAATCAAGTGTTTCCAAACCTTAGATGATTACATCAGACTCCTTCCGTTTCCTTCCAATGTTTTCCTGAATGTTTTCAAGCACATCCAAACTAATTTCCTGTTGTTGAAACATGACTCAGCAATAAGACATATTTAATAACTCAGTCACTAATGCTGAGTTAACAGCATCTGATTTTCTTCCATGCTGATACTGATTCCCCCAGCTAATACTCACCTTACAATCATTTTTGGAGAAGAGAGAGCCAGAACTCTGTTTTCCATTGGTTAGATTTCTCCTGCTTTTCGGATTGGGTAAGTGTGTATGTCTTCACAAATTTTTACGGAGTTGAAAATGACAGTTTAAGGGGACAGGCCACGAGAACTTCAGGATTTGTTTTTTCTCACTTCTTTACTCCATTCTAAATATTTCTATTTATACTTAACTGCTTTTCCCTTTGACTGATCTACTCTCATGTTATTTTTCTCTTTTGACTTCTTTACCAAAACACTTCATGTAACCATAAACTCACATTGTTTCAAAAGCTGATTTAAAAAAAACCAACAGTCAAGCTATAAAATATACAGTTCAGAGGCAGCAATGTCCAAAACAAGCCAAGCGACAGCCAAAATCAAGCAGCAAGCTCTGAGGAGAACTAGGTCATATTTTTAAAGGATTTTTTCAAAGTTTCCTTCAGTTTGTTTTAAATAGCTAAAAATTACAGCATCAATCCTAAATCTTTGTGTATGTCTCAACCTTCTCAAATTACTTTCCATGAGATATACACTAACTGATCATGTTAATAGTAAAAGAAATTTAAGCAATTAGGAGTTTCTGCAACACACTACTGGAACTTCATCTTGAAGCATGTGCGATAATTATCCTGCATTTCTTCTGGTTTGAATTATCATCTATCATTTGGACATCACAATGAGAAGATACAAGCCTTAGAAGTGACTGTACATTTACTTTAAGGGGAGCCTAGGGTACCCAGCTCTTCATGTACAGCCGTGGCATCTGAATTTATTTATATGAAGCACAACAAACACTTGAGCTATCACAGTCTGAGGCAGGAGTCTGTACCTTCAAGAGACAGTAGAACTACATGGGTCACAGACGGAGCGCTGTGCTACATACAAACTATATTGCGGTTTTGGAGATCTTCACACTTTATTCATTTTTGCCTTTTAATTTTTTTCCTACATTTTTATTTTCTTATGAAGGTATGGTTTGGGGTTTTTTTTTTCAATAATTCACTTTTCTATACTTAGAAATACCTTAGAATATCTTAGAAATACCAGATACCTTTTAATAAAGGAATACATAAAACCACAAATGTAAATGACACACAAGCCTTAGGCTCCTTTTTGATATTCTCAGTGCTGTCATTTCATCCCAATTACAGGGTGACTCGTTCATCTTAATAGACTGATATGATTTTCAGAAAACAAATTAGGTAGTACATTACCTGCATTAGTACATTTAACTGCAGTTATTTGCTTTCGTTCAGGACAACTACAGAAGCAAATTCTAACTCATGCCAAAAGCCTAGGCTTAAAATACAAATTTTGTAATGCCCTGAGCCATATCTTGCAGGACTATGGCACTATGCATGAGGTATTGTGCAAGGGAGGCCAGGGGGAGAGCATGGAATTATGAACTGTGAACTATAGGATCAATTATCTGTCTTTGTCAGCTTTATGCCTTTTCAATTAGTAGATTAAATAAATCACTCAGAAGAGCTTGGTTGCTGATGCATATTTTATTCCTATTGGCAAGCTGGCTGTTGGAAATCCTCTTTTCGTTCTACAGTAATTACTTTTTTTCCCTACTTCAGAAGATTTCATCCCATAGAGTTGTACTCTTTGGCTGAAAGGGTTGCCAAACTTTAGGCAGTGCTGAACAACGGTTACTGTATTTTATTTTTGGGTATCTACATCAAATACTTAGTTTATATGCAGTATAAGTATATGGTATGTACTTATGTTGATAGACTTCCTGATGAAGTCAGTGCTAGGAGTCCCAAAGACTTCACTGGATAGTCAGTATGCACATTGCCAGAAGGAGCCCACACTGCGAAATACACAAATTAAGTATTTGTATCACATTTTAAAATTTTGATTAGGTGTCTAATGCCCTCTGAATTCAGGTAGGCACTTAAACAGTTTTGAGAACTAAGCCTTAATGTCTTTCTGGGGAACATGGCAGAATCCTCTGTGCTCACTCACAGAGATAGATGCAATACTCTAAAAACAAGGCTAAATGCTCATTCTGGAAAGGAGAAGATTCTGTTCAGTTTCTGTTGTGCTTGAAGTTTGGGTGACTACTGCCTATGGAGTCTCTGTCTAGCTGTTTGTCAACAGACCTTCAGAACTGAAAGGATATGCTGCTACTATGCAAGAGATGATTCCTTCCATTGAAACGACCCCACCAAAAATTGCTTGGTTTGTTTCACACTGCAGAATTATGCTCACTGTTGCAAGAGCTAATTCTTGATTATGACTTGGAAAACAAGGCTGTCTTGATGTGTAGGTGCCAAAGGAATAGCAAACATGAAGGTTGGTGTTTTCAGCTATCCTGTGTGAAACTCTCAGGACAAAGGCAGGGCTAGATCTGATCATCTTCTGGAGATCTCCTTTCTCGTTTCAGATAACTTACCTCCTCAGTTCCTCAAGTCCTTGCTCCCTTGAATTTAAGGAATGTTAGTTTCCAAGCTCTCTTTAGAATTGAACAATAGATTGTTCACTGCAAGGATTGCTTCCTAGAGGTAATATAGATGAAAGGGTGCCAGACATGGTACCCTCTGATATATATACTCCTCCACTGATCTCCCACCAGACTGCTCAGAAAGCAATCATCTAAAGCACTGTTCTTAGCACATGCCGTATCTCATGCCATATCTCAGCAGTTTCCTGCTGCAAAAACACCTCTCTGGTGAGTTTCAACACAGCCCTCCAATTATTTCAAGCATTTTGAATGGCAAAAGACACAAAATAATAATAATTTTGACCAAGGTGACACGGGCACCAGATAGAACTAGCAGAAAATCACAGCCAAGTATCTGAAATGAATGTGCCCAGTCCTCTACAGAGGGAGCCAACTTCTTGTTACTTGGATTGGGGGGCCAATGATCACTGCCTGCAGTACATGCTTTTTGTAGTGTAGATGTTGCCACAGTACCAAGTACTACTTGGCAATTTTAACCAACTCTTTCAAATAAAACCTGTCAATAGATCCATGGAAATGAGCTCTTCCCCCCCCAGGCTTAACTACCAGACTGACAATCAGAACTTCCTTGTTCAATATATTTGGCCCTTGAATATCCATTATTTTTTTTAAACAAAATGGAACATTTTCAATAAGAAATGCCATCCCTTAATAGCTTTTAACCCTCTGATTAAAATATTTGCAAGGAATATGGGATAATGTGGATCTGAATTATAGCTGAGCACTTTTATAAAAAACAGTACATCCACTATAAAGGAATTAAAAATAAAAACCAAACAATTTATGAATGTAAGTGAAGACTGAAAAAAATCAAAACGAAAAAGAAGAAATAGTTTCAAAATTAAATTTTTTTGGAAGATCTAAAAAACCTTGTCTTTCCATTTCTATAAAGGTAGCTTTTAAGATTTTACTTTAAAATGTTTTTTTTATTTACTAAATGGGAAAACAGCATTTAAAGAGTTATATAACAGGAAAATAAAGTATGGTATTTCGGGTTGTTTCAAGCAAAACATTTTCTGCTGATCCACAATGAAATTTGCAGGTCTTCTGATTCCTAAACAAATGCTTTAGCAATTGTTAGGTTATACAGAGTTGGGTAGCAGTATTTTTTTCTCTAGATTTCCTCTAAAAGAAGAAGAGTGTTTCTTATTCACTACTTCATAGAAAGTAGGTAAACTCCTGTCTTCAGCAGTGCTACCATACAGTGGATCCTGAGTCAATTAAAGTGTCAGACATATATTGAAAGTGTTTAAAATATTTAAGATCAACTACTTTCTGTGCGTACCTTTTTGGCCTAGGTTTAAGCTGCTGCTGCACTGTAAATTTTTCTGTTTTAGTTCTACCTCCTCCTCTTAAAAAAACAGGGCCAGATGCAACTCCATTCTGCACCTAGTTATTCCCTGTAGGCTTATTATAGATGCATTAAGAGCATGAATACTAGATATAGCAGGTAAAACAGCTAATGGAGAAACTTCTTATTTATTTGCCAAGATCAATTCTGAGTACAAGACGGGTATGACTGCTCAGCCACACTGCGATGTCAGTTCTATATCTATAGACGCATAACTGAGGTGCATAAAACTTTTGAGATTCTTAGAAAGTCTAGGGATGACCTGAGGACTCTAACTTTCCTGTGTAGTAAATGGAGGGTTTCCACTGGGTTTCTCCACCTGGAAGACTAGCTGTCTACATTGACCTCAGAGTAACTCTATGGAGACTAGAGTCTTTACATTAAAATTGTTATTTTTTTAATATTTCCTTCTATATTGGGTACAGAATGCTAAACAAGTGCCTTGTACACCTAAAATTAGGAGACAGATTATGACGAGATTGTTTTGGATTCTGTAAGACAATTAAATATAAATCCCATTTATTGGCTCTGTCTGTATCTGAACTTAGCTCTTAGCATGAGCTGAGGGTTTCCAGTTGCCCAGACTGGGGTTATAGTGGAGTGCACCATGTTCCTATCCAGCTGAGAACCTCATGTGTCATTTCTCCAGAACGAAGAGTGAGAAGAGTGATGATGTGTATGCACTTCAGTCTTTCCTTTGTACACAGTTGTAACTCTGGAAATTGCCCCTGTGTTCTGCAATATAGACATATTCCACTTCATATGTCTGAGTCGTAGGAAGTATAGTGACTTTGAAACCAGGAGTATGAGTTCTACCAACACTGCAGCACCTATTTAGTAAGTGACCGTGATGTCTGTGTGTATTCAGTGACATATTTATTATAATTGCCACAAGAGTATGCAGAATGGAAATGTATCATCTTCCTTATAAATTTGCAATTTCACAAATACATTGGAGAAAAGCCTAAAATTTCAGCCAAACTGCCAGAGTTTCCTTTATGAGCTTACAGCATGTGAAAACAAAAACCCAATATTTCCTTCCAATCTTAAATATTTTTTTAATTTACTCTTACTTTAAGAAATGTAAAGGAGCAAACAGGAGGTAAAACAATAAAAAGAATGCTTGTGTGTGTATTACCAACATAAATTACTGTCACATTTTGGGAAAAATTTCAGAATCTTTTTTACAAAATGCAAGAAATGCACTTATTTTTAATTGTGTCAAAATGTAGCAAGGTTTTCAAGGTTTTTCAAAGACAGTTCAATGACACACAAAAAGCAGTTCCCTCCAAATCAAATATCTTTAAATAAATCACATATTCATTTATTGTAAAACTTGTTTACCTGATTTTTTTGTTTGTTTTTGAAAATGCATGCTTTGTATTCTCTAAAAGTACTGAATTTGTAATCATTAGCTGTATTGACAGCAATGGCTTAGGGAAAATATCTCAATAGATACTGAATTCATTACAGCTTATTGGACCTGTGTAATTAGCAGGAGTTGGATGTTAGTTTATTTGTTTATGAATGTAAAACAGGTAGTTAGATATTACAATACTGATATTTCAGTTCAGAATGGATTTATGGATTTTGTGTATTAAACCAAATGGAATCTTACATAAACAGATAGAACTTAGGTTACAGAAAAATAGACCACCAGAAGACAGATTTTTAAATAAATCAGTAGAAATTCACAGAGTGTTCTTGAAAGTAATGTTGGGGCACAATAGGTTTGCCAATATCCACAATGTAAACTACCTCACATCATTTGCCCTGGTGGAGGTTTATCCAGGTAATGGAATAATAGCCTGAACTTGGTGATTAATCCAAAATAAACAAAAAAATCATTTGGTTCCTGAAAGGGTTAAAAATACAGTGGAGAAGTTACACTCGCCATTATTTCCCAGCCTTCTGCAGAGTGAGTAAAGTAAAAGAGTATTTTCTTTTATGAAGATAAATTTGTTAACAGACAATCCTGCCTAAATCCATGTGAGATTCAGAAACTAGAGAAGGGGCACCTCAGCTCTCTGGGTTCTGATGATGGGTTTTATACATTAGGCATACCAAGATCTTTGGAGCCCTCAGAGGGAGTTTGAATTGCCATTTAGCTTGTACATGACCACTGCAGGAAGATGGACTTGCTCATTTATGAGGACTATGGGAACATCCAAGATTTAGAAACCTGGGTTTAGTGCCTGCTTAGGCAGGGAGGATATGACACTACAAGTGAGTCTAGCTGCCTGTGCCTCTTGTTGGGACTAGTTGTAAACTCCTTTTGTTGAAGATAGACCACTTTTCAAGAAAGACTACAAGACCTATGGGGCTTGAAAGACACCAAAAAAAGCAGTAGTTGAGTAAATATGTCATTTGCCACAGAAAGGATCATCCTGAGCTTTGAACCTTGCAAATTCACTTTATATTAAATAGCCACCGGCTAAAAGGCGGAAATAATCCTGGGAGCAGGAAACTGCACAACGGTTCCTCACTCTCAGCTAAATGCTATACCCAAGTAGCTAAAAAGTCTATTGTCCTTTCTTCCATCTTGTAAAGGTTAAAGAATGTTTCATTTCTTTTTCTCATAGCATTATGGAGATATATCTCTCTCTCTATCCTGATATATAACAGCTCGTAAAATTATTTAATTTTTAGCAAAGTATCTGCAAGCTCTGCTATGAAAGAACTCATCTTTCAGTAGCACAAATCTTTGTTGTTTGGTTATATGAAGCGAGCAATGCTACGAAGCATGTGTCCTTTGATCAACAAGCAAACCCATTTACTATTGCCATGCCTAGTCAATACCTGGTAAAATATTGAAGGAAAAACTGAACGGCAAATGGGATTTTCCAGAAATAATGTACTAAAACCATCTGAAGTATATTCCTCAAAAACCTATTACTGAAAACTGAAATAAAAGATATAAAAGTTGCATAAAGCTTTTTCTTTGTGCCTATACATTTTTGCACACACAGGTATGTACACACAGACATACTCATGTAATAACTTCTATTATTTTCTCACTAAGGCTTATAAATTTCATTTGTTTGGACCTAAGGGACACACCTGAGTGCTTATTGAAGATAGCTTTTGATTTTCTTTCTTTTGAGAAAAATAATGAAGAGCTAAAATTACATAAAAATAGTATTTTTGTTTATTATTCAGTGCTTTGCCACTTTTTTCCTTTCGCCAACTTCCAGTATATTTATACAAGTATATAACAATGGTTGTGTTGGGTTCATCTAGCCTTAAAGCCTGCATCAATGACAATGATTGATTGATATTTAGGAAAAGAGTACAAGAATAAGGCAATTTTATAGCTTCTAGCAATCTGCTGTTCAGGGACTTCCTCAGCTGGAGGTTATGCCCATTTTTTTCCTTCAGAATTATTCTGATCACTTTAAAATCTCACTTAAACTTTTAGTATCCACAGATTTTGTGGCAAAAGTTCCATAATTTAACTTTATATCATGTAGGACGCATTACATTTTGTTGGTTTTAAAGCTTCTGTCCGAAATTTCAGCAGCATGCCCCCTGCTCTTCATATTATGAAAACCAGTAAATAATAGCTGCTTCTTCACTTTTACTGTATCATCGATGAATGTGTGTATCTTCAAGGTGTTTGAACCTCACTAGTATTTCTTTGTACAGAAGCTGTTCAATTCCTTTGATCTTCCTTACTGCACTTCTTGATACCTTTTCTTAACCTAATGTACCTTGCTTGAGATGGGGCAGCACCAGGAATGTACATCTTATTCATGAAACAAGTGCATCCTGGATTAAAACACTGACATAATGCTGTTTTGTTCTGTATTTTCTATTATGTTAGCCTTTTTACCAGTGGTAAGCATTAAGATGATGTTTTCATCAAAAAATCCTCAGTATGTCTGAGGGGGAGTCGCTAATTTAAAACCCTTTGTGTCTTTGTAGTTAGAGCTGTTTAATGCATTCAAGACCTACATCAACACGTGAGAATCATGGACAGTATGATTAACTCTCATAATGCTTTGGTCATCTGGAACACAGGGGCCTTTGGCCAGATTCTCTTTCCAGAGAAGGCATAACATTTGGAGCAGACAGGGTGCTAGTGTGCCTTATGGTTTTCCTCATGCCCACCAGTACTGTGGGTCATGCACATCAGTTTAACCTCATGGACATTTCACCCAGGCCCCCAGTAGGGTTTCAGGTGAGCACGCTTCAACTTAACACAAATCGGAGAACATTAGTAGGCTGAACATGTAAGCCTGATAACATCACTTTAGCTTGGTGTGTGTTGCACAGTCTACAAACTGGTATGCCCAGATGGGTAGCAGAAGGACAGAGCACCTACTTTTCATTACACAGGCTGGCACTGTTGGTAACAATGGGGTTGGCATTGGGAAAGGAAGGTGAAAGGACAATTCCATCTGTGCAAGTGTAGCTCAGGACTGTAGAAGGGATATATGTGTTGTACTTGTTTGCTCAAAATTAGTTTTATGCTGCTCTGAAAAGAATAACTGAAGTGGAAAGCCTTGAAAAAAGAGAGGTGCTACACCATCCTTTAGGAAATTATTGAGCATGCTAAGGCATGGAGCATCTGAGAGTTTTCAGGGTGCTGGCAGGCAAGTGAGCAACATCACAGAGCTGGGACACTGCAGCTGATGTAGAGAAACAGAAGGATTCAGTTCTATAAATGTAGGTGTGCAGTGCCCCCTTAGATGTAAAGTATTCCCACCCATCTGCCATCTGCCATTCCAGAAGAGCGTGGGTTTCCAGTAGCTCCTGTGTCCTATGTGCTGTCACTATGAGAATATTTCAGATGGCTTGGAGCATCAGAGATGACCCAATGGCACTGGGCACCTATGTTCAGGCAGCTAACGTGAATCCAGAGGACTGGATTCAGTTTACTATTTTAGACAGCTAAATTTAGATAACTACTTGTCAGGATGATATTATCTAAGCTGCAGTCATAATCAATGGACACTTAGGACACTAGCCAAGTTAATTGTGTAGATAAGTCCTGTGGTGGAGTTGCTTCTGATAGGATTCATGGAGATTCTGAGTCTATACATGGGCTTTACTGAAGTGCATGAGTAGAACTTTTAATTCCAGAGGAAATATAGGCAGAATAAATTTGCTCAAAATTAAATGCATAAGTAGATGTTGAATGGTCAGTGTCAAAATCTGCTGTCTTGGAGTTTTCCCACTATTTGTGGTCTATTACTGCTGAAAGTGATTACATAGGATTCATATATTTAAGACAGACGATTTGGTAAACAACTAAACATTACTAGATACTGAGATCAGGTCCCAGTTTTCTCACTTCTGCTGGTAGGGAGGTATATTTGCGTTCAAAAACATGTATGTGAAGCTGATACATTCTAACCGTCCTTTCCGGTATGTTTTTCAGGAATGAATGAAGATGTGTTGATAATTCTTGAAACTCATTGTCTATTGGGATGTTTGATTTATTTCTGTGCTATTATACTACTGTCTTCTGAAGCAGGCAGGGAGGTGGGTGAGTGACTTTTCTGTTCTTGCTTGCTTTCACACTTCAATCAAACTTGGCAAAGTCTAAGAAACCAGTACGTAGCTTTCAGTCACGCTTCAGGTAGTCCCTGGAGTATGGTTGGTAAAAGGAAATACTGATGTTGTGTTGGGTTTTTTTTCTGCTTTGATGAGAATGTAAAAAGAAGGTTGGATTTGTCTTCTTTAGTGAGTTAATTTTAAAACTAGACATAGATCTTGCACGAGATGTTATTTCTACTATTTACTTATATTGAAGTCACACTGATGGTTGTCTTAAGAAAAGAGACAACTCTTCAGACAGGGAACTTTTTGATGTACTTTTTTTTTTTCAGTCATCACTTTTAAGATACTATCATGAAACCATTTATTACTCATATTCTTAAAAGTGTGTATCATATATATCTATGTAATAAGGATCAAACTGCTGATGGAAGTGCATTTGGTTGATTTGAAATAAGTATTCTAGATATTTTAAATTAATCAAGATGAGTCAAACACCAGCTACACTGGAGATGTTATTAATCAATACAAATGTTTTTAATATGGATCAAAATCTTATTAACTTTATGCATTTACACAGCCACATTTCAGATTTTTGAGAGTCTAATTTGAACATCTTCCCCAGACAACAATGTCAACCTTCTTCTGTCCCATGAACAGCAAGCTCAAAGCTAAGTAAGAAGACTGGAATTAAAGATATCTCCATCACCACATAGGTTTGTTTTAAATCTGAAATTTTATTTAATTAATAAGACAGTTTTTTGAATGTTATCCATATTTACAGAGCAGACGTGTCAAGATGGAATAGCATTTCTTGAAGTATTCCACTGAGCAGACACCCAACTGAGCAAAGAGTAGACTTTTTTTTCTTTTTTGTTTTTTCCCCCTGTTGGATTTCGTTAACACACAATGGCTTAAGTTTAAGCAGGGGATTTATTTTCACTTAGTTGAGGATTATTTGCTAAAACATTCCTAGGGCATTCAAGTTTTGAATATACATATCCAATATAACAGTAAATAATCTAACAGCTCATTTACTTTCAGATCCACCTACATAACCTAATATTGCCTTTTTGCTTGTGTATGCACTTAGTTTTGTTATAAGCACTCACACGTCTTTTTGTACTAAGGAATAAATTGTTTTCTGAAGACAGCATCTTTGGTTTTTGATTCCTACAAATGTTAGCTCTGAGTGAAGGGATAGAAGAAAAGACACAGCAAAAGGGATGTATGGAAAAAATACTGCAGAAAAGAGAAATCCCAATGAACAGAGAATAAATTAAGTAAGAAACTTTCTTGGGGAATATGCTAGTTTGCATTTGATGGCTCTCTAAATCATATATATATATATATATATATAAAATAAATTAACACTTGTACAATTCAGCCTGTCTCTTCTGAAGCATGGAACAAATATAATTTTACACAATAATTTGCAGAGATTTGCTGATTGAAGACCTAGATTTTTTGATTGGCTAAATTGATTTTTAGTGATTTTTTCCCAACAAATTTGACTGCCAGTTCTCATTTTCCATATTGCTGTCACTGTAGAAGACAATAATAAAATGTCAGGAAGATGGAGGCTTTGATAGTTTCCTTTGCATAGCTTGAAAGACTTTCTTTTTTTCCTTGACCTCTGTGAAATTTTACACATTCTGTAGTTTTCAAACTTGAAACATTAGATGCTTTTGTGTGGTGTGGTGGGTTGACCTTCGTTGGCTGCCAGACCCAGCCGTTCTCTTTCTCCTCCTCCTCAACAAGGCAGGGGGAGAAAATAAGATGAAAAGCTCGTGGGTCAAGCTAAAGACATGGAGATCACTTACCAACTACCTCCATGGGCAAAATAGACTTGACTCGGGGAAAATGAACTTAATTTATTGTCAGTTAAAATAGATTTGGATGGTGAAAAACAAAGACAAAGATTAAAACACCTTCCCCTCACCTCCACCCTTTTTCCAAGGATCTCCTTTACTCCTTCATTCCTGAATCCCTCACCTGCCACCCACCTCCCTGAGCAGGGCAGGGGGATGGGGAATGGGGGGTTGTAGTCAGTCCATAACGACTCCTCTCTGCCGCTCCCCCCTACTCACACTTTTCCCCTGCCCCTGCATGGGCTCTCCACAGGCTGTGGCTTCCTTCAGGGCACGTCCGCCTGCCCTGGTGTGGGGTCCTCCACAGGCTGCAGTGTGGGTATCTGCTCCAATGGGATCCTCTCCGTGGGCTGCTGGGAAATACCTGCTCCACCGTGGTCTCTCCCACAGGCTGCAGGGGAATGTCTTCTCCAGGAGGTACCCAGAGTACCTCCACCTCCTCCTTTCCTGACCTTGGTGTCAGCAGGATTGTTTCTCACACTTTTTTTTTCCCTCACTGCATGTAGCGTTTTTTACTCTTTCTTAAATATGTTTTCCCCAAGGTGCCACCGCCTTGGCTGAGGGGCTCAGCTGTGCCCTGGTTGGTTGGAGCCAGCTGCAACCGGCTGTGTCCGGCACGGGGCAACCCTGGTCTCTTCTCACAGAGGCCACCCCTGCGGTCCCTGCTGCCAGCACCTGGGAACCTGCACCCGGTACATCTGAAAAAATTCATGGAAACTCTTTAAATCAATAAATGATGGAGGAAAGTAACAACTGTAGATGTTAATTAAGCAGTGCTATTTGAAGATTTCACTCTATCAACTCAAGAAGAGGATATTTTGAAGTCTGGTTTTAATGGTGCTTAAGAGGCAAGTGAAATAACAATGTAGAGACTGCATAATGCTTTTAAGCATAAAATACAGCATTTAATTTTCCCTAAAAGCATCCATTATAGATAAGGAATCTGTATAGACAAAATTAAAGATAAGTAGCCTACATTTTTAAGAGAAGCCAGCGTTGCCTTTTTGTCTGTATTCTCCTCTTGCCCAGTTAGTAACATGTTTTGAGAAGTATTTTTGGGAACTCCTGTGGCTATCTTTATTTTTAGCCTACTAAGAAGGAAATTCATGGCTTTTTTGAATTCATTGCATTTTTTGAAAAGTATCTGGTATGTCTTTTTAACTTCAAAGGCAACAGGACAAGATTTTCATTTTAAAGGTGAGGAAGGCCTGAGAAGGTCTTCTGAAATGTTTGGACTCATCCTGGCTATTAAAAGGTCTGAATTATTTACAGGCGGGTACAAAGCCAACCAAAGCCAAAACACGTTAATGGAAATACATCCATTTATTTAAATGAATTTAAGGAAGGGTTTTCAATGAAGTTTTTCCTGGCCATGATCACTCACATGAATTAAATCATGAGTGCATGCAGCAACAGTAAATATTTTATTCTAATATTTAAATCAATTAAGTTCAGCCACTAACTATATCTGTGCCAACCACAAGCTCTTTCTGGCTTTAGCAACTGTGGTTTAAAGTTGCATTAAACTTAACTATAGCTCACCTGTTTTGCTTGACTAAAAGAAAAATCCTAACAGATTTTTTGTTCCTGTGTTACAAACCTTTCTGAACATATTAATAAGAACTGTGGCCATTTAATAGCATCTCATGTTATCTCTATGTCAGTGAGGGTAATGCAAGATTGATAGATTGTTTCTTGTTTCTTCTGTGGCAACTGAGGCCTCTTCTGTGTGAATTTTTGGATACCATTTTCTGAAATATGCCTTCATCTCCACATTTTTTGCTTTGAATTGAGTTTCCTTCAGCTGAGAAAGAGAAATATTTTGCCCAGTGGTAACTTAGTATTTTGGCCTTATTTTAATTTTTTTTATTCTCTACATTGTGACTTCTCTTCAACATTAATGCAATCTGGTGGAAAGAAAACCAGTAGGCTGAAGCATAATATATATTTCCTTCTTCCTCGACAGTTGCTTTTTTAATAAAAGCATTGAACAAAGCCTTACAGCAGCATTCCTAGACCAGGGACTAGAAAAAAGTGATACTTAGTAGAGCTCAACTTTAACTTATATATATCAAACAAAAATACAGTTTTGGGTCATATATCAGGCTATTTTGAAGTGTTTTGTGAGAAGTTACACTATGATTTGGAAGCAGTGTTTTTTTGCAAATTTTAGGTCAGTTATAGATTTACGTTCATAGCTTTTCCAATATTCTAAATTAGATGTTGCAAATGTAGAAGCTATGGATGTATTAAATCTCAGGGATTCCTCTGCAGAAACAGTCACATGTCCAGTCTTGGTAATTCCTCGTTTCACAGTGTTCAAAATGGGCAGAATATGATGACCTGAACACTGGAAATGTAATTGTGTTATTCTGAGTACTTAAGAATGAAAAGGCTGAACAATAATTTAACCACGTTATGTAGAGCATCTGGGATATGGGAATTTCAGTTATTTAATTACAGCTATCACTAGGTAAATCAGTTTATAGAGGATACATGAGCCTGGAAGACTGAGATAAGTCTTTGTGTTTAACCTTTGCTGTCTGAAACATTGATGTCTTGGGTGGAAGGCTAGCTGAATACTAATTGTTCCACAGTGTCTTGCAAGGCAGGCCAGCTGATATTTTGGCTTTGATTTGGACATGACTTACCTATATTATGAGAGTGGCAACCCACCTACTCTCAGTTGCACCCATGTGCACTGGAGGAAATACATGAATAGTTGTTCTTATTCCCAGGTGTTCACTGCTGTTTTCAGCAGAGATCTCAAACTTTTCAAACCGGTATCTTGCCAGAAATTCAAAATTCTGGACACTATTTGCATACAGTGAAGCAGATGGCAGGTGCTCTCACTGTTAATTTAGAGGACTACAGTTCCTGGCTTAAAATATTCCATCTTGATGTTAGCACTTTGAAAAAACTCCCCTTTTGTCTATGGCTAAAAGGCTATCTGTTTTGGTGCAACTCCTCTATATATAGTTCATAGAAATATAGGTACACGTATGCAAAACCCCACATACATATAATGAAGTACTGTGCCATTCATGTTTGTATTTGTGTGCATTTTAATATGCGTATCTATATATCTATATTTGTTAATAAACAAATGAAAGTATTATTTTTTACAAGAACTAGTAACAAAATACATGGCCACTTTCAAAGTTTGCTAGTCTTGATCTAAATGTAAATGACTGAACCAAGTCTTCATTTTATCTAAAAATTACTTTTTTTCTGTCCTGCTGCAAATTGATTTTGAGCAGAAATGGATTCCATCTGTGCCAGGTAAGCAACCGTTCATAATTTACACTTCAGGGTGGACTAAACTTTGCCTGTTGGCTGTACGAATGAGAGCATCAGAGCAAAGTAGTAGCTCAGATGATAGAATAGAATATCTTCTGTAAAATGTAATATTTTGGAGAGGCATAATGAAATCTATAATACATCTAGCTGATTGTACATTAAGCCATTTGAGATCAAAATACACTCCTGATGGCTGCTAGAGTTATCTTAAATACTTCATTTAAAGTCCTAAATAATATGATCGATTTTTTTTTTGTTAGCCTCATTAGTGACATACATCACTGGAAGTAAAAAAAAAAAAAAAGAAAAAAAAGTGGATTTATTCCTTTTTTCCCTTCCTTTTGGTCTCTTTTTCTGTGTTTGGCTTCTAAATTTTAGTGCATTACAGTAGTCCATTACACAAAAGACATGAAGATTGTATCATTAACAAACTCCCTCAGTGCAGGTACTTCCAGTGGTAAAACATCAAGACTATGACCTTAAACATCATTTCTTTCTCATCAGATTCATTGGAGAAGGTGAGATTTCCTGCTTTGACTGTTGCTGTAATATTGAAGAGCACACACTCATACATATGTCCAGGTTTTTGCATACTTGCACTGTGTAGAGTCTAGTGCTAATATTATAAAACAAAATCACCAAAACTCATGGTAAAATCAATGTTATTGTTTATATTGATAGTCATGTGGTAGTTCTATGATGATTTTTCTTTTCTCAAGCAGAGACCAAAAAAGAGTGTGAATGGTGAGTGAGATAAAACACTGACACACACTGAGCTGTACAGTCACATAGCCTAAACTTGTACATCATCCATGCAGTATCTATAAAATAAAGCAGAGAAAGGACAGAGTAAAATTTAAGCTTTTAGGAGTTTCTCATTGAATAGCTAGAGGTCTAATATCCACAATTTGCCATTTTAGACAACTGAAATTTTTGTTGTATTTAGTCTGCAGCTACACTGGCTACAGGATCTATATCTGATGGCAACCCAAGGAGCAAGAAATCCTATCACATTATCATTTGTGACACAATTGTACCTATATCTGAATAACAGAAGAAAGTCAGAGATAAACCCAGCAAAAACTGGTGGAAATTTAAGTCATACTTATAACTTATGCAGTTATATACATTAAACTCAATGAAGTCAATAGAGATGTGCCACTTTTTACCTGAAATGAAGTTCTGTTCCAGTATCAAGTCTCTTTTTTCTTGCCTGGCTATAAAAATACAGTAAAACTAAGCTGCAGATTGAAGACTTAAAGCACACTTGTAAAACGTTCTGACAAGAAGTATGATGAGACAAATCAGGAAATATACGAAATCTCTGGAGAATAGCTGTTAGGAGATTTCAAGCTCACAACGTGTTGGGTATCTCCATTTTGTCTTTAAGTCCAAAAGATACCATTATAATTTGCTTGAACTTTCTGAATATAAAACAGGTCATAGAATTTCTCTGAGTGGTTCTACATCAATTTTTGGATGCATATTTTAACTGAACCACAATGGCTCACCCACCAACTTTAATAAAAGGATTTTGCACATTCCCAGTATATGTACTGAAAGTGCTTTCATCAGGAGCTGACATTTTTATTTGCTATAATTTTTAATTACAACTTGATTCTGTGCGGGTTTTTCGGTGTTTTTTTTTTTAAGCATTTTAGTATCATCATTTGCAAGATACTAACATTGAAGGACACTGAACATTTGTACTTCATTAGTCATCCCTAAGAGCACAGGCAAGTAGGATAAACACAAGAATGAAATCCCCAAACAACCTATGGTACATAAATCTCCATAAACAGAAATCACTCAAGTTATGAATTTTACGATTTTATTCCTTTCAGTTAAGCAATCAAAGAAATAGCCATAAATTCTGAAACTATGAAGACAAAAATATGTCTTGATGTAATGAGCGAGACAGCATACTAATAAAATCATCAAATACAATCATTCAGTCAATAAAAATACAACAACATTTTGCAACACAATTCACAAAAACATGAAAACTGAACCTTTTTCCCAGTACATGACAAGGAGTTACCATGGTTCAATATGACAGGGATTTCAGTATTTTACAAATATCTTGCCTTTTACTTGTTCTTATATCCAAAGATAATACATAAAAAAACCTCTGCACCAATAAATAGGAGACTATAATTATTTTCCCTTTATTCACTTTCCTTATAATTTGTCACTTTCAATAGCTTTTCCCAGTTAAACTTCTTTTATTGGGAGAGGGATTCACTTTAGATGTTGCATGTGATCCAACCATCTCCATCCTTTCAAAAGGCAATAGAAAGAGATATGCACCCCCAAAGACTAGCAATTAGTCCCTGAGACTTCTACTTGAGGAACAGATGAATCATCTCCTACAAGTGCATTCTTCATCCATCAACTATAGATAGAAGCCTGTAAGGGTGTGTGGAAGGAGAATGTCTGCTCCTTTAACGGTGTCTGATCAAAGAAGCCATAAACAAGATCATACAGAGACAAACCTGACCAACACGTGATAAGGGAGGTCTTGATAAGAACAAACCTGGTCAGTCGCACTAATTGGTAAGGGTATGTGGAGTGTAAGGATGTTTATTTTCTCAGTTGGGAAGATAAGGAAAGGGAGGGAAACAAACATAGACATAAAACATGATCAATTAGCATTAACAAAGACCATAACTAGAAACAAACCTGGTCAGTCACACTAATTGATGGGCTATGAAGAAACTGCAGGCAAGCCAGGACTTTGCAACTGATAAGCATGCAAATCTGAGGGTCCAGGGCATTGGAAGGGATTCAGTGGGACTATGCCAACTGATGAGGCAATGCGCAGAGGAAGAGGGAATAGGGCGGAACAAAAAGAGGTAGACATGAAGGGGTATAAAAGGGGCTGATTACACATAAAATGCGTCCGGTCAGTACATTTGTCTGGCTGAGCCCTGCTCCTGATCACTGTCTTACTAAATCCTTTCTTAACAATCTCTCTGCGTAATCTCACTCTCTGTCCCGTGTGTGTCAGTGCTGGAAGGGTCCAGTGCCAGCTACTGGGGGCGGGCGGGGGTGTGAGTGAGGTGAGTGAGCGACTCGGCGCCGGTGGCTGGAGCAGGACTGTGGGTCACAGCCCATGTGCCGGGTGTCAGCTGATGGGAGCAAGTGTCTGTATCTTCCCCAACCGGGTGTGCGTGGGGTGTGCAGGTGGATTCACTGGCAAACTCCAAGCTGGACCAGCCCCAGGTCTGGGCAGAGGCATCAGGCAAGTGGAGAGTCCGTACTGGTATTCGGGGTGATCCGCAAGTGTGGGGTGCCTGTGGGATGAGTGAGTGCTGCGTGTATGCAGCGAGCACCCAGCTGGACCAGCCGGCGAGTCAGGGACCCGTGGGGCGGGTAAGGGGGGCTGGGATCCAGGCGGGGGTGCTGGGCGGGCAGAGGGGCTGTGCTGGTGCTCGGAGGACCCACGAATGTACGTGTGCTTGTGAACCTGGAGAGTGTGGTGTGTGTGCTGCACTAGTGACCTTCTGCCTCTGCCAGCCCAAGAGGAGGAGGGGACATGGCTGTCTGTGCCTGTGTCGGTGCGAGTCCTGAATGTGGGTGCTGCTGGGGGCAGCGCCTTGTCTGTGGCTGCCTGGGTGATCGGCTGTGTCAGTGTCCTCTGTGTGTCCCCTCCCGGTCTGTGTGTGTCTGGGATATTTGCTCAGCTTCCCTACTGGTCGAACCTACAAATGGGAAAGCGGCAGCTGCATCCTTCAGCCTGACCCCGGATCTCCAGGCACCGGGCTGGTCTCCAGCAGATGGGCGGGAGGGTCCTCGGCTGGCACTGCTGGAGGAGGCAGCTGCTTGTAACATCCCTTAGCAAAGCCTGGGTGAATTTTCCATTCTGAATCACAAAACAAGAGAAAAAAAGAAATGCTCCAGCTAAATTTCAACACACATTTCTTAACTGTACACTAAGAGTTAAAGATCAAACATGGAGCTCCGCAGTTATAGGTAGTCAATCTTCAGCAAGATGACTTAAAATTTTTTACTGAACTTACTGACCTTCCCTTCCCGCTCCCCTTCCCCTTCCTTTCTGCTGATTCTAGCCTACAGTTTACTGCCAATACTTAAGATGACCTTAGAGTCTTGTTATTTCTCCTAGATTTGGAGTAACTTCTGTGCCAGTAGATGTTTTTCTGCCCAAAGCTGTTTTCCATGACATCCTGAGACAAGATTTGAGTTTGCAAGGAAATTAATCCAGTGTAAGCATTCCCATAAGAAACTAGAAAATTATCTTTGGGCTGAGGAGAGGACATCAATTCTGGCCAACAGTGCATAGCACTCTCTGTCTCCAACCAGATTCAGATTCCATTTTGCCTGCAGCTACACTGCACATGGAGGCTGTCCACGAGGAGGCTTGGAGCTCTGCAGGAGGACAGTGTGGTCTCTTCTACAGACTCCAGGGCACGATCTGGAGTGATATATTTTCCATGGATTTCTGCGATCTTTTGGTACTTTATTTGCTCTGAGGCTGCAGCTATGAACACATGTAGGCAACAGTTCCTTAGCCTCTGAGGAGGTGTCAAGCTCTCTGAAATGAGATCTGCACCAGCCATGTATTATCTTAAAAGGGATCGTGCTTTGGAGGCTCAGCGAAGCACTCCTGCATCTGTGTAAAGTGACTTCACAGTGCCTCTAGTGGACTACAGCTACTTCACAACTTAGTGCTTGACTGAGGCCAGAGAGAAGTGGACACAGTTTCCTAGGGGAGAGGAGGATTACTTGCTAAAAGCGAGGGAAGAAAGTGGTATTGTGGCTCCTTCATGTAGCACTGTCATGGTAGGACATGATAGATATGAACAAGCAGATGCATTTTGCAGACACCGCAAAAGAGACCCGGTGCTCTTCCTTGTAAGGGTGGGAGGGGAGGAAGTCTGCTGTTGAAAAGAGGTTTTCAGATGGTCCAGACAGAATTTTGGCGTAAACAGAGGGAATGTACTCAGTCAGCGTAGCCTGTGTAATTGAAGGTAATGAAGTGTTTGATATGATATGTTACCACTCAAAAATAAAAGATGCGAAAGAAAGCACCTTCTGAAAGTATTACTGTCTTATTACCTTGACGAATTAGAGCTTTAGCTCCTTTTTCTCCTCTTGGCAGAAAAGGAACAGGAGGCCTTGATGGACAAAATTTGCCCATGAGCCATCAATGTGACCTTGTGGCAAGTCCAACAGCTTCCTGGCTGCATTAAGAGGAGTGTTACAGCATGTTGAGGGAGGGGATCCTTCATCTCTGTTCAGTACTGGTGGGATGAATCTGAAGTGCTGGGTCCAGTTCTGGGCTCACCAGTACAAAAGAGACATGGACTTACTGGAGTATGGTCCCATTGGAGAGGCAGGTTTTGGAGCATCTGTCATACGAGGAGAGGCTGAGAGAGAGCTGGGACTGTTCAGCCTGGAGAAAAGAAGGCTCAGGGGGGTCATATCAATATGTATAAATACCTGCTGAGGCGGGGAGTAAGAAGGTGCACCCAGGCTCCTCTCACCAGTGCCCAGTGAAAGCACAACAGGTAATTGGCTCAAATTCAAATACAGGAAATTCCATTTAAACATAACAAAAAACCCCAATTTTTTTTTACTGTGGAGGTGATTGAATACTGAAGGATGTGCAGTTTCCATCCTTGGAGAGACTCAAAAGCCAGCTAGGCAAAGCTCTGAGCAGTTTCCTCTAGATAACCCTTCTTTGAGCAGGCAGGCTGGACTAGATGATCTCCAGAGGTGCCTTCCAAGCTCAACTATTCTACAATTCTGTGAAACTGCAATGCCTGCATGGCAGCTCTCACTGTAGTGAAGACTGTTTTTTTAGTAATCAGTGATGGTTTCAGAGGCTGATACCCACCTTCTTGGGAAGAAGTGAGTGATGCCTGACTTTTTTGCCCAACTATTGGTTTTTAACAGTAGGTACTGGTCTCTCCACAGTCCAAAAATTTGTGCTGAACCAAGTGTAGGCTAGAGTAGGTTGCAGCTGGAGGGTTGTTACACAATACTCTGTGAAAGATTAATAAGTTTTTTTAACACTGTGTCCCACAGCTTTCTCATTTGGAAGCTAAGGAAGTATGGACTGTTAGATGGAGTGGAATTTGGCTAGATCACTGAGCTTAAATAGTAACGATGTAAGATCCAGCTGGCAGCTAACAACGGAGTATCTTAGGCATCAGTACTAGGACTTGCAATTTTCAGCATCTTCATCCACCCCTGTGGATGAGGGCATGGCATGCATCCTCAGTGAATTTGTGGATCAGACTAAGATAAGGAGAGTGACTGACACAGGGAGTGGTAGAGCTTCTGTTCAGAGTGAGACTGATGAGCTTGAAGATTCAGCCAACAGAGACCTCACGAATTTCAGTGAGGAGAAAGGCAGAGCTCTGCCTCTCAGGTGGAATAACCTTACACAGTAGTGGAGGCTGAGAAGGAACTGCCGGGTAGCAGTTCTGCTGAAAAGGACTGGGGGCTGTGGTGGATGCCAGGTCAAATACGAGCCAACATCACACTCCTTTCAAATGAAGCACACTGTGTGCTACTAGTCTATATTACAAGAGAGGTGGCTAGCAAAGGTATCATCCCTCTGTAGTCAGCACTAGTGAGGCTGCACTTAGAATATTGTGTCTGGTTTTAGGTCCCCCAATCTCCAGTTGAAGAGGGATGTGGAGAAACTGGAGAGAATCCCTGGTGGGTTACCAAGGTAGTCAGGGGCCTGTTGTATTACATATTGTATATTGTGAAGACACTGCTCTAAATCACATCTCAGTACATTACAGGCATGAGAAAGGCTGAAGGCAACCTTCCATTCTGGAAAATTTATATTCCCAGTGCTGTGGAAGACAAGTCCTAACAACAAACTTTTGCTTATTGATTACTTCATGTGTTCCCCTGGCAAAAGGAAGAGAATTAGCCTAGGACAGGCTCCTTGCTGATGGGCCTTTCTTGGTTGGCTGAGGGCAGTGACATCAGCAAGCAACATAGTTGTGCTCACAAATTAGAAGTGGAGCCTGGGAGCAGGGGCAGCTGGCCACCCTTCTGTAGTTGCCAAAGAGGTTTGCATGAGACAGGTGAATTCTGAATGGTGTGCAGACCTGATGGCCTGGATTGGCAAGTGCAAAGTCACTAGAAAGCGTTATTTGCTGTTGCAGAATTCTACTAAAGTGCAGTCTGGATGGCAAGTACACCCTAGAAAAGACTATTCCCTCCCTGGTATAGAGGTAACCTGGACCCATAAACTATTCAATGTGTTCAGATACCAAGAGAAAGAAAAAAAAATGAACTATTTCATCTGGAAAAAACCCGAACAAAACCAAACCAAGAAACTAGTGAGGCTATTTCATTCCATAAACACTTCAAAGGTAAACAAGTGAAAAACAAATGGTTTGAGGTAATCGTAGTGCAATTCAAACATTTAACTAACCTTATCCTGGATATTGGAGGACAAAAGATAAGCCCTTAATTTATCATCACAATATGTAAACTAGAAATTCAGTGGAGGCTGCTTAAGTACACAGTCTTAGTTTGTTCAAATGTATTCAGTAAATCCAGCTGACTGGGTATAAATGGAGGTAATATCAAGAAGCTGTGTCACAAAAGCCTTGTGCTTCTTTTTACAGAAAAATAAGGATAAGAATGAGAGAGTGATAGTGGGACTTTGGTCACATGCACAGATGAAAAACACATAGACAAAAACCGTGAGTTTATTTTGAAGTTTGGTGATCAGCTGCAACAGGTGACACATAGGTTTTTTTATTCCACTACATACTGCTCTTTAAATTTTAGTAGACTGTCAGGGTCATGACCCTTGTCAGAACCATGCAATAGTCTGGCCAAAAATAAAAAAAGCTTGCTTGGAATACGTTATACGTAAGCTAACACTGACCATGCCAAATGAGCTAAGAGCACATAATCAATGGAGAGCTCTGATCTTGTCTAACTGAAACAAATGTATTAGATGCAGCATACTAGAGGACGGAGACCACTGTAATGATACTGCTAAGTAACATCCACTAAATAGGTAGAGTCAATTGAAGGCTGTCATCCTTCTGGATCCTCTTTCTAATAGCTAATACTGCCGCTTATGATATAATACTATTGCATGAGAGAGAGATGAGAGAGATCCAGGGGAATAACCTAAAATGATTCAAATCTCCCCTAAAGGGAGAAGGAACAGGAAACCTACTCTCAGCCATTTGAACCCTTCTTTTCGTATCCCATCAAGGTCAATTCTCTTCTTCGTCATTTTTAGCATCCACACTACCTTTCCAGGCCAGGGTAGTAGTTACTGTCTCACGTGTTGCCTCTCCCCTTAGAGGCAGCAGCAGCAAAAGTCAGGCTGTGAAGTTACATGATAGAGCTACATATTCAGCACCACTCCTTCAGCTGATTTCCATTATCTCTGACACAGGCAAAGTAGTCATAAGAACCTTGAAATATCCTCAGCAAAGCTACTACTCCCAGCAGTAGCTGCCATAGTCAATTGCTGGGTTTGCCTGTGCCTGGACCTAGCATCTAGACTCACAAGTACTAGACAATTTCTTCTTACCCTGCACTACATTCATTTATAACACTGCAGACAGGTAGTAGGCAGTTCAAAGATATAACACAGATTTTCAGAACTCAAATCTGAGCAAGACAAATGTTCCATTGGTAGGGAAAAGAAAACAACTTAAGTTTTTCCCTTGGGTGCAGTATTCTTTGGCTGAAGGTGCACATTCTGAACTAAACAATCTAGTTTTCTAACAAAGAAGCAAAACTGGAGTCTTCACTGACATCACAGTATTTGTGAGTAATGCTTCCTGTCATCTCTGGCTATCTAGAAGAATCTGTCCTATCATAGCTAGCAATGACCTAGTCTCAGTTATTCATGCTTTTGTCACCTTTCAACCTGACTGCAGCAGTATAGTATATCTTGCCATGAAGCTGTTAGCATTTAGGAAACCCCAGTGTGTACAGAACACTATAGTATACCTCCTTAGCAACAATGGCTATTATATCAGACAAGTCTTCTGATCCTCTCTCTCTCCCTCTGTTTAGTATCATATTAAATCCAAGTCTCCTTCCTTATTAGGAGGCTTACTAGAGGCTCAAAGCAGTGGACAGAAGTAACTAAAGGATTAAGAAATGCTCTGTTCAAAAGACTTATCACAGTTGTGATTTTCCAATACAAAGCAGTTTCCATAGAAAAAACATACAGCTTGTCTGTCCTGAGAGTGCTCTCAGCGTCCATCTCAGGATGGTGGTGAGAAAGGCTCCAGAAGCTCTGGGCCACTGTTGCATACCTCCTACTTTAAACATCTTTCTAGCCTCACTGTCTATAACAAGCAACTAGCAAGATATGAGTGTTTACAAGATTTAAAAATTCTAAAACAAGTGTTTCGCTGCATATAATTCTTCTTCACAATAAGAGTATAAGAGAACAAATACATTGGAGATATTTGTCATCTTACTTAACACGTTTCTCAGAAACTATGGTAATGAGCACTGTACAACAACCTACATTGAAGAGATTTGAATAGACTTTTAGTATGACATGTAACCCTTGCTACAGGATCATAATCTCTTCATAGTTCCAAGTCTGGCTTTTCTCAAAGACAAAAAGAAGTTGTTGAGGTTTTTTTCCTGGAAAAAGGCTGAAGAACAAGCTTTAAAATTGTTATGCAAATCAATAACTTCATAATCTAACAATTTAGTAAAATGCATTTAGAACAATATTGAATTAAATCTGTGGAAAAATTCACTGCAGTAATGAAAACTGAAAGCATTTAAATATTTCTAAGTCTTTAAAGGGCATTGTTGTTCCATAGCAGAAGGTATTTGATTTTACAGAAATGACTAATAAAACCATTAACATGAGCTGATTTTTGCATCACTAAAAGGGATGCAAGATTTCTCCAGAAAGTAGTGCTTACATTTCCTTACAATCAATCAATCTTGTTAAAATAATCACAACTTAAATAGAAGAGCTAGCAATCTGTGAAAATAAAAGATAGATCTCACTACCTGCTGCAAAAGAATCACATAGAAGCGTTTACAAGAAAAGGTAGGAATAAAAGAGCTTTCTTGGTTATATTCCTGTTTGTCAGCCTACATATGTCATTATAGACGACATTGATTCATTATGTACTAGCTGCAGTGGAGTTCACTGTTTAAATCTAAAACTAAAACAAAACCCAGCAAAATCAATGTATACAGAATATTTAATGTAGTGTTATTTTTGGTGAATCTTCAGAAATCTGAATTTTTCTCTTTACCTTCCACTAATTAGGGACTTGCTTTCATTTTTTTTCCTTCCTTTTTTTTTTTTTTCCTTTTCTTACCCCGCCCTCCAATCCAGAAGGACAAGCTGTTCTGTGTCAGGATAAATTTTAGATAAGATGTAGGTCCTTGAACAATTTGATGACAACTGATTGTTAGATCAATTTGATGACAAGAGAACTCTTCAAGGGAAAGGAGATGGAGAAAGGAGAGGAAAGTCTAGAAGCAGGTTATTAAAGCTTTTGCTGGAGCAAAGTCACTGCAATGAAGAACCTAGTATAAATGGCTGTAGAGCAGGATGAATTTATACCTGCAGGAGCATTGATAGTGGTCTGAGAAGAAAATGAAGAAAAATGCTTCAGCTGAAATGTTGTTTTTGAATACCTTGCAGATGCTTGTTATGATACGTTTTTATAACTACTTGATATTTGGGCCAAATGTTTAGTATCAGAGGTTCTCATCACAGAAATCACTGATTATGTCCTGTTATACAACTGTATTAAGAAAGGTGCAAAGTATAGTGTGATTCTCATTAGCTGAAAGCTAACAAAATTATCACACAGAGAAAATGTGTGTACTACCTTTGAAGATAGCCTCAGGCCAGCCTGAACTGATGCTGAAGATGAATAAAACCCATTTCTCAACATTTCTGGTTTTGTCACCTGCCTAGACTAAATTGGCTTTAGGCGTAGCAAAAATAAAATTGCTGCATGGAAAAGCTGAATAGTGGAGCCATCTAAGAGCTGTGTTTGTGTTGACTATGTTTTTTTATACTGAAGTCCTGTAAGGTCAGGCTGGTCATGGCTGAAGTAGCAGAAGCAGCAAGCCACATTTTCCTGAACACCCTGATTTCTTCCTTCAGTCTTCCTCTTCTCTGCCCTGCCCTCTACATCTCCATTTCTGGTAGCAGGAGGGACCTGAACTGTTCTTTCTGGAGTAGCAAAACTGCTTTTCATGTGTTCTGCTAAGGAGCTCCAGTCTAGGTCTGTGCTCAGATCCAAGAAAAGGAGGCATTATGGATATAGGCTTAGCTTCATTCCCCTAAATATGAGCACAGCTGACTCTGAGTAGCTCTTGTATAATAAGACAATTTTTAAAGGCAGTGAAATCTACAAGAATATTTACCTTATAGCCTCCTCTTCCTGCTGGCCTTTTTTGGGTGCACAGTGAGTCTGTGAAGTCTCCAGCTGTTCCTCTCCTATAAGGACAGGCTGAGAGAGTTGGGGTTGTTCAGCCTGGAGAAGAGAAGGCTCTGGGGAGACCTTATTGTGCCCTTTCAATACTTAAAGGGGGCTTATAAGAAAGATGGGGACAAACTTTTTAGTAGGGCCTGTAGTGATAGGACAAGGGGTAACAGTTTTAAACTAAAAGAGGGTAGACTCAGACTAGCTATAAGGAAGAAATTTTTTATAATGAGGGTGTGGAACAGTAGAACAAGTTGCCCAGAAAAGTTGTAGATGTCCCATCCCTGGTAACATTCAAGGTCAGGTTGGGTGGGGCTCTGAGCAACCTGATCTAGTCGAAGATGTCCCTGCTCATTGCAGGGGGTGTTGGACTAGATGACCTTTAAAGGTCCTTTCCAACCCAAACCATTCTATGATTCTATGATCACTGTTCTCAACCCTGTTCTGTTGCAGAGCTCGTACTGTGTGGAGGGCTTCAGCATTCAGAACCAGATGATTCTGGTATCTGATAAACAAAACACTTGTATGTTTCCATCCTCACACTGTCATCACTGCAGTGTATGTTAACAGCTTCTCATTTTTATTTGACCTGTATTTATCTTCCTACAGTTTGTGATGGTAACTTCTACCTTACAAATAATATAGTATTCATTCAGTACTTTGGAATACTTTGGATCATAAATGCTATACTTTTCTGGTTATTACCTTATTATTAATATACTTACTTTTTATTAATTGACATAAGCTAGGAAATTTGCATTGATTAAACACTTAATTGAGCATCATGCAGTCCTTTGGCACCAGCTAACTGTATCCCCATTGGGTAGAATTTATACTAATCTTATCTCAATTAAGCAATAATCATTATCGTTAGATTAAATTGGTATCTTGTGAGAAGTCCCAGTAAAGTGTCCCTCCCGGTCTGAATGTATTCACATTAACTGGAATATATTTTACTATGAAAAATAATCAGGGAGAATTCTGACTTTATTTTTACCATGAGAAGAAGCGAGATATTTTTGCTGGGCCAGGTGATAATGAAGCAGCATCCAAAAAATATCACGCATAAAGGTCTTCCAGAAAATCAGTCCTGTGACTCAGAGTTGCAGAGAAACATCTGTTTCTTTACCTCTCAGGGAACAAGTATGCAAAAAGATAAAGGCTCTCCTAGACCATGGAAAGAAGCTATTGCTGGACAGGCTGAGACCACCACTCCTGCTGTTCTCACAGTAGAAGATTGTGTACCCCTTTGCACAGGAAAGAGCAACCCCAGAAAGAAATGATGCTTGCTTGACACAGTCTCTGTGCTGGGATGTTGCAGCTTTGCACTGCAATTTACCAGTGGGCTGTACCGTAAAAGTTGTCAGCCCAAAGTCTACAGCAAGCCCCTTGCCCACTTTGGTCAGGATGTGCTAGACGTGCTGCAGAAACACCTCCTTAACTGAGCCCTGGTGGCCATAATCCAGGTCCTCTTTCTTCTCTGTATCCCAGAATGGTTCAGGGTGTGGTACTGAGACTTCTGAACTGAACACACTTAGAAAGTCCTCTTCCAGATGAAAGAACATCCTCGCTCAGGAGGTACTAGTGGGTTAATTCCTCCTTCTGCTCTCTTCATGGCCCACAGTGCCTTGAGTTCCTTTCTGCCCATGGCGAAGACTGTGGCATAAGGGGTTGAGAGAGTCCCTGCACACACTGTGCTTTAGGTTGGCAACTTAGGTCCTCTGCTGGCAAGTAGAAAACAAGAACTGAGCTCTTTGTAGGCAGCAGAAAAGACTAAGCTTGGGTTCCTTGCTTGTGAGAGCACACTGACCACAAGGATCCATACTCACCTCAACCCTATAATGTGAGCAGACCTGGAAAGGGTGAAGTGAAAGAGTGTCCTTCGGAAGAAAAGATAGTACTTTCTCAACCCTGATCAAATGGTGGTCACACAGGCTCTTTGGCCATGGTAAGCAAGAGACAGGATTTCAGACCCGGGTTTCTTCTCAGTGTTTAATTCAGGGAAGCTCTCAGTTAAATTCACACAGAGTTCACTGAGTTTGGGTCAGCCTTCTCACAATGTCCTGGTCTATTTTGGCCTTTAGTGAGACCTTAACTCTCTTCAGGGACTGGTTACAGAGCCTGGGCTCCCACATTTCTCTCAGGGGGACAGTCCCCCAAAAGTCACCTTAAGCAACTGTGTGAAATATTAGACAGAGAATTCCTCTTTAAGATCTAGTCTTTCATCTTAAACACACACAAACAAGCATCAACAAAACCAATATAAAACAATAATTTATAGATTCATGTTGAGTTTGATCAGACAAGTTCTAGTAATTTATGTGTCACAAGGAATGACTAGTTTTCTCAGTAACTTTAATTTAAAATTAAAAGAACATAATTATTATAATGAGGGAAGTACTTTTATCTTGTATTTTCCTTTATGTATTTTCCTTTCCCTTTTGTATTTTCCTTTTCTGTTTTAAATACTGAAGACTAATATGTAACTAGCACTAGACTACAATGTGACCTGTTTTTCCCCAAAATCCTAGGGGTCAGCAAGGCGGTTTAGATAACTGAGCTTTTGGATAGTTTGAGGGAATGTTCATTGTAATTTATGGTGCTGGTTATACTGTCTTTTTTGGGTAAGAGGAAATCTTAAGTGGCTGAAATTTAGACAATCAAGGTTGGCAAATTTTACTAAATTACTTGCCTCTGCCAGCTAAT
The DNA here is from genome assembly GCF_018139145.2 of Gymnogyps californianus. NCBI lineage: Eukaryota > Metazoa > Chordata > Aves > Accipitriformes > Cathartidae > Gymnogyps > Gymnogyps californianus. The sequence continues at coordinate 38,245,381 of NC_059471.1, forward strand.
TTTGAAAGATAAAGCCTTATATTATTATCAGTATTCACCTTATATTATTAACAGTATTCAGGTATCGTTTGCAGCCTTGTGAACTGTCAAAATGAGTGAACTATAGTCAATATGTGGCTTATTTGCTAATGTTCTCAAAGCATAGAGCACAATAATTAAAATCCCATATTCCCACACCCTCAAAAAATGCAGTGAATGTGCTCAATAAACCTGTTTTTTTGGCATAGCCAACTTTATCTGAATTTATTATAAGGGTAGTTCAAACTATCTTTTTCTGTTGTTGTTTGGCTTTAATGAAAAATGGGTGTTATAAATAACTTTTATGAAGCATGCAGTAACCTATAGGCATCATTTCATTTCCTTCTCACAGATTCACTGCAGCTGCTTGCTCCACTTTGGCAGCCTTTCCTTTAATTTGTAATCAATTACACTGATTAAATGTTTTTTCACTGTTTCTCACCTGAGCCTGAAAAAAGTGTTTGATAACGCATTTGTAGGAGAATTTTATTTTTGGTAATTCTCAATATTGTTTCAGACTTCTAGATTTATCTCACTGAAATAAGGATTGTCTTTTATGAGCAGCTCTGTTTTTTGATAGCTCCCCAACTCTATTTCACAGGTGACTGCTACAATAGTCTAACGTACAGTTTTGGCAACACTCTTGAGTCCAATGGATTCTAGTCTCTGTGGTACTTAAACTCAATCAAAGATGATGTCTTGGAAGAACACAGCACAGGAAGGAGAGAGAGCCTCTGCTTTCACAAAAGTTAGAAGAACACTTCTGTGATAATTTTCCCTTGGTCAAATATTTACCAATACATGGATAACACACAGAAATAGAATGATAATAGAAATTACTTTCTCTATCAATGAAAAGGCTGCATCTTTCTGAAAGCATGCCTTTCATACCTTGGAAGAGTCCTGTGGGATAAGGCCCTGGAGGGAAGGGGGGCCTCAAGAAAGCTGGTTAATATTCAAGGATCACCTCCTCCGAGCTCAGGAGAGCTCCTTCCCAATGAATAAGAAGTCAGACGAAAATGCCAGGAGGCCTGCATGGATAAACAAAGAGCTCCAAGCCAAACTCAAACACAAAAAGGAAGCATACATAGGGTAGAAGCAAAGATGGGTAACCTGGGAGGAATACAGAAACATTGTCTGAGCACCCAGAGATGAAGTTAGGAAAGCTGAAGCCCACATGGAACTGAATTTGGCCAGGGATGTCAAAGACAACAAGAAGGGCTTACATAAGTACATAGGTGACAAAAGGAGGACTAGGAAAAATGTAGGCCCATTGCTCAACAAGATGAGGGACCTGGTTACACAGGACATGGAAAAGGCTGAGATACCGAATGCCTTCTTTGCCTCAGCCTTTACTAACAAGACCGGCCTTCAGAGTTCCCAGAGACCAGAGGGAAAGTGTGGAGCCAGGAAGATGGTGCTTGGAAGATTCTTCTTAGTGGAAAAGGATCAGATCAGGCAATACTTAAGCAAGCTGGACATACTTAAGTCCATGGGCCCTGATGGGATGCACCCGTGAGTGCTGAGGGAGCTGGCAGATGTCATTGCGAGGCCACTCTCAATAATCTTTGATCGATCATGGTGACTGGGAGAAGTGCCCGAAGAGTGGAGGAAAGTAAACGTAACTCCTATTCTCCAAAAGGGCAAGAAGGAGCACCCAGGGAACTACAGGCCAGTCAGGCACATTAAGGACAAGAAAATCACCAGGACTGGTCAGCATGGCTTCACCAAGGGGAAGTCATGCTTAACCAACTTGATAAATTTCTATGAGGATATCACTGTCCTGGAAGACAAGGGGAGAGCAGTGGATATTGTTTACCTGGACTTCAGGAAGGCCTTTGACACTGATAAGATCCTCATAGACAAGCTCTGTGTAGCTCTTCACACTACACTAATTTTTTTCTCAGGAGATACAATTTGAGTAAATGCAACATTTACTTAGTTGTGTTTTTGCGTGAAAGGATGAATAAAACACAAATACGTACAGTATGTTCTCAGCTATGTACAGAGCTAACTGTTACAGACATCTTAGGCGTTTTTTCTTCAGACTGTGCAAACTGAGGAGACCTCGAGAGAGGGTTAATATGTGAGTTACCTACTGCAATGGCTGAGTGTGGACCTCTAGTAAAATTTTCATTTTTCTATCTTAGAAACTAATCATGGTAGTTTAAGCAACTAGTTCAAGAAGAAAACATGCAGTTGGACTGTGACTAAAAGCTGAAAAGCTATGATTTTCAAAAGTGAGAAAGGAATACAAATGGTTTTCAGGTCTAGTTTGATGCCTAGGAGAAGAATTGGAATTGCGGAAGTAGGGTGCAATATATTATCCTCTGAAGATCCCTAGTTCCCTTCCTTTGCTATAAAGGACCCTTATGGTGATCATCTTCAGACATGAAAAGAATTCCTAGATGAGTTAGATTAAATAAATCTCATTAGTATATCCAAAAGAGCTGCCTAGACCACCTGTTCTACCCTGAAACTACTGTAATTTTACTGTGATGCTAAGGTCTTATTGTAGCATTGTGTGTTGAAGTCATGGGCACATTTATTCTCCAAAGCTCTGTTGCTAACTTTCCACAGTTACCAGTATGAGAAGGATGTAATAAATGTTCCATGAATTCTTTTCTGAAACTCACTGGAACTAAATATCCATTTCCTTACATTTCTACATAGCTGTACATGATAACACTTTTGCTGCATATGAAATCTTGATTGAAAAAAACATATATATCTGTTTGTTTCAAGGTCTGCTGGAGCCTTTTTATTACCATTTCCAGGAAATAAAACCTCTTGGGCAAATGCTTGTGGAAGAGTCCACCTGTTAATTATCAGCAACTGATAAAAATATGAAAGCTAAAATTGTAGAGAAAGAAGCTCCTCTAAACTGTTTTGGTTTGAATGGAGGCTGAAGTGATCTTAACTGCTGCCTCTTATGTTTCTCTCTATCCATTGTAACAAAGAAGGCATATAGGAGGCCTAGTCTCTTGCTTTAAGGTTGACTTTTAAAATGACCGTATTGTAGTTAAAAGTTTCTTCTGTCACTGTTAGGGTTATTTGTATAGCAATAGAAAAGAGGAGAACTTTTTTTTAAAATAAATTTTTAAAATAAACATAGGAAAACAATTCTGTGAAACTTGATAAACTAGTTAAAACAGCTATAAATTTGCTTTCTTCTAACACCAAACAAAGGGCTTTCCTAGAATAAGCAAATGATTTTATCCTCAAAACTATTCACTTTCTTTGCTTGATTATAAAGTCTATATGTAAACCTAACTTGGCTTTAAAGATTTAATGAAGTAGTATCCTGAGCTTTAGGCAAAACCAATCTTTGGCTGATGATCCTTGGGGAAACAGGAGTGCCTGACATCTTATGACTTAAAAACAATAAAAAACATGTTAACAGTGTAGTTTTAACTGAAATAAGAAAGCAAGGAAAACAATCCATACTTTTATCTTTATTTCCCTGTTCAAAGATGCAGAGCAAAGAGTGGTGGGATTTTCAGATCTATGCAAATGTCTAAAGAAATTAAAAGCATTAATTCTTTACAGTTATCTTTCTGCAACTCTAGTCTCCTAAACACCTCTTATTCAATCCCTATACACTTAGTTTATGGAAGGTGAGCTTGAGGACAGAAGCAGCATGCCTAAGGTTACAATAAGTCAATGATGCATCACGGTCACAGAAACTTGCCTTCTTAAATGGGCTTATTTCTCAGCTAAAACTAGGTAAACAGGAAAAATGATTTTCTTCTTGTCAGTATCTTATTGCAAGGTCAAAAGAAGAAAAATAAAACCAGCATGTCCATAACTGAGGTAGCATATTGAAGTATATTGAATCATACCATACACAAACACTCAGATCTGAAATATACTGCAGGCGTTTATTTATGTAAAGGGAATACATTTATTCCTGTAAAAGGGAATAATATTTGCTTCAGGTTTGGTGAAGGTTAATCCTTCTGGTCAACAACTGTTTTTATATTTTTCATATTACTTCATTTATTTCTGGAGTTTCAGCAATTATACTCTGCTTTCTTTAGTCAATACAGTAAAGCAGTCTGGAGTTTGTTCTTGAGTACTCTTTGCATTGGGACTTAGAAATATACTACAAAACAAACATTAATCATAACATTTTGTCAGGCACATAAAATACATTTCTTAATAAAATCGAAATCAATGATTTATTGTCATATGTTCATTCAATGTCTTTCTGTCTGTATAAATCCTGCATAAAATCCTGTCTGTGCTGAAGTTGTTCAGAGTTTGATGCTAAAATCTTGAAAGAATCTGATCCTGAGCTTATAGGATCTGATCCTGACCTCTAGGGAGGGTTTGGGATGGGAGATCCGGGAATGAAAGGAACAGGAAAGAAGTTCTGAGTTCTTATAGTGTGATTCTGATCTTATGTAGCATGTGCACTTATGTATCACCTTTTCCCCTTTTCTTTGTAATAGACACTGTCTTTTGTTTCAGTCTTTTCCTCCCCATACTCCCACTGAATGTTTGTATAATAGAAAATATATGCTGTTCCTTGGAAACAAAATATTTCATTCCCTGCAGCTCCTAACAATTTACTTTTCTCAGAGTCAGAATGCAAACATTCTACTTCTGTTTTTCTTCACCTCAGATCATCCTGTCGGTGCTTTACTCTCCTGGAAGGACATTTTGAAGATAGGTGAACACATAGCAAAGTATCCTTTCTACAATAGCTCAGTTCTGAGCTGATCTGACTCACGTGGTTGTGTGACTTGAACATCAGTCTTTTAGAGACTGCCTGTTGGTCTCATAGCACTGAAAGTTATAGACTGAAGGTAAAGGTCAGTATTTTGCTCACACAACCAGACAACCTCCCTGTCTCCTTTATCTTTGAAAAATGTCCGTGAGTAAATACATCCAGTTAAATACTTCAAACCCATTTGTGCACTCTTTCTCAGTTAAGGTTCATTTCTCATATACTAGAGCAAAAGCTGACAAATGCAAATATATTCATCTGCTCCAACTAAATTACATTTCAATTAATAAAATCACACATGGACTAACTTCAGCACCTCCTTCCAGTTCCTGTAAAAGCATCCTTATCAAATAAACACTCAATTAATAAAATTTATTTTTATGTCTGAAAACCTTTAGTGCGAATAGCTGGGGATTGTTCCAAGTCTTCAAGGTCTAGTACCACATGGAAGAAGAGAGGTCATTTTAAATACTTTTACAAGTTTCTAATTGAGTGGAAAAAAACCCAACAAACCCAAAAACTATTCAAAAGTCTGCAATACAATTAGAGAAATAAAGTGATTGGTACATGTATTTCAAAGGTGCTTGTGTGAAACCATTATTAGAAAAAGTGACATCAGCATATTTTTCCCATTTATTTCATAAGACAGATTAGAAAGCATAAAGTGGCTGCATCATTTGAAAGTTATTCAGATCCTTAGAAAAGGCATGAATCACACAATTTAATTTACAAAGTCTGCAAATCCTGTCATTCTTTTACTTTATGTCAGATAATCCTATCCCCAGGTACATAATTCTGCTTACAGTATATTTTGATTAAATAATTGAGAACAGGCATAGAAATTTAACCAACACAGCAGATTCATTTACTTTCCTAATTGTCCTGGTTTTGGCTGGGATAGAGTTAATTTTCTTCTTAGTAGCTGGTACAGTGAATTTTGGATTTAGTGTGAGAATAATGTTGATAACACGCTGATGTTTTAGCTGTTGCTAAGTATCACTTATCCTAAGTTAAGGATTTTTCAGTTTCCCATGCTCTGCCAGCAAGCAGGTGTGCAAGAAGCTGGGAGGGAGCATAGCCGGGGCAGCTGACCTGAACTAGCCAAACAGATATTCCATACCATAGAACGTCATGCTCAGTATATAAACAGGGGGCAGTTGGCCAGGAGGGGCGGATCACTGCTTGCATGTCAGTTAGCGGGTGGTGATGCATTGTGCATCACTTGTCTTTTCTTGGCTTTTATTTCCCTCTCTTTTTTTTGCTATATTCCTTTTTCATTACAATTATAATATTATTATTATTATTATTATTATTATTATTATTGGTAGTAGTATATTTTATTTTATTTCAGTTCTTAAACCATTCTTATCTCCACCCACGAGTTTTACTTCTTTTTTTCAATTCTTCTCCCCATCTCACTGGGAGGGGGTAGGAGTGAGCAAGTGGCTGCGTGGTGTTTAGTTGCTGGCTGGGGTTAAACCATGACACTAATTTAATTACCTTTTACCTTTAGCCCTAGCTTAGTTTTTGCTGAAGATCAGATCAACAGAGAGGGAAAATTTAAAAATTGTTAACACTTTTAAAATGAGATAAGAAGAAATAGTTATAGACTATCTCATCATCAATTCTCAACACATTTTTGCAGAGACGTGTACATTACTGTAATACCTCCATCTTACAATTTGTTATATTTGTAGGTACCTGGGAAACCAGATAAGATTCTTTTCAGATGCCAAGTTTTATTACGATGAACTAATTTGGACTCAATCACCTTTGACTCATAAGTATTTAATACCATAATAGCTATTTCACTATTGAAAACAGCACTATTCAAACAGCACTGTTTTTCAAGGCATCTTGTTAGATGTTTCAAGAACCTGAAATAATATATTAAAACACATTCATTAAGGAAAATAATTACAGTTATGGAATTTCTGTAAATTGCCAGAGAGAAAACTGTATAGCATGGCCTGTAGGTTTGGAAAAAAGCCTACCAACCACTCTGATTACAAAACGCAAGAGTAATTGGTAAAGCACATTTTTGAGTTATGATTATAGCAATTATAAAGTACTTTATTTATAATCCACTCAGCTTCTGTAGAACCCCATTTATTAATGAAGGGTATGCTGCATTACTACAAGGTCTTCTATGCAAAGGATTTATTTGGTGGGACTACTTGTGCCAACACAGTGAATGAGCAAAGAGATAGTACAGGGACTGAAAAGAGATCTAAGTAATTCTTTAAAGTTGAACTCAGTGGCAGTACTATCTGAGTGAAAACCTTGGTATTTGACCTTAAGCTTACTAAAATATGAGCAAAATAGCAAAAGTTTTACTTGGAGATATATTTCACTCATGCACTTCCATTTGGTTCTGTTTCTTACTTGTTTATTTTGATATTTTTTAGTTAATGACTTTAGTTGAAAGCAGTCTGTGTCATCACTGAAGCAATTCAGGTTATAAGAAGATAGTGGACCTTACTGAACAGTTATTTGATATCTTAGCTTTAAGATAAAGGTCAATAACCTCCTGTGTGGGAAAAGGGCTGGGCTTTCCTGGGCTTTCCTCCTAGTCACATCCTTTTTGTGTTAGAGAATTCGGATATCTGGATCAGAGGTTATTAGACTATGCTAAATGAAGAATGCTTTATGCTATGTACAGATAAAATGTAGTTCATTTGAACGTTTTGTTCTTGACTTTCATACGGAAGATTTGTGGACCACAGCATTGACTATATTGTTAAAAGGAACTTAAGCTTTTAAGAAGTTAGACACTGCAATATCTAACTTGATGAAATGGGATGCAGAATGTAATCTGGAAAAAAACATCCCATTAAAAGCCCAAGAAATGATCAAATGAACCAGCTTGGTGAGAAATGAGTTGCCAGCACAGAAATTCATTACATTTGACTTTTGTAGTGCAATTCACTTGCTTAAACATGTCATGTGTCATTTTTTATTACCTAGGATTTCACACTTAGGCACAGGCCTGTCCCTATAGGTGCCTTCTCACATCTGTCTGTCCTGCATACATGTCTTGGGCATCCTAAAGCAAAACCACTGAAGTATTGGAGTGATTCCAATGGAAGGTCACCAAGATGATTGCGATCTGGAGTACATTATGTAGAGGTAGTGACTGTGAGGACTGGGTTTATTCTAGAAGACAGACAGGATCTTACTGCTGCCTTCAACTACCTTATGGGAGGATGTGGAGACTATATAGCCAGACTCTTTTGGGTTGTGTGCAGTGATAGATGAAAGGCACAAGTGCAGTTTACACAGAGGGAATTTCTGATTCTATATTAGGAAAACAGTGTTCAGCATGAGGACAGTCAAACACTGGAACTAATTGTCCAGAGCAGTTCTGGAGTCTCCACATGTGGAGATATTCAAAATTCAGCTCAAACTGAGCAACCTGAACAATGTTGAACTAAATGACCCCCACAGGTCCCTTCCAATCCAAATTACTCTATGAGTCTATGTTTGTATACTTGAAGTGTGCCCTCTAAGTTTACAGAGTAGGCAATTGTGCGTCATGATTCATTTAACATGCTTCAGGCATCTACAATAAGAATCATTCCCTAAAAACATTACATCCTGTACTGGCTATAAAGAGTTACTAATATGGATGCAGCCTTCTAAAATTTGTTCATATTAATCCTATTGGTAGAATCAGCATGATCATTGTAAAATGACGCAGAATTTGGAAATAATGGACTTCAAGGATATTCATCTATCTTCTGGGGATCAATATCCCAGAAGCTCTTCTGTCAGCTCTTCTTTCCAAATGCTAACAGGGATCCTTCTTCAGTAGTAAAAGTTGATAAAAAAATCTGAAACACTCTTTACTCACTAATTTAGTGATTATAATTGTCATTGTGTGTATGGAAGGCAGTTGCTTCATGACCTCAGCCAGAGGAATTTTCTCACCTTCTTCAAAAATGCACAGTCTCGAGGCAACAGGCATAAAAATCCTCCCATTGAACTGGTGACACCAAGGTTGCACTATCTACTTTTGACCTTGTACCACAGTAAGATGTGGGAGTTCATTGGCTTCTCCCAATCCATGCCCTACTTTCAAAGGCTTCCAAAAGATGCGCCAATCTGAACAATTGCTAGATGAGTATGTTCAAGTATACCTGTCAAGCCACAGTTGACAAATTTATTTGTCCTTTCCTAATTTATAGCAGTCACACTGCTATTCACTTAGTGAACAGCTAAGTTACTAAGCTACTTTTAAGTATAGTGTTCACTTCCCACCATTAATCTTTCACAAGCAACAGTGGAGATTTCTGTTACGTAGTTTCTGTTTCTGGAAATGGTTATGGACCATGAGACACTACATCAATAAATAGATTCTCATACTTCCAATAAGAAATAAAAATATTAAATGCAAAAAATTTGCCAGACTGCACAGAAGGTGGCAAGTGAGAGTTTTCTTCTTTTTATCCAGCAGAAAAACTCCCTGATTTGTCAGGAAATACAAAGACAAGCAGGATGGATACCAGCTTGCTTCCTCCTGTTTTTTTGCCTATGCCAGTTGAGTCAATGTCACCTTAGGATCTCAGAGTGTTTCCCCCTCCCCACAATTAGCAGAGTTGTCTTTCATACGTAAGAAGTCAACATGGCCTTAAACTGTTGACCTGCATGATTGTAAAACAGGTGCAGCAAGCTCCTTGTTCTGTCCCTGATGCTTAGAAAGTTTTAATCTTGCTTCTGGTCTCTGAAGATTTGATGCTGTGACAGGGCTGCAGATTATATAATCAGGTATATAATGCCTTAAGATGCTCAGCTTGAAAGTTTCCTAGTCTCTTATCTCACACAGGAATGTAGAGTTGGAAGATACTCCAGCATTTTCGAATCCAGTCTACTGCTTCACAGCCAACTATCTAATCCAATCCCTTTCACAAAGTTTATAAGATTGTTTAAAAGAAGCTGAGACTCTGCTCTCAAATTGAAAAGTGGTTTTGAATTTAACTTCCAGTATGTGAAAAATTCTTGCAATTTTTCCAACAGTGAAAGAAATGTATTCTTGACTTTCTGTACATCTCGTATGAATATAGCCCCTTCCCTTACCTGGTATTTTCCCCAATAGATTTACAGAGCAATCATACTCCCTTTTGTTCTTCATTTTGCTGTAATAAGCAAGCCATGCTCTTTTTTCTGCTAGTCATGGGGTAGTAAGATGCATTACCATTCCCAAAGTCTTCTTGATAAGTATTGTTTTACAGGTATGAAATTTGAGCTAATCTTTCTTAAGCACAGGTGACCAAAACTGTGTATGGTATTCTACATAAAGGTCAATGAGTGCTTTATTTCATATCTGTCTTCACTGGAATACTTTCTAGATCATATTTGCCTTTTTGTGCCTGCACTGCTTTTTCCCAATCACTTGACTATTTCTCCTCCCTTTAATATTCAAATTAGATGTCCTCAGCACTTAGCAGATAATCATAATATTAATCCTAAACGCATGACTGAAATTTTATTTTGTTTTGCTTTTTCCTCCTCTCCTCTCCTCTCCTCTCCTCTCCTCTCCTCTCCTCTCCTCTCCTCTCCTCTCCTCTCCTCTCCTCTCCTCTCCTCTCCTCTCCTCTCCTCTCCTCTCCTCTCCTCTCCTCTCCTCTCCTCTCCCATTCTGCCCTGTTGTACTCTATCTTACCCTGTCGTATTCCACTCTTCCTTTCCTTATCCCTAAGGATATTTAATGCTTCCTGTACAATACTCTGCTCCACCTCTATTTGACAAGAAAACGTTTCCCAAATTTGTGTTGCTAGCAATGTTCAGTGATCTGATTTCTTGAGCAAATATCATTAAAGAAAAATTAAAAATACTAAATAAATTTATTTTTCAAAGTGTTCCATGAGGTTTTTGTTATAGTAACCTTTATTTTCCCCCTTCCAATTCTACCTATGAATTGCTGTCTTCTCAAGTTCAATGAGTAATTTCTCCTGTGGCAACATGTCATCTGCTTCACTGAAGTCCAGACATGTTTCATCTACTACATTTCCCTTCTCTGAAAAACAGGTGTCAAAGAAAGATATATAGCTCACATGATCTATCCCTAGTACAATCTACCCCGTTTACCATTTTCCTTCATGTCTCTAATTATTCTTTCCTTCCAAATACCTTCTAAAGCTTTGTATACTTTTAAGGCCTGTTTGTTACTGTCCAGATCATCTCTTTTTATTAACTGTGTATGCTGTTCTTTGATTACCTAGAACTACCTCTAACTTGATGCATTTATTGAAAAATGTTGCCATTACACCTGCAATTTCATTTGCAAATTTTTTCAGGAGACAATGTTTTGTCCCTGACTGCATTAAGTTGTTTGATTTTACTGTCATTTTAGATATGAATCTTAATTTTCTACTCTCATCTTCTCTTTGATACTACATTCAATATTGTTGTCCATATTGAAAACTAGAGTAAAGTTTTCATCTGATTTTTAGAACATTCCACGAATAATTTAAATCTCTGTTCTACCCCTTTCTTTCCTTTTCTTTTATCTTGTTATTCTATCTCCTGAGCAGAAGTCTGGAAGTTGTTATTCCTAAAACATGCTGGGTATTGTTTGCATAAACTAGAAGTGGAACAGGAATAACTTTCAGAATGAGTCAGATCATATATTGAAAAATACATATGCAAAATCTGAAGTCAATTTAAAAGCCAGAAATGCTGTAAAATAGAAGGATTATCATGATGGGATCATTGGGTGTTGATTTCATGTTTTCTTTCTTATTTGCTACATTAAGATTTTTTTTTTTAATTAAAAATCATGAACTATGCATGTTGAATTTATTATTTTTGGTGACCACTGTCTTCATACATTATCAATTTAATTCATAGCAAGTCAAAATAGAGTGATTAATCTTTATTAGTGGGTAATTTCATAATTTTTTTTTTTTTTAATTCTCTTTTTTTAGCTGTTTGGAAAAGTGGAATGACTTCTTATGTAGGACCTTCAGCTACTATGAATAGCCAGTCATATTGGCTTTATCTCTTCTAGTAACTCAAGAAATACTTAGAAACAGTCACAGAATCACAGCATTTCAGAATCACAGAAAGGCTGAGGTTGGAAGGTACCTCTTGAGATCATCTAGTCCAACTCCCTCCTCAGAGCAAGGTCAGCTAGAGTAAGTTTCTCAGTGCCACGTCCAATCAGGTTTTGAACATCTCCACAGAGAGAGACTCCACAACTTCTCTGGGCAGTCTGTTCCAGTGTTTGACCACCCCCCAGAGTAAAAAAAAGTTTTTTCTTACATTCAAGTGGAATTACCTGTATTTTAATTTGTATCCATTACCTCTTGTCCTGTCACTCCATACCTCAAAGAGGTGTTTGGCTCCATCTTCTTTACTCTCTGCCCCCATCAGGTGTTTATACACAGTGATAAGATCCCCCTGAGCCTTCTGTTTTCCAGGCTGAACAATCTCAGCTCCCTCAGCCTCTCTTCTATGTCATATGTTCCAGCCCATTGGAGCATCTTTGTGGCCCGTTTTTGTGGCCCTTTGCTGAACTTGTCCCAGTAAGTCCATATCTTTCTTGTATTGAGGAGTTCAGAACTGGACATAACACTCCAGATTTGTCTCACCAGTGCCGAGCAGAGAGGAAGTATCACCTCCCTCAACCTGCGGGCAACATTCCTCCTAATGCAGCCCAGAATGCTGTTGGCCTTCTTTGTTGCAAGGTTCATTGCTGGGTCATGGTCAGCTTGTCCACCAGGACTTCCACGACCTCTGCAGAGCTACTTTACAGTTGGTCGGTCCCCAGCATGTGCTGGTGTGGGGTTATTCATCTCCAGGTTCCAGACTTTGTGTTTGACCTTGTTGAACTGCATTAGATTCTGTTCTGCCCACTTCTCCAGCCTGCTGAGGTCCCACTCAATGGCAGCACAACCCTCTGGTTATCAAACACTACTCCCAGCTTTGCATCATCTGCAAACTTGCTGATAGTGCACTGTGTCCCAAAAATAACAGACGTCAAATGGTATTGGCCCCATTGTCAGCCCCTGGGGTACACAACTGGTGACTTGCCTCTAGATGACTTCATAGTGATGACCATAATCTTTTGGTTCTAGCACATGAGCCAATTGTCAGTGTACCTCACTATCCATACTTCATTCAGTTTGAATGTTATGAGAGATAGTCTTGAAAACCATACTAAACTCAAGGTAGACAACAATCCCTGCTCTCCCCTCATCCACTAAGTCAGTCATCTCATTGGAGAAGGCAGTCAGGTTTGTCAAGCATCATTTCGCTTCATAAAATGATGCCAACTATTCTCATCACCTTCTTCATAGGTCTGAAAATAGTTTCCATGATTATTTGCTCCACCATCTTCACAGAGATCAAGGTGAGCTTGACCAGTCTGTAGCTCCCTGGATCCTCCTTCTTGCCCTTCTTGAAGATCAGAGGGACATTTGCTTTCTTCCAGTCCTCAGGGATCTCCTCTGACCACCATAACATTTCAAAGATGATTGAGAATGGCCTCGCAATTACATTAGCCAGCTCCCTCAGCACCCATGGGTACAGCCCATCAGGTCCCACGTGATAAGGGATATTAGGAGCATGGCTCCTCCAGCAGCTCTGGCCAGCCCACGACTTCCTCCTGCCCAGCCACTGGAGCTGCTGGATATGGCTGTCACTTTCCAGTTTGCAAGTTCAACAAGCAGCGAAGCTGAGCATGTATCCCAGACTCTGGCTTGTCCAGCTGGGTGCTTGCTGCTAACATGCAGCACTCACACACTCATCCCACAGGCACCCCACCTTGTGGATCCCCCCAAATACCAGCACGGACCCTCTGCCTGCCTGATACCCCTGCCCAGACCCAGGGCCTCCCATTTGCCAGCTGGTCCAGCTTGGAGTTTGCCAGTAAATCCACGTGCACACCCCATGCACACCCGGTTTGGGGAAGGTACAGCCACTTGCCCCCAGCAGCCAGCACCCAGCACACAGGCTGTGACCTGTGGTCCCGCTCCAGCTGCTGGCACTGAGTTCCTCACTTGCCTCACTCACACCCGTCTCCCTAGTAGCTGGTTTTTGGGACACACACCATTCCTGCCCCAGTGGCTGGAGGTTGAAGACCCCACTGGCTCCAGTAGTTGACACCACAGGGCAGGGATGGCCACATCCCCGGTCTGAACCCAGGAGCTGGCACCCAGTCCCCTCACGCCTGTGCCCCAGTAGCTGCCACTGAGTCCTTGCAGCACTGACACACACAGGATAGGGAGCGAGATTACACAGAGAGATCGTTAGGAAAGGATTTAGTAAAACAGGACAGACTACGGTGACTGGGCATAAGGCTTATTTTACACACAACCAGCCCCTTTTATACGACTTTCTGTCTACCTCCCTTTAGTTCCTCCCTGCTCCCCCTTTCTCTACACATTCCTCCATGGGTCTGTATAGCTCTATCGAAGCCCGCACCCCTCCCAGTCAGGTGTCTCCTGGTTTACAGTCTTATCAGTTGCAAAGTCCAGGCTGATCTTCCTGGAATTGATGCTTGTATTTTCTGGATAGCCCATCAATGAGTGTGACTGGCAAGGTTTGTGTCTTGTCATTGTCTCCATGTGTGTTTTGTCAGGTCTGTGTTTGGTATATTTTGTTTCTGCTTTCTCCCTTTTCCCTTAGTTTCCCAACTGACAAGATCTCTGATCAGATAACCTCACTGGAATAAACATTCTCACACTCCCACATGCCCTCATCAATTACTGTGACTGACCAGGTTTGGTTCTCATCACTGTCTCCCTTACCATTTGTTGGTTAGGTTTGTGTCCCTGTATGTTCTTGTTTATGGCTTCCTCCTTTTCTTATTACCCCTTTTTTGCAGTGAAAAAGGTCCTTGACTAGATACCCTTCAAGGAGCAGACACTTTCCTGCCACATAACCTTACACAATGGACTTTTTCATGTCTCATTTGTTTAAATGTTCCCTAAACTGATCTTCCTCCATCAAGGACTTTCCCAGGGGTCACAGGGGCCTGGGATTCATGAAGGCTGGTCATACCACTAAAGGCTGAGGCAAGGATGGCATTGACTACCTCAGCTCTTTCCATATCCTTTGCCACCCCACCTTCTAACATATTCATCAGAGGATCCACATTTTCCCTAGTCTTCCTTTTGCTACTGATATATCTGTAGAGGCCCTTTTTGTTGCCCTTCACATCCCTTGCCAGATTCAACTCCAGGTGGGTTTTGGCTTTGCTATCTGCATTCCTGCATACTTGGACAGTGTCATCATATTCCTCCCAGGTCACTTGTCCCTGCTTCCACCTCTTGTATGTTTCATTTCTACGTTTGAGTTTTGTCAGGATCTCCTTGTCCACTCTTGTTTTAGTTGCTGCTTTCAGGGATGAACTGTTCTTGAGCTTGGAGGAGTTGATTCTTGATCCTTCCAGAACCTGGGTCTCAATAACCTACGCTGGAAACCAGCAGAGTGGTCCTGTGCTAAACATTTCCTCAGCAGCTATCATGGGTTGGCACAGGCCACAGAGCTTTCTCAACAGGCAGTTTGCATGCTACCATCCTGTCTGATGGGGTAAAAAGTGTGTAACAAGTTGTAGGCCATTTCATACTGCTTGGCCTCTGTGCCACAGAACTGTCCCAGGCACATTCAGCTTACTGGAATTGACATAGCAACGGCATTTGAATCTTCTGCTTTTCATCCTTCTGGATTGTTAATTGTCTTCAGCCCTAGATTTTTTGCACTGCTGCTCACTTTTCCATTAATTCTTAGAACTCCATTGCTTGTTCATTTGATAGATTTCATAAACCAAAGATGCACTTCTAGCTGGAGACATGGACTGTGACTATACTGGTAATTAAAGAAAAATATAGGCTGATTATGTTCCTTCCTCTCTAAGGGCACCTGGTGGAGACTGTCTGGTATCTATGGTGCTTAAAGCTGACTACTTCTACAGCACAGCAGCTGCATCCACGCTACATCGCACTCAGCCCTCTGGGCCCCATGCTATAGCTCCTTGGCCCTGTCGTGTCGTTACCAGTTTCTGTGCTTTTTCAGCTGAATGTGTCTGAAAGAATTTGGTGGTTGAACTTTGGCCAACCAGAGGAGTGTTTTTATAGCATGAAACTGTTTCAAACCCTAGAAGTTACATGGGAGAAAGCAGTGATCCTTGAGGGTGAAAAGCCCCAAGTGGTAAAGGACTGTTCAGAGTGAAAGTAGCCAAATTGTGCAGATCAGTTCTGGTTTTTGGGGTGGTGCCCAAAATAATCTTTCAGACCTTTGTTCAGGCATTGTCCTAGAGAGTGCTACCTGGAGTGCTCTAAACAAATAAGGCAAGTGGACTGCCAGGGGCTCAGTTTGTGAACTTGCTTCCTGTTCTCTGTTTCTCATTAGTTTCAACATACTCACAGAATTCCAGATGAATGCATGGAGGTTATTTGCCACCTGTAGTCAGCTTAGTCAGTACTACACTTGAGTCTTCCTCCTGGGCATGAAGTCTAGGCCTGACAGTGGAACGCTGATGGGAGGAAAAGACAAGATGATGCTTTAAATGAGATAAATTATGATAATGAGTCTTTGGTTTCAGGCACATAGAAATAGGACAGAAACATCTGTCCTCTAGTTTATAAACAAGACTAGGTAAGAGGGTAGCTAGCTTCTAATCAGGAGTAGCTAGAATAGTAGATTCAGCGTTCACAAGTCAGAGAATATTATGTTTTCAATGGAAACATATGGGAGTCCTTTAAAAGCAACTTGAAAGTTAGTAATGAAATTTAGGTAAGATGTAGGGTTAAGACTCCAGAATTTTTCTCTCTTGAATCTGTGGAGGGGGTTAAAATATTTTTCTCCTGAACAAAGCAGCAGTGAAAATTAAATCCCTCAGGGATCACATTTACCCAGATTTTTTTTCTAGTTTCTGTGATTTGCTTTTATTTTTACACATACCTCCGTTACTCTTGCCTCTGTTTTACAGGCCCCTCTCCATTGCATGCTTTCTCTTATTCTTTCCTTAGGAAAATAAGAGCTTCCATATGAAGAGCTGTGCTTCATTCAGGGCAACACTGAGCTCCCTAAAGCTGCTCTCACAAATGCTTCTGGAGACAGCACTGGAATCCAGGTAGCCAACTTTTATATGATGATGACCTCATCATGGAATAAACAGGTTCTTTATGGCTTTTTCCTCTCCTAATATGTGTTTATATTATTCTATCTGTTGCTGTCTGTGCATCCAAGAAATTATTAATTCCCTGTGATAGTCATATCCATAATAACACATTCTATCCACTCTTCCATTTCTTCCCTTCACTTCCTGCATTCTTTCTATACAACCCATTCCCTCATTTTTCATTTATTGGGAAAGTATTTTGCCATCTATCTGGGTAAATATTTTATTTGTTTCATGGACCTGACTTATATATGTTTGACTTAAGATTAATATCAGACAATTTATTTTTCAAAAAATATTTTTTCTATGTATTCTATGCATAGGAAATATATATTCTATATATTGTAATATTTCTATATTTTCACTCACCCCCCCAAATATCAGAAATAGCATCTTTATTAAGATTTAGGTTCCCAATATATCATGCTACACTGGTTTCAATGAGATGCAAATCTCTTAATCGAAAGCAAATTAAAACCAGATTTCTGGAGCAATATTTTTATGAGATAGCTTATGAAAAAATTGCAGTTATTTTTGTGATTTAAATGGGGTTATAAATAAACCCACAGATCTTTTTAGCTCTGTCTCCTCTCCCCACAGAGAAGCTTTAGGCAAAAATAGCTTAAAAAACCTTCTCTATGTCTCATCTGTTTCATGTTAAATTAATTCATGCTCTGCACATTAAGAGGTGTAGTTTCCTTTTCCTTTTACTGATAATAGCTCTTAAAAGACTTCTAAATAACATTGCCTAGTCTGGGCAAATGTACACAAACTACCACCCTTGCTCATACTCAGAACTCATGCCAAAAAACAAGCTAAATAAAAAAAAAATAGGAAAAAACAACACTGCACGTAAGAGTTGCTGAGGAAAGGATGACTTTCATTCTTAGAAGTCACTTACATTGGTGCCATCTCCAAACTTCCATTAATATTTATTTCATATAGATTTGCATGTGCATCAGAAGAAAACCAGGTATCTTACTGTATTGTATTCTGATAGTTTTATCTACCCATCCATGGTATGTGGAGTTATGCCCTGGAATATATGATTCTTTATAATTGTTTCTTGACAATTATTTCTAGTGATTAGATCACCAATCACAGTTTACCCATTTTTAAAATGCTTTGATATTGCTTGTTAATCTTAGCAAACGATCCCCATAGAACAAATGAATAATATATTAATGACAAGAGTGACAGTGAGAGAATGTTAAGCCTGTCTGTCTGAGCACTGTATAGACAGGGAGTGACAGATTCAAGGTTTTGTGTATAACCCTGGTGCATAATAAGTGGTTGTAATCTTTAACAAAGTATACATTATAACTCAAAGCAGTATCTTAGAATAGCATCTGTATTTTTCTGGTACTGGTGTCCTGGATACCTGTGATTATTTTTTTTTCCCCAGTCTTCTACAATTAAATGGAAGTACGTGTAAGAATAAGTGTCTTATAAATCAGACCTTTCATATAGCATGTTCTTTTTTTGTCTATGGTACATATTTTAATAATATCACCCCTCAGCTGTTCAGGAAAGCCCTAGAACATGTACAAAAGTTCCCTTAACTTCAGTAGAAATTAAGCAGGTGTTTCAGACTAATCACTTGCTGAAATGCTTTGTGGAATGGGATTTTAATCAGCAACTCTACTATGTACTTCCTTTCTAGAAGTATAGATTTCTTTCAATCTAATTTAGCGGGTGAGCCAGTTAACTAAGCTAATTTAGTGGCATATGTCTGAGCAGTGCTAGTTTTATTAGGTGCCTTTTAGAAGCTATGTCCATTAACTACAAAACTAATAGCCTGATTCTGAATGCATTTGTTATAGAGAAGAAATACTTACTCCCATGTTCCCACTCACGTACTACTCACCAGAGTAAATGCAGGTCTTTGTAGGTTCAAATCTTTATTTAGCCCATTCTTGCTGGCATCTGTTCACTATTGTTCTACATAATATACTTAATCTGCAGTGCATTATTTAGTCACAATTTATGGCGTGCTTTTCATTCCATAATTTCCAAGGACTGCTCCTTGGACTCTCTGCAGGAGAGGTGACAATTCCCTAAGCTGTAGAAGCTGGTGATAATATCTAGGGGCTGTTTACAAGCAAGAAATACACAAAATGATGAGCTTCAGCCACAGTATAATTCCTCTCAACGTGCCTTCAATGCAGGTATATAGGTATTTATGCCTAATAAGCTGGGTCTCTAGTAGGGCCTCTAACATTGGGTAATTGTACTCGGGGGAGTCACCATTCATAAAGCATCTTCAACTGGGTCTTTCTACTTCCTTTTCAGTAGCTGAGATGAGAATTATCTCTACATTTTGTCACCAACACAAAAAGCTAACTTAAATTTTATATTTCCAAAACTGATGGGAAACATTTTTCCCTTGAACTGTTATGCTCTCTAGCTCTATGTACATATTACTCTGCAGAGAGGTTCCTTGAAGTAGCACTTTACTGGTTTACTTTATGTTTTACCTGGGGGAGTAGAAGCTAGAAGGAGGGTAGTGCATACATTTAAAAATTGTATACTCCTGTGAAACCAGAATAAGTTTCCTAGCATTTCCTAAGGGATTCAATGAAAGATCTATTGCTTCCAAATTTCAGAGTCCAGTTCTTAATTCCTTCAGTGGCAGAGCTGATAAATTATGATAAATTATTTCCCTCTTTTTTTTTAAGTGGAAAAGTATATTTTGTTACCAGCTTCTATTAAAATGTAATTGTGGGGATTATTTGTTGCCTGAAAAAGACATAAATCAAGATAGAATGCCTTTTTCTAAAAAGAAGACACAGTTCAATTGCCACTCTACTGAAAGTGGGAACTACTGTTTAAAATGCTATGTCATATATTATACTGGAGGTCAGACTAGATGTGCACAGGTCTTTCTTAATCTCTACATTTATGAAGCCTGAGGAAAAAAATAGACAAATTGTCTTTGCTCAAAGTTGGACTATATGTAGCATCTGCTCAACGTATGAAAAATTTCAGAAAGCTACAACTCCTGAGACCAAGAATTCAGGATGAAAAAACAGTTCACAATTCTAACCACAGTGACTACTGTGTCTAAGATACTAATTAAATGTACCTTATCTGCTGCTTTTTATTTTCAAAGCATATTATAAACATTACATAATCAATTTTCACAAGAACCCAGTTAAGCAGATAAATACAACTAAATTCATTTAAATTGTTCTTTGTATTCAGGTTGCTTTTTGATGTTATCAGGATATGGAGGGGAGCAGAACTCCAACAGTCAGCTTCCTTGAAGCCCTTTCACACAACCGGGCACATGCACTGCCTGGGGTTTGACTCTAATGTCCTGTGTTCGTCTTTCACTCTATCATCTTGTTCTTTTCCATTTTTTCTGCCGTTGATATCTTTCTTGACATACTAGCTGGTAGTTTGTGATGAGAGATGGGAACTGTGTCTACTATAGTGAGTATTTCCAGTTGGCTTAAAAACTGAGACTTTCCTTAACTTGTTCTTTCTTCTCCCTTTTTGGGAGAACTGTTTAGTCACAGCAGCTTTACTCAGTGAGTCTTATTACAATTAACATCCATGATGATTCTATTTATTGTTGACTACAGTGAGAGGATGATTGGGCCATTAACAATTAAGGACTTTTTTGGCTCATTAACCAAAATGGACACAAAAGATGTTATGACACTCTTTCAGTTCCACTAGGCTGGTCTCTATAAAAATGACCTTTTAATAAAAATTAATCTTTGCAGCTAGTAAGTCAAAGGAACTTACAAAACCCTATAGCAGTCCTTGAAAGATAATGGTACTTAACAATCTATAGCTTTCTTAATTTGGATAAGACCCTTAGGCACTTCTGTTTTGAACTGGAATCTCTGAACTGTTCTTGAGAAGAAAAGCCAAAAACAGAACTTGGTATAAACGTTTAATTTTGGCAGAAGAGTGTGGTTAGATCTAAACCCAGGCTTTTTGTCAGCCAAGACACTTATTGTTTTCTGTCACTGTGTTTGGATCATGCTAAGAAAAAATGAACTGATGAGCAAACGCTGCTTAAATGGCTTGGCTAGCAAAGGGAACAGCTGCTGCTTCTGACTTATGATATATCCTTAGTCCACATAGCTATCAAACTGTTCTACATATTACTTCCTAGAATAGCATGCTTAGGGGTGTTTTATGTTTATGTAAACCCAAGACAAATTTGTTTAAGTGTTATAAGTTAGAGCTAAAATCCCCATGCATTTAGCCATTTGCTTATGGGTCCTTCCAAACTCAAAACGCTCTTTCGTTCAAAAAATAAACAAATAGATAAATTGTCCTCTCTTGTGAAACTGTGTGAAAAACTGTATTCCCGATTACTGTTAAGAAAAATCCATTCTAATCAGGTTTTACACTAAGCTTATCATTGTGGAATTTGAGCACTTGCAGCATCCAAAATTACGAAAAGACTGTGGAAGAGAAACAAAAGATACAATAAATGTGAACTATAGGGGCTCAGCAGCGTGATGTAAATAAGTAACAGAAAAAAAATAGTTTGAAGGTCAGAAAAACATCGCATTGTTGAGACTTATTAAACTGAGGAATTAGTTCCTCAAGAACAACAACAACAAATGGTCAAATACTTGACAATGGAATGGAAGTATATGGAACAATATCTTGCACTAGCATTAGAATTTGAAGGATATTTCAATGCTTTGCGAAGCATGTATGCTGTAAATAAATGTATTTCTTATCTATGTAGTTATAATCACTTTGTTTCATTAAAGCGGAGGTGTTCTAAAAATTCAATGTGGTTGTCACAGTTTTATTGTCTTGACTGAATTAATGATTTTTTCCCTATTTATACAGGCAATTCATATCCTGGACCTCTCATTTTCAAACACTGCAAATCAATTTTAGAACATTAATAACAAACATACTGACTACAAATGCAGTGCAACACAAGAACAGATTTCCAACATAAGTTGAGGACTCTCCATCTCTTGAGGTTTTTAGGACTTAAACAAATCAAGGCTTGATCTAGTGTTGGTGATAGTCCTGCTTCAAGTACAAGGATGAACTACAGAGGTCTTTTCCAGCCAACAGTTCCATGATTCCATGAACTTGCATGAGTTTAAATTTCTATTGTCCTCGTACTCATAAAAGTTGCTCTAAATCAATGTCAGATTAAATTAGCTGTTCCCCTCTGATTTGCTGGGAGGGTGGAGAAGGCGCTCACACTATCTGCCTTTAGCATCCAACTTGAGATGCCTGAGATAAAGACTGAAGTTTATGAGACTTTCTGCAAAGTGAATGGAGAATGAAATGGTCAGGCTTTGGTTCTCATTTGTCCTGTATGAAATCAAGCTCTTGCCATAGTTCTCTCTATAGGTGACCAATGGAGACAGGGCTGCTAATTTAGGCACCTAGAATAGGTTTCATCTGATTGAAGGTAGATAACCATATCTGAGCTAGTCATCCTAAGCTCTTTTTGTAGTCAATGGAGAAACAAAGTCATTTTAATAATGTGTTTTATCTTTTCCTATTTCAGCTATAAAGACAGTGTAGGATGACTAGCTCAGACATAAACATCTACAGGAGAAGGACACAATGCTAACTCAATCTAAACTATCTGAAGTTAAAGTTAGATGAGGTGTATCACAATGATCTGGTTGAATGATTACAGTAGACAGTGTGAATAAACCCCATAGTTTTGATTACTGAAATTTTATCATAAAGTTTGACACATAAGCCTAAAGATATACATTGATGTGAGGAGAGAAAAGAAGATGGTGCAGGGGCCTACAGCTCTTTATTTATGATGAACATACATTTGCTGATCTAAGCTTACCTCTGCACAATCTAGGACCACCACATTTTGCTGCCTTGGTTATCACCATGTAGATACAAAGAAAGTGTAGTCACTGTAAAACAGTTTCTTTTCATTGCACATACTGCATTATGGTCACACCATAATCCGATAAAAGTTTACTGAGGACTTAATCTCTAATAGATCTATTCCCTAGCACACACTAAGTAGAGAAACTGGCATATGGCATGAGACACAGATGGATCAGCTCTGCATGATCTGTAGTCTAAAGTAGTTTGAGCTGTGGTCTACAGTAGTTTAAGCACACATTTGCAGACACTTTTTTTGTGGACTGCTTAGACTTACTCTTTGAAAAGAGAAATAATACCAGAAAGTAAAAATTAATCACCTATTGAAAGGTTCAACCCTACAGCCATAGGTATGACATTATCCTGTTATTCTATGCTTTTAAGAGAAGACATTTGCTTTAGTAGCTAGAATAACATACAGAAGGTGGTAGCCTATTCTGGTTTTATGCATGATACGAGCATCAATGCAACATTTCAGAAAGTGGCATGAGCAGGCGTGAAATCTGGAATATAAAAGAGAAAGTCTTAAAAATGGAAGAGATGGTAGGAAGTGGATGGTTGAGTCAAGAGAAAGGTGGTTATTTCACAGTTCTGTGACTTGATTCTGAAAAAGAAAGTACACAAATTGTACTGGGCTGCCTAGTGCCTAAAACAGGCAAAGAGACTAGGAGAAAGAACTAGCTACCACGTTCAGCTGCAAAGCCTTCAGTCAACATAGTCCTGTAGCATAGACATGACAGTAGGAAACTAGTCAGGAAAATATTATGGGTCTGTGAAAGACTGATGTCTAGATTTCAATAATAATTTTTAAGTATCTTTTTATGCCAAAATATTCTGATATGCCTTGAGAAGTGATCAAATACAATAAAAGATAGCCTCTGATGGAGTGAGAATAGGAGCATCCTGTTAGAATAGCAAATTTTCTCTTTCTCATTTATCTCTCTCTTTTTAAGACTTTTTTACCCTCTGTGGATGGGGATAGCAATAGGGACTGAAGCGCAGGTAGCCTTGAGAAGGCAAAGTTCAGCAATAGGAAAGTAAAAAGGAACATTAATGTCAGTATCCAGGTAATAGGCAGTAGCTCATTTGTAGATAGGCAGCTAGCTTTTAAAACATTTAAACTATTTATATCACTGTGTGGTTGCTGTATATTGCCAGTCTGTTCTGCTTCAAGGGATGCTGAGTAGATTTAAAAGCAAACAAAATAAAGATATTAGAGACAAGTTCTCTTACTTATACTAAGTGGAACTTTCCTCTCCAAATCCCTTGCAAATCTATTGCTATTTAACCTAGACAAGCTGGAATACAGATATTTGACTGTTTTTTCCATTTATATATGCATGTGATTTGAAGCATTAACAGCATCATTTTTTTCTCTCCTGTTCAATGCAAGAGGGCAGCGAATATATAACAAATTTCCAGGCCAGGCTTAGAATGTGTAAAAACTAAATGCTTCCAGTCAGTCACATCATTAGAGCAGGAACAGAAATCCAGTCCCTGCTTGGCTTGGATACTTAATTTATTATATTTTAACCCCTATCTTTAACCTTTAATGACTTTTTGATCTCTAAAATCTGAAGTTATCCTCAGCTGAATATTATCGGATTTATAATCGGAAATAATCAGCTCTTCAGCTGCAGGCAATATGTGTTCTATTCAGCAAATCTGTTGTATGATTCACAGTTCCGTACAAAGAAGCTGTTCTCTTACTTATGAATACTATCTCCTCTCCAAACTTTACGTTCCTTATTCAGGCAAAAATTGTATTGATCTCTGTGTTAACTTGAGTGAGTGTATGGGATTAGGATCTCCAGGTAGAGTCATGAAAAAAAAAGAAGAGCTATTATATAAACTCTTATTTAAATGATTGTTACGGTTTTCCAATAAAAGTAATTCTTACACAGTTTATACATACATTCCTAGGGCTTCTATGGAATTAGAGGGCACAAGTGATGCCATCTGCTGTGAGCAGATCTTCATCCTTCTGCACTGGCACCTCATATCTCAAGTCCCATAAACAAAATTAGTAACCATGGACAAACACTTTCTTCAGAGAATAAACACAGAGAAATTCCTCTTGAAAATCGGTCACATGTTCAGGAGGAGCCAGTCAGCCTGTAATTTTTTTTTTTTTTTTTTGGCATGAAGAAGGAGCAGGCTTCCTTAGGAAAGTTATCTATATAATGTAGTCCTTTTCCATACAGACTCTTACAAACTATGCTGTCGTGATATTCCATGCAGAAGAATTTTAGCATTCTTCTGGAGACAGGTGCTAAAGTGAATGAAATGGGATCTATTGCCAAGCACACGATCTCTCTTGCTGCAAATGTTAGACAATAGGACTAGCTGTAAGTAGGCTTGTGACAGAATAAACTTTTCCAGATACGGCTTCCAGAGTTGGATAAAATAATTTGCAATGACACAACGCAGACAGAGAATCATACACCAAAGCAGCTACTCTTGTGTCTCCCTGGAAAGGATGTAAGCTTTTTTGGACAGCTGAAGATAATGGATTTTTCTGAATCCTACTTTCTGAATCTAAGAGCCAAGATGAATCCAGGAGAAACCAAAGAATGAGCCTTACCATTATTATGAAAAGCTGATGAAGACCCTGAGTAACTTCATCTCTAATCTTGCTGATGATTAGAGTTGCCTCTAGATCCCTCCCCCCTTCCCCCAACTTGCTTTCTTAACATAATTTCTTATCTAACTAAATAAATGTCTGAGTTAGCTTTATGTCCTTCCCCAAGTAATGAATTCCTGAGGGAAGAAAATATTCCTTTAAAAGAGTATCATCGATGTCAGAGATAGTATTTGCATTTGCAGCCTTTTCTTCGCCATTAATTATTTTCATGTGTGTTTAGAATATAGCTTCTGTTTGAGAAAGGCAAGATGTCAAGTAGACAGCTGAATATTAGGTTTAATTTCAGCACATCTGCACAATGGAATTACATGAGATTGATAAGTAACGCCATTTGCTTAGTACTAAATAATCAATTCAATTTACTCTAATATACTTTCCATTCTTAAACCCACTGTTACCACTCAACTTGCCATCATCACTGCATCTTGCATATGATTCCCCAGGTGAATTCTAGTGGTGGTAATATGTCACCTCATTAGAATCTGTATTTCTGCCTATCCCGTTGCTCTGAATTAATGAGCAGCAGACATCGCAAATTGTAAAATAAAAAAAGAAAAAAGAAAATTATTACTGAATGGACTATATACAGTTTATGTTTTCTTATTTCTGATTGAAGAGTAAATATCAGAATTCTTGGGCTCTGTTGACAGACTTACTTGGTAAGCATTGACAGTGCTACGCTTTTGTTTAATGTCAGTGAATCATGGCTAATATTTATGGTACCTTAGCAAAATATTCACATTACAAATTGAAGCCATACAGAATATGCCTGAGTTTAATTATGAATTGGTGATTTGGGTTGGTATTTTTCAAGGGGAATGTGGTGGGTTGACCCTGGCTGGATGCCAGGTGCCCACCAAAGCCGCTCTGTCACTCCCCTCCTCAGCTGGACAGGGGAGAGAAAATATAACGAAAGGCTCGTGGGTCGAGATAAGGACAGGGAGAGATCACTCACCAATTACCATCACGGGCAAAACAGACTTGACTTGGGGAAAAAAAAAATAATTTATTACCAGTCAAATCAGAGTAGGGTAATGAGAAATAAAACCAAATCTTAAAAACACCTTCCCCCACCCCTCCCTTCTTCCCGGGCTTAACTTACTCCTGATTTTCTCTACCTCCTCCCCCCACGTGGCACAGGGGGATGGGGAATGGGGGTTCGGGTCAGTTCTTCACATGTTGTTTCTGCCACTCCTTCCTCCTCAGGGGGAGGACTCCTCACACTCTTCCCCTGCTCCAGCATGGGGTCCCTCCCATGGGAGACAGTCCTCCACAAACTTCTCTAACATGAGTCCTTCCCATGGGCTGCAGTTCTTCACAAACTGCTCCAGCATGGGTCCCTTCCACAGGGTGCAGTCCTTCAGGAACAGACTGCTCCAGCGTGGGTCCCCGCGGGGTCACAAGTCCTGCCAGAAAACCTGCTCCAGCATGGGCTCTGCTCTCTCCATGGGTCCACAGGTCCTGCCAGGAGCCTGCTCCAGCGTGGGCTTCCCCCAGGGCCACAGCCTCCTTCGGGCATCCACTTGCTCCCATGTGGGGTCCTCCATGGGCTGCAGGTGGATATCTGCTCCACCGTGGACCTCCATGGGCTGCAGGGGCACAGCCTGCCTCACCATGGTCTTCCCCACAGGCTGCAGGGGAATCTCTGCTCCGGTGCCTGGAGCACCTCCTCTCCCTCCTTCTTCCCTGACCTTGGTGTCTGTAGAGTTGGTTCTCTCACATAATCTCACTCGTCTCTCTGGCTGCAGTTGCGCAGTTTTTTTCCTCCCTTCTTAAATACGTTATCCCAGAGGCGCTACCACCGTCGCTGATGGACTCGGCCTTGGCCAGCGGCGGGTCCCTCTTGGAGCCGGCTGGCATTGGCTCTATCGGACATCGGGGAAGCTTCTAGCAGCTTCTCACGGAAGCCACCCCTGTAGCTCCCCCGCTACCAAAACCTTGGCCCGCAAACCCAATACAGGGAACAAGAAAACAAGCTGTGCAATGTAGTCTCCCACATACAATCTGCATTTGTGATTCCCTTACACCTTTTCAAAAATTCTGTCCTCAGACAACTTTTGACAAAATACTGGATACAAGTCTCGGTACTTGCTGAGATATCTAGACCAGCAGAAAAAAACCCCAATCAAACAAAAAAACCAAACTAACAGAAAACAACCAGCAGAGATGATTATGGATTTGATGTAGTTGACTATAGCATGCTTTTGAATAATATGCAATTCATTTCCACATTTTGATGTAATATCAAGTGAAGCTTGATCATGAAATTATCTGAGTATTCACTTAAGATTTGAATTTATATTATATACATTTTCATCTTCTCTAGGTTTAGTGAAACTACCAAGTCATTTAATTTCTGGGCTAAAGTGTTTTTAAATGAATATCTGAATAGATAAGAAACTGCCTGCAAAAGAAACAAATATGCATATATATGCAAAGAAATATCCCTTTACATAACAGGAATTTGTTGTATTAGAATCTGCTTTTCTGAGAGTCTTTAAAGAAATATGATTGGATGGGTTGTGGCTGAGGCACTGGTTTAAGAGATTCAACTTCTGGCTGTGTAACACATTACCTGTGACCTTGGACATATCACTTAGCCCTTCCATATCTCATTCCTCTGTCTTTTTTTTTTTTATTATGATATGAATCCATTTTACTTACAAATAATGCATGGGACAATGTTCATAAGATTTGCTAGCCAAAGACATGCCACTGAAGTAATTAATCAAATGAAGGAGACAAAGGTATATGAACCCACTATTCACAAAAAGTGCTGTATATATACATGCAAATGCACTTACACTTTTTGTAAAAGTGATGGAGAAAATTAAAGTCTGCTGTACAGAGCAAACAAATTTGCTTCCAGCAGTTTATTTATGACACTTCTATTTCTTCAGTCTGAAAATAATCTGGGTATTTTCCATTTAGGAATCAATTTCATAACTGGAATATTAAGGAATAGAAGCAAAATAAGTTTAATACTATCTAAAATTCCTTGGACTGATCATTTCCAGCTATCATCTTAAAAGGGTTCCATCCTTTTCTCAAGAATTTCGTAAGTCCTACTGACTCAAAGAAAGAGTTACAAACTGAGTCAAGCTAGTACTCCAAACATGTATTTTGTAGAGATAATACATTGTGAGAATTGACATGGTTTCACTACCATTATATGATCTTCATTTTCAGAGGATCATGGCCCTTAAGCTTTAAAAAATAACTATATTGAAAGGCTAGAATAACCACTAAAAAACCCCATATGGGTTGGAATGACCCATATATAGTTGCTTTGCTCAACATTTTAATGATTTCTGTCGACAGCCTTTCTTTAAATCTTTGATACTTCTCTTGGCTGAACAGACTGCTGAAAACCTGCAGTTTGAAAGGGCAGAAAGTATCTTTTCTTAGCTCATGAAATTCCACAATGGGAGCATGAACTTTGTGCCAACTGAAAAGCAGATTTATGCTACAACTTGTATAGTCTTTGCGGGCCAAAGCAGCACATCTTTTATGTGAAGCTGAGAAGTTATTCTTAGTCTAATTAAAATATAAATCTAGTCAAAATGCAATTGTTATTATTAGTAGACCT
The DNA here is from genome assembly GCF_018139145.2 of Gymnogyps californianus. Lineage (NCBI taxonomy): Eukaryota > Metazoa > Chordata > Aves > Accipitriformes > Cathartidae > Gymnogyps > Gymnogyps californianus. The sequence goes on from NC_059471.1 coordinate 38,274,344, forward strand.
GGCGTAATGATACTAACAGTTTTAGTCTAAATTATCCAATGAATCCAGAAAAAAAAAATCATTATTAATACTATTAAGATCGTTATACAAAAACTTTTCTATAACATCTTTTCTAGGGGTTTTTGCTTACATAGCCAATGCTTTTCTGAGGGTGTTATAGTGAGTTGTAAGCATCCCAACACCTTTACCAGGATGCAGATCCTGGTGTGGGGATCCAGATGTCGGTAGTGGGGGTTTCTTCCTCACTGTTGGGGGCTATTTTGACACATTGAGAACACCTTGTTCTCTCTTCATTGCTCTGTGATTTCATGCTACATTCACATGTACTATACATGGTGTGGTTTACATAATCTGAGTACTTCTTCTTTGCTCTCTTTGTTAACCCCTGAAACAAATTCTATCCAGCTCACAAAGTTGCACTTCTTTAATGATCGTTAACTGATGACTGCTAATCTGTTCTTAGCCCTGAGGCCTTTGGTGTTGTCCTGTGCTCACACTTCCAAGGCTTCTGCTATTATCCTGTGCTTTTACTCCTCTACATCCCGTCATTATTTTAGGGTAATAGATTCTACATGGAATACCTTTTATCAATACTTGCTACTTAACAGAAACGAAGCAAAGTTTTTATAACACTAGACGTTGCACCTGCTATACAAAATTGTTGAAAGCTAAGCGAAACTAAAACAAAATAGGGAATACTCACCTGGCTATTGGACAACGGCTGCTATAGCTAAGCAAGGTACAACAAAGTGCCAGAAAAGCCCAAAATAAGCCCAGACAAAACAAATCTGAAAAAAACTCAGTCATGAGGCCTTACAGAGTTAGTACAATCTGTGGCTCCATTAAAGCAACGGCAATCCCATATTTGCAGGCCTACATAAGTACCATCCTCTCTGTGACAATAGCCTTCAAAGCTAATAGAAATAAACCAAATGCTCAAGAGGAATGCTGAAGGCTGGTGTTTCATACCTCCTGCCAACAACAGGGGGATGAGGGTGACAGGTGAACAGAAGTCAGCTTGGGTGTAGGGTTAATTGTTTCACGCAAAAAGATTCTGTGCAAAAATGCTATATCAAAAGAAGGGTAGTCTGCATGTAAAGAGCTCTGAAAAATTACAAAAAAAGTAGATCTATCCTATGAATTGCAGCTTTAACAGCTCTTGCATATAGATTTTGATACAATGTCTAACAAAATTACTGTCTTCCTGGGGATCTCCCTCCCCTCTCCAGATCCTTGCTCTTGAAGAGGATGATAAAAAAAAAAAAGAATTCAGATCATACAAGTGAATTCATATCTGCTGTAGGCTACCTATCAAGTCTTCAATTTTCAACATGCTTTTGGTGTAATTTTTTGTATTTTTCCTTTGAGACCATCTGAAAATTCCTCCTTGATCAACTGCAATAGTTGTTTAAGTGGCAGAAAATACTCGGTGAATGTATGGCAACCTTGGGTGCTTTGGAAATTTTGGAAGTTTATTTTTAGTTTTTATTTACATAAGTAGGTTAGTATAGAACAAGAAGAGGGAAATTAATTCCACTCTGAAAGAAGGAAACGGAAAGCTGCTGTAAAAGCAAACCATCAACACTGCTATGTCATTAGCAGAAGTGGTGCTTAGGTGCTTGTAAGTACTTGCTCAGTTCTTTTACATATAAAAGGGATCTGAGTCTTTATTTAATACCCCATGGACATCTGTGAGGCATATGAAACCTTGAAAATCTGGCCTCTACACACATTTCTTCAATTCCAAGGAATGTTTTTAATATAGCTCTTACATAACCTTGCATATAGTTTAAAAATATATGCATTTATAAGGCTGATGGAGGACATTCTCAATTTCATTAAATTTCACTGACCATAGCTGTAATTATGCCTTTCAACCAATATTTTTGTGCATGTGTTTGATGATTTGGCAGGCTCCCCACCAAAGTATGATCCTATTTTTCTTCCTTCCTCTCATATTCTAAGGCTGTGATGAATGAAAACAAAGTATAAAGCTGAGACGAAGGAAATAACGTTAATTATATTGAGACAATCTGCTAGCACTCAGGCTGGATGAGGTTTTTTTACAATCAAGTTTCACCAGTATCAACAGTCCCATCAACTTCTGTGCTTGTTCCACTGCATGGCTGAATGGCTAGGTAGGTCATTTATCACAGAACATAAAAGAATTCAGTCTTTTTGAAGTGGGGAATCCAAGTCTACAAGCCCATCAGTAATTCATACTATAATTCCATCCTTGCATAATCAGAGAGATTAGCTGCCAGCAGTCTGTTTATGTGCAAGAGCATAGCAACATCTTGGAGGTAGTTTTCCTTGTAAGCCTATAAATTTTTATGAGGTTTATATGTTTTGATCGGCAAAACACATTTTGAGGAGGAATAAATACATTTTTTAAACTAAACATATTTCACTTTTAGTGACGCATGAATACTGGTCTGACATTTTCTTATGAGAGGTAGCCAAAAGCAAATTGGTCTCTCTTTTTGTGATTGGTAGACAAGGTAAAAAGCTTGAATTTGGGACTGCGTTAATGCAGATGACCACTGAATGAATTTGACCTCTTTAGTGCTTGAATCAACTCAGCTGGAAAACTGAATGTTAGCAGGACCTGACTGAAAAACAGACCTTGTAGCACAATAGAGACAGTTTCCATAAACAAATCACAGCCAAAAACTATATGAAATTGCATGTAGTTATTGTAAAACAGTAGAAGGAGAAATGGATTTGTGATATTTTTTATTGGAAAACCAAGCAAAGGTTCAAAGAGATATGTTGCTACGGTTCCAATACATCTTTGCAGTGAGAGGTTAAGCAGCATGGCATTGCAAATTTCTTGAGGGAAAAAAATACTTGAAATCTGGGAGACCTAATGTAGTAGAAAATCATCTAATAAGGAATACATTTGGCAGAAATCAGTCAAAATGACAAGGTGAAATATCAGATACCTTTGACATTTCATTGGAATTTCAAATAATTAAAGAAAACCTTTATAATAAGTCATTCTCATATTTATAGTCTTAATCTTATTGAATCTTTGCTAGACTTCACACATATTTCTCATAATACATTTATTTCTGGAGGCAAGTACATCATCATTTATGTTTTTCAGACAGTGATGTTGTTTCATCTGGTATAGGAAGAAACATAGGAACAACTGAAGGAGCTAGGTCTTTTCTCCCTGGAGAAGAGAAGGCTCAGGGCAGACCTCATCACAGTATTCCAGTACTTAAGAGGTAGATACAAAGAGGTCAGAGACTCTCTCTTCACAAGGAGCCACATGGAGAAGACAAGGGGCAATGGACGCAAGTTGCACTGAGAGAGGTTTCATCTCGATATAAGAAAGAAATTTTTTACGGTGATAACAATCATTCACTGGAACAACCTCCCCAGGGATGTGGTAGAGTCCCCATCACTGGAGGCTTTCAAGATGCAATTGGACAGGGTGCTAGATAATCTCATTTAGGCTCCCTTTCTCATGAAAGGTTGGACCAGATGATCTTTTGAGGTCCCTTCCAACTTGAGCTGTTCTATGATTCTATGATTCTAACTTAAAGAAAGTACTGAAACTGAAAATTTCATGCTAGCATCTTATCATTGAGCAATGATATAATTGCACTAATAATACCTTTCTGAAGAGACATATGACCTAAATTCAAACTATTAGTTTACCTATGCAGTAATATTTTACAATTCATAGTTAATATCAATTTGAAACTTCTTTGAAATAATTTTAAATCAGTATGAAAATAATCTAAAAAGTTATTTCCATAAATATCAGAGGTCATCTGAGTTAAAAGTGTCCTTATATTTAGAAAAACTGCTATGTATCATTGGCTCTTTCTTTATCAAGAAATCTACTTTGTGTGCACTGAGTAGTGTATGATTTCAGAGCTATAACTACCCAATTTAGATACAAAGAAGTGATTAGAATTTTTTTGGTTGCGGTGGCATGCAACACTCACAGGTTATTAGTATGGATGTCTCATTGAAATGAAGGATGCAAATCTCAGTGGCTTTAATGGTGTGAGTGCAGGTGAGCATCACAATTTATGTACCACCAAGGGAAGTTTTTCTCTAAATCCCAATCACTTATACAATTGAAAACTCTTAAAAACGCTATGAAGAAATCAGGTATTCTTGCAGAATTGTTTCTTTACAAGAGAAGTTTCTGTAGTGAGAAAGACCAGTTTGAGTTTGGGATAGGGAGAGAAACAAAAACATATTTTAAAATCGTGAGAATTCACTATAGAAGTTACCAACATAAAATAGAGAAGGAAACCTCTGGTCCTCTTTCAGGAATTCAGAATTTATGTTAAACCAGTAGTAGTTAATGATTTTTGCCCCCTGAATTTACATATACATAGCACACTTCGTTTCTGTAATAAAGCATAGGAAGTGACACCCAACAGTCAAACATTGATTTCTTAACAAAATCTACATACTGTAAGCTGTCTTGTGTTACTCTCAAAATCCTACTTATGGGCAAAGAAGAAATGTATCTTATACTTAAAGCTAAAAAACTTATTGTTTGTGGAATTCAGATCTTAAGAGTCCAAGAATAATTTTCAGTTCAAAAGTAATTCTTATAGAAAGAAAATTAATAATTCTATGCAGAAAAGGTTTCAGTAGTATAGTTATATAGTTATACACACACTCTTTAGTTTCTAGTCCTTTTCCTGGTGTTATACTTACTCTCCCCTTGCCCTTCAGGATTCTAAGGTCAATGGTTTCATTCTGCTCATAATGGGAGTTGTCAGCACCTGCAGTCCTTCACTGGGAGGAATGTGGTGTTCATCTTAATGGTTTCTTCTTCTTCACTGTAGGATCCCGTTGGGATCCTTTTCATGTGTTTTCTAACACACTTTTACATCTTTTCTCTTTCTCCATTAGTCTGCAGCACCGTATTACATCCAAATGTACTGTACATGGTGCCTTTTAGGTATGTTAGCTACTATTGTCCTCTTTGTTACCCATAGGTTTGTCCAGCTCCAGGTCTGCACTACTATAACTGACTGTGGGTGAGTTGTGTATGGCTGTGGGGTCTCCAGTGCAAGCCTGTGCCTGTGCCACATACCTCATCATCCCATATCTGCACTTCTCTGCTCTGCATCCTGTGTCCCCACTTCTCCAGGCCTCTGTTATCGTACTAGACTCCTATTTTTCTATACTACATCACTATGGTACAGTCATAAATATCTCATTCTATAAAGAATAACTGCTTGTAACTGCTATCTATATAAAACTATGTTTGTACTATACAAAGATAAACTCAATTAAAACAAATTATGCATCACCACCCGCTCAGTTAGAAAAACCACTGTCACAGCTGAACTAAGTAAAACATAGCTGTAGGCAGGTCAAGGTAACTTCAGACAGAATAAGCCTGACAAGCCTCAGTTCTGAGGCTGCACAAACTCAGTATAAAGCTTATGGGCTGTTAATAGTCATGACAATACAGTATTACAGGCTACACCTGTTTACTCTTGAAGTTTAGGATGTTTAGTAATTCAAAGGATGAAGCCAAACATTCAAGCATTGGTAGGATGCTGTGATTCCAAAATATAGTTGCATTGATTGCTTTAGTGTGTGCATATATATATATACACACATTATTTTTTGCCCTTATATACTACCTGCCAAGCACACTTTGAAGAATTTGACCTTGTGATTCAGGCCAAGGATAAAGTAGTTGCATTTCTGCCTGAGTGGAAAGCTCCTTTAGTCATACTCCTTCTTCTAAGCAAAAAAAAAAAAAAAAAAAAAAAAAAATTTAGAACAGTTTTTTCTACCCAGCTTTTTCTCAGATATTTTCTTGTGGGACCTGGTACAAAAATACTTGTGTTGGTTTTGGCTGGGTGAGTGAGTGAGTGGCTGTGTGGTGCTCAGTTGCTGGCTGGGGTTAAACCCCGACAATTCTCTACCATATTTGTTTGTACTCTGTGTATTTTTATTTAGAGAGCATATATACTCAAATTTAAGGCTGGTTTTCATCTATATGATGTACACAGATTACGTATTGATATGTAGGTAATTCAACTGTTGGTTTGAATCTTGGAAGAAATTCTTTCTTGCAAAAACCCTGACAAAGATACGATTGAATTTATCTTGGCATTACTGTGTTCTTTATATGTAATTTGCAAAATACTCATATACCGTAAATTTATTTGAACTTCCTTGTCTAAAGCTTAGTAGAACATGCATTAGAGTGAGACCTCTGTGATACAGTAGAACATACGTGGTGAGCTTTTGAAAGCTCAGCTATGTTTTCAGATGCATTTGTAATAACTGCTTTTGACTAGAGATTATAGGTTTCAGTGAGTTGTTCTTCTGAAGCATTTCTAGGCAGTGGTAGACATACTGCAAAAGGCACTTGAGACAGTGTTTATGTGCAGCCCTAAAGGTACTTTGATAAGGCTCATTTTTTTTGAACAGATGGTGTAATTTGCTTCCTGCTGTCTTTAAGGGTTGTCTTCCTTATCCTGAGGTATTCTAGTGTACCCTTGCGCAAATCCTATTTGTCCATTACAACTGTTTTTGTTTCTTCATTTCAATTCTCCTCTGACTTATCTTTCACTTTTATTGTGTGGTAATTTTTTCAGGGGATTACTGGCCTAATAAGCCTGATGCAACCATGACATACATGGCCCTGGATAGTTGTAATAAGGCTCCTCCCTCCCTTTTATGATTCTGAAATAACACGTTAAAAAATAGCTTCTCTGAAATTACAAAAAGAATTGCTAATATAGTGTAATGATTAATTTGTTACACCATATTCCCAGAGCTTTCCTTTGCAAAGATCATGTGAAATCAGCCCATAACAAAGGCTAATTTTAAAATGTCATTTAATATAGGTATTTTTATTCTTAGAAGACATGGGTTTTGTGCTCTGGAAAGCTGTCCACTGACATCCCTGAAGAATAGAACCCTTTCCCTTAAAATCCAAAGATGTTGAGGTAGAGAGCAATTATTGAAATTCTTCCTTTCACAGCTGTGGTGCTTTTCCAAAAAAGAGAATGGCAGTCAGAGAGAACCATGGGGCCTGTTTTAGATCTGGCCCAATGGGTGGTTGTTCTCCACTGGAGATCATTACAACCAGCCGGGGCCACCATTTGTTAAACCTTCATATTGTCTCATGATCACGTCAGTGGTGGCTTTCAGAGAAGGATGGTTAGGGAACTGCATGAGATGAATGAATTGTGTTATGCAGATACCTTTATTTTTTCTTCAGAATGATTACTGAACCACTACTTCTGAAACTGAAGAAGCAAGGTCAGAGGTAGCAATGCATAACTTTTAAACTGTTTTACCATGCTTGCTTACAGCTGCTATACCTATATTTAAGGAAATTTAAGTTTGTGTCACATGTTGGAAGATGGTGACTTCTCATGATATCTCTATTTTCTTTGCCTTCTAGATCCCTAGCAGAGAAACTACACAATGAAAACATAAGTTGGTTGACCGTGTCTGACTTTGGGAATATTTACCACAGGCTAAGGGTGTCTATCCACTTAAACATGTCTATATACATAGATATAGGCCGTTGTCTACTGGCTCTTCCAACACTGAGCTGCCCAGTCATGAGTCAGCTCCAGCCCAGGAGCTATCTAACTTAATTTGTGAGATGCTGTGTCTCATCTAAAGCATTCCACTTTTACCAGTCTAGAAGATGTATGAATAATTCCCAGTATTCTTGTAAGGTAACAAAAACCTATTAATCCTGCTTAATAGATGGCGGTCTGAAGAGCAGATAAATGACTTGTTTGGAGGTCACATGGAAAATCTGTGAGGTATGACACATATCTCCTAATTTCCAGGCTAATATAATGACCATTAAACAACTGTTCTTCTTTGCTTGAAGTTGTGGTTATACAGTTACAAGCCTAGTATTAATGTTCTGTTAAATTATGTTTTTGTCTGCCATCACTGGAACAGTGCTGAAATGTGTTGGTGAATCTGACTCTGCCTTCAGGAAGGAAAAGGATTTAAATACTTCTAATTTAAGATCTTTTGAGGTAAGTGACAGCTGTGAAAATACAGAAAATGAAGGGAGCAAAATTCCTCTAGACTTCTACAGAGCTGCTTAGACTCCTTTCTTAATCTTGATGGTGAGAGATGTAAACAGAATTCAGGTCATGAGCACTTGTGATCATTAAAGACTATTCAGCAGGTTATACTGATCAAATTTAACTAGGATAGTTATTAACCTCCTGCTCAAATGCTTTTTCATTATGTAAGAAAATTTAGGCTTTTTCATCCTATATTACTGCTGTGATACATAAAGCAGTTGCAAAGTTTTACCTCAGTTGAGTCTGTATTTTAAGGAAATATTTCAGTATGGATAATATACAGTTATTTATTGACATCCTTCATGATGAAAGACAAAAATGAAATAGTGTTACTCATTTCACATATGTTATTGAACTGCTGTCAGTTGTTATTGAAATTTGGTCTTCAATAACCTATGCTGGAAGCTGCAGTCACCCACAATGAAACACTCAAAACCTCCTCATTTTAGTTTCAGTAATGGCTTTCTCATAAAGTAATTACTTTTATATGCTCTTGCTCCATCAAGGTTATTTCTAAAATAGTGGAACTTTCTTTCAAAAGTGTAGTTGTATGGTCATCTGCAACTTTTTTTTAAAGTGTGGCAGGCAGAACAAATATACAGCTTTCTTATGAAAACTAGGCACTTAACTTCAAATGATAAAACAAGAAAGGGAGAAGCAGCTGAAGTTATTTCACATCATAGTACAAATATTGATAAAAGGAATAAGTGGCAAACCAATTTAAATGTAACTGAACGTAGCTAATATGACTCTAACTCACAGGAGGATAAATCAAGGGCATACTGTACTCATTATTAATACTTAAGGTCCAAGACTTGTAAGTGATTTCACTAGTTCTTCAAACAAAATGTAAAAAAACCACAAAACAAAACAAAAAAGGATTAGTTTTTGTAATATCAAAAAGTTCCCTCAGGAAGACCAAAGCAGCCTAAAAATGATATTGAAGTGTTCCAAACATGTATCAGTTCAAACACCATAGATTATTTTAATGAAAAACACTTAAAAATTAAATATAACTTTAATGAATAAAACTACTTATTTAATTTTCGCACTTCAATGGTTTGCAAAATGCAATGTTGCTCTACTTGAGAAAAGTTTCTTTTTAAGCATATTCTGTTAAACATAGCACCCACCTGGGAAGCACTTGGAACAAAAATAAATTGATCTCAAAGACATTGAAAGGTATATTTTTAAAGTTTAATATAGAACTTTTAACAAAATAAAATAAAAAAAATGGAGTTACTTAATATTCCTTTCATATCTGCATACTAATCATTACTGTTACATGTATACTTCTGAAGAAAACGCATGGTAGTTTCTGGACATTCTTACTAAATATTCCTGGGAAAAGATGCTTGTGAAGACGATATAGATCTCTCACTTTTCCTCCTGCTCCTCGCATGTGTGAGATAATCTCATATACAAAGGAACCCTGGTGGAGCTGGGAGAGAGGGAGTTTCATTTAACTGGGTGCTCTGAATTGCTCTGTAAATGTCTCCATTGGTGACCTTGGCAACAAAGGGTGATTTCAATCACTCGCTGAAAATGCCCATTTCTCTCTGATAATAAGAACTGCTCAGACTTAAAAATCCAATTTTTTTATGTCTAAGCTGTGGTAGATGTATCCCTCACTGTATTGACTCATACTGCACTGCATATTAGATGTGCATGAGTGAAATGGCTATCACCTGCCCTCTTCTCTGATTTTGCTCCCCCAGAAACATGGATGGGTTAACATGCAGAAGTTTCTGAACGGCCACTGTAGCCTAGCTTGGCACACTAGAAAGAGCTGCAGTTGGCTTGTTTACTTCATTGGACTAAATTGTAAACTTCAGCATTTCAGGAGCTTGGAGAGGATCAACATGGACAGGTCAGGGTGATAAATGCTTTAGCAATCCCAGTTTCAACTACTGCTTTATGTTAGTCAACATGGGAAGTTACAGGCTTGTAATAGTTGGCATGAATACTGCCCATCCATATGATCCTTCAAATCTGTGTGGATTAGCCCTGCATAAAATACAGACTTGTCTGTTAAACTATATTTTTCACTCTTCTATTGTGAGTAAAAGCATTCCTGGGCATTCTGCTGAATCCCAACAATGTGTTAATAGTGACCGACAAGTTACCCGAGATCACATCAAGTAATCCTTCAAAGTAGGTATAGCAGTCTTGACTGCAGTTACCCCCAATATCTTCACATGAATGCTATCAGTCACTAGGCTATCCTGTGGATTACCTGGAAAGCTGATCTTTTTTCAGTGAAGAAGGAAAAAACAGATTTTGTGTTAAGCACTACGAGCTAGTCCCTTCAAGCAGTTATGGATCAAGAGATGAACCAGAACATTCAGTCCTGCTTCCTGCTCTGTTTGACAACATACAGAACTGCAAGAGCAGACAGACTCTACCCTTTAGAAAATAAAGTTATTTAAAGAAGGGAAGACATATCTGTGATCCAAATGGGAGACAAGTTGCACCACAGGTGGACTAGTTGTTAGCCAGTGCTAATGAGAGAGGAGCTTTGCCGTATCTTAGGAAATCCCTGCCTCTATATACTTCAGTGGGGAAGAAAAGAGGAGAAAGATTTGTCATGGTCATATGGTTACCGCATGTTAATAAAGGAGTGGCATATAATATAAGTTCAGTGTTCCTTTTTATGTATTCCCTACATGATGCCATTCTTGTATACACTTTTGTATTGTACAGGTAGGCTTATTTTCTTTTACTATTATTTTTATTCTTCATCTTTCATGCCATCTTATTTGGACATACATGATTCCTCACCTCTGTCTTCACTTGTATAAATTCAGATATCCCCTGTTAGCAATACTTGCATCAGTATTAAGAACAACGATAAAGCTATCTGCTGAATAAATCTTAGTATAGCTTGTCTTGACTTTGCTGAGGAAAGTAATTTAAAAGTAGCAAGCGTGTACAGTTTGAGTGACTTTCCATTCAGATTTCAGAGCTTACAGGACATAGAACACAGGGTAAGTCTTTGTATGTCTGACCTTGGTCCTACCAGCCGTCCATGGTTATTAGCAGGGATACATGGTTTAAGTTTCCCAGAGAGAAGGATAGGGGGAAAAAAGGAAATTCCTTGCTCACTCTTTTCTTTGTCCTTGGTAAAAGCCTTCCATTATAGAAAAGAGTGTGGAGAAGAAAGATGGGAAAAGTGAAAAGGAGGTATGCAACTTCTCTCTTTTTTTTGTTTTTCTTTTCTTTTTTTTTTTTTTCCTGAGCACTGTGGTCTTGTCCAAAGATTCCAATACTCCACAACAGCTCAGCAGAGAAGTAGATGGGTGGTCTGAGAGAACAGTGTGGTGAAGTTGAGGCTTCTCTACTCCTGGTGAGAAAAAGAAATTGGGCAGCTGTCAAAGTTTCTGGCCCGGGATCTGTATTTCTAAGAGAGACAGAAAACATGCACTGTCAAAACAATGTTGAATACAAGGGAAGAAGTGAGTACAAAGTGCTGAGATACCATTCATCTTGCCTAACTTGAGCTACCTAAAAGCAGGTATCTAGTCTAACCAAAAGCTTCCACAGCTGACAGAAGGAAACAAGGGTATAATCCATAGGCCGAGCCATCCCATCCAAGGGTATTAACACAGAGGAATAAAGTGTCCTCTGGAATTGCCTGTTTGCACTAACTGAAGAAAAAACCTCATGAGAGTGTACAAAATGCCTAGCTGTCAGACAGTTAAATTTAAGTGACATGAATCTCTTTTTCAGTATTCCTTCAGATTCTCTAATTTGCCTGTCTTCATAATTAGGCATTAAGATTAAATTACTTAGTCTTTCAAAAACTACTTAATTTGCATTAAAAACTTATATCCATGTTATAATCTTGATACAGGTGACAATTTTGGCAAAGTAAATCTAACCCTGACTATAAATGTGATAGGATACCCAATTGGAAAAATTCAATTGAATATTCATTTACTTATAACTGTTTGTGGTGGTAAAAACACATTTCACATGGTTGCAGATGTAATACCTTGAAAAGTAGGGAGGCCCTGAGATGTGATAGCTATGGTTATGAAAGACAACACTAAAATAGAAAGACTTTTAAATAAACATAACCTTCTGCAGAGTAGGGAAGACTATTCTGATGAATCGCCCATCACATTCAAGATACTCACAGAACTGACCAAGAGATTTATTTAGAAGATGTTTAAAGGTTAACATCAGAATTGACCACGAAATTATCCAACCTGATTCTAATATACCAAATGTCCTGTAAGTAGCTTTTTCCTAGCTGTTTTTCACTAAAGCGTACCCTCCCAAAAGGCACTTTTTCATGAGTTGATGTCATCAAGAGATGAAAAATCCACTACTTCAGCTTCTTCCAATTGTTAATCACTCTTAATGTTAAAAAAGTTGACCTAATCCCTGTTTTCTATGTGTACAGCTTCAATATCTAGCTCTTGGGTCATTTTATGATTTTTTTTTTTATACCAGTTTAAAGAGCCTTTCAGTATTCACTATTTCATCTCTCCAGAGATACTCTACTTACTATAATCAAGACATTTCTCTTTTCTTTGATCAGCTAAAAAGAATGAGTTCTTTAACTTTTTCACTGTACGGAATAGTTCTCCAACTCATGAATCAATTTTAACGCTCATTTCTTCCTTCTCTCCGGCCTCTGACATTTTTCTTTTTTCCCAGATGCACTTCTTGCCTAACTTATCAGCTGAGAGCAGAGTTTTTGATTCATTCTGTCAAATGAATGAATCTCCCCAAGCATTTTCTGATGATTATTTATAAGTATTGCCATGTGAACTGCAAATCACTAAAGCATGCATGGGTAATTAATGTCCATTTCATATGAAATATGAAGAGTAAACATCATTAATTTGCTATGCATAAAAATCTTTAAAAAGCAGGATATGTATTTAATAGTTTTTCATGCAGATAGCATTTCTGTAAGTTCCTCACCTCTACATTTAGTCTTTCTACTATCTTAAGGAATATGTCATTCAATACCATACATACTGTGCATAATAGATCTATCAAATAGTAAAACAGTGACCACTCTTTTTTTTTTTTTTTTTGGCACTTGTAGCAAGGGACTATTCCTCTGTAATCCTAATCTGCTAGAGGAAGAAACACTGCTGCTTTTCACAGAATCTGTTAATATTAAGCATATTTCATTTCAGAAACAGTCAACAACAGCCTTATAAAATGAAGATAGTAGGTAGAAAATAGCAGTAGAAAAAAGCATTAACAGAAACATGGATAAAAAGACAAAACCATGATTCCCTTCAATTCTGAGGACAAGTCAAAAAATTTTCACTCTTTGGAGGTTATTTTGAAAGACATTCCAAAAGTCTGGATGTCTGTAGAACTGTTCTGAGGAAACTATTCCCAACAGACCTACTCCTTTTATTCATATTAAAAATCATATTGAAACATTACAAATAGAATTGACTTCTGCCATCCTTGAGGGGCTGTGGGATAGGAACTATCTTTCCTTTCTCCCTGATTACTTCTTTTGATGCTCCATCAGTGCAAGCAACATCCTCAAAATGTAGAAGCAAACTGATCAACTAGAATGAGAAGTACTTGAACAAAATAAGAAAGCTAGTACCTTTACTTGTTTTCTCTCAGATCTAAAATCCAAAGGGATTTTCTGAAGCATGGCAAGTTTCTCTAACTTCAGGGAGAGCTGAGACAGATCAGTTCTGCACATTTTGAAAACTGCAGATTCTTCAAGACTCTTGGTCACATTGTGTCTTTTCTGCCTACCAGGTTGAGTAGATATACCACATGCTTGAAATGCTTGTACTTCAAGCCTTTTTAACTTGACTTTAACAAACTTCTTTTTTGAGTGTGATAAAGAAATCACAGAAGCCTTGGACCTTGGTATCATTTCAGCTATATAAGTAAAAGTCTGGATTAACTGTGGACTTCCCTATGTGGAATGTTAAGTTGAAAAATGGTGGAAAAGGAAAATAACAACAAAGTTTAAATAATAGCTTGAAGACAGAGAGTGTTTCCTAACCAAAATGAATAAAAATTGTTTTCAGTGATAGTAGCTATATTTTGCGGGAGTCTCTGCCTTTGGCTGTTTCTCAGCTACAGGCTGTAGTTCATCAGAGATGTAGATTTGGATTCTTATGGCCACAGTATTAGCTTGGAACTTAATTGGAACTCATATAGAATAAAGTCCAAAAGTGAATACTATTCAAGGTTTTTCCAAAGTCTGATAACGTCAATCTCATTTCCATCACAGCTCTTGGTACTCTCTTGGTATCTGCAAAGCAACCAAGTACTGAGGAAATAAATAAACCATCATATACACACAGACATATGCCCATTTACCATGCCTGTATTACAGCTTATTAATGGAGTTATATAGGAGAAGCCATCAGTGTCATTGCTTGCCTATGGTATACTGTTCTGCTTGGCAAAAGTGGGATATGGGGATGCTTGCCTTTGGAAAAAACTTACAGGATCAGATAAATATTTTCAATATATTATAAATAGCAATAAAAGGCCTTCCACTAGATGCCCAGCTATATTTCAGTCTCTGAGTTCTGCAGCATTTCAGAAACCACTCAACCTTTTGACTTCTAGTTTATGAAATCTGCTGAGTTCGTTCAGTGAATTACAGCCTTGTATTCATATGGTGGTCATCTCTTATTCCGAATACTGCATTCCTATATTGCAGGATGCTAAACAAAATACTGAAATAATAAGCGTAAATATAGTCCCTTTTAGTCTAAAATATGACAAAGCTATAAGTATTGTTCTTCAGTCATTTACATATAAATTTATTGACTAATATATGTAAATGTATTTCTAATTCTAAAATATGCATAACAATTCTCTAAATATTTATTTCATAGCTGTCCTTTTTTTTTTTTTTGCAAGCATGTGTAATTCCGTCTTTTCTTCCGTTTTTATTTTTGGTAAATATCTGAATATACTAACTGAACTGTGGAATTCAGTGCTGTTAACTCTCTGCCTGGAGCATAAAATAGAGCCAGCAATGGAAGAAACTACCCTATATGAAAGAATGGATGGGTAAGAGAATGTTTAGAATATTTATCTGTTGTTTCGAAAGTCTTCCAAAGCAGATAGATTAGGAAAGGGCTAAGTGGCCATCTGAAGAATAGGATTTGTGAATAACCTACTGCAGATGATCTCATAAAGGTCATCAATCCCTCATGGTCAGGATATAACAGAACCCACCCTAGCCACAAAGAGCGCTCTCTACTTCACCTCTCCAACTCTAATTTCACACATTTTGCTAGTGAGTTGTTTATTTTTTTAGTCCTCTGAAACATCTGGTGTAAGAAGTTGTTGGAGAAAGTATCCCGGTTTTGATAGACCTTTCATCTGTTCTGCTATGACTCATTTTATGCTCCACCTGCTCTGTCATACGGAATCACATTTAGAATCTCTTTGAAATGTTGCTTTAAAAACATCCAAATGTTAAGCAAAATGTGTACAATGAAGGTGTTTTCCTCACATAAACGCAAACCTTTAAAAATGTTGTTATGCAAGATCTGGAAGCTCTTCTGTTAGAACTGAAAATGGTATATTTTTCTCTTTCTGACATATCCAATAGAGACTGTGTGTTTTTCAAGGAAGCTGTAGCCATTCTAGTTGATCTGTGGGGACATATCAATATGCTAACTTTTTAATTCTAGAATAGGTAGAAATCAGGTGTTAAAAACAGAGAAAGAACAAAAGAATCAGAATGAGGTTTCTGTGTAATTAACTGGCAGAATGATGCTTCTATTTATTCTGAAGAGTTACTAGCTCCTCAAGTTGTTCTAAGTCAATGGATTTCTTTTCAAAGTAGACTTCTACTAAGTCAGAATAAGCATATCAGAATTCAGCTCTAAATGTTTTGATCATTTTTGAAATGGAAGGCCATTCATTGTTGCAGGGTTATATTGAGTCATACACTGGAATAAAATGTCAGATCTTTACATGTGTATTTATAGACAATTTTATCCAGGTTGACAGTATTTTTCATGTATCCTGTCTGCTTGTAAATTCTTTCTGGTACTATTAATGTAAGTGCCTGGTATTTATTTTTGCCTCTTGCCATATCCAGTGTCATATGTCTACATTGTTCATGTTCTGCACAAAGAAAGGAAGGAATGTAAAGAATCTAAATCAAAACTGAAACAACAGACACAGATAAGCAAAGCCAAGAACGAACACTTTATAGTTTCTTATCATCAAGTAACAAATTATCACTTTGTTTTTTCCCCCTCATTAGCTGGGCTAGACGGCAGTACTTTGTTGCCAATGGGTAAGTAAGAATTTAGTATCACTTTTCCATGAAGATGAAAAGTAAAACTACTTTGCCATGACCTAGGAGCTGCATTAGACTGAATAAAGGATGAGATAAATAATGCAAGCCACCTAAACTAGGGGTTTTTATTAACCACGTTTAAATATTCTTTGATCTTGCTCTCTGACTCCTGCTTTCAGTACAATATGAGAGGCTGGCTGGGAGCAAAGCTAAAGAGATCCCCTGAACAAATAGATTGTCATCTGTGATCATGGAATACATTAGCAAACATTCTACTAATGTGAAAGCTTGCACGTCCTTTAGTCTCCAAACTGCTACTGGTTATGTGAAGAGCAGAATGAACTGTAGCAGTTACAGTATAAATGCTGGATAGAAGAAAACAAAGAAGATGCAAATTGTTTTGGTAAAGGTTTGGGTTTCCTTAAGCTGACTAGTCATGAAATTCTCTTTGGTGGGGTGGTTGAATATTTTCCTGGTTTGCTGATTAGTATGTGTTGACAATAGCTCAGTTTCTCACCTGTTTCTTCATGGTTGGCCCTTTGGTTCTTACTGTTAGAAGATCTGTGCCATGGATCTGCTCGCAGGTCAGGCATTTTCTTATTTGCATCTATAGGAACAGTAGCAGCACATGATCCAACTCTTCCAAGATCTGGATAGCCTCATGTTCTCCTATTCTTCTGTGGAAGATGGGTGTTGATTATAATTTATTTCTCTTCTTTCTTGATGACCTGGAGAATCTAGATCTAGCACCATCTTAGAACAGCTGGAGGATGCTGTGGTAACTTCTTGACTAAAGCAAGATGTACAGTGTAGCAACAGTGTCTTACCCATCCTTTTTCCCTCTGAGTCTGTCTTTTCTTCCATTTTCTGCTTCTGCCTAGGATGGGTTGACCAACCTGATCTTTTGAGCAATCCTTGTTACTCAGAAAGGAAGTCAAAGGGCAGCTCCCATTACTCTAGTTGGACTACCATCTGTAAATTTGTGAGTCTAGGGTGTGAAGGGGAGCAGTGAGGTCCTCTCTGGTTCTGTAGAGCTCTCCTGTAACATGTTGCTAAGTATACGGAGATGATTGTCTCAAGGAATATTCTTATAGGGTGAAATTTCATGTTCTTTTCTCATGTTACTTCCTGTTTTGTAGACAGCATTTATATTTAGACTGGTAGACTGTTTCAGAGATTATTGCGTTGAAGTGTGGTATAATGACAATGACTCATATGAAAGGTTGAAAGAAATGAAGCTGTCATGGTTGAAGATGTTATATCCTCTCATGGATAATAGTTAACTAGTATAACTAGTCATACAAATAACTAGTTAAAAGATAAGAAAGAAGGATAAGGAAAAAAAATAAGCAGCCCCCAAATAATTTCTTCCTGGACTTATTCAATCTATTCATACATGATCTGGAAAAGGGCGTAAGTAGTAAAGTGATAAAAATTAACAATGATATGAAATTCTTCAGGATATGTTTAGTTTTTACTAGCTGTAATTTGTCTCTGAGGCATCTACAATATTGAATGGCTGGAAGATAAAATGTCAGATGAAATTCAGTGTTGATAAGTACAAAATAATGAATATGTGGGTAAAAAAAAATTGACTATATATACACAAAGCTGAGACCTGAATTAGCTGTTACGATTCAGGAAAGAGCTCTTGCTGTCATGGTGAATAGTTCTTTGTAAATGTTAGCTCTGTGCTCACTGGCACTCAGAAAGGCATGCTAAGAATTATTATAAAAAGATTAAAGAACACAAGAGAAAACAATATTATATCAGTGCACAATCCCCTGATGAGTCCACATCTACAACTGTTCGTGAAGGTCTATTCAGGCTTCCTCTTCCTCAGCTTCAAAATATATGAAACTTGAAAAGGTACTTTGGCAAGGACAATAGGAGATATAGAAAGCTTCTTTATGACAAGTAATTAAACAAACAGGGAGTGTGTAGCCTGGAAAAGAGAAGACTGAACATATTTTAATGAAGACTTGTAAAATCATGAATGGTATGAAAGTGGTGAATAGCACAAGAATTGGGGGCAATTTTTATTTCATCAAATGAAATTAACTGACAGTTTTTGAACAAAGATCAGGAATTACTTTTCCATATAATCAATAATTACACTGTGGAAGTCGTTGTCACAAGATGTGGACACCAAAACCCTCAACGGGATTCAAAAGAAATACCAGACAAATTAATGGAAGAAAGGGTTATCACACACAAAGAGACAAAGACACACCCATCTCAGGAAATCCCCTCTTCTTTGCAGAAACTGACATTGTTAACAGAAGTGATATACCAGACAAAAAAATAACAATCTAGATTTGTCCCATTCTTATGCTTTTTTCCACAGGTATCTGCTATGTTGCCACTGTGAGACAAAAGAGTAGATTACAAGGATATTTGGTTGAATCAGTATATATGTTCCCACATTTCATGGTCTTACATGCCCTCTCAATTCTTTCTGACACTGCCTGCATGACAAATTTGTCTCTTGGTGACTCAGTACCTTTGGAGTGGAATCTGTGTATAGTCATTCCCTTCACAAATGAAATGTGTAGCTCCATGGCAAGTAAAGGCTTTGTGAGGCGTACAGTGTTTCCAGGAAGAGGTTAATGCATCTCTTCTTGGCCTAGGAGAGAGCATTTCTTTTCTTATCTCCTCTACTCCCTTCCACTTCTCCTCAGTATTCTGACATGACTTTGCAATAGTTGGGGATAAATCTTCTCTAGCCCTCTGTTTATTTTGAGCTTAGAAACAGCACTAATTAAATTTTCCAGGATAGTTTCTTGCCTTCTCTAAATTAAGGACAAACTCATTATTTTAGTATTTCAGAAGGACATTATATGTCCTTTAAGGATGGCATTAAGAGCCATCTCTTCTTCTCCTATAGGCTGACTATGTTGAAGTTAATATGAACTTATTTCAGAGGGACAGAGGAATGAGAAAGACCTCTTGGGTCTTGGAGTCCAATCCACTACAGTCTCAGCAAACGGAGGTCATTTAGGCCAGAAGGAATCACAAATTAAATACTGGTGGCATTGCTTAGAGCACAACTCCCCAAAAATCTTCAGAACAGATTCACATCACCTAAGTTAGCACTGCAGTCATCTCAGGTTTCTGACAGAGTCAGCAGAGAGTGAGAAACAACTCCAGAGTTTGACTGAATCCACCAAAGATGTGGACTTTTTCTGGAAGTATCTATCTCTTTCCACTGATTACTGATGGTGCCTTGTCAGTGACATTCCTATAATAATTTTCTTAACTGTCAGAGCTCTTAGTGCTCTAATAGGCCTTAATGGCCCTGACCAGTCTCACGTTGGACCCCCCACTCCCTGCTCACAGGCTGAGGATCCCACTTCATCAGGATGATCTGGGTGGTCTTAGTCCTTGGCTGAGGTATGTTGTGAGTGTGTCTGTCTTCCATCCTGTGTCCTACTGCCCTAATTTACCGATTGATCTTCCTGGACTTACCTTATGGGTAACTTTGCATCCAGTCCTGTCTCTGCCCCTGTCTCATGGATGGACCTCAGAACTGTGTTACAGGTAGCCTTGTCTCTAGTCCCGTCTCTGGCTCTGTATCTAGCTGTTCCAGACTAGTCACACTGGGTGGACTCTGGATGTGACTGCTTACCTTGATTGTCTGGCACTGTGCATGGCCCCTGTCACTGTCACCAGTGCTGCCCTGCTCAGATCCTGCAGTTCTACACCTAACAGTGAGGGCACCGCGCAGCCTGTGCTGGGGCCACCCTGGGCTCTCAGCTCATCCTCCCTTGGAGAGCAACCCCACTCCTGCTGCTCCCTGAAACTTAAGTTCAGTGAGATGAGACTGAACCTTTCCAAAACCCTATATTAAAAAAAAAAAAAAAAAAAAGAATTTTATTATGAAGAGCAATTCTTGGTGTTTGACTGTATTTGAAGTTCAGTGCTTCTAACATTCAATAGCATCTTAATACTCACAACTATGGATTTCAGGCAAACAGACTTTGGCCTGTTCAGGGTTCTGCTTGGAAGAATCACACTTGCTCCGTGACACTTGTTTATTTAACAGTAACTTTTACCCAGAGTATTTAGATCTAACCATTGTTTTCATAAGCTCACCCTCTAGAAATGCAGAATATAATACTTTCTTTGCTGCCTTTTCTGTTTAGTTTATGGGCATCCAGGTCTGAGAATCTGTATGGAGAAGAATAAAGTAAGATCTTGATACAGTCTTTCAGATTTTACCACAAACTACAGCAGTAAGACAGTATGAAGCCTTTAGTGTATAAAAGTTGTTTAGAAAATGGTAATAAATTGAAGAAAATAAAGATGACAGAGAATAGGTTGATATGGGTTAGAGTTAACTAACCTGGCTCTGAACATCAGAAGAAAAGGAGAATTAAGAAGATTGTAAAGAAAGGAATTGTGTAAACTCAGTTCAAAGCAGAATCAAAATAAAAGTGGGAATAAATTCTACCAAGACTTTAAATGTGACAAGAAATATATTTATGTAGAAGAGAGGGAAACCAGAAAAGAAATTTGAAGTAGTACAAAATGCATAGGACTAAAGAAGAAAGTTACATTTTTTCTATTTTAAGGAATTTAATAACCCTTATATAGTAGACTATTGTTAACACTGCATAAATCTAGAATGTGTCTTTACTGGAGATTTCTGTAATGTTTTTGTATGAAAGTCACAATATGATTAAAAATCCCTTTCTGTTCAAAGGAATTCCCCCCCTCACCCCATCTTCCTCTCCGTCTTCCCTTTTTTCTCCTTTCCTTCCCCTCTTTCTTCCCCTCTTCTGTACTCCTTGCCATTATGATAGTTTCCTGCAGTTTTATATTTCTGGTTTATATTTATTGGTTATCAATGTGGCAAGTATTTTTGTGAATACTTGTGAATTTCAGTATTTTCTTAACAGAAAAGAATAAGCAGTTCAATTAACTTAATTTCCCTTTTATGTAACTATGTTATCAAAGCCTTAAGGGTGGTCACAAAAAAAAAAAAAGAAAAAAGAAAAAAAAGAAGAAACTGTTTCAGTTTTAGAATATATTTGCCCAGAGCGTTTTCTTTTACATTACAGGGTACATTTGAACTAGTGTTTGCAAGCTGTTTTTAATAGACCTGTTTAAAAGTGTCAGAAAGAGCACATTAACAATACTACTAAATCAAGACTATAAAGACTGCAAAGTCAGAACATACGCAAGCAAACTCAGAGAAAGGATGCCTGAATTATTAAAAAGAAGAAAAGCAAGAGGGAAAGTTAATTTGTATCATAACCAGGTCACTGTGCTAATCATGATTTCAATCCCATGTAACGCTACCTCTTGCTTTATTGGCCTGGTAATTGTTTCTGTTCATGCCATAGATAGAACAATAATACCTATCTAGAAATGTGATCAGTCTAGAAGTGATACTAACTACTTGCTGTCCACACAATTAAATAATTCAATGTAATTTCAGATACTCTAGTTTCCAGAATGGTTTGGTCAGAGGTAAGACAATATTAACTGCTCTGCAAAATCAGAGGAAGGGAAGGAAACTTTCCACTTTGGAGCAATACTAGCCAAAGATGCTTTAATTCTCCTCTTCACTTGCTGTATCTTTACCAAAACCCCCCACTGTTCAACTGTCAAATATATTATGTTTGCTCTAAAAGTAATGGTGGCATTTCTTAATAAAAGCTCTCTGGCTTTTTACACATCCCACAAGTATGCAGCAAATTAGATATACGTACCGTTTGGTCCTGGCATAATTTGCAAGTGTTAACAGAAAAGCTGAAGGCTGCTGAGAGCTAGAATTACACAGTAAAATATAGTAGGGAACATTTATCAGTCTCAAGGTGTATATTTTATTTTCTGTTAGTGATATGAATGCAATGTTCTTGTCATTGCCATTGTGAAAGTTTTTGATGTGACAAGTAGCAACAGCACTGTATTTACTTTCATTGCTGTCTATAAATATATAGCGTGATTACTAGAAGTACACTGATGCAAATGGTAACAATCATTCGATTTGAAAAGCACCTTTCTCACCATGATCTTCATCACTACATATCTAGTTATATAATGCATTAATTATGACTTTACTGTCTCTTTGTGATAAGAGACAAGATGACACTTTGTGTATGATGTAATATCTTCTATAATTACATTGCCTCCCATCTAATCTAAGGTCTAGTTTCACAAAAATGAAATTTTGGAGGTCAGTGGTGCCTGCATTCACACTGTGTTCCTAAAATATCCTTTTAAAGACAGAAGAAATGCCATATTAACACTATTTGATAATTGGTACAATTATTTTAGAATAACACTTTACATTTCTGCAGAGCTGTGCAGGTGAATATTTTACTGCTCTGAGACTCATCAGTGAATGAACCATCTCACTACCTTTCCGTGTTTCATATTATCATCTTCTTCCCTCAGATGGGGAAGGTAAGATATCAGTAATTTATCCAGGAGACAGCAACAAATTCTGAGCAGAACTAGGATTACGATTAAATCTTTCCTCATCCTCTATTTTAAACATTAGGCTATGTTTTTTTATTCTCATTCTTCAGAAGATCTAGTTAGAAACCTAATCTTAAAATGAATTTATGTGCATATCATGCCCAGTGTATAACCCAATATCAAGTTTAATGTTTTTAAAATGATAAAAAATAACCTGAGCCATGCATTGTAAACCAGAGGCAACATTTATTTCAGCAAGCTCTGCTCATGAGCAAAGTATTGCTAGCACCACTGACTTCCCTATGGACTTTTCTTTCACTCTCTTTTTCCTTTTTTTTGTGTGTGTGTGTGTGTGTGTGTGTTAAGCTAATAAGAAATCTTTGCATATAATAATCAAAATAAGTCTCAGAGTTGGTGACAAACAGACACCAGGAATGTTTCAATAAAATGATTTTGTCCTCAGAAAATGCCATTTTCCTCAAACTAAGCCTTTTTGCTGTGATTAATTGGTTTCAATGAAATACTTTTGGAAAGGTTTCCCAGGTCTTGGATAGAATATCTGGGAAGGAAGAGAGAACAAGTGAGACCCCAGAATAATAAGTGACCAGGTAGGAAGGGTATTTGACTGAGTTTTAGAAGACCTGGATTAAATTCCTTCTATGAGGGATTTATTACTTTCATACTTCATGTGCCCTATCAATTTAGTTATTCAGAGGCCAGAGTTACAGTGCCATGTATCATTATCATCTCGGAATTTTCCTAAAATTCCAAACACTGTAGTGAATTGGAAAAATTATTTCCTACTGAGTTCTTCCTGTGAGGAATGAAAGTAAATTTTCTTACAGGATTAAAAGTGACAGTAGACCATATTCTACTAAAACCATGATGGTTTTAATACGTGTTTTAAAACATGTATGAACTTTAAAATTAAATCCGATTAAATTAAACTTCTGCCAAGGAACTGATCATGCAGTGGTTTTTTTGCAAATCAAATACTTGTGTCATGGCCTCAGAAAAAGAACAAGAGAAAGAAGAAACTCCATTTTATTATGTTGTAAGTACTAGATGAACTTCAGAATGAAAGCTGTATATTCCTGAAATCCTATGACTTGGGTGAGATATGTTGTTTTTATAAATTGAAGTATTTTTAATCAAAATAAATTTGTTTTGGTTTCAGGTAGCTGCACTACACTCCATCAATGTAATGAGGTCACGGTTGAACTTAATTAATTTTACATGGATATACTGTTTCCTTTTTAACTTCTGGTTGTACTAGTGAATGCAAATAACACAGATGGATGATAGATGCAAACTTTTCAAATGGGCCAAGCAGTAAAGTTCAGTTGTAAATTGCTCCTTTAAAGAGCAATTTCATTTTTAATTTTCAGACTAGTAGCAAGCTTTACCAAAAAAACCCACCCAAAATAAAAAAACTCACCTTGAATAACAAGCCCCAGGTTAAACCTGTAAAGGTGAAGAATTTGCCTGAATTTCTGAAAGGTTTTGGTCCACTGAGTAGAAGATATAGTTCACCCTATATGAGATCAGCGTATTGGATAGGAAATGGAAGGCATTAGTGGATCCTAGTTCAGTACAAGGATGTCTGTTTCATACTGATTTCATTAAAGTCAATAGGAATTTTGTTGTTGAAGGGTATCTCCTTTGTTCGGGCCTTCTCTGTCATTGCACTTGCAAAACATTTAACAAGCAAAAAAATAAGAATAAAATGTTGAAAATAGTAATTTTAAGCCTAGCTTTCCAGTTCTCATTTTCACTCGTGAAAGAAATCTGATTTTCTTTTCCACAAATTTCAGCAACCAGTGCTATGGAAGGTAAGAATTTTTGCTTTGACTACAAGAAGACCAATATATATTGTTTAATACTCAAATTCATGATGGGCTGAGAGTTAATTTCCTGAGTCTATTAATCCTGGCTGCACAGGCACTCAGCTTGAAACAAAGGAATAGAGTTAAATAGGATTCAAATTAATATTTCTGTGGCAATTGGAGATACGGATTCCAGGACTTTGAGACAGCTGAGGGAACTGAGTACAGCTTTCTCATTTTTGGGCAACTGCTTTAATTATCACACTGCCCTTCCCTCAATTCTCCCCCTCAACCTCTCCCAAAACCTGAGAACCCTTTTTAAACAGATTTATTTTACTGTAAAAGGACAATGGCTGCCTTGTGTTGTGTTCATCACACACATGTAACTTTGAATTTGAACTTTTAACAGAACTTAGATGAGGGTGAATAGACTACAATTCACTTCACAGTGTTTCTGTTTATGTTCAAACATGTGGAGGAAGTTTTGGTTTGAAGAATTTTGACTGAATTTAGGCAACTTAAGGTAGTATTGAAAAAAGAGATCTCTGAATCATTCTCTTTGACTTACGCTACTGTTTTTCACCAAAGACTTGCTTTAGGTATGAAAATAAGTGGGCTGAACCTTTCCCTCAGCCCCAAGTTGAGCAGTGGGTGCTATCGTAAGATCCTTTAACAGTACAGAGGGGGTGCAAGATGACTCTGAAAGGCAATCTAAAAAAAAGCCACACAGGTATCTGGAGTATTCATGCTAGAGAAAAACTGAACTTTGGTCTATAGCTTCTAGAGCAAGTACTCTAGCCATTTCATTATTACAATAGGAGGTTGTGCTAACTGCAACTCCACTGCCACATCAGAAAGCAATTCTTCCTGAGTTTTATGAAGGCCTCATTCCTGTTGGTGTATAGAAGTCTAGTTGAAAATGCCTGTTGGTTTCGGACCTCCACTGGGAGGTTTGCCTAAGGATTGCCTTCATTTGTGGAGCCCAGTGGGGCTTGCAGAAAAGCTGACATTTATTTTCTGGGACTTCAGAATTTCTAAACACGTAGAAAAAACAAAGGGGTTTGGGAATAGGATTCAGTCTCTCTGACTGTAGAGATCTCGATCTGAGTTAGTGGCTCTGAGTTCCCTCTAAAGCAAGTAGAAACACACAGACAATTTGAAGGAGTGATTTGACTGACCTATTTTAGGCGTCTTCTTCAGCAGATGAACTGGACCCTACGTGTGCCTATTCCTCTTCATTTTGACTATAGTGGAATCTCGGCTGCTGTAGATGTTGACATGGTGAAATAAACTGCTTTTAGGGAGCTCTCGGGTCAGAAGGGAGCTACCTGGTTGCTTTTGGAAATGCTGTGGAGACAGTCATTGAGCAGCAATGTTTTAACTTGCAAGTTTGGATTTAGAGGTGTAAAGGTCAAATTATCATCATGTCCCTCAGGTGAATGAAGTTCCTGTTAAGACTTCTGCCTAACTCAGAAGTTCTGAGTAGATGACTTAGAACTAGAGTATAGCTAACCAGGGCTGTATTTTTCTATCACCCTAATTCCTGCCCAACTTTTAGATTAATTCTTTTCAATTAGTTTTAAATAGTAGTTAGAGTGAATGCATTGACTGTAAGCCATCTGACTGTTAATGGCTTACAGAAGCAAAGTACAGTTAAGGGTAAACTTCAGAAATAAATTTCCTCTAAAACTGGCTTTTCTAATATTTACCTCCTCATTGTAATGCCTTATCTTGCACCTTCATTTTTCTCTGTTGGATACCTGCCTCTGCTGATTTAGTAGTTGAAGAATGTCATTATGCTAACAATACATTGAGATAAAAGATTATTACCACAGAAAAAAATTACAAAGAAAATGTGATTTTGAATCACTTTTTCACTCTTTTCAAGGCAGTAAATTGGCTTACTTGGGAAAATTTTCTTTTTTTATTGTTCATTTCTTTTTGAAGATGAATATAGTACTCATGAAAAATCTTAAGACTAACAGGACTAGAGATTTTGCCTACCCAAATTGCCTTAGAATTTACATCTGTTCCTTTCCTAAAAAATTGTGTGGTCCTCTGGTGCTTTTTTAAATCATTAATAGATAATGACCTTTAACATATATAAAATGGTAAGTACAGAACTATCTGATACTTTAGCAACTAAGAGTTATGCTGTAAATATTGACTTGAATTATGATTAGGTGAAATATCATGGTTCATTAAGTAAAATGGTCTATTTTTAATCCACTCAAAGGATGTATGAAAACACTGTGACATAACTTGGATGATGTACACAGCTTCTGGATGAAGAGGACACTAATGTCACAGGGCAGAGCTTAAGTAGGATCAGGTTTATGAGCTATAAATACAAGAAAGAAAAAAAAGATGTTTTAAAGAAGAAACCTCACTGTTCTTTTCTTTCTCATACGAGTAACTGAAAACTGTATTTGTATCTATAATATCTGACTTTGATAAACCAGCATGCCATACTGCTTTTGATTCAAGTTCACTGCAGGAAAGGAAGGATGAACTCATAAAAAGAGATTATCTCTGACTTTAAGGCTAGATAATTATAGAAGAACAGGAAAATATCTATTTTTCTTGTGTGCTTCACCTGTCCTCTAGTCCACACAGCTACTTGGGAGGAAATATGGACTAAATCCACAGAAGGACACATAAATCCATAGTTTTCATGTGGGACAACTCATTCCCTAGCCCCTCTGCTCAATGCCTTGGAACTAGAGCATTGATCTAGGTTTCTACAACATACTGGAAAACCAGGATCTCATGAGCAGAATCCACCGCAATCTAAAGAAAACGTACTGTTCAAATCATTGTTTGCACCATCTGATCAGAATGGTAGCTTTTAAAAAAATTCTCTTCTTGTCTTTGTTTATCCCTGGTCTACAAGAAGGAGTTTCCTTGGAACTATAGACTGGATGAGCAGACAGTTAGGTGGACTGAAAACCGGCTGAACGGGTGGGCCTAGG
This sequence comes from Gymnogyps californianus, assembly GCF_018139145.2. Taxonomy (NCBI): domain Eukaryota; kingdom Metazoa; phylum Chordata; class Aves; order Accipitriformes; family Cathartidae; genus Gymnogyps; species Gymnogyps californianus. Next base: position 38,301,909 of record NC_059471.1, read on the forward strand.
GAGTCATGATCAGTGGCACAAAGTCTAGTTGGAGGCCAGTCACTAGCAGTGTATCTTGAGGGTCAATACTGGGTCCAGTCCTGTTTAACATCTTTAAGGATCTGGATTATGGGGCAGAGTGTACCCTCAGCAAGTTTGCTGATGACACGAAACTGGGAGGAGTGGCTGACATGCCAGATGGCCATGCTGCCACCCAGAGGGACCTTGACAGGCTGGAGAAATGGGCTGACAGGAACCTCATGAAGTTCAATAGAGGGAAGTGCAAAGTCCTGCACCTGGAAAGGAACAACCCCAGGCACCAACATATGCCACCCAGCTGGAGAGCAGCCTTGCAGAAAAGGACTTGGGGGTCCTGGTGGACACCAGCTTGAACATGAGCCAGCAATGTGCCCTTACAGCAAAGAAGGCTAATGGTATCCTGGGCTGCATTAGGAGGAGTGTTGCCAGCAGGTCAAGGTAGGTGATCCTTCCCCTCTGTTCATCACTGGTGAGGCCACACCTGGAGTGCTGGGTCCAGTTCTGGGCTCCTCAGTACAAGAGAGAGATGGAACAACTAGAGAGAGTTCAGCAAAGGGCCATGAAGATGACTAAGTTGCTGGAGCATCTCTCCTATGAGGAAAGGCTGAGAGAGCTGGGACTGTTCAGCCTGGAGAAGAGAAGGCTCAGGAGGGAACTTCTCAATGTATATAAATACCTGCAGGGAGGGTGCCAAAAGGATGAAGCCAGGGTCTTTTCAGTGGTGCCCAGTGACAGGACCAGAGGCAATGGGCACAAACTGAAACACAGGAGGTTAGCTCTGAACATGAGGAAACATTTTTTTTACTGTGAGCGTGACTAAGCACTGGCACAGGTTACCCAGGGAAGTTGCGGATCTCCATCCTTGGAGATATTCAAAAGCTGTCTGGACATAGTCTTGGGCAACCAGCTCAAGGTGGCCTTGTTTGAGCAGAGGTGTTGGGCCAGATGACCTCCAGAGGTCCCTTCCAACTTCAGTAATTCTGTGATTCTTGCTCAGATCTGGATCCTCAGTCATGTGTACTGCACTGGCCAATCCTTTTTTCCCAAAAGCAGACAGATTGTGGCTACTCTTTTATTCTCTTACTCAGTGGTCCTGTAAGTTACCTGAGATGTGAGAGACCTGTTACTGACACTACCTATTGATGTCAAAGTTTTTTAGATAGCATTCTACAAGGTATTTTGGGATAGAAATCTCTAGCAAACTCCCATGAAGCTGTTAACTTTGTATGCAATACCACTCAGTCAAAGAAAGCAAATGTGAGAGAAGCTTGTTAGAGTCCATTGGTCAGATCACTCACTTTGAGATCATTGAAGATCTACTTTCTAAACCTATTTTTTTCAAATCTAATGGAAGGATCCAAGTTGTCAAAAAATTTTGGGCAGTGAAAGAGTTTATGAACATTTGGGGCATACGTTTTTGGATTTTGGTAGCTAAACAGAGACTAAGGAATTGAAAGCTTTTAATAGGTCTATCAGCTGAAGAATAAGTACTGAGTACACTTCATCTGGTTAACCACTTCAAAAGGAAATAAATGCAGAACCAAGCTACAGCCCACCCAACGCTGAAGAGGATGATGGGGCTCAGAAACTATGGTCAGACCCTCAGTGCTTCTCTACTTATTTTTCTCTGCACACATATGATTATACAGTTTCTTACAAAGAGTTCTTACAGAACAACAGATGAAGTGCTTCACAGTATCTGCAGACAGACTTGGGGGATTGCTTCCTCCTGCCTCTTCACTGTATGTGAGATTTACTGATTACACAAGATGTTTTCACTCAGTGTAAAGGCTGGTTATTACTGTGGAGGTTATTTAGGCTTTAATTACTCATTTCCTTTTATTCCTCTCTCTTAATCTTATCCTTTTCCCTAATGTTTTCATTATTTGTACCTTTAGAAAAATCACTTAGTATTCCAGTCTGTAATATAGCAACTATAAATGTATTCCTTTATTTATCCATGCACAAAGAAGAACCTAATTTGATACAAAAATCAGCAGCAAATTAGGAACTTTCACTGTCATCAAACAAAGGAACGGAGACAGACAAGCAAAGAAAGAGCCTCATGGTTACTATTCTTTCCCGGCAGATAAGACATCTGAACTCTATTTAATATTTAATAGTTTATTCGAAGTACAACAGCAGTAGAAGAGATTAAGAACATCCAGCTACACTAAATAAAGTAATAGTATTAGGGTATTTTCTTTAGATATGGGTTTAAATATCTTCATGCAAAGAAGGAATGTGAATACAGGTCTCCCACAGAGAGGGAGAAAAATTAGTAAATAGGATAAATAATAAAGAGGAAAGTGGTAACATCTTCACTTCCGTCAGTACTCAGTTGCTGCCTCACTTTTTTCAAAAGAAACCAAAACTTAAACCTTTCATATGCTCTGAAGTAATTTTATTGTGTTGGGATATGTATGTGTTGAAAGTTGCCTTTTAATTATAGGTCAATCCAAACCATTTTTTTTAATATATATTTTTCTTAGCTTGTCTTTCAAGACTTCAAATCAGGCAGATGCATAGCTGTTATCACCACAGACATGGAACTGACTGTCCTTTGGCTTCTTTCTCTAAATGTATCCTTTCTGATTTCTAGCATTTTGTCGCCAGCTGATAAAGTCTTTGAGCACACGATTTTTTCCTCTGGAAGACCAAGTCTTTGTCTACAATATATTGTGGATTAAGTAGATTTACTTTAACAGTATGACTGCTTTCAGCAACTCTAAGTCTTGTCTTAGAGAGCACATGACTACTGATAAGCAGAGTGACGAGATATTCTCAAACCAATGTATGGTTTCATTTTCAGAGAGAACAAAGCTGAAATTAATGGAAAAATGTTATTAAAAACTATTGAAACTCTATATTTAAAGGCTTTCTTATTGTAACAGGACCTGGGAAATTCTTGGTTTTTACATGGGAATATACCCATCCAGTCCCATCCCTCCCTCCAACATGCCTCTGACAACTACCTTCCTTCAGAATAAGAAAGTACCTATTATAATTTAAGCATATTTAATGGATATACACAGTTATTCTGGGGGGAGTGTGTGGGGGGGTGTCTGGCTGGCTGGTTGGTTGATTTAGATTAGTTTTGGTTTTGGTTGGGTTGGGGTTTTTTTGCAACAGCCCATTTCTAGTTAAGCCAAAGTAATAATACAGTGAGCAAACCCTGCCATAATCAGGCCAATTTCTAGAATGCATAGCAATTCTTGTATATCACAGAGCAGCCTGATGTCCTTCATAGACCCAAGATAAACCAAGATACACACTTCCATTTGAAAATGCTTATCTCCTTACTTCCTTGAGTTCTCACCATGTCTGCTAGGAAAATTAAAGCCCCACTGGTGACCTACAACACAAAGTGAAGCAAATTGTCTGTTATAGAGATCAGCCGAGAGGGTGGCACTGACTGAAATGAAAATAATTAAAAGTTGGCCTTCTACAATGAACTTATTAAATTTTAAAAGTCATTATTATAATAGCTCAATAAAAACCAGACTTGGTTATGTTTGATGTCAATTTAAAACAATGATTTATCTGTGTTGGATAATATGAGGTGAGTAGGAGCAAGATTTTATTGTATAACTGCAGTCATTTATTTCGTTTGAAACTCTTGAGGATTATAAAAATATTTCAGAGCAGCTAAAGGGACAATGAAAAGGCCAGTATATAACTGCTGACAGTACTGTTTGTGGGAGGAATGACAGTCTCACAAGAGCAATAGCTGGATATTGGACCTATCACTTCCGAGTTAGTTCAAACTAGGCCAGGTCACAGTTCTACAGTACTGCTTAAGTTCCTCTGTTTAATGTCCCCATTTACTGCAGTTATCTGCCCACTAATTACTGAGTATTAAGATCCCACCGGACTTTTCAGTGCTATCAAATGTCCAATTAGATGCAGCTGAGAAGAAATTTCTTTCCAACCCATCCTGCCTCAGTTGTCCGTGTAATACACCAGTTTACCTCACCTACAGAGCTGAGAAAGGGGATCCCTGTACGGGGTGCTTCCACCTGAATGATGGGCAAGAATCCTTGCTCTGATCCTCCCTTCTCTGTATGGGGTCCTCGATGGCCTCTCTTTTGAATTTCAAAGAGTGGTTTCCCTCTGCTTAACCAACGTTGTAGATGAAACTACATGGCCAGGCTGTTCAGGAAAAGCAATGAATTGGTCAGTAGTAGGAGGCTCAGTGGTACAAAAGACAAGGCTTTCACAGAGACAGGAGTAGGGTTTTACAATCTAATACTTAAATGCAGAGTTGAAATGCATGTCTCCAATTTAGGATTCATGCCGTATAGTTTTCACATGCGTCACACATATACATATGTATGCACACCTAAACATGCATAAACATTAATGCTAACTACACCCCTATGCTTGTACTTTCCATTGGCTAATTGCTGCAGGATAAGAAGAGACAGAAAGAGAATTACTTTGCTTAAAAAAAAAAAAAAAAAAATTGAGAACTTCAATAATGCGCAAAATTATATTGATGCATTTTGTCCTGATTTCGGTTGGGATAGAGTTAATTCTCTTCCTAGTAGCTGGTATAATGTTGTGTTTTGGATTTAGTAGGAGAATAATGTTGATAACACACTGATGTTTTTAGTTGTTGCTAAGTAGTGTTTATACTAAGTCAAGGATTTTTCAGCTTCTCATGCCCTGCCAGCAAGAAGGCTGGAGGGGCACAAGAAGTTGGGAGGGGACAGAGCCAGGACAGCTGACCCGAACTGGCCAAAGGAATATTCCATACCATATGACATCATGCCCAGTATATAAACTGGGGAGAGTTGGCCGCGAGGGGCAGATCACTGCTTGGGGACTGGCTGAGCATCGGTCAGCAGGTAGTGAGCAATTGCGGTGTGCATCACTTGGCTTTCTTGGATTATATTTCACTTTTTTTTTGTTATCTTCCTTTTCATTACAATTATTATTATATTTTATTTTTTATTTCAATTATTAAACTGTTCTTATCTCAAACCATGAGTTTTACTTGGTTTTGATTCTCCTCCCCATCCCACCGGGGGAGGGAGGACACACATTTGTATTCAGTTTACTTCTCTAGAAGTAGTTCTACATATGGAGACTGATTATGGGCAAAGGTTATTTTACATGTTTAGAACAAACCATGTTCTTCATTCTTTTTCTACCTCATCCCAAGGAGTACTCTCAGTGAAGATGCCTCTGCTTTAATATTGATCTTTTTTTTGTGGCCTGATGGAATCTGGTTATATTAATCTGTTTCTCAACAATAAGCATACAAATACGCTGATGGAGAACAGTTTATTTTCAATTGTTTGAGAACCTCTCTGTGGTGAGTTGACCTTGGTTGGCTGCCAGGTGCCCACCAAGGGTCAACCCACCACACTGTCTAGTTTTTTTAACCTAAGTATTCAGTGATTACAGTGGTAGAGGAATGTTTAGCTAGTAAACACATCAATGAGTGAATATAAGAAAAAAATGAATTAATTTTTGAAAATCTGGCCCTGTAGCTGAGACAACCACAGGTTTTATTGCGATTGCTGTAGTTCAAAGTTCATAGCAGACACTTTATTAAAAGTGGACTTGCTTTGTAATTCTTTATAAATATCACCTGTATTTGATTTCAGATACATTACCAGATACTTTTAGTTTGTTCATCTAAACACTCCAATAACATGGGGAGGGGAAGAGAGGAAAAGAGGTAAATACAAGGTAATATAAAATGAATCTATGTCATAGTTCCAAAAAGTTTAGCACCAGATCACATACAGCACTACAGTCTGCCTTTTCTTCATCATAAATTACAAATCCACTATACTTAATCCAGTAGGTCTTTTGTTGGTCTCAATTAATTGTGCCTGACTTTATTTCAGCCTACCTTTCAGAATGTCTTTCAGGTTGATCTGGGGACACCAAAGGTCTACTCCAGTGGATTTTTTACTCCTTTATTTTTGCTACAATGAAAACTGTGTTGTGTTTAGAACTCATTTGCAATGTAATGTTCATTCCTTTCTTTAAGAAAAATAAAAAAGACTAACTCTCCAGTTTTTCAAATTAATTAATTTTTTCTAACTTTCAAGATAAATTTGTGACTCTTTTCTGCAGTATCTACCATTTTTCAATGACCTTCTAAAATATGACACCAAAATTGGACACAATGTTCCAACACTGTTCTGACTAATGCCTTGTACAGAATAATATTACTTCTCTATTTCTGTTTTTACTTTTCTCTTTATAGAACAACAACAACAAAACCTAGCCTTTTTTTCTGTTGGTTTTTTTCCTTTTTTGTTTCTTTTTAGCATGACATTCGAGTTCAAGTGGAATTGCTTATTCATTTGGGTTTTCTTAAGAAACAATAAAGTTAAAACTTATATCTGCAGAACCTCTCCGTAAAATCCTTCATTAAATGATGTTTTCCCACTGAAGACTTTTGTCTGACATCTGTCATTAAGGGATACTAACTCCATTAACTTTAGAAATTACTATAACTGCTTTATTGAAATCACACAACTAATTTTTGAAGTACATAATCTGGTTCAAAGTCCAATATCTTACATCAGTTTGACTGTTACATCTTGACTTTACAAAATTTGTAATTTAAATAAGGAGTAAATTCAAGTTTGCTGTACAAGATGAGTTTTGCACAGGATCATTTCTACTTTCATTAATTGCTATGTATTCTTATCCTTTAATTCATAGAATCACAGAATCATAGAATGGTTTGGGTTGGAAGGGACCTTGAAAGATCACCTCGTTCCAACCCCCCTGCCATGGGCAGGGACACCTTCCACTAGACCAGGTTGCTCAAAGCCCCATCCAACCTGGCCTTGAACACTTCCAGGGAGGGGGCATCCACAGCCTCTCTGGGCAACCTGGTCCAGTGCCTCACCACCCTCACAGGGAAGAACTTTACATCTAATCTAAATCTACACTCTTTCAGTTTAAAGCCATTACCCCTTGTCCTATCACTACATGCCCTTGTAAAAAGTCCCTCTCCGGCTTTCTTGTAGGCCCCCTTTAGGTACTGGAAGGCTGCTACAAGGTGTCCCTGGAGCCTCCTCTTCTCCAGGCTGAACAACCCCAACTCTTGCAGCCTGTCTTCATAGGAGAGGTGCTCCAGCCCTCTGATCATCTTCGTGGGCATCCTTTGGACTCACTCCAACAGGTCCATGTCCTTCTTATGTTGGGGGCCCCAATTCACTACCATCTTAGTTCCAAATCAGTTTTTTCTTTATTTTGCCTAGGTTTTATGGATTATTGGACTTGTAAATGTTTGGGTCATCCCATCTAGCCTTACTGAATATTGGTATAATTTCTGTACTCTTCTAGTTACTCTGTGATTTAAACAAATTAACCACCAGCAAACCTAGAAAAAATGTTCAGCCCTGGTATCTGTTGTTCAGTATTCTGTTTGGTATGGGAAATACATTTTAATCCTCATGAAATAATTAGTATTTTTTCTTTCCCACTCACTCATTACCAGATGAATGAGAATTCCTCTCTCTACTGCAGTTCAATAGAAACAACTTTCTTTTAGGGAGCAGTAGTGGTTCAAACCCCCAGATATAGAGACAATGTTCAAAGGCTGCAGAGGAAGTGGATATACATTATTGAAAAGCTACAAGAGTACTCTGGAGTATCTCTGTGCTCTTAGGTGGAAAGAAGAACCAGCTTCTCCTCTAGAAGTTTTGTGTATCTGTGCCTCAAAAAGTATTTTTCTGACTAATGTGTTTAACAAAATTGAGCTAAGTTCAAGTTACCAAGTTTGAGCTAATAGTTGGGTGTCCAAACTCACTTTTTTAGCAGCTAGATTCTGAAAGGAAAATGTATCTCATTGAACCCAGGAAATATCTACAATAATTTTGTTGTTTGTTTTTATTTCACGGCCTACTGCAGTTTTATTCGTTGTCCAACATTAATAATAGTGGATTTAATTCTTACAGCAGCATCTTTATTCTACCCTAGTTACATGTCTCACCTCTGCCTGTGTTAACTCTCCCATCTGTTAATTTCTTTTCTCCTGGGAGTTTCAGTTCTTAAGCATATGTCAGATGTTTCACTACAGCACATATTTATCTTTTGATCTTCAGCTATATTTATTACCTGGAAGAGGTCACAAACATCTGATTAACAAATGATGAGAGACCACGTCACTCTATAACAAAGAAAAAAAACTTTCTGAGAAGTTGTCAAAGGAGGGTGAACACATTAATGAACTGATATACAGAACACCTGGAATTAAAGTGACAATCACTCAGAGGCATAGGTGGCAGTTCTATAAGCTAGAGGGAAAAAAAAAATCCACATGCATTTGGGTGTATAATTTTTGGACTTTTTTTTTTTTTTACTTACACATGAATTCTTAAAAACTTTAAGTTTTTTATTTTCCTGCTTCATTTTACCAACACTTGTTCACCTGATAGGTTTTGGTACCTTGTCTATTTTAATTTCTGCTGATACTCTCTACTCTTTTTGTTTATTTTTTACTAGTACAGCAACCTGTTTTGTTGCTCCTAGCTACATCTGATTTCTTGGCATTCTTTCACATATTTATTTCCTTTCATTTTTTCTTTCTTTTTTGGGGGGAGGGGGTATCTGGTTCAAAAAAAATTATTAATGGCTTCTTAAAAACGTCTTATAAGATAATCATGTGTCCAAATTTCAATGAAATATAGCTTAATGCATATTAGTATTTCTAATAGGCAATTTGAGTTTGACCCTTAGAGGATGTGCTCAAAAGGGTCTTACACTTCCTTTTATTGTCTTTAATACATTTCAGATAGTTCAAATTGTTTACTATGCTAGTCTTTTTATTTTTTTAGTTCCTTAAAGTTGATGGAAAGTGACTAAAACCCCATAACACTGTGTAAAATTTTTCAATTTTACAGTGTTATTGTCAATCATTATCTGAAAACAGTTTGTAAAAATTGCATGTCTTGTGAAGACAGATTTCACATATCAAATTGTTTTTTTCACCCAGGTCATCTTGTAGAGCACTCAATTCAAAAGTATCCTGAATTCAAGTAAATTATTTCTGAATAGTCTTTACCTTCAAAGTAAAAGGGCTTACTTAATTTTGCCTGTGACTTTCTGATATTTACTGAAGAGGTAATGATTCTCTAATTATTTGACCCATGCAACAGTTCAAAATCTTACCAGGAATCTGTGTATTTTTATTAGGCTAGAAGGAATTTTTTTCACTTCCCTTCTGCATATTTTCACATACTGGTTTTGTCATTCCCACACAGCATTTCTTATCACACATACAATTTCCATCGAAGAACTGCATACTCAGCACACTGCAATCTATCACCTGCAGACTCGGGAAGACAGACTAGGAAAGAGACTCCTTTCATTGCCTCTATGTCTGCTATATTTCATTCTTTTTAAGATTTGTGGCTTTTCATTTTTACAAACAGCAAGTGACACAGCAAAAAACGTGTCAGTTCAGTCAAATGCAGCTGTCCCCATCACTTCAAAGAAATTTGCTTCCACACTTACAAAGATTAAAGTAAAAAAAAACCACACACACAAAAACTTCCATACTTGGAAAAGAAAAGGAAGTTGTCTCAATGCGTATAGAGGTTTTATACACTGCAACACTTTAGGAGTGCTTCCCATCCACTGTAACTGGGAAAGGGAAATATGATACTTGGCTGTCTCTTGTTCTAGTACATAGTCTAGATTCACTCTATTTAATTTGAGGTATTTAACTGAGGTACCTTTGCGAGGGGTCTGCTGTAATGTCTTTCTAGAGTGAATTGGGAGCAATGCAGACACTCTCATAAGCCATCTACATTCCCAATAAGCCGCTTCTAGAGTTGCCTTGACTAGAGAAGCCATCTTATGTGTGTGTACTCCTAACTTGTTTATACAGATGCCTGAAGTTTAGGTTGCATGAATCTGAGCTGGGAATCACTCATGACTTGGTATTTCTGGATGTTGCTAAAATTTAAATCACTGCCTTCAGTAGTTTTTAATTTCATGAAATTTCAAGCCAAAATTTAAAAGTGTATTTGGAAAACCACTATATACTAGCAAAGACTATGAAAGACATATTAAGAGAAAAATCTTTGAATGCTCTGTAATTCCCTTACGATGCCGTATCATAGTTGATAATAACAGGCAAAAAAAGTATTGCTTTTTAATAATGTAACTTTTTTATTTCAAAAGCTAAAATTGTGCAAAAAAATATCTTGGGGATTTTGTTCCAACATTTTGTGAGTGATCAAAATGTTGTTGATTAAGCTATTTGTCCAATGCATTCTGTCAAATGAAATTACTGTTGGATAGATGTTGAAAGAGTTTCAATATCAAAGGTAATAGAAAATGTCATTTACAATCAATAAAAATATTCTGACCCTTTAACATTTCATTTTTGATGTCTTCAGAGCAGCTGTAATGGGCATGGACAATGTTGGCTATTTGATTTTTGCATATTAAACTATAGTTTAATATGAACACTTGAACACTTTTAAACTGGATTTACATTAGTAGAGATGAGGCCACTCACCTCCTGAAAGGACTGCAGCAAAGACTCTGAGGATGTGTCCTAAGTACATACAGCTGAAGGTACTGAATTGTTTTCATTGTGTCTGAGCGTACTGAAAAACATCCTTGAGGAGCTTAACACATTAGTTACGTTATGTTGAACTTTCAAGATTGAATTATACTCCAAAACATTTCTTTTTCCTGCATGCTTGCTTCCTTTATCGCTTTTTCAGATATTCACATATCTACCATTTAGGTGCATAACCTTATATATGATGTTTCTGAAAATTAAATTCAAATTCAAAGAAAAGCCAGTTAAAGATGAGCATTCTTGTGTTTTCAACTCAGCTAAACTTAGCTTCATAAACAGAAATAAATAAAAGAGAACACCAATACAACTGTGTGGCCTTTGCTTTTCTCTTATGACTTATAAAGAAAAAAAAAAGACCCTCAAAACACATAGATGACTTCTAGATAGATATGCAAAGCAGCCATTTGAATATATTTCAGTAGAAAACATCTACAGGATCTACACTGTGTTAACACAGTGGTATATCAGAACCCTCTTCTTCCTACTGTAATGAAATGTTTATTCTGTTTATAAAGATGAAGAGGAAGGTTAGCTTATCATTGTGCATTTTAGGAAAGTGAGCACAGAAGCATGTCTGCTATTTGTGTATTGTCACAAAAAAGATCTCATTTCATTAACAGCATTCACTGGAAACATTATGTCACAGTATCAGCTTTTATTTTGGCTGAGAAGATGCAAATGTTTCTAATAAGATCTTTTTGTCCTGAGTTAGCAAAAATGAATGCACCCAACATAATAACACTAGAGAAAATCACCATGAAAAGAGAATGCTGTTATCATAATGAAACAGACACTTTAAAGATATTCTACTCAAAGCCTTTATTTCTCTGTACAACTGTGACCTGCTGACAATGAGAATCATTTTTTAATGTATTTTGTGTTAGTACTTTGTGTCAGGAAATCCCAATGCTCTGCAACAAGCTCTCATCCTTACAGGTTAAGAAAAGGGACAAGATATTGCTGAAAGGGGACTATTAACACTGCTGATAATACACAGTAAACCCAGTAGATCCAGAACAATTCTTTATATTGTTTCTGACCACTTCTTTTTGTTTCCCACATGCAGTCTTTGCAAAGGGCCCTTTCATTTTGACTGCATTTATTTATTCTTGCTGTCTTCTGCTCTTTTCTACTTCAGTGTGTCCTGAAGTAAAACACATCCTGAGAAGCAGTTCTGCCTTGTACTCTGATTGTTCAGCCAGATCCTTTATAAATACATTCCTCAGAAAACAGAGCCTTAGGCAGTGGAAGACCAACTTCTACCGCATAACTGTCTTGAGATTGCAGTTTTAATGAGATTACAGCACGAATAAAGAGAATAGGATTGAAATTATTCTGAACTATGAGACTAATACCTCTGAAAAAGATCTATGAGGTAACTGCTTCAAAGTTTCAAATTCCTTTTTTTAAAATACCAGAAGCTGCTCATCATGGAGGGAAGAGCACAGGAGTGTCTTTTCCCTGGTTTTCCCGTGCCTCAACCCCCACTGACTGTTTAAAGAAAAGTTTTGAAAGTGCTTGGAGCACCATTTCAAGGACATGTATCTCCAGTTCCTTGAAATGCTCCTCTAGTAGGCATGCATGATTGTGTCTCCTCAGCCTCAGAAGATTTTGACATTTGAGTCTTTGTATTGAACACAATAGCTCAGTTTCCAAAAGAAGGCTGGAGAGTGTCCTTACCAAGAGATGTTTTAGCATCCCCTCCAAATACATAATTGAGAACACTCTCTGAAAAATAACAAAATTTTCTCACCTCCTCAGTGAGTGCTCTGCCATCATATAAATCAAAGGTACATCTGTTCTATAGGAGTGACTTGCACACAATACTTCGGTAAGGGGGGAAAAAAAAAAAGGAATAACAAGAGAAAAAAAGGAAAAAAAAAGGATAAAGCCATGAGAACCTTTGGACAATGAAACCTACATGGATGGAGCCTTGCAGCCTATAACAAAGTGTTTGAAAGACAGGTTTAAAGTCATGTGAGCTCCAGGTACCTGCACTGACTGCAAGTGGCTTCCTCCCCAGCGCGCTGGCTCTTCTGGTGCCATCTGAGACACCAGTTTTACTCCATGCATCATAATGCTAGTGGGAGTGCTTAGCACTGTGATCTGTAGTTCGCTTCATGGCCTAAATTTCTCTTCTTTGACTGAAACACAAAGCAAAATCTTAGCTACCCTGAGTTATCTGTAAACTTAGTGGAGAGAAGTAAATAACTCCAGTGCTTACCAAAGACCTGAATTGCCTGCAAAAAAAGATTCTTTATCTCTCTGATCACAGCAGAGGGCACAGATGGCTCCACTAAATCACTAAAATCAGATGAGATGAATTTAGGCTTCAGAGCTTATCAGTTAGGTATGATAGTTGTTACATTTTAGACTTGTAGGTCTTTTTTTGGCTCTGATGCTAAGGATCAGATGTCTCTGTATGATCTGTGTGTTATGTTCCCATTATAGTCTGTCAAGCTCTACTCCGTGGAGCTGAGAGGTTGATACACTTGATGTGTCACCACCAGTGGGATATGCATGCCTATCCATAGTTTTCTCATGTCATTTTAGGTTCTGCTTTGCACTCTTGGCATCTAGCTGCTACTCTAGGAAGGCACAAGTCTTCCTGACAGCCCTGTGCAGAAGTTTGAGATGCTCAAGGGCATTCTAGATAGCACTTGATATTAATTTTCAGAGCAGCTAAACCTTGCCCTGAATGACTACTTTAGAGCAAGCTGAAGCACTCTCTAGTTCTACTGACTGTGTTGATGAGACTCACAGACTATAGTGGAAGCTTAGACTCCTAGCTCACTGGTCGATACCTGTCTGTAGACATTTCAACATAGATGTGTAAATATGGAGCTGAACCACATCATAGACTTACTTCAACACATAGGTGTTTAATGAACCCCTCCTAAAATACCCAAAGCATCCACACTGGGCTGGCAGATATGATAGTTCATTGATGGAAAGCCTGCACTCTTCCAGACTCACAGCTGGAGGCCAGGTGGGATACCTTAAGGCATCTCAAGTAGCACTAGATGCTGACACACAGGCAGAGGAATCAAGCTGTCACTCCTGTTCTGCATAAAGAGGTAAGACTTCTCACCTCATTGACTTGCTCTGAAGACAAATATTTAGCCAAAACTTTGAAGATGGAAAATAAGACAAAATAGTTAGGACAGAAGATTGAATTGACATTGCTAGGGCTGCTGGGAGTAGAGCAACATCCAACTTGATGCTTAAAATGCAAGTCCTCTCAATTTGAACACAGTTTAAATGATGTCATATAAGGTATTTCAGTTAAAAGCTTACTACTTACCAGTAGCATTAGCTAGCAACATGAAAACCTGCAACTTGAACACTTAAGTATGTATTTGTTTTCACAAGCAGTGGAATGAATGACTGAATGCATCATAAATGATTCAATATTTCTTCATGCAGAATGATGTTTTCTTAGCACTTGTTCAAAGTACTCTGTCATCAGAAATATTTAGGAGTTGAAATTTGGCCTTTAAAATTCATTCCTTGATGAAACTGGAATGAAAATATAGCAGAACTCACTGAAACATTTGTATACAGCATGTTAGAAAGAGTATGCAGCCTATCAGTCTGTGGTGATAAGAATGAAAGTATTTTTCTCGTCCACAAGGTGAAAAACAGAGCTGTTTAACTTTACATTTGTTTGTGAGCCAAAATCTTTGAATCCCTCCATCTCAGAATGCAGATGGCAGTTTTATCTTCTTATCTGCTGGTTCAGTCTGGTACGGAGACTGGAAAGGAAATAGCAACACTGCCTGCACAGGTATTTTTGCACATGCTTTAACTCAGAAAATTTTAAATTATGACATGTTGCCATCATTTGAAATTTTGTAACTCTGAGCAACATGTTAGGAACCTGTAAGTTAGAAGTTTTCAAATAGTTTCCTCAGAACATTTCCCACACTATTAAAATAAAGCATAAAACTAATTTCTGGAAATTTTATCTGTCTGAGCAACTACTACACATATAAAAAGTATAGGACCCTACTCTATAGGAAGTGGGGGTGCTGAGTATCTTTATTTCCACTTAAAATTTCACTAGACTTCTCCTTTAAAATAGAATTATTTTGGTAAGGAAGATATGTGCTTAGGTCCTCAAACCCCAGCTCTGAAGGAGAGTGGTCTAAATCAAAGTTTTGCATTTCAGCTGGCTAATATTTCATAATTAATTGTTTTGCTTTGTTTTTCCCTGGAAGTTACATGACTGAGAAGGAATGTACATAGAAACTAATGGTTGCAAGAAGCTGGTGACAAGCACGGTACAGGGAAGGCGGCAGTCAGCTTCCTGCATGGCTCTGATAATACACCTGAATCATGAAAAGAAACACTCTGCATATTCAGCTGATGATTTCTTTGCGGCAGAGATGCTGCGTATCTCCACTTACGCCGAACTGCAAAGTATTTTTGTGATGCAGGCCACTGCTCCCTGAGAGTTCATTGATTTGAACCATGAGGTGAAATGCTAGTCATGGATCACCCAACGTCTTCATATGTTTGAGTGTTTTAATGAAACCTTCCCAAAATAGCAGTTGCGGGCAGAAAACTTACAATGAAACCCCAGTCAGCAATCAGGGGCTTGTCATTGCTTTCAGGGAGGCCAAGTTTTGCTCTAACACTGTACCCCTCATTGGACGTCCTGTTAAGATCGTGGGAGCTTTTTACGTTGTCCTCAGTGGACTTTGGCACAGTTGCGTGTTTAAGCCTTGGTACTGAGAAATGGACTTAAAAGGCCACAAGATTAATTGTTTTCTGAGTTTTGACATAAGAAAGAGCAATGTGCTCCAATTCCCCTTCCACACTTTCAGATCTCATCCTTTATTGATATTCAGCCAGGTGGTAGGTTAATTTTGCATCAAAACAGTAACTTCAAAGAGTTCTTTTAAAAAGAATAAAATGAAACAGAAAGAGAAGACTGAGCTGATTTTCTCTGTCCACTGCCACTGGGCTTGCTGCCCATTTCTTGTCTTTTATTTTTCAATTTGTTAATTCTAATGAGAAAGTGTTTGCATGGCAAGTTTAGGAGGCTTTGGCAATACAAAGCTTAGGACAATGTCATTTTTTATAAAAATGAACAAAGAGCACCCACTAACTCTAAGATTGTTCAATGGATACTGTAAATGAATGAGACATTTATTTTTGTGCCAGCTCAACTACCAGTGTCGACAAGATTTGCATCTATTTTGGCAAGTGCACTGCACAAGGTGGTAATAAAATAGGCCTTTTATATCTGAGTCTAATTTACTTTAGTTATACTCATTAAAAATGTGTTTTCACATGAAAGGGATTTCAGTAACGGATACTTTGGAAACAGCAACATCACAGAAATGTTTGCTATATAGCCAGTGTCAAGTATTTTTCCACTGAAAAAGAGCATTTTTTTGAGAGGAAATTCCCAGGTTCTATGAATTTATGATTGCTGTTTTGTTTTTTTTAATCACTTAGGCGTAACATTGCAGGCTTAAATATCATACTGATTACTTGCTGCTACCAGCTGTATGTTTTTTAAGTAACACATAATAAATACGGAATTTAAAAAGAAACAACTCACTCTGCATATTTTGCCATCTTCAGTGACACTACCTACCCAAAGACTACTCAGAGGAAGGCAAAAATGTGCTCTTACTCTATGAAGTATTATTCAGGGTAAAGTCTTTTTCACAAGTAGTGGTGCTGGTATGGCTGAAGGTGTGATTTCAAACCAATTTTCTTTAAATGTGTAGAAAATTGTGTGAGCGAAATGCTTCATGAGCAGTACTTTGGTTTTAACAGGCTCATACCATTACATTTTATTACGCATTAGGAACGTGCTTGAACTAAACAAACCAAAAAAAAAAAGCAACAAGAACAGCACATTTAAACTCAGTAAGCTTAATCAAACAGGTTCAAGACTATGTATCTGTCAAACCTGAATAAAAATATCTGCCCAGTGTCACATGAACACACACTGAAGGATCAGGTTTATGGTTTTATTGTATTTCTTAAGTCTTCGGTTTGCTCCTGTTTAAATTGTCTTGAGAAGATATTGGACTGCTAATTCAAATAATAAGAGAAGAGCAATGAAAAGAATCCTGTCTTTCTTTCAGTTACCTTGCCTCCTTACTGAAGAAGAAAATGCAGAGGATCTGGCTTCCCCACCACAGCAATACAGAGCATCTGTAATACTGAAGCCATTTCCGAAGAATTAATGTAATTTTTCTTCAGAGATAATAAACAATGTCTCTTTGTGACAAATGCATTTCAGGCACACATACCATTTTCATATTTTAATAATATAAAAATAAATGAAAAAAGGTGATTAACCACAAACCTCTGACAGGCTGAATTAATTTTTCATGAAACAGCTATGAAACCATGCATAAACAGAAAATATTCTAACTTGAAAAAACAGCTATTTCTCATAGGTAGAATGGCAAAATCTGGGCATTATGTTAATACTCTTGGGCTAAGCAGAACCAATATCTGTAAGAAGCTCCAACGTTTCAATAGGCTCAAGGTGAAGTAATGTGCCAGTCAGAGAGAGAAAAATCAAAAACTGCCTCAAATTGCATTCCCTACTTTTAAAACAGGTATCAGCTGCCGCCCCGCTTACATCAGCTGAAATACAATTGTCTTTGCCAGTAATTTCAAGAAGTACAGCAGAGACTCTCATTAATGATTCTGAAGTGTACTAATTTGGGGAAGCATTATGACACGTCAGACAAGATAGCCAGCACCCAAGCATCTGTGAAATATGCATTTCTTATAACTAAAATAATATTTGGCTTTATAATTAAAATTCTAGGAGAGAGAGAGAGAGAGAAAGTTATTATGAAAATATATAGCTTTAATTTGCAGACATATAAACACTTTTGGTACATTACAGACATATGATGCCAGAAATCAAATAATCAGTTTTAAGCATAACACTAATTTATCTTGTTCACACAGAGAAATTTGATGTAATCATCATACAAAAGATAGTTCTCAGCTCTTAAAATGAAGTGAAAGTGATACATCACCGATAAACCTGCTGCTTTGTTGCAGAGGATACAGCAAAAAATAAATTATCAAGAAAATATGCCACCAGTCTTACAAGTTAGATTTTGGATCTAATCCAAAATCAAAGTCAATGAAAAGGAGCCAGGAATGGTCACCAAAAGTCAGAAACAAGATCTTTCACATGAAATACCAATCCAGAAAGGAGCAATAGTCAGAATAAACTAAGCCCTATAATTCCTTAGAATATGAAGCGATTTTTGTTTTCATCTGGTAGATCAGATTCAGAAGTATCACATGAAAAAATCTATTACACAACCAAACTGATAGAGTACTACTGACAGATTGCTCAAAGTACAAAAAATATCACCACTTCTGTGACAACTAAAGATTTAGCCATTCCCTTGCTTCCTTGCATCTGGCATGTTTACGAGGATGAGCATGGGGTTCTGTCACTATTTGCTGTAGGAAATATTAAATATAATTTTTCCATAAAAATGACCAGCAGATTGCTGGAGCAAATGATAATGTGGGTGAAATCTGGAGCAAATGAAAAGATGATATATCACAGCGGTTCAGATTCTCATTACAATATCTTGCATTCTTGCTCAACAGGAATTGCACTTCTTGTTAATGCCTTTTCTATCCTACCCTATAAGCTTTACTTGTGAGGTAATAAACATTCTTTTTTTTTTATTACTAGTGCATTTTAATGTCTTTATTCCTTTAATTATACATACATCGGGACAGACTTTTTTTTTTTGTGGTTAAGTGTCTGTATGTCAATGTGTATTTTATATTAAAACCAATATATTTAAAATATACTCTCTGTTTATCTCATGGACAGTACCTCGAACAGTTCCCTGCTCAGGAGCATCTGATGCCCTCTTGTGGTTAAAAAGACTTTTAAAACTTGAGTTTAAAGAATTCTCTTACCTTGCCCTTTTTTACGATCACTGATCTTATTGATTTATGAAAGCTGCAAATGATATCCACGTTTTTATAGACAGGGTGCTAGCTGTTAGTTACTAAGGTTTCATAAAAAAGCTGTACACTGAATTTGAATTTAAAAAACTGTAAACAGCTATTTACAATTATAATATTATTAAGTTATAAATTAGCAGTCCTTCATTGCAACCTCTGTCAATACAACCCACGGCTAGGTGTTTCAGAGTTGTCCAAGGTTTTTCAGATGTTGGATTTATCCACAAAGGAACATCAAATGTTAGAAATCTCCATTGGTTTCTTCTCCAACATGTGCAGGTTAATTCTTCCATTTAATGGGATTTGTACTTCCAAGTTTTCATCTGCTCTGTGATGCTTTTTCCCTTTTCTTAGACAGATGTAAATGCCCATCCCTGTTACTAAAGCGATTGAACCCAAGCTTATTATTGACAGAGCTACCAAGGTAGGCATGCAGGATGCTGACTCCATTTTTTTATGTGTAGGCTCTATGGATATTTGCGGCTGCTTTTCTTCTATACTGATATCAGGCTCCTTTCTTAACAAACTTTCAATGTAGCTCTCATTGCTAACAGTGTCATTAACGAAAAGGTTCACCATGACAGTGGAATGGAGAGGTTCTGGATAGCCGTGATCACTAACTTTTACAAGCAGCCGATAAAGGCCATAGTCATTTTGCATCAGTGACTCTTCTAAGGTGATATTACCAGTTTTAGGGTCAATCCTAAATGACTCCGGTCGAGGGCCTCTTCTTCCTATGATGCTGTACGCTATGACTGCATTCATGCCAGTGTCCTTATCGACAGCATAAACCTCAGTGATGGGAGAGCCAGGAAGGGTAGAAGGAAGGACCAACAAATAAGACATATTAGATTGAGGAAACAAGACCAAAGGGGGGTTGTCATTTATGTCCAGAAGAAGGATAGTTATTTTTGCTGTAGAAGACAGGGCAGGATCACCGCCATCAACTGCTTCAATCCACAGAACGTAAGAGCTTTGCTGTTCCCTGTCCAGGGAGACTTTAGCTCTCAAAACTCCTTTTCCAGTATCTATGACAAAAATATCACTTCCATTCAGAACTGAAAGGGCAACCCATCCATTTTGCCCTGCATCAGCATCTGTGACACTTATAACTCCAATTTCACCAAAACCTGGGAAGTTTTCTGGCACAAAAAAGCTGAAATCCTTATTGATAAATCTTGGACTATTATCATTTTTATCCAATACAGTAATGGTGACAGTTGCTATTGATTCTCTTGGAGGGAACCCAGAATCTACTGCTTTGACAGTATATCTGTATTTCTCTTTTTCTTCTCTGTCCAGCTGGGTGGAAACTGTAAGAACTCCTGTGGTTTTATCTAAAGCAAAATAGGAAGGGGCATCAGGACCTAAGAAATAGGACACTTGCCCTCTTTCTCCGCTGTCAGCATCAGTAGCATACAGTTTGGTCAAGAAAGCATTGGGAACATTGTTTTCCTCAATGGATAATTCTATCAGCTGTTGAGAGAAAACTGGTGAGTTGTCGTTGTCATCCAGAACCTGTACTTTGATTATTTTGTTAACACGAAATCCTTCTGAGTTCCATGCAACTACAGAGATTTCATACAGCTGCTGTGTCTCATAGTCCAAAGGCTTTGTGGTCTCTAACAGGTATTCATTGTTGTATGGCTTGTATGGTGAAAGCCGGAAAGGCCCATCACCATCCAAGTAGCAATTGACTTTGTATTTTTCATCAGGGTCTTTGATGGTAAAAAATGCTATCGGTGTGTTGATAGGCTCCAGTTCCTTCAAGTACACCACCCCTTCCGCTTCATTGGCTATGAAACGAGGGACAACTTCAGGGGGCCTCATCATGACTTTGATGATGGTCACTAGCACTGTGATCACAGCAGGAATACAACCAGGACCGTTGCCCAGTATGATCAGCCTGTGGAGCCCTGGAGTGTCCCCATCAACTTTACTGGAGAGCGTGATGGCTCCTGTGCTTTCATCCAGATGAAATAAGTCTCTGGATGGCTGGGGGACCTTCTGGCTGTAGGAGTAGGTGATCTGGGCATTGGATCCAAGGTCCACGTCTACCGCGTGGACAGTGGCCACGTGTGTCCCTAGGCTGGAATTCCCATAAAGGGTGATGTTGAGCTGCGAGTCGCTGAACTGTGGGCAGTTGTCATTGATGTCGCTGATGCCAATAGTGAGGGTGGCACTGCCCACGAGCGGAGGAGTTCCCCCATCCTCAGCCACGATAACTGTGACATACTCCTCCCGTGTCTCCCTGTCCAGAGCCCCCATAACAATCAGGTATGGAGTCCTCTCCCCGCTTTCATTCTCCTCCACATCCAGGGTGAAGACACCATAGTTATCTCGCAAGCGGTAGGTCTGGACACCATTGGTACCCATGTCGGGGTCCAGGGCGGGGTGCTCGATAGCCAGGCGGGTGTTCACAGGTGCGTTCTCAGGAACCGAGAGGCGGATGTGGGGCACAGGGAAGCGGGGCGCATTGTCGTTGACATCCCGGATAGCAATTTTTACCTTCACCAGGCGGAAGTACTCCTGTGGTAGCACCAGCACATCCAGCAGCAGCAGGCATGACTCAGATGAGGGTGAGGAAGAGGAAGAGGAGACAGCAGCTGCTCCCCCAAGGATGGTGGCCCCACTGCTCTCCACACACAGAGCTTCCCGGTCGATCTCCACGGCCGAGGTGTGCAGCTCCCCAGAGCGGTTGTCCAGCTGCACATACTGTCCCCCCAAGCCACGGGAGGCCAGAGTGAAGGAGAGTGGGGGCTGGGGGGCTGCAGGGTGCTGTCCACTAGCCGTCGGCAGCCGCAGGTCACGGGCCAGGCTGCCAATGAGCACCCCAGCAGGCAACCCCTCGTTGAGGCTGTAGAAGAGCTCGGTGGCGCGGCTGTAACTGGCAAAGCAGTTGAAAGGTCCAACGAAGAGCAGGAAGAGGAGCAAGTGCTGAGGAGAGAGAGGCACAGGGGTGTGGGGAGGGCGTGGTGTTAGAGAAGGAGGGGTTGAAGGAGGCAGCCCCCCCTGCCCACTGCCTCCCCCATCACCACTGCGAGCAGGGAGTGCGGCATCTGCAACATGAAGCCATCCTCCCCCCTCTCCCCCCCCCCCCCATTTTCTCCCCCCAGTACAGCAGCTACTTCCAGGGCATCGCCATCTGTACCCTCCAGGCAACACCAGCTGCATTCCCCACAGCAAACACGCACTGCCAGCGATGGCCCAGGGGCACCCTGCCTCCCCCCCCCCCCGCCCCAAGCAGCACTTCTTCTCTCCCCCACACCCCCTCAAGCTCGCCCCTCTTCTCACCAGCAGCACCTACCCTCGAGACCGCAAGCACATCCCAAGCCGGGGCACCCCCCTGCACACCCCCAAACATTTGCTCGCCTCCTTCCCTTTCCACAGCAGCAATGTGAAACGCGTCCCCCACTCCCCCCACCCCCCGCCCCGTCTCAAAGCCTGTTCTTCCCGCATGCCCACGGGCCCTGCGGCGCCGCGGCCCGCACCGCGCATCCCGCGCGGGTCCTGGCGGAGTCCCGCACCGCCGCCCGCGCCCCGCACCGCCGCGCTCCGGGCACCGCAGCCCGCGCGGGTCCCTGCCCCGCCGCGGCCGCGGAGCCGGCGGCTCCCGCCCCGCCACCACAGACCCCCCCGGCCCCCCCACGCCGCCGCGCAGCCCCGCCGGGGTCCCCCTCTGGCTGCCGGCTGAAAATGCGACTTGCACAGAGGAGCCGCGGAGGGGCTGCGCGAAGGAAGTTGCCCGCGCTGGCAAGCGCGTCCCCAAGCCCCCCGACCATGGAAACGGGCTCCCCGAAAGTAACTTCGGGCATCGTCTCCACGGGGGATTCTTCCTCCTTCTCCCTTTTTAATCACCCGTTTCCCTTTTTCGCGGCTCTCTGCTACAACCCGCGTCGGCAGCAGCAACGAAAAAAAAACTTTTCACGGCTGCTCTGATCTGCGGAGATGGGAGCCAGGAGGGAAAAAAACCAAACAAACAACAAACATATATATATACGTATATGTATATATATGGTTTGGGCTGTTCGGTATTTTTGCCGATTTTGCTGCTGCGTGCGAAGTCGGGCTCGGGGCGGGGGGGGGGGGGGAGCAGAACGCGGCGCCTCCCCTCCCGCCGCCCCAGCCCTCACCTGCAGGCTGCCGCCGGCGGTGGTGCTGCCCCGACTGCCCGGGGGCCCCATGCCCGGCCGCCGCTGCCGCCGCCGGCTGCGCCCGAGCAGCCCTCCCGCTCCGCCGCCCGCCCGACGCCTCTCCTGCCCGCGGCTGCCCATTCCCCCGCCGCCGCCGCCGCCGCCGCCGCGCTGGGCTGGGCTGTGCGCACCGCCCCGGACACTCCCCCTCCGCTCGGGAAGGCGCCGCCGCCACCGGGGAGGCGGGGGGGGTGGGGGGGGGCTCAGCCAATAGTCACGGGCACGGCAAAGGAGGGCGGCGGGGTGGCGGGCGGCGCGCCCGCGGAGGCTGCGGCAGCGCCGGAGGCAGGCAGGCAGGCAGGCAGGCAGGCAGGCGCTGTGCTGAGCGCAGCGGCGCGTCCACATCGGAACGGGGGAGGGGGGGTGTGTGTGTGAGGGTGTGTGTGTTTGTGTGTGCGCGGGAGGCACTAGGACCAGGGGAAGGAGATACTCCCGTCTGGAAACTAAGGTGGGGGGGACGACCAAAAAAACCCCGTCTTATCCTTCTTCTGGGGAAAGATGTTGTGATGTGGGTGTCAGCGGGCAAAGCGAGAATTAAAAGCTGCCTCGGTCCGAGGAGCGTTGCCGAGCCCTGATGAGTAGTGAGCGGCTTGTCTCTGCACGAAATGAAAGTAGTGTTTTGAGGAGTTTGCGAGTGTTTGGTTGGTGGAAGGTGCGCGTCCTGCCAAATTAGAGCAGCAACTGCAATTTCCTGCTGGCTAGGAACCCGAAGGTCCCCTGCGGCAGAAAACTATGTGCTCTCATTTTATAGTCTCCAGTCACTGTTGGCTAGACTATAAGACTGCCATAGAGCTAGACATGAAATTATCAGCACTCAGGAAACTTTAGATAGCGCAAGACCAATTACACATTTCCTTAACATCTTGGACTATCAAAAGGATAGCTAACCTGCCCTGCATTCCTTACACTGGCTCTCTGCAAGATCTCAAACAGAATTCAAGATGTCTGTCTTTAGCCTTGAAGTGTTCAATGGTCTGGCTCCAGGCTATCGCGGAGAGTTCAAGTATTGGGACTCTGGTAGGCGGTTGCATTTGTCAAGCACAGTGGAGCTGCCCTTCACAAAGGTAAAGGTTGTACAGGGGATTGAACTGTCTAAATCACACGGTCTGAAGACCAACTTCAACGTCTCCATGCTCCATGGCAAGCACAGTGTGCAGGCATTTGATCTCAGCTTAGGTACTAAAAACATAGGACAGCAAAAATTTTGCCTTCAGTCAAGACAAAAAAGTACTCTTCCCTTTTCCTTCTACAGCTCCTTGAGGCAAACTGCACGTCCAATCCAAAATGGAGAAACAAAAAAAAAGTCATTAGAATCCCAATCCAAAACCAGCCTTATGCCCAAGTCTTTTGTAATACTACATCTTTCAAAAGCAAATCGTAAGTCAAAAATACAGAACATATTGTTTAGTAACTCTTGGGATGTTCTTGGATGTTGTGAGGATGAGGGCAGCGGCATAAGCCAAATAGAATAGAATAGAATAGAACAGAACAGAACATAGTAGAAACAAAACCTTCCAAGACTGACTTCCTCCAGGGCTTTAAAGAAATCATATTAATTCCTTTGTCTCATATTCTCCATCCTTGAAATATAAATAGTGCGATACTGTTTGTCTGAATTAGAGCTTTACCCCATTCTTGCTAAAGTTAGTGGCTGCAGAATCAGGCTCTGTTTTATTCAGTGGATCTCTTTGAAACATACTATGATTTTAATATCCATTTCATCCCCAAAATGACATTAGCACAATAATCATATGTGACTTAAACAGTAGAGCATTAGGGTACTAACAAAAGGCCCAGCTATATTTATTATTCACTAATCTCTAGGGTTTTGAAACCACTCAGTATGTACTACCCTTATACATTGTTTATATCTTTACCATTCAATTCTAGCACAAATAGAACAGGCCATACAGTATATACAGTTCAGAGCAAACATATATAATTTAAGAGAGAAATCAAACTACGCAAGTCCTTTACTAAATTCTCATCCATGTGCACTGTTCTGCAGATTGCTCAGTGTGAAAGGTGCCCATAAACTCGATCCTGTTTAGGTTAGTTTAGCTGGACATGACAGATGCTTTTAGTTGACTCACATCTGCTCTAATTTTATTCATTTCAACAAAGAAATATTGACTCATTTGGATTTCAGTCAGATTTTGACACTGATTTATGTGGAGTTTGAATTTCATAGACTGATTATGATCTTAGTGAATCAGTAGTCTTCTTGCAAATGAATCTGAAGTCTCTATAAAATTCTATCTTTAACTTTTTTTTTCCCTTGATGTCTCAGTTTATCTCCCTTTCCTCTTATGTTCTTGAAATTACTGACCTATTACTATACCATTCTTCTTAACCATCACAGCCACTGCATTTCCCTGAGGCTTCTGATAGGGTAGGCAATGCCTCTGCTATTACAGTATTCAGGTTTTCATTACACCTGATGCATTTTATTTTATTAAACCACAGGTGTAACAGCAGAATTAAAAGTTTTCTGGAGCAGCTGGTACCTCTATAGTATTTTATTTTGTTAGACATCAGCAACATCTAATAAGTCTTTATTGTGTTCAATAAATCTCCTGTTTAAGGAGAAGTACTTCAGCTGTGTATGGGATATGGGATGAGGAGTGGGAGAGAAGAAGCGGTGCAAAAGAGATACAAAATTGGCACATTCATTCCTGGCATTTCTTTTGGGGGAGAGCCCCTTCCAAAGTCCCAGGAAAACATCAACTGATTTCATTATATTTCTGTATTCAGTTATGTTTTCTGGGGATAAGTTCTTAGCAGTTTATAAACCCAGTCCCATTTGATCACATTTAGCTAAACATATCTTTTTAACTTGCAATTTACTACATCAAATCTTATTATCGCTGAATATATTCATATATTGATACTGCATCCAAGATTCTGGTTGCAATTAGTGAATAAGAAGGAACAAGTAGGTGCATTTCTGTGGGATTCCCGATTGCCTCAGGTAGGTTACAAAGCACAAGACTGAGATCAAGGGACAAGCCATCCAAGAAGTGTCATAGTTATTTATAAATACATTAGCAGAAGTACATTATTTCTGTAGTAAAATAGAGTATTTATTTGACTTTATTGAGGTGGACATAGCAGGTATTGATACTCAACTGAAATGCCTTGGTTTTGTGGGCAGTGTTCCAGTGGCAGATGGAAGTGTTTCCAAATTAATCATTCAAGACCATCATTTCTGGAAGGAAATCTCAAATAGTATTTTTTGGCATGGCTGGCAACCCTGACCAACTTTTATAAGAGATGGGGATGGAGGTACATGTTGTCCCCTCAGCCTAGCAAAAAGCTGTCTGTTATAGCCTGTGGTTCTACTGAGGAAGGTTGTGGTGTGAGATTCCCTATCAGTGAGATTCTACTGATTCAGCTGACAAGCTTCGTCATGCTTTAGTCAGTGTGACCCTTTGAGCTAGGTGCTTTTCAGTGGGGAAACAGTCAAACTGAGTGAAAGCACTGGTGTTAGTATTGATTCCTAGTCACAGTAAAACTGAGAAAGGCACAAGACTAACAGACTGCCACTTCTCTGAAGAGTTTAAACTGCAAGAGATACAGGGAAAGGAAAGGAGATCCTTTTAACTATTAGCAGTATAAACTTTTTATTGCTTTGCTGCTCAGGAAGGAAAATGCCTTACATCCTGTACTTCCTGTGCAGGATAGTGGATTACAGCATGAAAGACTCTATGAATATTAGATAGTGACCTTGCCCCCAGAAGTGCTGAGCATCTGGTGCTCACATTGGTGCTGAAAGCTGTGATCATTCCATGTCACTGTAGATCAGACCTAGCGTGATCATCCTCTTCTCAGCACAGAGCGGGAGAGGGGTCTTGGCACTGCTTTGCCTTGTGACACTGAAAGACAGTAAAAAACTCTGGGTCCAGCTTGAATAAAGCAGCAGTGGAGCTGGAAAATGGATGACTCTTTGGAGTTTGTATCGCCCAAACCTCCAGTCATGCTTTCAACGGGCTGGTTCTCGCAGGCTCTTGCAAGGTGAACCTGCCAGGTTCTGGTCAGCAGTCTTTTATGAACAAAACCCTGCTGCCATCATGAAAACCTTACAAGAAAGTAGCTAACATGTGAAAGTGGTTTCTAAACTTAAGAAGAAACACCCACGAGACAAAGTGATGTTTGATAGGAAGGCTGACAAAGGTGGATGAGATTTTCCTGTCTAGTTAGCTTAGCGTCTGTTGGGGACTACTGTGTTGAAGTATCACAAATCCAAGCTGTTTAAACACTGGCAGAGAAAAGAACTTGGAACAAAGCTTCCTGCAGTCTCTGAACCAACTGCATTTGATACGTTTGACCAACTTCTTCCTCAAATTCTTTTGAGGTTTCATAAAAATACGAGTTTTTCGGTTATGATGTTTTGCACATGTCTCCATACGTTTTGCACATGTCTCTTTTTATGTGGAAAAATGCCAAAATATTCCAGCAGTGAGAAAGATTGCCCTCAATATATTTCTAGTCTGATCACAACTTTATTTTCAAAAGAAAAACTAATTTAAAGGAAGGATTTAACTCAGATTATATTCCAGCACATCTTTTTTACCAGTGTTTTTTACATGGCATTACACGGTGTATTAACATTTGCTTTCACTGACTTCTTGTGCAGGGCTTAAAATGACAATGATACAACTTCTGTTTCATACAAGCCAAAGCACAGGCCGAGGTACAGTACTAATATGACACTGCTAAAATTTATTAATACTGTAAGTCTTTCATTACGGTCCTTATCACATGAGTTCAGGGACAGCATTCCAGCTTCTGCCAGCTCACTTTCTACATAATGCCTGCAAGTTATGAGAGTGTCATGAATATGTAGATATTTTTTAATCGACTTCTCATTGACATTAAGCCATGGCTTCTGAGCTGAAGTTAGCAACCTCTTGATGCCAGAAATCAGACGTGTGAGGAGCGCGCTGCTCCCAGCAATGGAGCACAATGCATTGAAGAAGCCCTGTGATACGCCAGGTAGCTATCAGATGTAGAGACACGTGCCTGTCGGGCTCCATGTGGGCTACCATGTGTCAGGCAGTTCCTCGAAGCCAGCTAGCCACAGCCTGCAATCCCATTTCATTTTCTGAGATGGAAATGGTTAGAGAGTGGATATAGTACAGTAATACGGACCATTTTTCCTATGACTGCTGCAGCTCCAATAGTATTCCAGCTTCTCTTCTCTTAGTTCCTCTGGAACAGACAGTTGTATATATTTTACCTTGTCAGTTGAACTGCCTAGCTTTGCTCTGAAATACATAAAATATGTTGTAGTTTCACCTGAGATCTTTGGCCATGCAGGATGAACATTTCTTCCCTGACAATAAATTATTTTGAATTTTCCAGGGACCAGATTCTGTCATCTTCCCTCAGTCTATATTCAGGTAAAAATTCTTAATGAAGTTGTTAGCTCTGATTCCCTAATACTAACTTATTCCTTGCTCACCAAAATTCTTAAAGAACCCAGAAAGCTTTTTACTGAACACAGGATAATTACTACGTGATCTGGGATTTGGGCCAAATTGCTTCTTTTATTTAGACAAGTGAATTGACCAACTGTCAGTGGGATTTAGTATATTTTTATGTCTCTGATGAAATGAAGATAGTGAAACCAAACAACGCGTAGTCAACTTGTTACATAATGGGAAAACATATTGGCTGTATGCTTCAGAAATCTTGCAGCTGATAGTGGCTTTATTGTTCATATTGTCACTCTGATCACTCAGCTCCCTGCTAAGATAAGAGACAATAGTGTTTTCTCTGCAGAGGCCCTGGGTTTACTCGGCAGGGCTGAACAAACGGTGGGAGCGAAACCTACTCTGAGATTCATCCAAATGCAGATCTTCTTGAGTTTGTAAAAGCATTTGGTCACATCAGAATCACACTTCTGTCTTGTTCAACTTTCATATGTAGTGGAAAGAGAGGATTACTTATTAGAAAGGGTGGGATTTGCTTGCTCTAACTTTGATGTCTGAAAATCAGGCATCCAGTCTAGGCTCTTTTTTTTCTTCCTGAGATATAGACATTTCCAAGGTATGTAACTGAAAGAGATAGGTGTCTAAAACAAGTGAGACAAATTGCTCTGGATGGATCTGTTTCTCTCCCAACTAAAAATGCAGTCTAGAGTGAGTAGGTCAGAGGTAGATGTTTAAATTTTATCTGTTTAAAGGTAGATTATAGAGAAAGAGAGTGCTGAATGTGTAGCCACAATAGTTACATTGACGATATAACTTTAAACCATACTCTTTGAATAACTAGCAATATACTTTGAGACCACTGTTGAATCCAAAGAGCCTAAATATTGGATGCTGGCAGCACACTTCTCACAAATTACCAATCAAGAAATATTTACAGATGTTACTTCACAATCATTTTAGACAATAATGACATCTGATAGGAAAAAAAATAGTGATCTATCCCTAACATAGTTTCAGAAAGTCAAAATTCATTATATACATTATTTTTTATGAACTATTAGCTTTATTCACTAGACACCACTTTTTCTTCATACATATACAATTTAACTCAGGTAAGTGAAGAAAATAACTTAACTTGTAGGAAGATGATGTTTGAAATTTTTACCCACAATAAGATAGCACTTTCATTTGACAAATTTGAGATGTTTTTTAAGCAGCATTGAAAAGTCAACTTTAGAGTTTGATTTCTTCCCTCTTCCCAGTGCTGCACATCTCTAGGGCTCCACATAATAACCATTTAATTCAAGAAATCAGAAACTCAGCAAGCAGTTTAATAAAAGTCAAAAGGCATTTCCTACAGCATAGAATAAAATTATCTAGTGTTTTACTTCTTCATATAGTGAATTTCTTCAGGAAAAAAACAATTTTTTTTTTTTTGTTAAAAAATGGAAATGCATAATTCATGGAAAAATGAGCAGCCTCTACACAAGGGTAAAACCTTTTTCTCCTTATTCAGGGTAATATGAGATTGTGAATGAAATAGCAATTAATGTAAATTTCTGTTTCAAACTTTATTTTAGTAATGTACCGTCTAATGTGGCAGTGTTAACAGCATAACCAAGATGTTTGTTAGTGTTTTCCTATTCCTTAGGGATATAAAAAGCTCGATTTCAATTGTCTAGCCAATGAACAAGGGCATAGAACTGCTAGCTGGAATAGCTTTTACATGGTAGATTGCCCTTCTGGTACATCTCTTCAAAAATTGATATATGCATAAATAGTACCTCTATGTATAGAATATGTATTGTAAGTAAATTGACTGAGAAGATCTTGCAGCAGAGCAAAAAGTAACAATCCAAGGAACCCTAAAATAACAGAAACTGAATACATTCTGATTTGAATTGTGTGCATCATGCTACAAAGACAGAAAAAGATAAAATGTCCCTGTTGTATTTTCTGCATATTATTCAAGGTAGTTTTCCACATATGGTCATTGACATTAAAATACTTTTCTTGAATGAATCTTTCATGTGATAATATGTAATTTGGTTAAGTTTTAAAAACATTCAGCAATGGGACAATCAACAAAGGGGAAGAGATACTAAGTGAACTATGGAAAAGAAACTTTTTTTTCCATTTTCTATCCAATATTAACTCAGATCTCATTCTGATCGGTCTGAAACTTTAAGGATTACCACTACTCTTTTACTGAGTGAAAGCAGAAAGATCATGGTTGGTACGGTGTTAACTATAAATCTTGATACTGAAACCATTTTGTGGATGTATAAAGATCCTCAAATATAAATATGTGTGATATGTATGCCATATATATGTCCAGCATATATGTTACTAGTTGTTAGTGGGCTACTTTCCTCCTTAGACTTGGATTGCCATGCTTGACCTTCTGAAACAGCAACATCCGTCTCTCGCCTTTCAGGTTTACACAACCTGATACTAGCTTTTATACACATAAACACAGTTGTTTCAACATGTCGTAGTGTATGAATATTGATATTTTTATTGGTTTTTTTCAAAGACATAAAATTATCTTTGATTTTCTGCACAATTGTCTATTGATTTGTATTTAGTTATTTGACATTACATTCGTAACCTTCTAGATTTATGATTATAGTTTCATTTTCACCAAAATCATAACCAGATTAAAAGCTGGACTGTCTGATGTAGACTGATTTTTGTGTGTGTGTGTGTGTGTGTGTCTTGGAAAATGGAACATTAAAAAAAATTGGAAATGTGCTATTGAGTGTTGCTAGTTCCAGTCCAGGTCAATTGTTACTATGGGTCAATGGAAACAATAATAGTTATTACAGGTCACTGAACTTTTTAGCATCAGTGGCTTTGCACTCTTCAGAGGCTATTTTTGGAATTTATAAAAGGAGTTCTTTCTTCAGTAATTTGTACCCATAGCTATTTTCAAGGTTGAGGTAATTTTAAAAAGAAAGCTAAACATAATGTCATTTGTTTTTTCGGACAGGGAGAAGTGTACAGCATCAAGAGCTCCCACCAACCTAGAGGGATGCTTGTTCTCCCTTTACAGTACTTGAGAGGAAGTTCATGCCACAAAGTAGAATTCAAAACAGCTTGTTGATTGATCAGGGAGCCTTTTAAAATTATCATGGTCTCTGTGAAGTGCCTAAAGCGCACTTGAGAGAAATATCACACAGTTTTACCCGCCAAATATATTTTACATCTGGCCTGGTTTGCTTAAAGCTACGGATTGTCATGACTATCCACTGGACAACATTGAAGGCTCAAAAAAACCTTTGACTCAGCAAAGAGGCCTCAACTTTCCCTGAGGGATCAGGGAAGAGGAAACATCTTTTTTTTAGGACTCAGGTAATGGCAGATGAGCTGCCACTGCATTTTTGTAAAATGGGCTGATGTTAGAGGCTTTTCCAAGGAAGGTACTTTCAGGAGTTCCTTCTGAGTCATCTATTCAAACTGAGAGAAGGTGTTTCCTTGTAGGAAGCTAACGAGGATGCCTGAGGAGGAGTGCTTAGGAGTTAGCAAGGTCTTAAACGTTATTTTTTAGTTAGATTTTGCTGATTCCACATTATATGCAGAATTTAGGTCATTCTCTTCTCAGTGCACTTGTCAGGTTGGAGTCCATTCTGAGTTTTCTAACTTTCTACTGGTAACATGTGTATTCCTCACATGTCATCTGGGCTGGCACCCGATCATTACATTTCTTGACCAAGATGTAAGTACCTGTGGTGGGTTGACCCTGGCTGGATGCCAGGTGCCCACCAAAGCCGCTCTATCACTCCCCCTCCTCAACTGGACAGGGGAGAGAAAATAAAACGAAAGGCTCATGGGTCGAGATAAGGACAGGGAGACATCACTCACCAATTACCGTCACAGGGAAAACAGATGTGACTTGGGGAAATTAACTTACTACCAATCAAATCACAGTAGGGTAATGAGAAATAAAACCAAATCTTAAAAATGCCTTCCCCCCACCCCTCCTTCTTCCCGGGCTTAACTTTACTCTCGATTTTCTGTACCTTCTTGTCCCCAGCGGTGCAGGGGGATGGGGAATGGGGGTTGTGGTCAGTTCATCACGTGTTGTCCCTGCTGCTCCTTCCTCCTGAGGGGGAGGACTCCTCACACTCTTCCCCTGCTCCAGCGTGGAGTCCCTCCCATGGGAGACAGTCCTCCACGAACTTCTCCAATGTGAGACCTTCCCATGGCTACAGTTCTTCATGAACTGCTCCAGCGTGGGTCCCTTCCACAGGAGGCAGTCCTTCAGGAACAGACTGCTCCAGCGTGGGTCCCCATGGGGTCACAAGTCCTGCCAGCAAACCTGCTCCAGCATGGGCTCCTCTCTCCATGGGTCCACAGGTCCTGCCAGGAGCCTGCTCCAGCGTGGGCTTCCCACAGGGTCACAGCGTCCTTCGGGCATCCACCTGCTCCCATGTGGGGTCCTCCACGGGCTGCAGGTGGATATCTGCTCCACCATGGACCTCCATGGGCTGCAGGGGGACAGCCTGCCTCACCATGGTCTTCACCACGGGCTGCAGGGGAATCTCTGCTCCAGTGCCTGGAGCACCTCCTCCCCTCCTTCTTCACTGACCTTGGTGTCTGCAGAGTTGTTCCTCTCACATCTTCTCACTCCTCTCTCTGGCTGCAATTGCTGCTGCACAGTAACTTTTTCCCCTTTTCCGCCCCCAGAGGCGCTACCACCGTCGCTGATGGGCTCGGCCTTGGCCAGCAGCAGGTCTGACTTGGAGCTGGCTGGCATTGGCTCTGTCGGACATAGGCGAAGCTTCTATCAGCTTCTCACAGAAGCCACCCCTGTAGCTCCCCCACTACCAAAACCTTGCCATGCAAACTCAATACAGTACCTCACATGGCTATGTACTTTGTTTCAAAGCCAGGTCTTACTGGGTTCCCAGGAGGGCCAGTGAGTGACCTTAGCGCTGCACCCCCTAATCATACACGCAGCTTAACTGCTGGCACAGCATCTTGGCTCTGCTGTGGACTACTGGAACTAAAAAGATAAATCTGATGTTACTGGGGCTAATTAATAAAAAGTATAAATGCATGCTCGTTGGTGCTGCATGGTGGGGGATAGGACATGGATTGCTCCCTGGTCCTTCTATATTTATCAGTACAGATGGAGGCACTCAGTTCACTTCCTCTTAAGAAGACTGTGGGGATGTGGAAGGTGGAATAGTTCCAAGCTGACTCGAGACAGCGTATGTGCTATTCCACAGACCACTGTATATAGAGATGGAAGTTTCATATGTTGGGAAACAGGCAGAGAAACTTCCCTCATTAGAAGTAAGAAGAGGCCAATTAACTTCACTTGCTACACACAACTGAAAAGACTGCCGTCTTTGCAAATATGTTTTACTGTTCTGCAAAGTGGTCTGGCCTGAGAACAGCTTCAGAAGAATTCCTGAGGAAGAATGGGTTTTGGCATCAGGTGAGCCAAAAAGTTTGCTACAATGTTAAAATATGTAATCTGAAAAGAGCCAACTCAATGTTTTGCTGTAGTATTGAGTTGGCTGAAGCTGACCAGCTTCAATAGTATGTCACCCATAAAGAGAATCCTCAGTATCAAATAAACATTATAACTGGCACAGAAGTCAGAGAGAGACAGGCACTAAACAACATCTTTATATTACTAATTTCTAACCTTTGGTACTCCTACTTATAAACACACACACCCCACCCCACCCCAAATCCAAACCCTGCAAAACCTTCAGCTTTCCCAAGCTGTTATCTTGCTTTCTGAAGAGACAGAACCTTCCCTTGGCCTCCTGCTGCTTCAGTTAATCTTTGGTGATTTAAATATAACTTCAATGTGTTTGCAAATAGTATTTGTTAGGGAGAAAGTTAAAGTAATTCCTTCCCAGGGATAATAGGAAAAACCCAAGAACAAAGGAACTTCAGAAAAACAAGATTATTTTTGATCACTGCATGTGATGGCAGAAGAGGCAGAGTAGACACTAGAAATAGGCTGACTGAGGGATGTGCCATATTGTCACATGCATAATTCATTTTCCAGATAACGTAAAGCCTCGTATATAATGTTTCTTGGAAATAAGTATGAAAATAAGCAACATACTTAGGTAATCCACTCATGCTGTACACCAGAAGGAGGAGAGAAATCTATTCCTGTTTGCACGGAGGGAAAGGGCTCTGGTGGTTAAACTTGTACTACCTGCATACACTAATAAATTAAACTTTTTTTATAACCTTGAATCATATGTAGGAATATATTGTGACTTTCAGAGGAAGATCATGACTTCTCACAACACCACTGTGTTTATTTATATGCATCCAAGACAAAAATGGCTTTGGAGATTACCATTCAAAAGCTGTTTGACTGCTCGCACTTTGCTCTGACAGCTTGGAGTGGTGGATCTGTCCATCTTAAAAATAACATCTCAAAGTGATCAGAAATGTGATAGTATCCAGTTTCAGTCATGAATGAAGTAATAGTCTTTTACATTTTTTGTGTGTCTCTAGGGTTCAGCTTATTTTGCTTAAAAGAGGTTACAGAAATTGATCACATGACTCCTGACCTCAGATTTCACTTGTAAAAAATCTACCAAATATGACTTATATTTATATAACAGGACTTTGCACTGTTCTATGATTCATTCAGCATATTAAGCTAACAGATAATGTTTAATATCCACAGTATTTTATGTCATTCCTTAGCTGAACATGTTTGTATTCATTTATTTTTTTATTTATTCTGTGTGTTCATCAAAATGAGTAAATTTACTGTCTCACTTATCGTTGTAAATCATAACAGAGTTTCCAGCAGACAAGTTAATTTTAACTGATGTTACTGACATGCAAAGTAAAGGTTTAACAATGTTCTCCATGTACTTTATCTATGAGATGATGAGCTCATGGCTAAGTACTGATGTTTCGACTCACCTAGCATCCCATTCTTTTTGATTGCATTGCACATCTGTTTTCTTACAGTATTTATGCAGTGGGTATAATGCAGCTAAAAGGCTGCTTGATAGGTTAAAGATAAATATGCATTTTTTAATCTTTATAAAGACAATTAACAGTATTCCACTGTTTACAGCATCTTCATGCTAGAAGAGCTTTAGTGCATGAATTAGTCCAACAGTGACATAATATTGTTCTGTTTTAAATAATGGGAACCTGTGGCACAGCACTGTTTTGAGATTTTACCAAGATGTCTAACTTCCAGTGGTAGGATTCCTCTCTCAGAACTTTTCACTTCTTAAGCATGACCCATTTGACCTGCTTTAGGAATCACCTAGACATAGACACACACATCTGGGTTTGTCTGTTTCTCTGGTTTGACCATAAAGATGACTTGCCCAACTCTAAACATTTTCAGTGTTGGTGGCTGGAGATAAATTTGGACAGATAAATTAGAAGGCAAACCTTTTAATTATCAATCAGCATATTTTTCTCCACCCTTTCTTTGCATAAGTTGTGCTGCTTCCCTGACTCTGCATGTGTTTCTTCCAAATGGCAGATCCATGGCTGTACATTGTTATAGCGGGATCCTGTTAACTATCCTCACTCTGTGCCTGGTTTATCAGGTTACCATACTTGTGATTGATTGTTCATTGCGCTTTTGGCTTGATATTTTTGCACCTGTTTAGACTTCCTTTTGACACATTATGGCAGCAATGGTTTTCAGTGGCAGAGAAGAGCTTGTTCAAAATAAAAGGTTATTATTTATTCAGGAGACTGCAGCAGCAATCAAAAACTAAATAATAACCTCCCTGGTACTCATGTTACCTTACCAAAAGCCTAAAATCCACTCAAAGGTTTGACAGATTCCATACAGCCAAAGTTCTGCTTTTTCCCCTCCTTCACTTTACATTTGGGCTGACATGCAGTCTCAGCTTCTCCATTTGCCCTTTAAACAGTATTGCCAGTGGCTTAGCTCTCAACCATTTTCAAACTCTGCAAGATGTTTAATCTGATAAACCATGGAGGTTTCAAGATTAGGACTCCCTTTCCAATTTTAGATCCCTCTGAATCTGGTCAAATTCATGATTGCATATTGGTGGAAATAAGTGCTAAAAGAATTAATGCTGGTGCCATCCCTTTGAACACTGAAGATTTAATGGCTTAACTAGCAATGCGCTGACTATTAAATCAGAACACATACATACATAAAATTACTGGCTTATTTCCAGCATTAAAGTTGAGTTTAAAGAATGAACTACTGTCCCATGATGCCACTTTTCTCTTCGTTAAAGTTATTTTTTTCAGTAGTACTGATCTACATGCACTTCGGGGACTATTTTTATGGTAAGAAGACTATGAAAACCTTGGTGGAAACAGTTATACCTCCCTCCAGTATCTATGTAAAATAGCTCGTTCTAACATGGTCTAAATTACTGAAATCAGGTTTGCCCATGTGTGGCTAAGCTTCTAGAAAACAGAAAGAATTTCTTAAAATTGCTTTTACAACTTGAACTAGGCAAAGGGATAAATGTCAAATACGAAACCAGATATATATGATACTTTACATGTTTAAATATACAGAGGCAGGATTTTGTACTTTGCTTGCTATCAACATCCAGTACCTCAGTCATTCTTTCCACCAATCCCTTCAGACAAGGAAAAAGCAAGAATAAAGATAATGACCTCATTCCAATTTACTACACTTGACAATGATAGGTTATAGTAGGAAGGTTTTGGTTCGGAATAGTCCTTTATTTCTTCTTCTTTTCCCAAATCTCTAGTCATATTTCAATACAGAGATTGAAATCTACACCCTTCCCTTTTTACATTCCTAATTTTGTTTTATAATGTTTTTTAAAAGGTCCAGAAATCCAGTTCATAATGTGTTCCTTATAAATCTTCAGTATAATGCCTCAGTTTTATACTGCTGCGTGATCCCAGCCTGTGTCAAAAGTAGTCTGGATTTTACAGATTTTTCTTCCTGTAGTATTGGCTATTTTGGTGAATACAATGATAAACACTCATTGAACTGTTCTGGCAAAATGTCAATTGAATGTTTGCATTAACCTATATAGAAGCGCAAGGCTAGGTTCTTCACTGAGCACACCCTGCACAAATCTGCTGATATCAAGTTATACCATAGGTGTAGCTATAGGATGCAAATATTCTGCTTCAGTGAGACAAACTGATGTCATGCTTATTTTTCAGAATTGGGTGTATGGGTGGTATTTAATGATCATATAGAGGTAAAGGTTATTTATATTAGCATCAGTTACTTTTGCTGTCAGGGATGGTTTTGCTATTGTGCTGGTTTTGGCTGGGGTAGAGTTAATTTTCTTCATAGTAGCTACTATGGGGCTATGTTTTGGATTTGTGCTGGAAACAGTGTTGATAATACAGGGATGT
The DNA here is from genome assembly GCF_018139145.2 of Gymnogyps californianus. Lineage (NCBI taxonomy): Eukaryota > Metazoa > Chordata > Aves > Accipitriformes > Cathartidae > Gymnogyps > Gymnogyps californianus. Next base: position 38,339,456 of record NC_059471.1, read on the forward strand.
TTTATTATTGCTGAGCAGTGCTTACACAGAGTCAAGGCCTTTGCTGCTTCTCACCCCACCCCACCAGTGAGGAGGCTGGGGGTGCACAAGAAGCTGGGAGGGAACACAGCCGGGACAGCTGACCCCAACTGACCAAAGGGGTATTCCATACCATATGACATCATGCTCAGCATATAAAGCTGGGGGAAAAAGAATGAAGGGGGGGCGTTCAGAGTGATGGTGTTTGTCTTCCCAAGTAGCCGTTATGCATGATGGAGCCCTGCTTTCCTGGAGATGGCTGAACACCTGCCTGCTGATGGGAAGTAGTGAATGAATTCCTTGTTTTGCTTTGCTTGTGTACATGGCTTCTGCTTTACCTATTAACCTGTCTTTATCTTAACCCACGAGTTTTCTCGCTTTTACCTTTCCGATTCTCTCCCCCATCCCACCGGGGGGAGTGAGCGAGCGTCTGTGTGGTGTTTAGTTGCCGGCTGGGGTTAAACTATGACAACTATCTAATCTATTTTTTTCTGTTTCTTTTAATTCAATTTCTTTTTTATTATTTCTTCTCTCTTCTTTCTTTTTTTTATCTTCTTTTTTTCCCCTTCTTTTTTTTTTCTCCCCCCCCCCCCCCCCCCCTTTTTTTTCCTTTTTTTTTTTTTCCTCCATTTCAGGACATGGCTTTTTACTCTACCAGCTTCTAAGGTGAATAATTTTTTGCATTAATATACTGTGATACTTCAACTGCATACCTAGATATTTCTATTTTTACTTTTCTGAATGTAGTCCCTGTTGAGTTTCATCTTTTTTTAGATTATTTATAGCAAATTTGACACTTTTGTTCTTGTATTTTTATTCTCCAGTTCTTAAAGATTGTTTTATCTAGTTATTCTAGTTTGTGTTCTTTTCCTGCCCTGAATAGTTGTGTTAATGAATGCTTCCTAAGAGTTACTATTTTTTCATGTCAGAGTCAGTTTAATTAAAGCAGTGGTAAAACATGTTAATATTTATGTATGGTTTGGGGATAAGCAAATCATCTACAATTTTTGTCTATTTTGATTTTATTATTTTGCGAAAGTATTTTTTACCTATGAAATATTTTTATCCCATTTGTTACGTGAACTACTCTTTTTTATCCTTTGAAAATTTTCTCTATCCATCCGTTCGCAACACCAACACGTCAGACTGGAGAGATCTTCATGTAGGTATTCTGAAAATGATGTCTTCCATGGCAGATGCTATTTGCAAAGCCATGTTCAGTAGTAGTGAGTAGTATAATATATAATTTAGTGGATCACACAGGGCTCAAGGTACTTTTAACTGGATCGCTGCATAGCAAATGCCAGTACATAGAATACTTTCGTGACCATCTGAGCTATAATGAGCCAGTTTGACAAAGACTCATGAATTAGAAAAAATGTGAATGCCAGGTGTATGTGTGGACAAAATTTTATTGTATTATACATTTTCTTTTGGAGAATGTTTTCTCTTACTTGATTCAGTGCACACCACCTGGTGCTGTGCTGGGAGTTTTGTATTGGCCTACACTTAACATTTTCCAATCTCTTTGTTGCTTGCAGAACTCAATCTTTATCTTGCTATCACAGTGATTTAATAATAATTGCCTTTGGCCTTTTGTCTTTCAGTGACAAGGGGCTTGCCTTTATGCATCTTTTCCATTTCAATGTACTGCAATGTAGAGTGTCTCCTACAGTTCACATTAAATAGCTCTTGAGCACAGGCAATCAAATGCAGCTCCTCCTTTTTCCCTGGAAAACCCATGATTTGTAGACTGAGGACTCTCAGTCAAATGCTGAATTTCAATCAATCTACATGATTTTCCATGTACTTTAAATAGATAATGTATTCTCTATTCTATGATTTTAGTGTCTGCTTTTCCTACTCAAAGAAAAATGCAACTTTGACAATATAGGACTGGATCTATAAATGGGACTTAGGCTCAGTGCTGAATGCTATGGTACCCTTTAAAAGATGGGTCTCATGCATTTAGCGACCAGGTGGGTTTTACAGCTTGAGCTCTGAACTGTCTAGGCATTACAAGGGGACAATAGACTTTTAGGGGTACAACTTGCATTATCCAGTGAGAAGTGCTAGGAAAATATTTAAACTTATCCCTAGTAAAATCTCACATTTAAGTGTCTGCTTAAAAGACACTTGATTTTTTACACACTCACAACAAAATTTGCCACTCTTTCTTGGCCTCCTTTCTGTCCTTTTCTTTCAGAACATGACAAGGGAGTAATCGATTTATTTCAAAGTCAGTTTCTTCTCTCTCCACCTAGTTTAAAAATCTAGTAATGAGACAGAAAAGAAATTTGAGAAAGATGGGTCCCATTACACCTTTTCACTGGTTTTCTGCTTCACACAATTGAGATAGTGGCTTAAAATGTTGTTTGATATTAAGATATTTTCAGTTTCTCCTCTGAAAGCTGACCTCACTGGTCAGTGTAATGAAGAAAAGAAAGAAAAAGAGGGAAAAAAATGGAGAAAAATTATTCTGAAACTGAAAAGTATGAGATAGAAAAGGTAATGAAATAAACTTTCATTTGCTCAGCTCAATGCCCAGGCCACAAGATTGTAGATCGTTTTCTGTCTGATTCCATGACTGTTTGATTAGACCATAAAAAGCTCAGCCTGACTCTGAACACCTATTGCTTTCTGGTTATAGTAGTACCCAAATTACTAGCAGCAGGAGAAAAAATTTAATACATGTATCCTCCATTCCAGGCAAGTACTCAAACCAGCGATCCTTGGATACAAGGATGTTTTCCCGCCATCTGTTTTTCATCTGTAGGTACTGATCTTGTAGAGTACCAGACCAGGTGCACTAGCAACAGAGTGAGGCACTCCCAGCTTGCAAATCCCAACAGGGCTCAGATGTGAGACTTCAATCGGGGGGTGCATGTCGCTTGCTTTGAAACAGACTTCCTGGCCCTTGAGGACCTTGTTGTTGTCACAAATTTTACTTGCTCTGCTTCAAAAGAAAAGTAAACATTACAGGGAACTGGGTAAAGGAGAAGGATGAGCATCCACATTTTGGATACAGACAGCTAATGTGGCAGTTGAATCTCTTTGCAGTTTTAGCCCTTTCTCTAATTTCTTTATCAGAAGCTCATGCTGTTTTCTGTAGCCACATTTCATTTCTCTTTTTCCTTGAGGGTGTGAACCACAGTCAACTGAGCGTATCTTCACTTAACATTTATCTATAGTTTCAAAGGCAAATGTTTTATTTTTTTCTTGATTTATAAGCCTGTCTTCTGTTTTTTCAGAAAGTTGTTTCATAGCTGAAACAATGTGTATAATTAGATAAATGAAAAATAAAGGTAAGATCTAAAGTACCTGTGAGCTATCAAAAAGCTTTGATTCTTTAATGCACATCTACTTTTGCTATTGCTATATAGTATTTTTCAAACCTTACAGTAAGACCACAGATAATTCATGTGCAAAGCAGTGTAAAAATATGTAAAAACTAATCTGTCAGGCTTTGATCCAAGAGTGATTTACATTTCTCTTGGTATGACTGATTCCTTCTTGTTCTGTTCTCTGACGGGTACTTCCTTCATCAAGCTTTCCACACTCCTGAATCTTCATTCTCAACAGAAATCTTTTTCACCTCACATCTTTTTCATCTATATTTGTCCTTTTCCACTTCCCACAGAATTCCTTTTTTGCTCCCCTTGATTTTCAAAGTGAACATTCACTGTATTTAACACTTCGAGTTGGAAGGAAAAAAAAAATAATATGAAGGGTTGAACTGCTTGTGTATTTACAACAAAATTGACCACAAAAGACAATACTAAGTTAAATGCTTCAAGACAATGAGGGTAACACACTGAGAATAGTGATTATAACTTTCGGGAATAGAAAAAATGCAATACGCCTTCCCAAACCCATGATGGAGTGGCTACAAGGTGGGGAACTATTAATTTAGGAGTTTTCCAGAAAGAATCATCTGGAACTGTCTGTGGTTGCACATGCTGTGAAGTTCTTCAGCTCTGGATAACATCTGGACATTGCAAACACAACATTGGGATTTTGGACACATTTTCTTCACCCAGCGCTTCCTCTGTGCTGGATAATGATGGGCAAATTATGTTTGTTGCCTCTCAGTGGTTGGGCTTCCTTTGCTGTGCCTTGAAATGATAAACACTTCAGGGCAAATTGGGTGGGAATCAGTTGCCCGAACCTTAGATCACTCACAATGTCCTCTGTCTTCTGCTGCTGTATCCTGTTTCATGTCTTCCTCATGGATATCTTGGATAGCCCAGAATACCTAGGTTTAGGTAGTTGATTAATACCCCTATTGCCTCTTTACTGAACACTTTTGTATTATATCGCCACTGAGAGTGGCAGTAGCTCCCAAACACATATGCAGGCAAAGAATTCAGCTCCCAGCCATACTTATGAGTGATACAAGGATTTCTCTATCACCTTGCTGAGGCATGAGTATGGCTAGTGGTATGGTTACCCAAGGCTTAGTAAAAAGAAGGAATACAACCTGAGCTGAGCATTCACAGTACCACTATAATATTAGTTATAATAGCACAGCCTTGTCTTTCCCCATACTTAATGCTAGCTATATTCTGACCTAGTTGGCTCTGTCTCTTCTGCTTTGGTGTCCAGCTCACTGATCAAGGGAATGTTAGTCTGTATTCAAGCTGACTTTTGCTAGTAGAGTCACGATGAATTCTCCCTTTCCCTGTTCCCTGTAGCACATCCTTGATGAAGTGATTGCAATACAAGTCTCAATGGTTTACTGAGTAATGAACATCTAAATGATTCAATTGTTTGTAGGAGGGAAAAAGCAGGTGTTGTCTTGTCATGAAAATGGCATAAATTCTGTGGGCATCGAAACACCTGTTTTCTGGTCTTTATCAGCTTAAATAAAATGGCACATTTAGTTTGGTCTCTGACTTCGCTGAGGAATGCATACCTTTTATGGCAGACAGTAACTGAGTGAGTTTGGAGCACTATGCCACATGTAGCTTCCATCCCAAAATTTGTCTGAACACAACAGAGAAAATCTATTTGAGGCCCATAGACCTTGGGCAATGTATATGAAAACAGAAGTAGCTCCCAGAATCAATAATGAACATCATCATCAACACCATCATCTTCATATTCAATTCTGTAGTCCCTTTTACCTGAGATCTCAAAGAATTTTACAACTGTAATTAAACTTCACCAGCTCCCTGTACAGTAGTGTGCATTTTACTAGTCCCATACATTTTTCTTTTAAAATGATGAGCATCACTTTTGGAATTTTAAAGCATTTTGATGCCTCAAGAACAACATAAATAGAGTATTTGGATATAAAGGATAAAGAATCAGTATTTTAAAGCTACAGAGAACAGGTATTTATTGCTCAACAACACAATTTATGACTAGATATTTAATAATGTTTTCAAAAGTCTTCCATTAATGTAGGAACACAGGTCTGTTTTCAGAAGTAAAAATTAAATTGGTCTTACAGTGAATTCTTATTCTCTTATACCTCTTATTCTCTTAGAAATCTCCCTAACCAATCAGCCACAATTCAAGATATTTGAGTAGCTTCAAAAATATGGTTCTTTGAAACCTCAGACTAATTACAATTCAATTCAACTTGGGCTTCTAATTACTTAAGTTACTTTTGAAAATTGAATCTCTAAGTCATTAATGCCCAGATGCTTACAATTATAAAGGCCATTATATCCCTCTGAAGTGTCAGTTAAGAGCACAGATATCTTTCAGGCTTTGATGTTAAGTATTTTTGGCCAATGTCACCCTGGACATACTAGTATATAAGTTGGTGACTGGGCAGTCTTACAATGCACGAATCTGAAAGACAAATTTTGTTCCTTATTGCTGGATTGTGTGAACGTGTGCTCCACATCAAAATGTATCCCTGAGATATTTTCAAGCAGAAAAGTGAAGGGTCCTACACCATCATTTTTTTCCCCATTTCTAAAAATATCTAGGCCTGCTTCAGGCCTCTGTTGTGTGGGAAACTGTATTATGTCTTCCAGATTTAGAAAAATGTTAGATGAGGAGCACTTGTGTATTTAACCATACATGCAAAGAGTTAACTGGAGCCATCTGTTTCTTCAGGACAGAGTTGAGTCTTCTTGCAAATCAGCTAGTAGGAATCTCTCTTTCCCTGTCAGCTTTTCTGAAGCAACTTTTAATATAATATCAGACACAGGGAGTCTTATTTTATATTTGCATCAGATGTTTTGAAACATTCAAGCACTAATACAGTTGCAGCAATGTTTGGAAGAGGAAAACATGGCAAGGAAAGGAGCAGAGAACATATGTGTTCTGTTTATTCCTGCCTGTTGTTGAGTAGTCTCCCCTTTCCCACATTTAATTTAAGGCAAAAAAGCAGTAAGTTCAAACATCAGAGAACATATTTGTCTTGGAAGTTGTTTAGAAAAGATGGTTAATTCTGCATGACTTTCAGCATCATTGTTCTATGCACCAGTTGAAAGAAAGAAAATTCTTCTTTGTTTCTAAATAAGGAGATATATTACTGTTGTATTTAAATCACTTCATATGGTACATAATACAGTAGGAACAGGCATGTGCTTTTCACATGCACACTCACATATACACACTCAACTGTTATATATTATGTGATTGTTTGATGACGTAAAAACCCACTCCTGTAACCAGTGAAGCTGCTAAAAGCAGTATCAGCAAATATTTGCCTTGTCTTTTGCAGGGAATTCTGAGCCTAGCTTCCAGCACTCTTGCAGCTCTGGAATGGCTGATAATGTTTGTGTGCAGGCATACACATATGTATATGTATATTTTTATATTCATGTAATCAGAATTTTGAAGACTACCTAATCCTGACTTGTATGTATAGTTTTTATTCTTATTAATCATTTTTGTGCTAATAGGAGGTTAATTTCTATTAAAATAGAAGGGATGTATATTGGGGAATTATTCTTATTTTAAGTTTCCTGAAATAAACAGACTTTTTTGCTCTTCAAGTGAAAGCTTGTCATAGTCTGAGGAGAAATCTGCTTACTTTATTTGTGTATAGCAGGCCATCTCTCTTGGTATCCAAGAAATGTAATCGCTAAATTGCATATTCTAAGGTAAGTGGTATACAGCAATGTTAAATGAAGGTACTGCCCGAAGACAAGAGGTCTGCAGCTGTCTTCAAAGCTTGTATTGCTCACGTGGACCTTAATCCAAAGCTTTAACGTACTGTGTATGACAGAACTGAAGTGATTCACAGCAACAGCAGGAGGTGTTAATGGCAACTTCTATATGTGATGTCTCAACATATTTCAGGAGACAGAAGATAATTGACGCTTCGGGATCTCACGTATCTGTGACAAAACTGAGCTAATTAGTCTTTATAACCTGAGAGTTCATTCTTCCAGGCAGGAGAATTAATACAGTTTTCATAATAACTTAAAAAAAAAAAAAAAAAAATTGGTCATCCAATTAATTGAGATCAATTTTTTTTAGTTATTTGTTAAATATAAAGAAGAAAGACATGTGTAGCAGTTGACTCTCAGAGAGTAAAGAATGAGTAGCTAATGAATGAGACCCAAAAGGAAATCTTTCTGTTGGTTTCACAGGCTTGATTAAGGTAATCCCGAAAAGCCTACAAAACTCCCTGATGTTGCTTACACCAAAGAAAATAAAAGTCAGTGGCAGAGACATTTTTTTAGTGGTGACAGTAAATATCCCATCTGTTTTTCACTCATCCAGCAAACCAAATTTGGAGTTTATTTGTGAGGGGAAAAAAAAAAGAAAAAGGAAATGTTTGTTTCTGAATTTATTTAATGTTAAATAAATTCCTTTTCAAGCATAAAGTTGGTTGTATTAGCTCCATTTTTTTTCTCTTGAGAGTAGAGAATACATGTCGTAGTGTTATCTGAGCATGCTACTGTTTATAAGGATGCTCCTGTGATTTTTTCATATTTGGGTCATTGTTTCCACAGATGAAAAGAACAAGCAAGACAAAATGTATATATTAAAAAAGTATGTAATATAAAATTCTGTTCTGTATAGCAGGCATGATTCTGGTTTATCACTTTTTTTGCCAGTAAGGTAGTGGAAAGAATGAATATGACTAGGGAAACCGGGGCATGGCTAGGGAATGGGAACATACCAGGTCCTATTTAGGTTTGGGACCTTTGTGTGCTAGCAAAGAGATTCCCCAAGAACATGGGACTGGAAGGGACCTAAGGGACTCTTCATTCCAATCCCCAGATACCCTGGGCAACTACAATTATAGACTTTCTCATAAGGAGCTATGCTCCTCACATTAGGCTTTTTTTTCCAAAAATGTTTTTGTGATCAATAAGTCTTGCAATTTTCAGCTTACAGGTATAAAGCCAGGTTGGATGGCACTTTGAGCAACCTGGTCTAGTGGAAGGTATCCCTGCCCATGGCAGGGGATTTGGAACTAGATGATCTTTAAGGTCCCTTCCAACCCAAACCATTCTATAATTCTATGATAAGTGACCAGTAGAGGTGCATTTAGTCTTGTGATGTTACTGTCTTTCACTTTATGGTTCTTTCTCCTCATGTTTCTCTTGAGCTGTTTGTATTAGTGTATTGGGTCTGGCTGAGATGGAGTTAATTTTCCCCATAGCAGCCTTCATAGTGCTGTGCTCTGTATTGGTAGCTAGCAAGGTGTTGATAGCACACCAGTGTTTGGCTACTGCTGAGCAGTGCTCGGACAGCATCAAGGCTGTCTGTCCAACATTCCCCCTCTCACCAGTAGGCTGGGGGTGGGCAAGATCTTGGGAGGGGACATAGCCAGGACAGCTGACCCAAACTGATATCCCCAAAGGGATATTCCATACCATATGAGGTGTGCTCAGCAATAAAAGCTAAGAGAAAGGAGGAGGAGGGGGGGCATTTGTTATTACGACATTTATCTTCTGGAGCAACTGCTACATGTACTGAAGCCCTGCTTCCTGGGAAGTGGCTGGACGTCGCCTGCTGATGGGAAGTAGAGAATAAAATCTTTTGTTTTCCTTTGCTTCCACGTGAGACCTTTGCTTTTGCTTTATTAAACTGTCCTTATCTCGACCCATGAGCCTTTCGTTATATTTTCTCTCCCCTGTCCAGTTGAGGAGGGGGAGTGATAGAGCAGCTTTGGTGGGCACCTGGCATCCAGCAAGGGTCAACTCACCACAATCAGGCAGACATATTTCCTCTCAGCATTTTTTTTTTTTTTTGGATAGGCTAAACACGTGTTTCTGTATGTTTATTTTTAAATGAACACACAGTGATATGGAAGAGGTTTCACTGAGGGCTAAAAATGTTTTCTATTATAAAATTCACTTAAATGGACAGATGACATTGGGCTGATAACACTTTCTCCATTGCGATATCAGTTAGTTGAAAAAACAACCCAAATCACCAGTTTGTTTGTTTAGTGACAAGAAGGCAGCTAAATATATGGCTGTTATTGTTCTAAAGCAGCATCGGAGTTGAAAAGAACATTAGAAATAGTTTATTTTACCTAAGAGATCAACGCCTTCTATAAATGCCTGCAGATAATTTTCGAACCTGGACTCCTCTTTTCTAAGTTAGTTACCTAAGGTGCATTTACATAGATCTCCAAAATAACTGCTTGCTCTTTAGCTACAGCTCACTTCCCACAGGCCAAACAGAAAATTATTCTTTACACTTGAGGGACTGCATTTGGATGAGTTGATGGTCTGCCTGAATGTTGCCTTTTAACTTGACTAGGCTGGATGGATAGCTGTAGGCTGATAAAATGCTCTCATTTCATTCCGGCTGTTGACTCCTCTTCTTTGCATCTCCTTTACCTTTTCTGTGCATGATGTTCTGTTTATTCCTGCCTGTACTTGAGTAGTCTCCCCTTTCCCACATTTAATTTAAGGCAAAAAGCAATAAGTTCAAACATCAAACACTGCAAAGAGAGCATCAGGCAACAGATAATTGTTTCCTGGAAAACCAGACCAAGAGCATGGTTTCAGAAAGGCCACCTTTTGTTAAGATCTTTCCAAACCACTATTTCTAGGATTGAAGGAAGGCTGGTCCTTGCCTCATAGACTCCTGGAGACTCAGTAATCAGATTAAATTGTGAACATCGCGCTCTGACAGCGTCACAGGTATGCAGGCATGCCCAGTCAGTGAAAATACTTTCTGGCATGTGGTAGAGGAAAGACTAAAGAAGCCAGCTCCTATAATTATGGGGTACACTTCATGTACAGATCCTTACACAGTCCACTCTTCACTCTACACAGAAACTCAGCTCAGAGAGAGGGTACAAGGCCTGAGAAACCCACCAGAAATCTCGTCACAATATTCTAACCAATATCCTTAATTTATGAAAATTTACCCTTTTAAAATTAAACCCCTTTCTTCCAGATCAACTGTTAGCAAATTGAAATAGAAACAATCATGTCCACAGAATCCAGTTAGAAAATCCACTACCACTGACATTTTCAGGCTTGAAGAAGTCTCCATGCAGCAGGCATCTGCTCGTGGCCAGTGCTGCTACCATTGCACTGTGTCTCTACAGAAGCTGCTAGTAGTCTGCATTTCTTGCTCTGACAGGATCTTCAGATTTCTTTGACTGATGATTTACTTGGCGCTAGCTCCTTATTCCCCTGTAAGTTTTAAATTTTTCTTTATGGTCTAGTTTGATTTTTCTTTACTCTGAAGTAACCAGTGGATTATTTGATCCTGCTTTTCTATCTTCTTCTTTCTTCCTCATTGCTGTAATATCTGTTGTGACTATAGAAAATTGAATTGAGTAAGTGCAATCTAAAGACATTTAGGAGGATTATTGTCATGGAAGCAATCTTATAAGTTACATGGTCCTGAACTTTCTTAAAGAATGATAGTAAGACTTTGAATTTGACTCAGGGTTCTGTGCAAATGCAGAGAACTGAGTAGAAGACTCCTGTAATTATTTGTTACAGACAGCACTGATGATGAAGAAAGTGATTTCACTCTATTACGATGAGATGGGAATGCTAGTTCTGAATCCCATTCATCTAGTATGGAGGTCATTAAAGCATGAATCATCAACTGAAATGATGGAACAAAATCTTCTGGACAGCTACAGGTGAAATATTTTTTTTTTTGTTCTGTTTGATTAGCTGGTAGCTGAGAGAAATTTGATAAAGCTGGCAGAAATGCAAACATCTTTGGTGAAGCGAAGAATGTTTCTAAAACCTATTTTTGGCAGAAAATGCTTTTTGTAATCAATAGAACTTAATAAATAAATCCATGTCTTTCCTAAGCTGTGCTTTTCTCAAATTCTTTCATTTAATGCTTTAGGCAGTGCAACCATGACGTGGCCTATTACTCGTGCACCAATATATTCACCCTTCCCCATGCTTTTCTCTAGTCTTACTTCATTCTTTTGCTGTCTTTTCTTCTTAAGATAACAATTAACAAAAAAATTATTAGTGGAAGGCATATGTACAAGTTAAATATTATTGAAGGTGTTGTAAGACTGCTTGTGGAATGTGTGTATGTCAATGAAAAAAGATGATCAATTTTTCCACTGCTGTTAGGAGTGATGTATTGAAAACAGACATTTGGTTCATGAGAGCCATGAGTTATCTTGTTGGACAGAAGATTTTCACAGATACATTGAAACTATATTAGATTACATGATGCTAGGAGGAAATACTGATAGTATTTAACAAATGAATTAAGAGAACACTTGGACTGATGAAACTGGTTAATTACCAGTTGTCACTTATTCTTAAATATTGACTGAAGCGTAGGAAAGACTTGTGGGTAACAGTTTATGGACACCTCAAAACAGAAGCACTTTGCGGGGTCTCAATAGGTGCCTTTACTTGTTAATTTATTTTCCTTAGGACAATAAACAATTCATTACATGAAAGTATTAAAAGAACAAAGGAGATTCTGGTTTTGTTAGAGAGAGAATATATCTTTCAGTGCTGCCACAGCAAGACAGTATTACTAAGATACTGGAATTTTGGTATCAATCAGGTATTCACTTAACAGCTTTTTATAGTTTACAGAGGATTGTCCTGACATGTCTCTGTGGGCTTTTAAAACAAAACTGAAAAACTCATTGGCAGATGACATGCTTCTGCTGTTCTGGCACATCTGACTACAAAGTTGTATATAAACATCCACCTTTTCAAAACAATAGGCTTTTTATTTCAAATTATGTATACCAGTGTCAACATTAGAATTATTCATGAGTAAAACCAAATGGTTGTACATGTGCATAGCCATACTCTACTGCCTGATTTTTATTTGGCTAAGCGCAGATGCGGGTGTGATACTGGCTACATGAGCACTGCATGTGGAAACAGGGAATTTCCTTGGTCTGTAAAACATACCCACCTGCAGTCTCTTCCCGTGATTGGAATAAGCTATATTGTTCATTTAACTGATTGTCATCCATGCTAGTATCTTTGTGAAACACTAGAAAGAAGGGAGATTGTAGATTTCAAATCCAGAAGCAGAAGGTAATCTTTGAATAACTAACTGGTTACTTGAAGTAACTGACAGACAACCTTGAAATTTAAAATACCTCATAGGCATCACTACATTCACATAAATACAAAAAGATGAAGAGGAATATAACAGAGCTTGCATTAATGTTGAACATTTCAGAAACTTTCTGACATCACCCACTGACAGTGAAGAAGATAAAGACACCAGAAAATGACATTTCCTGCCTAAGCTTTAGCGTTATAAATGAAATAGAAATACAGCAAAAAATTATAAATGTCTATAAAGAAAATAGAATCTGATATACAAACTGTCCCAGCAAAAAAATATTTTAAAAGCCAAAGTAGTAAAAATCCAAAGTGTATGTCTAATATTTCTTTAAAGCCTAATGATTTCTTTAAATAAAATATAGAAATTATTTAATTAAAGCTTTTTCATATTCTCAAAGCATAATGATGTCATTTATAAGATGAATAAACACTTTTGTTTTAAAAACTATAAAAAGTTTAACATTGGCATGACTGATTACTACGGAGACAGCTTAGTTAAAAGAGACCAGGGTTTGTAGGTTAACAGAGCTCCATTGCATTACTATGCCAGGATATAAACTCCCTTAAAAGTATGACCTACATGGTTCCCTTACCACTGCAATAGGATAATTGTCTATATCCTTAATAGTAAATTTATGTCATCACAGTAACTGTGATTCAATTGGTTTACACTTCTTTGAAATTGAAGACAAGGCTAGCATTGAATTAGCTGTCACAATCAAATGTTTGTGAAATGATAAAAGCACATGTTTTTAATTGCAAATAATGAATGCTGATTAGCATAAAGAAAAAAGCTTCACTGTGAAGCATTACAGACTCATTGAATAGTCACAGTGAGGTCACCACAGTCTCAATAGAGTGGTCATCTTGTAGCAAGACTGAAAAATAAACTTGATTATTCTTTGAGGTATTTTTTATTTGAGATGGTTTTCTTATAGCCTTCATTAATATCAAAAGAACAATTCAAATCCAAATATTTCTTGGACTGTGTTGTAATGTTAGAAAATAGAAACTTGATGGGGGACAAATTTAACATGGGCAATTTTTCAGAACTGCTTTGCAGCGTGAATATTTAACATCCATGCAATTACTTTTTCTATAAAAAGGCACATTGGAACATTTTAAATTATAATATTTAATGTTTTCTGTCTTCCCCATTTGGTTATCAATGAATTAACTAAGCTCTTCCATTACTGAGGCACTTCTTATATTTGGTTTCTTCTGATATAAATTATTTGATGGACTAAACATAGTAGGGACAAATGCATCATTTGCCACAGAATGGAAAAAAACCCAGAGCTTTATACTGTATCTATAGCATCTGTTCCAGCTGCTTATAAGAAGATTTTGTATTTTAAGGGTAGAGATGATCAAATATGAATTAATGTCTCTTTTTCTCTTGTTGCTTCTTTCTCATGTCTGATTATTTTGATTTCATATTTATATGGGCTTTCTTTTGTTACCGCTACTAAAATCAATGAGAGTTAATATTGTATGTTTTTATTTATAATGCAATGGTTAAAGAAAAAGAAGTCCTACAAGGTTAGGCAGCTGTCTGTAATAGGTGAATCATGAATACTGAGGATGGCACAATTCCTGCTCTGAGGAGTTAGAGGTTAGCTACAGTGGGTGGAAAGAGTAAGAGTGACCATGACAAAAAATAGAAGGAAGGAAATAACAAGGTAGTGTTAATTAGATCATGCAGTCAGCTATTTCTTGCACAGCATATTGATTACATGGACTATCCCCTAAGATAAACTGCGATTAAACACATTGCAGGGAGGTGAAATCCTTTCCAGATGAATGATAAAATCACCTCAAAGTTATAGTAAGAGTGCTTTTGTATTTACAGGGTGTTTTTTTTGTTGTGTTGGGTTTTTTTTTCATTCAGAAAATAATATATGCCCGAAGCATGTATTATCTGAACTCTCTTGACACCTAGTCCCATGTCTTTTTGAGGACAAATCTGTTACTGACATTTACAAGATTAGCATTAAAAAAAAAAAAAAAAAAAATCCTAGTACTCTTGTGGTACAATGTACAGCTATGAGAAACAATGCTGAAATATTTTTGTGAGGGAAAATTCACCTGTTCTCACATACGTGATTTCTCCAGAAAACCATTATGATTTACTCAAATATATTTGTTGTTCAGAATAATGTTGACAATTAACATGAATAACAACTGGCCTGGCTCTTGTTCATAAGCAATCATTTGTAGCTATCTCATGTAAAGAAATACATCTACCTTGATTACCTGGAAATGTCATGCAGCATATTCCTTTTGCTTGAACAGTTCAATATAACTCATGGAAAGAAATTTCCAGACTGATGATAAGACTCACATCATGTGGGCACCTGGATGATTCATTTAAGATGGACTCTTCTGAGTATAGCTTTCAGAAAAATGAGAGTTTACTGCTCCTAGTAGCTGGAGCCAAACTGAAAAAACAGGTAATAAATAAATAGATAGATAGATAGATAAGAGAGATCTGTGTAAAATGGTTTCTCCTGTCACCAGTCCCAACCTATGCTATATTACTAGCTGTTAGGACCAGAGTCTACCTTACAGAACAGAACTGCTCATTATCATTCTCCTGACTTATCCTCAGCATTTGTCAGGGTCACAGATCTACAAGATTAGTATTCTTACATCCCTTCCAAGTGAGTTTTGTCCAGAGTGTAAAACCCCAGTACGCTTGAAAACTTGACATAATGTGTTTCTGAAGGCACAGTGTTTTGAAAGGTACCTGGAGATAGCATCTAATGGGATTTACAAATAAAACTTCCAGTCTTTGTTTAACAGCAAAGAAACAGAAACATCAATAGAAAAGATCAACAATCTACAAACAACTGTGGCAGAAACTGTTTCAGTTGTAGATCTTTTCCATTAATGCTTATTTTCCTGTGCTATAGGCTTTAAGCACTTCCAGCATTTGCTCTTTGATTTACTGACCATGTTATTGACACTTTTCAAAGGTCTTTTCCACACTGCCTTATTTTTAGAATCACAAAACAATTTCTTTGTGCTAATGATATTTATAAACCTCTAAGAGATTTGATATGTGCACAGCATATTCATGATGTGTCTGCACACAGCTATTCAATTCTGAGTGAAAATGTTCTCTCGTCTTGTGTAGGAAATGTAAATTTTTTCTCAATAACTTAGACAATGGGTGGGATTAATTTTTCCTAATTTCCTAAACAACCAAAATTGTTGTTCAGTTAGGAACACAGGTCCAAATAACATGCATATATATGTGTGCACATAAATAAATAATATGATATATCCATATACACATGTATGGATATGCATGCCTCTGGAGAAGGTTAGTTTTGAAGAAATACAAAAGAAAAATGTTCAGAGAAATTATAGTTAACAGCAAAATTGAATGTAAACTCTAATTTGATCATCAGTGATACTCTTTATTAATGGAAGCATTACTTAATTATTTACTTTTATACAATAATTCTTAAACCAGCTCCAAAAGTCTGAGAATTGTTGTTCTTTATGCAGATGAAGAACTTTTCCTAAAGAGCCAACATTTTGTCATATAAAGGCTCCGTACAGGCTCCCACATCTTTAGGGAGGCAACTGCCTGCTCGTTTAAATCCTACAGCTCGAATTATGGAGTCATTCTGTGGTGACTTTGAGGTGATCTGACTCCTGAAAGAGTGTAAAAGTCACTATGAATGAGGGTTTCTACTAATCCATTTATATATTAATAGTCTGAGAATTTGAGGTCTTCTTTAAATGCCCGGATAGTATGTTACTTGGATGCCTGAGGTCGGGTTGATTGCACCCACTTTAGATGTCTACAATATAAATATCTACTTTTAAGGTAGTTTTCTGTACTCCTTGTATAGTTGGTGGAGAGAAACAAGGACTTTCATGATAGAAATTATCTAAAGTAGATGTCTGCATTAGGTCAGGTGAAGCCTATTCTAGATTTCTGGGCATACTCGCTTTCTTTCTCCCCTAAACTTCCTGCTCAGACTTGCAGTAGATACTTCAATTCTCCAGGTTTAGGCAGAAGATCAAGGGCTTCATATTCAAGTAAACCAGCTGAATTTAATATCTTCTTTGTCCATCAGTGCCTGATCTTTGCCATCATTGGTATTTCTAAGGTGAATTCTATCAATGCATGTTTCTTCAGGAATTATTCTGTCCATCACTGTCCTGATTACAAAAGCAATTCTAACACAACCAATTACACTATCTCTTACTTACTGTAAAATGATCAGAAACTTGGACAAATTGTGGAGAATGTCTGATATAAACTGCACACTTTGATGTTGCCTGTAAAAACTGAAGGGTAAAATGGATTTTGAAGGTGTCTCTTCAGCTTTATTGTATTACTAATGTGAGGCTATACAGTTAATACATACAGTAATAAATCAAAGCTACTAGGAATTGCTAACCAAATAGAATTTATTCTGCACATCGTTACGTATTGATGTATATAAATGAAAAATAAAAAACACAATTTCAAAAGGCAAGGAAAAGCAATCAAATATTCAAGAAAAAATTTATGGTGTCTCCTATTACTATTCAAATGGGAAAAAGGCTTCTCTCTTAGGGAAAGCTGAGCTGTTTCTAGCTTTATTCTTTTAAAAAACACTGCTATAAGTTAGGGAAAAGTGTATAACTTAAATATATGAACAAGATTGCCATTTATGTCAAAACCCACAAACATTATGTACCACATACATTGCCTAGGTACTGGTTAGAAAGCACTTCTTATTTCAACTGAAAATAACAATACTATCATTATAGAAGTTCTTGAATCACTGGCATTTGCAGCTTACTGTCTAATCCTGCCTGCAGTGTAGATAAATGTAAACAAATTCTCTTCAGAGATGAATATTCAAGCAATAAATAGGTGAAGTTCATTTTTTTTTTTTTTCTTTTTGACATTCATGTCTCCAGACTGATTAGGACAAGTACACAACTTTGATTCTTTGTGTGTGTTAGATAATGACCAAGGGATGAACGAAATCTCAGCAAGCAGCAGGATATGGGTAATTTTCTGAACATTTTTTTTCTAAGTCTGTTTTCAGTGGAATGTGGTTTTCATTTAGTAATCACTGTAACAAGGAGACATGAGAAATGGGAGTAGTATTTGATTTGATAAGTTTGAATGATTCTCAGTAACTAATATAACAAAATATTTTTCTTGCTTGAAAACAGTTTCCCTTTTTGAGGAAAAAGAATAATAGTCCATCTTTATTTTTCAGCTGCAGGGGAAGACAACAAACTACGATATGATGGGTGAGATATGTGTGGGGCACTCCTATCATATATTACTATTTTTGTTCAGATGTTGCAAATTACTGGGGTTGTGCCACTGCTGACTAAGGTTTATCAATAATCTGACCTGAGAAGATCAGCACAAGAAACATTTAAAACTACATTGAAATTTAACCCTCACATCAGGCCCTATTACATAGTCAGGATTGTAAACCTCAGAGGTAAACGCAGAATTCACCTTGTCTTTTTTTTTTTTTTTTTTTTTAATCTATCTAAAAGCAGTTTTCCAATTGAAATAATTGTCTGGAGACATGGAGACGATTAGTGGAGTGAAATAAATGTACCCAGAGAGTACTTCATTCCAAGCAATGTAGAAAGGCATCATGAAACAGGATCTCTATAAAGTACCTATTTCTATTATGCTGCCTCCTCTATTTACTAAGGAGGCAGCATATGGTGATTATCAGATTAGACAGATAATGTCTAGATGTGTAAATTTAGGCAAGACAAATATTATTGTAAGTGACTTCACATAATTTTAAGATTTTGAGGGATATCTGTAGCTTTTTGCTCAAACATTCAATTTTAATATAGTCATTTTGGTTCTTGATATTTGAATCAAAGCACTTGCATTTTCTTACTAGAATTTTATATCTCTCCACTGCAGTATCTTAAGGTTTTTTGGCACTGCCTTTTAATAGTTTACATTTCTTTTATTTTAGAAAACAGCTTAAGTAATCTGAAACTGAGAACTTCATTGTACTGTGGGTAAATTTGACAAATGTGATTGAGTGTTATTCATTGCTGTTTATTAGACTATGGGAGGACTTAACATATGCTAGATACTCTCCAGCTACCAAAGTAAAGATAAGCCTCGGTTCTGGCCCTCTTACTAGCCTACACAAGGGAAGACTGCGTGATCAGAAAGGATGACATGAAGATTTTATCATTTTTTCATTTGAACAATTATTGATAGTTTATTTGATTAGATTTTATGGATGGCTTTATGATAGACATTGTAAAAGAAGGTCTTATAGAGGAATTTGAATTAGTGGTGAAGTTATGCTCACGGGCCACTGCCATAGGTGCCATCTCTATAGGAACTTCTGGAAGAATCACAGAAGTAGTTATGGGAGGAGACAAATAGGAAACCAAGCTCTTGGGCTGGCAGAGGCAGAAGGTCACTAGTGTAGGACACACACCACATTCTCCAGGTTCACAAGCACACGCACATTCACGGCACCCCTGAGCACCAGCATGGCCCCTCTGCCCACCCGGCACCTCTGCCTGGATCACGGCCCCCCTTACCCGCCCCACGGGTCCCCAACTCACTGGCTGGTCCCGCTGGATGCTCGCTGCACACACGCAGCCCTCACACACTCGTCCTACAGGCACCCCACACTTGGGGACTGGGGTGACTGGTCACAAGGCTCAGCCAGACAAGTGCACTGATCCGCCCCAGTTTACACGTGACCACCCCTTCTATACCCTTTCTGTCTATTGCCCTTCCTTCTTCCTCCCCAATCCCCTTCTGCTAAACGTTTCTTAATACATTTTGTATAGTCTCACAGGCCCAGCCTCAAATGTCCCAAATCTCATGTTCCCTTTGTTTCCCCCTTTTTATGAAGTCCAGGTTGGCGCTTTCTAAAGCTGTGCCTGGAGTTTCCTAATGACCCATCAGTTAGTGACTGGAAGCTTTTGGTCTTTGGCATTGTTTCCATTATCCCTTGCGTATCAGGTCCGTGTCTCTGTGCTCTTGTTTATTACTTCCCCCTTTACTTATTATCCCTCTTGCACTGAAAAGGTGCAGATAAGGGGCAGATCAGATGATAATCTGAATGATACAGGTGCTCTCACACTCCACATACCACATGAAGGAGATTATCTAGCTCAGGTATGGACATATAGCTGTTTTAGAGATCTGAAGTTAGATGGGGTGAGGGCCAAATTTTAAATGCAGGTTCACTTAAAAAATGAATTTCAGGCATCTGGTTCTCCAGATCTAGAACTCAGGAGTGGCATCTTGGTACATCGTATCACATAAAATGTGAATGTAAATTGTAGGTAGATCTGAAGTCCTGCATGTAAACACCATTTTGTCACTTCATGTTGACATGAAAGTGAGTGTGAGGGACACAACCAGAGTATTCCACCACACTAATCCCCATTACCCTTGCCCAGTGTAAGACCCCCAAATCGCAAGTTCATTTTCAGGGATTTTCAAGTTTTGTCAGATTTGATTTTAACTTTGTACCTTTAGTTTTTCATGCTTTGGTGACTGTTTTCTGCTTACATCTGCATTCAGAGAAGAACTTCTTTTTAAATTAACCTCTCTCTCTTAGGGAAAAAAAAAGAAAAAAAAAAGTAGCAGCATCTGATTGTAAAGGAATACTCAGCATGTCTCTAGACTTGGGCAGAGTGGATTTCAACCCATAGCAAATTGTGTTTTAAATAAAAAGTATGCTGGTCCAGGAAGTATAGAACTGAATCCTGGTCAGAATTGCTTTGGTTGCTTCAGAAACTTTTGCATTTTCATGTAGCATTGGAAAAAAATTGTAAAAACAGTAGTAGAATCCAGTGAGTTACTGAATGACATAATTGGGTTACTCACTCTTCCCTTGTCCCTGTGAATCTGCCAGGGAGCTGCAGAAGTCAGGTTGCATTACAAGGCGGGACAAGCTGAGACTCTGTCCTGTGGGGTCTTAGCATGGTGGGCAGAGCCTGGAGCTGGTTACATGGTCCATAGATAGCCCCCAACATGGCAGGTGATGAACCAGGTCCAAGGTGCAACCATGGGATCCAGTCAAGAGCAGAAAGAGCTGGTGCCACAGTTAGGGCTGGAGACAGGTACACCTACACTGTAGCTCAGGCCAGGTTTGGATGCCCAGGCCTGGGCTTGTATGTCACCCCTGGGTCCATGGACAGGGGTGGGGAGAGATCCTGGGGAGGCTGAGCAGGACCACGAAGGCCTGGTAGTATCCTGACTGAATCTGTGATGACTTTCTGCAGAGTTGCTCAGTTTCAACAGTATGAATGGACAATGGTATGGTCCCAACGTAGCTGAAGGTCTGATGAATAAAGCAGTCTTTTATGAAGTGGGCAACACATCTTGAATTTCTTCATAATGAGAGGATTAATGTGTTTCAAATTCTTAAGCTAAACCCTGCATCCAAAGCGTTTTTTGGGGGTTGGGATTTGGTATGTAGCCTAATTTGTCTACCCATCTTTCTGGAAGTGTTAGAGAAACCTTCTCTTTTCCTATCTGTGCTGGTTCCTGGTGGCTTTTCAGCCAAGTGGCAACTTCTTGATGTGTCTATTTTCCCACTACAGTGGACTGGAAGAGGTAGGTGCCTCCAAAGAGGATTCAGGCTGATGAAGTTAGGCACCAATCATTCTCTGTTGTTTGTCAAGGCGGCTTAGGAGATTTTCTTTACTGGAGCTAACTACTAACCTGTCATGATTTGTGACATCCATGTTGAACGGTCAGAATCTGTTCCAAATTCTACAACTTCCTTCAGTTTCTTACAATTGTTAAATAATGAATAAAGTTTATTTGGAAGGTTGTCTGTCTTGTCTGTACAGATGTTTTTTTTCTTTTTAGAAAACTCCCTTTGGTTTCCAGTAGCCCACCCCTTTTCTGTCTTATTCCTGATCCTTCCAAACCAGTCATATTATTTTTCTATTACATTGCTCTGCTCTATGAAAGAACATACTCTTCTTTCTCTACTTTCTCTTCTCTTCAGAAAAATGAGCTGCTAAGACAAGATATTTGTTCATAGCTGTTCCAAAACTGTCTTCATTGAAATCAATGGTAAAACTGCTATGTAAGTTCCGTGGAGCCAGAGTGTCATCTATCATTTCATATGTCATTCAGCTTGACAAATTACACCATTTTATTTCCTACAATGTTTCTTTTCTGTTCAAAACGATTTAAGGACTTCTTTAAATATTTTGAATAAATGAAAGTCCTGGAATACTGTTTTGTCAGTTTTCAGAAATGGTAGGAGGAAAACTGAGACCATATTAAAAATCAGAATGGGCTGAACATAAAGGCATTTTCCCCCTGCAAATGGAAGCAAAATTTAGGGCAAAGCACACATTTTAACTACTGTTTCCTAAACAGGATAAACAGTCATGATTAGACTACTCCACTATGGGGAAACACAAACTCCAGGCTCAAAAAGACAGATCCTCTAGTAAGCTTTTACTAGCACTTACCCTATGTATTGGTCAGACATCATAGAAAAATAACAATTTTGTCACAGATTTTCAGCAGACTGTTGCCCATGAGCATAAGTGCACAGCAGGACAGAATAGCCAGCTCTGTGATGCAAGTCTCTGTTATGCTGAAGGAAACAAATGCTGGACAGGTATACTGTGTGGGGCTTAGCTGCCTACCAGGGTTAAACCATGGCAGTCCTTTTTGGTGCCCAACATGAGACTCGAAGGGCTCGAGATAACGACAGATTTGATTGGAGTGTGCTAGACCAAATTTATAGCTATCATAGCTATTTATCTACTAATTAGCAGGCTCCTGTACTTGCCACAGGGCTTGCTTGTCTTACTATATATGAGAATCTAGTGCTTGTTAGTGCTTTTTGCATTTGCTGTTTGCGGTACTCTTTCTCATTTTACTCTGCTGCACCTGGTAAAGGAATTACTATAGCAGGAACACCTTGCCGCTAGTTAGACTAGGGACAAGGGGGTGAGCTCACTACAATGTTAAACCCAAAGGGACCAGGGGTCGAGATTATAATGGATATACCTTTAAATTGTTGTAACCCGTGATTTGAGTTGCATGTTATAGGAAGTACTATAGCAGGAACTACCTGAACCGATGGAGGATGAGCATCACAGGAAGCAGTACAAGTGCAGTAGTGACCCGACCTGAGCTCAGAGGGTGGTGGGTGGTTAATGAGGACGTATTGGATATCACTTTACCTGTTAAACTGTCTTTATCTCAACTCATAAGTTTTTGCACTTTTACCCTTCCAATTCTCTCCTCCATCCCACTGTCAGGAAGTGACTGAGTGGCTGTGTGGGGCTGAACTTCCTACCCAGATTAAACCGCAAGAATAGGGAAGAGCTGAACTCTGTTATACCTATCCTGCACTGATGAAGAGTCCACAGTGATACAGTCAAGAACTATCCAAGAGAAGCCAGTTAGATCATTTATGCAGCTGGCCAACACCCAATTTCTGTGATCCATGGTACTCTGATGTGGGAGATAATCTTGCCAACAAATTCCCGAGCAAATACATTGGCAGCTGAACAGCAAACATTTACAGTTTCACTGAATTCCCAGTTTGTAACTCTAACTAGTAAAAGAAGAAACATACAGCCAGAGATTCAATTTTTTGTATGCAACTGTGTTAAACTACTGTTTTTAACATGGTGCTTTGCAGAATTTTTAGCAGTTGGTACTGCACAGTACGAACCAATACAATATTAAATGAATATGCAAAGAAAGATGAATTCATTATAAACTATTTATATATTCCCAACCTTTTAAATGTACTATCAGTACACATTTTATTCACATTCATCCCTTCTAAAAGAGCCCTGAGACAATTTCTGCTCATTTGTAAAGACATATACTCACTTAGTCAACTGTTGTGACTTCTTTTGAAGTAATGGTAGTGTTTCATTAGCAGCTAATTTCTTTAGACCTAGAATTACTCAAGAGATGATTATATAAAAGTCAGACTCCCTCAAGGAATTGTTGAAAGACAGTGGGTTGCCAATTAACCCTCTACTCTCAGGCCTCCTCTTTTATCTTGAAATGAAAACAGTAAGACTATCCTCTACTTCACTGAATACCGCACTCAGTGTAGAGATATTCCTGGTACCTCCATGAGCCAATAACACAAGTGACAGCAGTGTAAAACAGAAATTCATCTCACCTCGCTGAATGTATGCGATGTAAATACCTGTTTCTGGATATCTGTATCCTGCACTCCTTTTATAGTAGTCAGTGGAGAGAAACAGGCACTTATAGAACATTGTTATACAGCTGAATTAAAGAAGTTCAAGGAGAAAGACTGAGTACTAATCAGCCCTAAAATTTTGTTTTCTGTTTTTGCTTTGAACTTCTTCCTCTAACTCTCTCCTGCACAACTCTGCTATGTAAGGAGTGAACCCTAAGAGTGTTGATATGGATTGCTTGATGTCAGTCAGGATCAGTACCCAGCTTTTTATTCAACAGTAAAAACATAGCCATAGACTGGAATTAATCTTATCCTACAGCAGATGCTTAAATAATAGGTAAGAGGGTTCACTATAAATGTGTCTCTTTATCACCTTTTCTCTCCTGTATGGTCATACAGGACCATAGAGTGACATTACACATTTCCAGATGTGAAAAAGTCTCATAAGGACTTACAAGCACGCACTGAGGAACAGTTCCCTTTTTCGTCGGTTTCTCCAGTTAAACCCTATTTTGTTTCTTCTTTTAGTGTCTAACTTCATTTCCTAAGTAGGTTAATATTAGCATGCTCTTTATCTAGTTGTTTGTATCGAAACATCTTTATTTAGGATGGGAAAAATCTAGACTAAACAGGATAATGCTTTTCACTGCTATTTTTTTATTTTATTAAAGTTTTCTATCAGACTAGCAAGTTTTTGTGTGCAATGTCCAACTGTCTTTTGCTGTTGTAGTAGTATTCATGCTCTCCTTTACAAAAGGTTAAGTATAATTTACAAAAACTTAAAGCCAATGTGAGGAGGGACTGAACGAGGTATACAGGCATGTATACAGACATGTATGAGCACAAGTGTGAGTGTGAGGATGGACATTAAAAATTCTCAAGACCTAAGGCCCATTCTTAAATTCAGAAAGTGTATTCCATTTAAAGAGTAAGGTGAACTGCAATACTTCAGGGATACGACAGAAATATTTGCTGAGAATTCTTATAAGAAGTATCCTTCATATCTCTTACACTGTAGATGCTTAATGTTAACTGCAATAAATCCCACCCACTCTCTTCAGCTCCAAAGGAAACACTGTTTTAAATAAACACTTATTTAATACCAGTCTTTAATTCATTCAGAAGTATGCAGCTCAGCTTGCGTAGTCTTGTCTGCAAAAGATAATTACGAGGATGTGAATCACTGTTTTCAGCTGAGTCAACCACCCAAACTAATAAGCCTTTTAAGACATTCTCATGAGCAGGTTTTTAATATCTGAAGACAATGAATAGATCTGTAGCATTTCAGTCAGATGAGCAAAACTGTAGCAGCTTTGCACAGCATTTATTTTGTGGTTTTGTATTAAGAAGACAACCTTGATCGTCTGTTCCAGCTATGCTGAGTTTGTTATGAGACCAGAATGGGAAGAACAGTATTGACTAATGAGACTTTGAAATTCTTTCATGCTTTTCTGAACTTGTAAATACCCCAGTCAGCTATGACCTATCATGAATTAAATTAACCTCAGGTCTATCAGAAAAATCCTGTCCAGTTTGTTTGTCCCTGGAAGAGCACTCTGTGCTAGATACTGTGAGCTATGACATAGGAGCTTATGAACAGAGGGAAATTTTCTCTAATTTTGGGCTGCTTTGTGGTAACAGAGTAGCAAGAAGCAGAGTCCCAGATGAGACCTATTAGAGCCTCATAATACGGACATTCACATCAGATAATCTGTTCCAGTGCAAATAACTAGTGCCATTGTCAAGAATATTTTAAACAGATTTCAGGAAATTAACTTCCTTTTATACTCTGCAAAAGTGGTTTTCTTACTTGAGTGGTAAAGAGTTAGGCATGTACTGCTCATGATATACTTATTTTGTGAATTCATGAAGGATTTCAGGGTTATTAATCTGTCTGTGCTCACAGGCAATAAGTTCACTACAAAAACAAAACAAAAACAGCTTCTCAAGTTATGCCCCAAATACACTTCTGAGCTGCCCATCTGCAGGAGCACCCTCACTACTGAAGTTAGGAAAAACCTACTTTAATTTGTCTATATAGCTTGAAGGTTAATAAGAGATAAATCTGACTGATATAAATAATGGTTCACTAGAAAAGTGTCACAAACATGTCATGAACATGTCATGGCTACCACAATAAGTCCTGGCCTAATTGCAAACCTATGATTTTGGGAGGGAGAAAAAAAGCAGCAAGCTAGGATTTATTCCATATCATAGCACAAATGGTATGTGTCTGAAAAATGTCCATGAAAAAGCGATCCACAAGTCCCTAGTAATTGAATGGGGCCAGCTGGGCCAGGTAGTAAGGCACTTGCTATGGACGGATACAATCTGATTTCAGGTTCTTTCACTAATCTAGAGAAGGAATTTGAAACCTTTGGGCATGCACTATTCAGAATAGAGTTCTGCTCAGCTGCTTCCAGGAGAGCTCCTCAGCATTGTTTATATAATTAAATAATCACTGAACCAGAAAGAAATAGAAGGAAGCCGGGGTTTAAAACTTGGTGGTTAGTATGTGCAATCAGAGTGTGAGAGAAGTAGAGTAGACTTTCTCTGAGTTCAAATCTGTTTCCAGAGAACAAAACTGAACTGGAGTCTTCTGTACTATCAGAAAGTTACTGCTTTTGCTTTTCATCGTGCTTTGTGAAACGGAAACTTTCTGACAGAGAATTTCTTAAATAAATTCCTTACTTGTTTGACTCTCAAGCAACCTTAAGCACTCAAATGTATTAAAGTATGCTTTAACCCAGTGCTTAGGATTCTTCCAAGGAGACTAGTGCTCCAAAGGTGTATACTATTTTTATTTATTGCTGTATAATGCGTGCTTTATGATTTTGAGCCGAATGCATCATATCTGGAGCACTTCCCCAGACATTGCGAAAGATTCTTGGGCATATTTATGAATAAATATTCACTGCCAAATGAAAATGTGATAGAGATGGAGCTTGAGTACTAGAACCCTGATCCCCACACTGCCTTATTGCTACCTTAGTCCTTGACTGTCTTGGACCCTTCCAACTAGCTGTTTCCTACAGAGATGTAGGAAGCGTGTATGCTCCATGTATAGATGGAGCAAGCACTAGGCAGTGTGTCTGTGAGCCTACCTGTGGCATTCAGTGGTACTTGCATCAATTGCTGGCTCTCCTTTAATTAGTATAACCAAAACCTTTAAATCTTCTTTGAAGATGTGTATTGGTAAATTGGTGAAGATTTATGAAAACCACTTAATACTCACAGCAAGAATAGTTATTGAAGATTGGATGTAAGGGGCCTAAACCCTAGAGAAAAAGCCAGAAGACTCATCTTTTAATATTTAATCATCTCTATTAGCATATGTTTTCATTGCTTCTCAATGCAGGCTTTGTTTAGAAACTTACTAAGTTCTTTTTAAAGATCTCTTATGTGCTTTAGTTCAATAGCTCATTTTTCAGTCAGTCTTTCTACTTTTCTTTTGAGAGGATTCTCTAATTATAGAATGAGTCGAATTTTTGTGATCTTTGTGAGTATGGTGAGGACATTGCTTGAATCAATTTTAGAGTTCTTGTGATCATATTAAAAGACTTCATTTAAATCACTGGTCAATGTAAGATAGATTTAGCTCTAATTTTTCAATGATGACTATTCAGAAGCACTTGCATATCATAGCATGTCATCTTCAGCAAGGTCCCAATCTATCTGAACAGGGATAAAATTATTTCTTAAATTAAAGCAAAGCACATATGTAGCTATCAAGCCATATTTTCTTACAACTCCAAATAGATGTTACTGAGAGCAAGCTTTTTTGTTCTGAAGTATCTTTACTGGAAGAGAAGTAAACACTTTCACGCTGGAGAGTTCTTAGAGCTGGGTAATTTACTGTTCACATGCTACTTACCCATCTCTAGTAGGTTAGAGAGTTCAGACTATTAGTACTTGTTGTCTATGAAAGATTTAAGAGAAGGCAGAGATTGCAAGTAGAAGGTTTATTTTCCCTTGTCTCAGAAGTCAAGTGTAGTCATTTTTGCTTGATTTTTCTCTAACATACTTGTAAATGTTTTAATTTGAGTCTGATTATGAGACAGAGAACATCACAGCCCTTACTTCATCCCTGACTTTGGGCAAAAACCCAAGCTATTTGAAAATAATTAACTCACAAGCTTCAAACATGCCCAAAAGATTTCCCTGAAGAATACACATCTGAGACCTGTCAGGTTCTTCTGTGCCTTTGCACTACTGCAGTAGTTCCTTACCTAGTTATCTCAGAATTTCCCCTTTGTAAAAATGTCGACAATATAAATGAAAATACATTTTCCTGTGCAAATCTTTGCTTCCTAGGAGATAAGATAATCAGAATGCAAGGGTGATTTAAATTTGCACAAGCACACAGATGCTCTGCAGAGCTGCTTTAGCAGTGTTATGATGCACTTCAGGAGCTTTCTTAACTGTTTTTCTTGAGGTGAAATACATTGATGGTATTTTTCTAAGCTATAACTGCTGCAGCTATCTTCTGCAAATTACAAACACTTTTTAAAAACTTCTGTTAGAGTTTATTTCAGCACTCTGTGTGGGTAGCCTATTCAATGGCCTGTGGTCAAATATTAAGTACTAGAAAGTAGAATGCTTTTACCTGTACTTTCCGAGACTGAAATCAGGGAAAGTATGCATTTACATTCACCTCAAAAATATGAACTGTCTTGAGGACTGAGCTCTGATTTCTCATCAGCTTTTGTTTGCAGCCCCAGAAAACAATCTGAGACAGAAGAGCATTGGGATGACCTGTGTTCCCTAATTTCACAGATTTTGATATACAGGAGTGCATTGTCATAGATGTAGAGTAAGGAAGTATTTCAAAGCACTGCATACCCACTAGGATACCAACGCAGGTTCACTTATTCTGCATCCACACATTTTCAGTCTTAGCAGAAGTGTGGCATAACTTCAGCAGAACAGAGCATTCTGACACAGGAGAGGTTTTTTGCGTTTTGGGTTTTTGGTTTTTTTGGCTGGTGGCTAGAACAGTGTTCTGGGAAGACAAAGTTGTACAGGCAAATCCGCTTAGGTTCAATTATGCCTAAAATTCTGAGCAAATGCCCTAATTAGAGCATTATTCTGTAGAAGATGGGTACCCCAGCTAGGTTTTGATCTAGTGTCATGTGGTAGGGACACTCTGCATGTACATAGCCAGTTGAGTCCTTTATGGAGTCTAGGCATAGGGATACGCTTTTTTCTGGATCCCAAAAGGGCTTTGGTAAGATGAATGTGTCTCGACACTCAGCTCAGATAAACTGACAGTGCTTCCAAAGATGTGCAGTATCAGTACTTCATATCCTTAAGGGAACTTGTGCCAATAGTTTTATGGAACTTGAGCACAAGATCAGAATTATTTCTGGCACAGTGCTATACTTAGGCTTCCAAGCTGAGTTTAAGGTGCATACTGAGCACTTGCCTTCTCTCTCTCGAAATATGGATATTTCTGCACTGTTAAATAAAAAAGGGTCAGAAGGGAATTCAAGGACTAGATGCAAAAAAGTTCAGGGAAGGGCTGCAACCCCATCTCTCGCATGTTGTCTTTGGAGATTGGTTCTCAGTTAAGTACATTCTGGTGTGAAGCCATAAATAGGGATTTAGCCGTTTAATTTTGTCCATTCAGTACCTGAATCCTGAAATAACACTGTAATGGCAACTACGTTATTACACTAAGATTCTGTTGGCTTAGAGTTTATCTAGCATGCTGTAAGTTTGTGTTGACAGTTGTTCACATACTTTGATGCATTATTAGACTTTTTCGACTTCTTCTTGTGTGACAAGTAATATTATTTTAATTGTATGCCCAGGAAAATGATTATAGTATAACAACAAAGTATGCTTCAAGTCATTTTTTACTGAAAGCAAGTATCTTGTTTAACAATTAGACTTTGCATGGTTTGCACGAGTTTCTATAAGCAGTACTTTAGAAGAATTTGTTTTCTTATTCAGTGATTTTATAACTTCAGTAAAAGTTAATCTATAAAGTATAAAATGGATGTGTTTACTCTAAATGTATTGTACTTATTTACAGGTATTCCTGCAAAGTTAATGACCATGACAGTCATAATTTTATCTCTCCAAATTGATTATTTATGCTGTAGCTGAAAGAAAAGTAACTTAGCGGGACTATAATTCTTAGAACTCAAACTATACCAAACGTCAATGTGTTTTATTTTTGCGTGAAACATGTTTACCTTTTGATGCAGCAAAATATTCATGACAGCATTCTAGCATGTTCCAAAATGATTGCCTTGAGATTTTCACTGTTGAAAACTGACAAGTTATCTGAGGAGCTAGTCTGTGCACTGTTCCATCAACACTTGCAAATTAATTGAGAAAGGATGGTTACAAATTTTTGTTTTGCATGTGGAATTTAAGTAAGTCAAAAACCACAATACAAGCAGATCATACAACCTTGTATTTGTTATTTAACACTTTATGGTTTTCTGTAAACTGTACTTGAATGGATCAACAATACAGTTTTGGTTGTATGACTCATTGTATCTGAGAACACGGATTGATGGTGGAAAAGCATATACAAGATCCACAGAAGTACATAAATTAGGAATATTATGTAATTTATAATGAGGGATAGTTGACAGATGGGGACCTATCCTGGGATTCATATCTCTAGCACACATTATTTCTCTTAGATGCCTATAATTAAAGAGTGTAATTTGGCTTTGAGATGACATACCTTTCAGTGGTGGCTACTACTTGAGATCCCTCTCATGGTAGGATCATAATATATGTATATAAAATTCAAAATAAATGCTCTGATCCGTCAAGGAATTGCACTTAACTCTCCCCAAGAACTAAATAGCAGGACTTGTATGGATAACAAATGCACTGTCAAGGCAATGCCAGAGCAAAGACACATGTCTTACATCTGTCCTTGAAAGTTACAACTCTCATATTCTTTTAGACCTCTGAATGGAACAATTCAGAATTAACAGTAAAACACAAAAAA
This sequence comes from Gymnogyps californianus, assembly GCF_018139145.2. Lineage (NCBI taxonomy): Eukaryota > Metazoa > Chordata > Aves > Accipitriformes > Cathartidae > Gymnogyps > Gymnogyps californianus. Next base: position 38,370,091 of record NC_059471.1, read on the forward strand.
TAACTGCCAATATATGACAGATTTTTTTATGACAATAATTGAAATCTGTCCCCTGACTCAACTGTTGCAAAAGGCACATTGTGTCAGAGATCACCTGTAAGATAAATAAAACTCTAAACGGCCTAGACCAGTTTTCACCTGAAATTGCACTCAGTACTCATCATGGTATTCAGAACATCATGATTGATTCAGATGTCTATTTACCCCATAGAAATGGTGACAGCTAGACTCTGCTAGAGAATTAAAATGCCTTTCAATATTCCAATAGATTTCTAACTAAAAGGCAGTCTGACTTTATTAAGAATACTTGTTACAAGACAGAAAATCTTGATACATTCTGTTTCATTTAAGTTTTTTATGTTGTTTCAAGAAGTGATGATTATGGTGCATGAACAATATTCAATCACAAAGAAATTCACTCAACATATTAATTACAAGAATAAAGAACATTTACAACATTCATGAAAGAAGAGAGAGCAGTAGATAAAGACAACCTCTATTACTGAAAATGTTAACTCAGAGTTTCATGTATATTGAGAACTAGCCCCAAACTAGAAATGAAGGAAAATGCTGAAGGATGATGCTTTCAGATAGGTACAGTGGTACAGAAGAAGAGTCATTAATCAGCTTTAGGATATTTAGCATTTAAAGCCTTTATAGGTGATCTTGAAAGACACTAAATGTCGTGCCATCAAAATAGTGTATGATGAAAATTTGCAAACTTTATTGAAAATGATGAAGGAATACCCAGGGACATAAATTGGAAATACAAACAATGAAAAAAAGAGATCTGACATCATTCTTCAGATATTCAGTGTCTATCTATCTGAAGCTTTTGGATGGACTTGACTGGCAATGATCTTTGAATGGCACCTTTCTCAGCTCTGTTCTGATACATATTAAAAGAAATGACAACATGCTCAGTTGAGACGTGAACCTATAAGAGGATGCAATGGACACTATCTAAATTGTCTTCTAAACATCACATTTTCTCTCTAATGCTCAAAGCATGTTCAAGAAACTCTATAGGATGTTCTGAAACCATCTTGTTAGTTATTTTGCTTTGATTAAAGATTGCCAAATAGGACTGATTAGATTGGTACAGACTCTTTGAAGGTGGGTGGATAGAAACAAAAGAAATAGAAAATGAGTAGGAAGCAATTAAATGAATATTTGTAAAAACTGACCTTTACCAGCAGGTAGGTAAATTGACTTTTGAGGCAACAGAAAGCTGGAAGCTAACTAACAGTAATAATTAATAAAGCACTGTAATTTCTTCATGAGTTGCTGATCTTTAAAGAATAACAATAATTTAAAATATAACTGTGTAATAATTATAATTAATTACAACTCTGTAACAGGATAAACAGTTTTTAGGGTAGGTAAACCAGTTATTTTTTAAATGCTTGTGATTGTTTTTCTAACATTCTTACCATGGAATGTTTTACAGTTTATCTTAATACCTTACTCAGTGCATTGCATGGTTGATCATTTGTTTGAGCTTCCTCTAAAATCAATAGCGTTCCTTAAAAGATGCCAAGACCCATCTATGCAGAACTGATTAGAAGGGCAGGCCTTAGCTTACAGCTAATTGGACATACATGCCAATTTTTTATTTTGTTTTACTTCCATTTATGTCAACAACAGCAGTAAAGGACCTTTTGTTACATTTACAGAGTATTTATTTTAAACCAATTAAATTAAAACATTCCTCTGGTTTAAATTAAATCTGGATATTAAAATAATTTCACTGCAGACTCTATCCAAATGAATACTAAATCCAGAATTTAGTCTAACAAGGAAGTATAGTCATAATAAACCTAAATACACATGGCAAATAACTGGGCTTCAGATGCTATTTAAATAACATTTTGTTTATGGATGATAAAAGAATTGCATCTGAGATTTCCACTAGCTACCTTCCTCAGATGTTCACCAAATGAACATATGGAATAAGTGTTACTGAAAACCTCTAGCCTGCCAAGAAAACTGGATGAATTAAGACTTGGTTAAGGATCAGCACTTTTAATTAGGTTTGGGGTTTTTTTGGCAGAGGAGCTATTAGGTTTTATATTTATCAGTGTAGTTACCATATACAGTCACTGTTAGTCTGCATACTAAACCTCCCTGTAAAATTTTTGTGGAAAAAAATTAGCCATATTTACACAGAAAACGTATCTGTAAACAATAAAGCTTCTATCTCATTAGCTTCCTCCCCTGTCCTTCTCAGACATGCCCAAAGGCATCTGTTTATTTCATGGCCTTGAAAATTTCAGCTAAAGGAAGAAGGCTTAGCTTAGGTGTCCAATAAAGGTGCAAATGTGCATGTAGAAATGGTAGACTTGGCAGTAAATGGACTACAGTTGGTATCATGGCTTCCTTTCATTCTCAGTGATAAACTGCTATTTATTTTTTTCTTGGTGTATATAACCCAGAAATGGGCAAAAGATTTCTATTGTGTTTTTCCCCCAAACATGCTCTTGTACTGAATTTTTTATGCCAGCCTCGAATAAGTTTTTAAATGTGTTATGAACCCTTGAAAACTTGATTTGTAGTGAAAGGTGTTATATTTTTACCCATAGCAGCATGCTATCTTGGTTCCTTTTAAACCTCTTAAGGTTAACGCAGCTTTTGAATTATTTTATTGCATAAAAAATATCAAAAGTGTCTAATCCTTTGGTTATTGCCCAAATAAAACAGATTAAAGATATTGATTCTTCACTGCTTACACCTTATTTTAGCATGTTATTATATGAAACAGATAAGAAATATAATCTTTCTGATCATTTCTTTACAAAGCATGATAACCCCAAAGTCCCAGGATCTGTTCTGCCAGAAAGGATTTTTCATACTCAAGATTTAATGTAAGCTTGCACTTCAGTCTTCAGCCTGGGAGGTTGCTGTGTACTGCTCTTACATCTGTCTTAAGGCTTGCTTCAGCCGGTGACTCAAATGTTTGGTGATGGTGTAAGCTGTTGCCTTTCAGCTGAGACAGCTCTATGATTCAGAGAATGTTACCCCTTTCTGGTTCACTGCAAAGGCAGAGGTTAGCTCGGCTCACCTGAGATTTAACAAGGCATTTTAGCTTTCCATGGCAATGGGAGAGAAGCACTCATGCAGGCAATGACGGGCTTGGCTGAGAAGTAGTAATTAACAGAAGTGTTTCCATTGATTCTGTGACAAATGAAAAGAGTAGCTTGGGCCCCTCAAGTCCTGTCATGGAAGTAGCTCGTAATCCCTTCATTATCAGTGCGTCCTGTGCTGTTGACATTGTACTATTTTAGAGATGTTTTTAGAATAAATCAGCCAGTAGAAATAAAAGTGGCATACCAGTCATGGTTTTCATGTGTGGGTGTGAAAGGTTTTGACTTCAGCTTTTCAGAAGGACTAAACTGCACAAAGGAAACATATTTTCATGCCTACTCTGAAACGGCTTGAAGGGTATAAGCTAGACAACTGGAAGAAGCATAAACCTGTTCCTTTACATGAGCATTTTCTGTCTTCAGTTCCTTTACCTATAACCCTTTTCCTTTGCAAAATACTGATTCAGAATTGTTCTCTGCAATGCAACACTGCTGTAGCATTATTATGTTCACAGGACTTGTCCCAGATTTGCTCTGTGGTAAAGGTCAGTACAATTTTCCTCCTTTCCTTGTTTCTACTGTTCTACCACGTTAGTTCCTCTGACACTCTGAACAAGGATCAATCTCTGTCTCGTGACAGAGTATCACAGTTACTTCCATTATGGTTCCTACCAAGAACTGAGTCTAATGATTTTCACTGTGTATAATATGAGTGCGCACATACATAGTAAAGAAGTTAGTGGCACATGCCGACACTGATATCAGTGCACAACATGAAAAGGGGATTATCTGAAGCAAAAAACATCAGCTACAAAAGGTTATGTGTATTTTGCTCATATTTTTGTTTTGATAATTGAGATCTGTGTCGTGGCTTTATACAGCCCTTAGCACAGGGCATTATGGAATCTGAGAACTCAGTGAAGGTATTCAAAGGCGCTAAGCTTGTACAGCTCTCCAAAGCCACAGCAGAGGGATGAGTGCCAGGGAACCTCCTTTTCACAAACCCAGGATATCTTGGAAAGAGAAAAGCTAGCACTTTCTGTTAATTACAGCTTTGGATTAGAGACATAAAGTGAATTTCAGGCAGTCACCAAAAATTGCGTGAATACAGCCAATAGTTTCTAGGCCTCATTGTCTCTATACTTCATTACAAGTGAGACACCTATATGGCTGGTCAGCTGAAAACCTCTCTAGACACCTTGGGATATGTTGATGAGTGGCTCAGTTTAGTTGTCTAAACAAAGGCTCCTATTGTCATTTCACACACTGGTGCATCCAGGATATGCACATGGGATGGTAGATAGGACACAGGGTGCTTGTGAGACCTGTGCCCTTCTAAGTAATATCTGAAGGCTATGTGAGAAGAGAGAATTATGAAGGATAGTGTGCAATGCAGAGAAGTTAGCTTGCTTGCAATCTTAACGTTTTCATTTTCTGACATCGTGATCTCAAGAGTACTTCTAACTTAAAGAAAAAGAAAAAAAAGTCAAACAAAAAAAGCATCTATGATTTAATATTTATTGACTGAAGGAGGCAAAAAAAGAGATCAGAGCTATTCAGTCTATCTCCTTGTAATATCATCCTGTGCCCAGGAATATCATTTAGCTTAACGAGAAGGATGTGTGTAGCAAGAGGCATGAAGAAGGAGAATCTGATGCAGACACAGCAATATGTTGTGTGGAAATGTAAGCAAGAAATGAGAGGTGACTGGAAGAGAGATGGGCAGTTAGAGGTAAGTGGGCCTTCATGAGTGATATTTGTTGACAGCATGCCCACTGATCTGAACATATATGGTTTTATTTATTTAAAAAACGCGTGCTTGGACTCAAAGACCTTTTCCCTGAGTTGCAATAGTAGAGGCATTTTTAATACATCAGCTTTTTTTCCCCCCCTTCTGTCTGTATAGTTACCTTGGTAAGTCCTCCATCATCATGAATAGTTAGATTCATTGCCTTCTCTTAGACTTCCATTTGCCAGTAGGGGTTTTTAGGGACAGGTATATTCATATATGTCTGACAGAGAGAATACATTCTAGTATTGGTTTAAAAAAGCATAAAGAGCAGCTTTCCATCTAAAGTTACATAAAGTAGTATTCATTGTTTATTTTTTATTGATTTACTAAATTAACAGGATTATTTAAATCATTTATTAGACAAAAAACCTTAAACCTTTGAGACTTCAGGCAATTTTTCCAGGAGCTTGTAAATGTTGCAGAGAAACATTTCAGTTTATTATAGAGGGAGCTTTTCCTTGATGTCAAGTCAGCCCTCAAAGTGAAGAATTAGACAGTCACTGATGTATCTGGTTGTATTCCTATGTTGGGAGGTTTCCTAGGGCTTATTGTGTGAGAATGTGTTGGAATGAAGCTCTCTGTTTTCCCTTTAATCAATATTACAGAGCCTTTCTATATAAAGAAGTTAATATACATTAATTACACTTCACAATACTTTTGAAATATCAGTCTGGGAAGTAATATTACACCACACACATAGCCCCCTGCTCCCAAGTCACGATGTTTTTCTCAAGCTACAGAATAGTGAAGTAGCAACACTGGGATATAAACAGAAGAGGCAACTGTGCATTTCTGTTATCTGTTTGTAAGACTGATAGGAAAGAAGTTTGAGGGAAATCTGTGGTGCTTACCCTACTGGCACAAGATTTTATAGAAGGAATTTCTCCTTTAAAAACTTTTAGGATGTCCTTGCTACCAATGTTTTCCAGAGAAAGCACTGTGGGTAGGAGGCTTAGTTAAATATGCAGTAATATATTTTTTAGAGTCTCAAGAAGCAGAAATAAACACGTACATCAATCAGCTACTCTTTTCGCGAGGCAAACCCCAACCTTTTTTATATATAAGCTTATTTCTGTTCTTAATATGTCCTTGACTCTTCAGATAGTTTGAGGGTCATTTTATCCATAACAATAGAAAGAGGCTTTAACACAAGGATGAAGACAGTAGTCTCTTGTGCATGGTAAAGTACGTGCTGTTCCTTTGCAGTACAAGAAGCGTAGCATGATCGTGAGTCATGAATGCAGGCCGAAGCCATGTGCTGCATAATGCTTGCTTCTCGTTTCCTGCAACTCCCTGATTAGAAAGTACTTAAGAAAGCAACTCAGATTAGTCCTCCAGTTCGACAAATATTTGGTTGTAGATATATAACAGAAAATGCACACTCAGATTGAAAATGTTAACGTGAAGCAGCTACTTAATTAATTACATAATCGTCAATAAGTGATAGGTAACTCTGTCTCTGCTGCTAATGGTGCTTTTAGTATTCATCTTGCACATAGAGCAGTACTGGATTGGGTACAGCAGAATGTTTTTAATGGCTTTGTCATCTGCAGTGAACAGAATTTTCTGCATAGAAATTTGGAACCTTCAAAAGTGAGAACTTGAACTAGTTAAAACATTATTAACTCTCAGAATACTGCAAAAGGAATAAAAAGGAAAAAATTAAGGTAATAAAAAATGTGCCAATTAGAAAATTATTCAGAAACCAAGAATCAAAGCTCGGGCAAACTTCAGCCTAGATAAAGTGTAAAGTGAATTCTGCTTTTCTGGAAAGAAATTAAAATGTTTCTGTGATCATTCTAAATTAACAGAAATATAAATAATCACAGGAAGTAAAAAACATTATCATGTCCTTCACATATTGCACACATGAATGCCAAACCAATTTAACGTGTGATTCTAAGAAGAGAAAATTGTATATAAAGTAACTGAGATATGTATTATTTCCATGGGTTATGTTTTTCCATCCATAGTGTGGGTTACACTTTTCTCACTACTACGTAATCATCCGTCTTGTGAAATGGAAGGAAGGAGATGGTTTCATTCTCCAGTCGTTACTATCTCTCTCTGCCTGAATCAGAGCCTCCGCAATCTATAATATAGAAAGCAATGTTTTATCTTATAGCCAACGGAGAGAAATTATAAAACTTAAGGTATATGACAAATCATATAAAGCAGTGTTAGACTGCAAATATTAAAAACAGTCAATGCTGAGGTTGAAATGCATATTCACAATGAAAGCAAATAAGAAGTGTTGAGAAACTGGGATCTATGTCCTGAAATAATAGCTAGAAAATTCATAATCAGTGCCGAAACTCCTTTACATTTTCTTGTGCTCATATCCCTGCATGTCATCATCGTATTGTCTTTCATTTCAAGACAGACTGTACAAACTACTAAAATAATAAACCCATTTTAAAGTGAGAATAATGTTTCAGGAAGGGTAGAAAACTACTGATCTGATTTCCATGGATACAAGCTTTTTCTAATTGGAATTGAAACTATAAAGGAGTCCAGGAATACATATTTCTGTTTGGTGATGCAGCTGAGCCTATATACTGCACAAAAGTAACAGATACACTTTTCTGAATACAAAAATACAGGTGTTTTATGGGAAATTTTTGAAATCTGCTGTGACCTAAAAAGAAAAATGTAATTTATGGCACAGAGATCACAATTCCTCATTTTGTTACTGGACACTTTGGGGAATGTCTCTAAAAGTCACAAATTGATTCTTCATAAGCTCTAAATATCTGAAGGTGTGGCACTGATCTTAGGTTTATTTTCAGGAGTACTTGTACACTGAGAAATGACAGCATTAACAACGTAAATGAATCTGAGTGATTCATGTAGCTGTAACGTTGCTGCTTTAATTCATAAAGTAAGGAAAGCAGCTACATATTTCTTCTTACATCAGATTATACTGACTTTACTCAAAGCACATCTTTTGTTGTCTAATGAAGACAGAAAATACAAACACAATAACATATTTCCCTTTCAACTTTGATATTCTCCTGTTATATCAAATGTAAAAACTATGTTTCTTTTTATAAGTTATGGATTTGTCTTTTCTTTTTTGTATGCCTGTGTTCATGCAACTAAAAGATGTAAAAGGTTGACAGTCCATAGCTTCACATTTCAAGATTATTATTTAAACTCTGTACTAGGTCTTCAACTGACATTCAGCTGGTAAAATACATGAAGCAAGCAGAGCTACAATGATTTACTTTAGAAAAAGGTTTGAATGTATATCTTTGAATACTTTCACTGGGTTAATTTAAGCAGCATGGTGACCAGCAACTCGATTCAGTTTCTCATACATAGGCTTACAGTGCTCATAGGTGCAGTGTTGTATTTTCAGCATCATGTGGATGTGTTGCATAACTGGGGCATTTCAAGTGGCATTAGTCATCTTGGTGAACTGAGCCCTAACTCTATAAAAATGAAGCATCTAGGGACTGATTTGCTGCCATACAGAGGTACCTAGTGCTATTCAGGATGTCTGACAGTATCCTGTCCCATCTCCTGCTGCCACTCCAGAAGATCACAGGTCTGTCATTGGTCCTGTTCTGTCAGGCTCCTGTGGATATCCTAAATGGTGTATCACTGTCACTATACACCTATGTTGACTTAGCTGAATTCTAATCTAATCTACTTTAATTATCTTTACTTTCTTCATAGACAGTGCAGAGATAAGTAGGTAATTCCAGATGCCTATTCATCCCATCCTAAGATACATAGTCAAGAACAGCTGAATTAATTTCTGAATTGCTTTTTTTTTTCAATGGGGGGTGTTTAAATGACCAGATAAAAACAGATGAATAATTTTTTTGTGTATGAAATTAGATGGAGTTTCACCTTAAAAGTCTGTTCAGCCCCAACAGATGCTCTTGTAAGCTACGAAGGAAAATTCAGTATTAACTGATAGACCTTACAAGTACCATTGAAGTTAATGGAGAATTGGCATTTCACACCTGCTGAGGATTTCTTCTATAAACTTATTAAAAATTCCCTATGTTTGATCCCTTATAATTTGGTTATAATCTCTTGGATCATTCTATACAATCTTTTCACACTTTCCTGTTATGTTTTATACATGTATCCAGTCAGTACTACTCTGTCATTCTCAAAGCAGAGTGTCTGTCTTCTTTTGTCTGAAATACAGTATTAAATGCATAATAAAACACGCATACGTAGATAACACTAGCCAATATGTATAGACAATAGCTAGTGATATACCTTGTTCATATTTTAATCTTTTCTCATCCTTTATCTTTTTCTGACCCTAATAATTCTTCCTATTCTTTTGTAGAAGTCTAGAAAAGACTCAGTCTTTTCCAAGTACTTATGGAATAAGAGTCTGCAGCGTGACATACATGCAGTTGCTCCATTGCGATATGGATCACATGTATTTCCCTCCTAGTTTGGGCTGTTCACTTTTCCATCCTGTCTCAATGCATTGATCCTGCATTAGTTCTTCAATACCCACAAAGATCTGTAAGCACCACTGCTTTTTTTAATCCTCCACTTTTTCCTGAATATCAGTTTGCCTGTTTGCATTTCTTTGTGTTGGTTTGTGTTTTGGGTTTTTTTGTTCCTCAGGTGAATTAGATGGTTTTATTGCAGATTGAATTCTCTTATCGTCTAGAGATTGATGAGGTCTTTACATAGTTTATTGAAATAAATTTCCTATTTTTTATCATTGAAATCTGTTCAAGTAAAGGCTGCACAGGATCTTAATAACGACTACTACGAGCTAGAGCTGTGCTATTAAATATTCTATGATTTAAATATTAAAAGATATTTGGGTGTTTATCTGCTTCTTAAATCTATGGGAACTTGGTGCCAAAATGCCTTTGCAGATTTTGACCTGCACTGTCTTGCATTATTTCTCTGTGCTCTGAGTATTTTCAAAGCTGAACAATCTAATTGCTTTTATCGCTGTATTGGATATTCCGTTTACACCTGCAATCTGTAATCCCAGTCATTAGCCATGATATTATAGAAAACCATATGTCATTTAGCTGCTGAATACTTTCTTTAAACCAAGTCCCGGTCTAATATTTTATCATTTATTAATGGCTTTTGAAAGTTTGCAGGCAGTTTCAGGTAATGGTGTTCTTTCTTACAAGAACAGAAATTATATATTCATATGCTAACTAGTTAGTGTCCTAAAACAAAGAAACAACAACAGCAACAACAACAAGTCTTTTCTAAAGAACTTTCTGAACAACTGTTAAACTTTCCAAGGAAGTACCAGGATCATTCTGTACCTGATGACCTGCAGTCATTAGAATATTCATTAACTCTACCTACTTCTCAGCTCTAAATTGAGACACTTTAAATAAGTGTAGTCACCATGGATTCCCCATATAATCAATGAAGGGATGCACAGACAGTGAGAAGATGTCAGAGAACTATGAGAGATCTCTTGTAGAGGGTTTATTTGTGACTTCATCAAAAGGCTAATAAATTCAAGGGTAACAGGTGCAGCAGCTGAACATACAATAATAACCGGGATGCTACCCAGAGGCTCCTTAATCAGTCTGTCCTTTGCCTCTGTTTTTGAGAATCCGGTTGTTAATATTCTCTCTCTGAAATAGGACTATATACATGAATATATGTAAAATTTTCTGTTTATTGGAACTGTCTATATCTATCAATTTCATAATGAAGGACATGTCTGGAGGTGGTTGGTTTTGGTTTTGGTTTTTTTTTGCCAGCACCGTCTATATTTACCAGTATCTTATCAAAGAATGAGAGTCAAGGAGACTTTCAAAAAGAGATTGAAAATCTGAGACACATTTAAAACCAGGATGTGAAATGTTTCCTTTCATATAGACTTTATAATAGAATGTGGTTCCCAAGCCAGTGTCATAGCACTGTCATAGGGCATAGACTTTACTATTGATTATTTGCCATGGGGTCCTTTGACACGGAGGTTTTAATCAGATATGTTTTATTTTATGTTAAACAGGAGAACAACATGCTATACATGCTAAACACTGGAAACTCAAAAGATGTTTGGACTTCAAGGCTTAAGAGGAAAACCAGTATCGTCAGCCAAACCAATATGTTTAATCACAGGTAAATACTTAAAACTAGGTTATTATTATCTAAGTATTATCAAAAAGCATTTTCCAAAGATCCTATTCCTTTAAAAAGTTATATTAGTACCATTTACTAGAAAGAAAAAAAAAAAAAAACAAATAGAGAAAACAAGTCTGTACATACATGCACATCATTTCAGCAGATACTGGAAACTTTTAAATATTGCAATATCTTTATTGCCAAATTATTTCCACGTGGAAATAAAAATCCTCCTTTTTCTTCCTGTCCCCATACCTGGCTCATCTTTGTTTCTTTCTTCCCTGACTTTAAGAGAAGAAGGGAAAAAAAAAAGAAAAAAAAATGCATAAGGTGTGTTCTACGCCCCATCCTCTGCCTCTCATGTGAGCTTTACAGAGAGAGCAGTGGGCAAGGCCCCCCTCTCACCACCAATGGGATAGTGTATTCCTGCAAGTACAGGTCCCTGAGGGTTCCTGTACTTGTAAAGAGAGGGGATAACAGAGGAAAGGCAAGCAAAGGAGGGATTGTTGTGTGGTTAGGTGTTAGCATCTAGTTATGTCACTCATTCCTCCCAGTGCAAAGAGACTGCAACAGTTTCAGGACTTACTGTCACTGTGTTTCCTCATAAGGAACATCTTCCTGACCTCTGTGGAAGTCCTAATTTCCTCTAAACTTAGAACTAGGGTTTGCTGAAGCATTTTGCACTAAAAATACCCAGTGGGAAAATGGGAAATAAAAGTTCTCTCATAACTATATGTTTGAATGATATTTTGAGTTCAACAGAATCAAAACAAACTATTAAACAGAGCTTGAGTTTTGAAATCAAAAGTTCTGATTTCTGAAGAATTTAGAATTAAACCAGTCATTTCAGTATGTCCAAATTCGCTTTGATCAAAACTGCCAAAAGTTTATATTTCAAGATTCCTATTTACAAATTTCTGGAATGCTCAAGTTCCTAAAACAATTGGTATATAGACATGCTGTGCCTAAAGGTCAAAATGATTTCAAAATCTCCAGGGAAAAGAAAATCCAGCTTTTTAGAATAATTTTGAATAGCAATGTTCACTTTCCAACTATTCAATTTCTGTAGGAGAACTTGCTATGTGAAGGAAATGAATCATATTCTGGACTTACATAAAGAACAGTAGTACCACTTTTAATCAATCTTCAGAGCACTTAAATAGGTCAATGAAGATAACTTTTGACTTTATCACACATTTAAGTTTTTCCTAGAATAGGTGCTGAAGACCTCTGTTCGTACCACCATAAAAGGTGCTTAAGTTATGTGTGTAGCCACGCAAAATGTGGCTTATGATATCTTCAGCCACTTTATTCATAAAGGAAAAAGTTGTGGATACAGATGGGAAAAACAGTTGCATGATTTCAATGACATGGAGGCTGAAGCTGTGATCCAAGGGTCAGACAGGAGCTGCTGTTTGAGTGGGATGAACACATCTAGTAGCACTGGAGAGTTTCCCAAGAGAAATTTAGAGGGAAATTCCGCCTTAGGCTTGGGAAAAACAGAACAATCCATTAAAAAGTACCAGTTCCCACAAAAAATAGTTTGTCAAAAAAGCTCTTGTAAACAGACAACCAGCATTGTGGTTATCTGAGCAACCTATAATGCTTTAAAATGAGATAGTAAGATCCCTAGGTGGCATCTGTCTTCAAAATCTTCCGCTTCTGCCTCTGAGTATGTGAAAAATGCAAATGGTGTGTTAGAAACCGAACATTTCTTACTACCAGCAAACCCTTTATCATGCTACTTGATCTTTTTAGTCTGACTGCAGAGAACAGAATAAGCACTGTGACTCAGATAAATACATTTTTAACTGTGCTCACTGTATGTATTTTGAGAAATACCCATACTATATGTATATGGTCAAAAGAAATTCAGAAGTACTGGTATAAACATTCAAAAGTACCAACACAGGAAAAAGAAAATCTTGGTATGATATTTCTTCTGTTTCATTTTTTATATACTTAAAATTGCAAATAAGAGGCCTGTTCAACTTCTGTACACAGGCAGACTTAGGAACACACATGCATGAGGGACTGTATGACTGCATTGTACTAATTCAAAATATGTCTTAGAATAATGACTTTTGCAAATCTTTTCAAAGGAGAAGTCCATTTGGGTCAGCTTTCCCCTGATTTTCTTTGGTTGGAGAGAAATACAAACTGCCATTTCATGTTCTAAAAAAAGAAATAACCACAGCTGAGCTGTGGCACAGTCACCACATTTTTTTCAGCCACTGAGAACTCAGAAAACCACAGCAACAAAAATGATAATAAAATGTCTGAGGGTCCAGATCCCAAAGGAAGTCTAAGACCAAGCGCTATGAAATCTGGAGGTGGCCGCCCAGCTAAAGAGGGCATGGCAGGCTGCCCTACAGTGAATAGTGTGGATGAGAGACATTACCTCATTAAGCCTGGGGCCAGGGACAGCTTCTTGGAGCAGATGTATTCAAGAGTGTAGAGGTAGCCAAAGAGTCTTCACTCATGTTGTTTCACACAGAACAATGTTTTTCTTTTCTGGGAATGAGCACACTGGCCATTTTGGCATATGTGATGGCCCAACATCGAACACCAGCTCCTGATAGAAGATCCTGGAAGAAATTATAGTAACCTGAGGAAGGCAGATCCTATTCCCCTTGTATATAAGACAGGTCCTTACTTCAGTATGCGTTGTTTCTAAAAGTTGAGGCTTCTTCTGTTAGTTTTTGTCTCTTGCGGATGCATATTGTCTCATTTGCACAGTGTTTAAAAATGACAAATATTACATTCTACTAGAATGTATAATTCATGCAAAAATTTGCTGGAATCATAAAATATTATCATGATCAGTTTGAAAGTGTCATGTTTATTTTTTAAGCTTATCTTTTCTAGTACCATATTTTGCCTAATTGAAAAAAAAAAATAATCTCAATTTTGCAGGTATTTTTCTTCTAGTCCTGTGTCTTTTTTAAAGAGCTCACGAACATGATGAGATACTCCAGGGAATGAATTATGATTATGAACTAATAATGAAATGTCTAGGAGGTTGCTGGCATTCTGTCCTCTGTTTCTATCTAATAATCACCAGAGTATGTCACTAGAATACCGTAATGCCCACCTTGTTGAGCCATTCTGCTTGAACATTAAAAGCAACACATATATACAACAAAAGGAAAAAAAGGACAAACTGTCAAAAAAAACCCCAAACCTCAGGAAACGCAAGTTTCCAAAACATTAAAAAACCCAAACAAAATAATTATTCCTATTTTTCAGAATAATGACCTTCCTTATGACTCTAAAATGAGAGAAATGGCAAATACTCTTTCTGTCGATTGCAGAGTCTCTAGTGACATGTCATTGAAAAGTGTTACCAGAGTGTAGGACTGTAGAAAGCAACTTTATTTCATTGATATCCTGTGGAGTGGGGCAGAAAAATCTCTCAATGCTTTAAAGGCAGTCTGGGCCACAACAAAATCACAAACCTCTACATTCCCTCCTCCTCCACCTCAATAATATCTTTCCCAATTATCAGTTAGCATTTATCGTTGCTATGTGCATTTTTCCTTTGCATTTGAACTTGCAAAGAGACAGGCACATATACAAATCTGTTTTCTTACAGATTGCAGAGAAATGGGTGCAATCATATGTTAGTTTTTTTTCTTGAAATCTTACAAATAGATTGGGGCAAAAGATGTTGCTATTATTGTTTTTGTTTCTCAAGATTCAGGAACAAATGGCTCAGAGTTGGGACCCAAAGGCTGAGCTGAGTAAGCAAAAGATTGTCTTCAGTTTCAACGTTTGAGTAGTGAGTTTTATTGAAATCACTAACTCTGAAAAATAAGGGAAAGTAATCACGGAGAGAAAGCAGTTCAAAAATCACATAAATGACTTAGATAAATTACTTATTTGAGCTTTTAAGGCATCCATGTCCTTCTGCAAGTTTCTTCCTGATTAACTTGATTTGGGTCTGACATTCAGCTGTTACTGGCTTGCTTTTTGACCATGGAATATTTATAAAATAATTTATGTGAGTAATGTAGAATTAGGAATTCTTTTTTAAAAAAATTTTTTTACAAACTCTTCTGCAGTCCCATTTCTTACAGTCTTGAGTTTTGATTTGGACAATTTCCATTTACAGTGAAAGTTAAACATTGCATCTTCCACTTTTATTTGGGACTTTGTGTCTATTATCAGCATTTTCGCATCATTCATGTAATCATTTAACATTATTTTTTTCTGGCTTTCAAGTGTTATTGAAAGGGCTGCATGAAGATTAAGACTTTTCCAACTATAAGTTTGACAAATATTCCACTGCCAAATTATCCTTCTCATAATTAATGGCTTTATGACCATAGGTAACATAGTTTATCCAGATCTCTTTTCTCCTATAAGTAAATAATAAGATTAATCTCTCCTAACTTTAGTCATCTCAAAGTTAGATGCCTGGTCTATGTCTATCTAGACTCCTTCAAAGTCAGTGGAAATAAGCACCTTCAGAGAGAGTCATCCTATTTTCATAGAATCATAGAATCATTTAGGTTGGAAAGGACCTTTAAGATCATCGAGTCCCACTGTAAACCTAACACTGCCAAGTCCATCACTAAACCATACCCCTAAGCACCACATCTACACATCTTTTAAATACCTCCAGGGATGATGACTCCACCACTTCCCTGGGCAGCCTGTTCCAATGCTTGACAACCCTTTCAGTGAAGAAATTTTTCCTAATATCCAATCTAAGCCTCCCCTGGCGCACTTTGAGGCAATTTCCTCTTGTCCTATCACTTGTTACTTGGGAGAAGAGACCGACACCAACTTTGCTACAACCTCCTTTCAGGTAGTTGTAGAGAGCGATAAGGTCTCCCCTCTGCCTCCTTTTCTCCAGGCTAAACAACCCCAGTTCCCTCAGCCACTCCTCATAACACTTGTTCTCCAGACCCTTCACCAGCTTCGTTGTTCTTCTTTGGACACACTCCAGCACCTCCATGTCTTTCTTGTAGTGAGGGGCCCAAAACTGAACACAGTATTTGAGGTGTGGCCTCACCAGTGCCAAGTACAGGGGGACAATCACTTCCCTAGTCCTGCTGGCCACACAATTTCTGATACAAGCCAGGATGCTATTGGCCTTCTTGGCCACCTGGGCACACTGCTGGCTCATATTCAACTGGCTGTTGACCAACACCCCCATGTCCTTTTCCACTGGGCAGCTTTCCAGCCACTCTTCCCCAAGCCTGTAGTGTTGCATGGGGTTGTTGTGACCCAAGTGCAGGACCCAGCATTTAGCCTTGTTGAACCTCATACAATTGTCCTCGGCCCATCAATCCAGCCTGTCCAGAATCTCTCTGTAGAGCCATCCTACCCTGAAGCAGATCAGCACTCCTGCTCAACTTGGTGTCGTTTGCAAACTTACTGAGGGTGCACTCGCTCCCCTCGTCCAGATCATTGAAAAAGATATTAAACAGAACTGGCCCCAATACTGAGCCCTGGGGAACACCACTTGTGACCGGCTGTCAACTCGATTTGACTTCATTCACCACCACTCTTTGGGCTCAGCCATCCAGCCAGTTTTTTTATCCAGCGAAGAGTAGGCTCGTCCAAGCCATAAGCAGCCAGTTTCTCCAGGAGAATGCTGTGGGAAACAGTGTCAAAGGCTTTACTAAAATCTAGGTAGACAACATCCACAGCCTTTCCTTCATCCACTAAGCGGGTCATATATACCTATTTTAGATGGTATGAATAGCCCTTTAAAGGTGTTTATTTCTCTTTGCTAACTAGGGAGGGAGTTAACATATATATATAATAACATATAAAATGATACTCCTGCCCATATGTTTGAAAATGAAACTGAGCTACAGTTTGTCTAAGGTAAATATCACACTAAATAATTACATTTTATTAACACATAAAAGTAAACCATGATTTTTACCGGTTTAATAGCACTAGGAAAAGCAATGACATATTTGACAGAATAATAAATAATATATGCTTCATATAAATAATTCCATGTGTCTGTTGACAGTGTTAGCAATTTGTACTATTCCAAAATTATCCACTTCTTTTTCAGTACTAGTGAACTGGAAGTTTTTGGTTCAGAACCATTCCATGACCTGTGAGGAAACATATTAAAAAACTGACACACACATGCACATGCATGCACACACGCACACGTGTGCACACACATATGGTTTTCTTAATTAACCACAGTTAGGTGTCTATATGCTATTTTGATGTAATAAAGTAAAAAGTTGAAATGTATGATATTTGCAAATAAACACACTGTGGTTACTACGGAATTGACAACCAAGTGAGATGTTGCCTATCTAAATCCCTGAAGTGAGTATGACTAGAAAATTTACAGGATTTATTTTAAGAATTAATGACTATCTCACTGTAGAAGACAGCAAATGACTCATTGGGCATTAACAGGGAGGGGAATTTTTAATGAAAAATGAACATATGGGAAATCAAGATTATATAAATAGATGTATATATATGAGTGTGTGTGTGTATGTATGCACATTTGACTTTATACAAATTTTAAACCAATTATAAATATTTTACTCAGACTCAAAAAAATAAAAAAAACACTATACACTGAGATGAATATATAAAATTTAATTCTTAAAAGTACAAAACCAAGTTTCTTACAGAAGACTCCTGCCGTGTTCATGATACAGCCGAGTGTGACCGGACAGGTAGGTAACATTGACCTCTAGGAGAGCTTATGAAAGTAGAGTTTGGGACACAATCCTGTCATCTCATTTTAACCATCCCTTCCACATTAACAACACAAGAAGGTCTTTTCCCCCCATCCCTCCCCAAGGAAATTTGTGGTGGAGATACAAATATCCTTCCACATTTCTAAGTATCTAAAGTGGATATATAATTACTGGAAAACTAATTGGTATCTATTACTTCCTCAGAAGCAATGTCGAACCTCTGTAAATCTGCTTCTAGCTATGCTATTAAACTGGGATACCAACATGACAAGATGCTCGTCTCTCCTTTAGTCATGATGAGTATATTCCATAATTTTAAAAGGATATTGCTAAATTACCTCTTACCTACAAATCTCACCCTGAACATTTTTATATTCTGTGAAAAATAGTTACTTCCTAGGAGCTTGTTCAAATCATCTTTAACAGGGAGCTCTCCATATTTTTGTTCAAATAAAGCTGAAAAGCAGTAACTCAAGTGGACACATAGCAAGTTTCTTGTGTGCTTTCCTTAGGACTGGAAATGTAAGAAAGGCAGATGAATGAAATCTGTCTGTGGGATATATGGCACATAAGAGACATAGGAAGTTTTGAAAGGTTCTACATATCCAAAGGCTTGTCACTAAAATCATTAACCTTGGAGAAGCGTGACTAAAGAAACAAAAGTTACTAGAGGACTGCAGTGGGTTTGGGAATTTTTCTGTCACTCAGTGGCATAACTGGGTGACTGTCCTTGATTGTGTTGAGTCTAATTTGACCTGGGCTTGCTGAGGAGATGATAGATTTTTTGTTTTCCTTTGCCTTTTCTTATGATGTTTCTATCTGGAAGGATTTTGTGTCAATTTAAGAAACACATTTTATTAGTTGTGATACTCAGTGCTCAATTGGTAATCAGCTTTCTACAGTTGCATTTAATAATCAGTCAACACCACTTAGAGAATGAGAGACTGGACTGAATAAATGAAGATTTTGTATGCTATAGAATATTACTTTCTTAGAACAGCGGCTCTGATTTTCACATCAAATTTTGTTTAAGTGAAAACATGTCACATTCAGTATGAGAGTGGCATTCTGAATTTTATTTCACCATTTGGCAGAAAAGTTTTAGTTAAGTCTGCAGCTTTGTCTTTTACATAAGGACATTTTGCAAATATTGAGAGATTTCTGTTAGTTTTAAACCAGCATTTTTTTTGTATGTATATTAAAATACTGCTGTAAAATTATAAACCCCTTCCTAAAAAGTTTGACTGCTATATTTTTACCCTCAGTATATCAGAGAACATTTTTTCTAAGAAATGTTGAACAAAATACTTTAAAATAAATGAGTAAGAATGAAAATAGTGCCATCTGCTTGCTCAGCTAGAAACACATTACTACTTAGCCTAGCCAGTAGTGTACTCATAATTTTACAGCGGCTAATTTATTTTCTATTTGCAATAAATTTGTAAGAAAAGCTTCCATAGTGTCTCCTAAATGAGTGACAGTTACTGAAGGCAAATGGAGTAAGAAAGATTGAAATAGATTCTAAATGGACAATGGATGTACAGCAGCAAAAATTGCAGAACTCTGGCTAAGCTTTGTGCCAAACTTCAAGTAGTTCCTAACTGATACTTTTATTTCATATATAGAATGTCTTAAATTGGCATGGCTGTTAATTAAAGATCATTCTTTCCAACCTGTTTTACCTCATCACATGTGAAGGAACAACTAACAAAGGCTACTAAAACAATGCTTTTGGTTTTTTTATGTTAAGCTGGTGCTTCAAGAGGGGTAGTAGGTAACTCATTGTTGGATTCTGTCTGTTGCAGTTGGACATCTGCAGGCTGTAATCTCTGGCTATGATGGGCATTGTTTTTCAAATTGTCATAGACCCCTGAAGACATTAAGTTGGCTTCTTTTGAACAAGAGAGCAGCTGCAGAATTCTTCTGTCATTGCACCCCACCATTACACTGCAACAGAGGACAAAATCAAGGTAAAAAGAAAGCCTCATTGTGGTAGCTAGAAAACAGACAGGCAATAAAAAGTGTACATTCTACACAGAAGTACTCACAGTCTGGCCTTTGACAAGGTTGAACAGGTAGATGAGCCAGGTGATGCAGGTTGGAGAGAGGGAGAGACAAAAGCTGAAGTGAAACAGGAAAGTTACTGTATGCTAAGCAGCTTTCTAGCACAGTTCTGCGCACGCAGTGCCAACAGGGATGCTTTATAGCATGGCAGCAATCCTAGCTCTCAGATGAAATCTCTTCCCTGTCTTTAGGGGTGATATGAGAGACAGTATCAGAATTTTTAAGAGGAATTCTGGTTGATGAGTGGTAAAGATCATTTGCACTCTGAAAAGTTGGAAAAACCCAAGCAAAGTTTCATTTTACAGAAGTCCTTCTGCTAAAACAAGAGTGGCCCAGAGACTAAAAGAGGGCAGCCATGCTTCTGAAATGACAGATTTTAAGTAACAAAACCAAAAGAAAACTACATATCTTAAAACAGCACTTCAGCATGTTTAAGGTAAGTTTACTGCTAAGAAGGTAGAGAAGTAATCTAAGGAATTTCAGTATTTAAGACAGATGGGAAAGGTTGGACTGTAAAGAAAGCCGAAGCAAGTCTCCAGGGCATGCATCTATGAAAGAGAACCTCAATGTGACCCTTGTATCACAGCTTTGTATAGACATAAGTGACAGGACCCTTCACTGTGGCCAGAGCATCGAGGTGGATCTGATTATGTCTTTTCCTCTAAGAGAGCACCCTGCACAGCAAAAGAGCTCCTAAACTGAAGTGCTAAGTTTTGTTAAGACACAGATTAGAACAGTGACCTTCTAACTGAGGAGTTTTGCTGGGCAGACAGAATAAAAGTAAAGCATACTGAAAACAAAGCGCACCATATGTGCACTGTGCCCTTTTCTTCAGTCTTGCGCACATCAGTAGCTTTCAGTGCTTCCTGGGCTGCCATAAACTCTCTTGTTTGTTTGACAGCTGTTCTGTGACATTCATTCTCCTAGTGTAATACTGTTCGTGTCTGTGGATCACGTCAATAACTCATTTTTATTTGTATTCATGGTCATCTCCCAAAAATCATGTTTGTTTAGAAATTTGTTTTGTTTTGTTTCTCCTGAGGATTCTTCAAACCAGTTGAAGTAAGCATTATAGTTGTATGATTAAGTATGCTTTTTGCAAATGGACAAATAGGGAAAACATGTCTCTTATCACATATTGGTAATGTGACAATGAAGAAAATTATCAAATTCCCAATAGTTGTTTAAAATTCCAGTTGCTCAAAGAGAGATTCTTGCTCTCAGAATCTCAAAAACTATGAGTCAGAAATATTTGTTTGTTATTTGGTGCTGCTTCTATCATGGAAAACATAAATCCAACTTACTCAGATAATTAAGAAAGGTTTATGGTTGTTTAATATCAAAAGTCACAACTGGCTGAGTAATTTCACTCCCACAATTAAGAGTTAGTTATTAAAATCCACTCCTGACTCTGAGATCAATTTGCTGTACAAAGTTTGGGAATAACAGAGAGCGCCATATTTTCAAAAGTGGGCTGCAGTCCTTGGTATCTTCTGTCTTGATTGTCTAAATTCAAAAGAATTCCTTTTTTTTTAATTCTTTTTTTTTTTAAAGTTAAACTTCCCCCCTGCCCCAATCTGTGAAATCTTATAGGAAGTGCTTCCACACTTCATTATAGCTCTTCATCAACTGGATGACTTTAACTGTTGTCTAGAGATGATGGAAGATATTTTCTGATCTGAAATAGACACTTTCTTAAAATTTAATTTTCTAGCATTACACAGTACTTTTTCAACTGAAAAGTTCACAGTAAAATGCTGGAATTATTTTTAGGAACTACACCACTATTCCTAATAAATCAGAGCTGAAAAAACTGTCAGAAAAAAAGCAAGTCTTTTGCATACAGATGGAAGCAATGTTAAAGAGTTTTTGAGAGTTAAATAGATCTCTGCTTTCCTTCTGTATATTCTTTTCTATATACATACAGAAACAACAGTTTCTTAACCTAATGTTAATTTTGGTTGTAACAGAAATACAATTTTTACTTGTATGTTACCATGACCATTTTCCAACTGAATTCAGAAGAAATTTTTTCCACTTGATGCATGAGGTGGTCCTAATTCAATGTTTTTACCAATGTAGTTGATTGATAGACATTTTAGGATGAGGCTATGCAGTGTTTCAAGGTTTTGGTGTCACATCATTTCAACTGAGATAGTCAGGTCTTTGAAAAGACGAACCTCTTAATATATTGTAGTCTGTTATAACTGATACTGGTTTTAAAAGACATTGTTAACCTACTGAGATGAAAACAAGAAGGCTTACTGTAATGTTTATTAGTCTTTAAAGTTTCTAACTTTAAAGGAACATGCTACTCCTCTGATAATAGCTGCATTAAGATACAGATTTTTCCATTGCTTTTCTGCCCTCCAGTAACAAGCAGGTCGAATTTTGCTGTGATACAACATGCATTAACTTTCTACTCATTGATCAAAAGGAGAACAGTTCTGTTTTACAACCTTAGCTATATTTTCATACTTTTCCTATAGCTTTCTTGTAAAATACTCATTATAAACTCTGACCTATAAAATAATATTACTTTTCTTCATACTCTTCCAATGTTTTTTCAGATTATTTTATTTTCCAGTATTATTTGCATTTTGAAAGAAAAAACTATTGCTATAAATATGCTTAGAAAAAATATGTTAAAAAAGTATTTTCACTTTGTATGCACATGAAAAAAATTCAAGGATTTGCCCTCAGGGATAATACACACAATTTGCATACATACCTACATATATGCTCAAATATACCTCATTAGGATAATCTTTTTCAGAAAATCATAAATTTAAATTCAGCTTACGTTCAACTGTGACTGAAAACAATTGCAGAGGACAAACTGTGCAGA
This sequence comes from Gymnogyps californianus, assembly GCF_018139145.2. Taxonomy (NCBI): domain Eukaryota; kingdom Metazoa; phylum Chordata; class Aves; order Accipitriformes; family Cathartidae; genus Gymnogyps; species Gymnogyps californianus. Next base: position 38,392,663 of record NC_059471.1, read on the forward strand.
AATGTTTGGTGCTTTTAATAGAAGTCGGTCTTTAATAACTCAGTAGGCTACATGTGTTACCAGTGCAACATCTGCAATGCTTTCCTTGCTTTTTAATATAACTCACACCTCACTTATTTAGTAGTTGCACCCATTTTAAGAATAATAGTTCATAGCAACAGGGCCCTGAACAGCCTACCCCTTCAGTAGAGGGTAGGACCAAATGGTCTCCAGAGGTCACCTCCAACCCAGACTTTTCTATGATTCTATACTGTCCTTTAATGAAGTTCAAGGAACAGAAATGCAGCAATACAGTACATTTTGTGCTAGAAGCTATTTTCAAATAACTAGAAGAGTCTTCGGTAAGGACGCAGCCCACAACTGACAAAAAAGCCGTATCTTCACATACAGCCATTTCTTCAAACTCAAATCTGCACAAAGTTTGACTCAAAAATATTTGGGAAACTTCCCCCCCCCCCCCCTTGACTATCTCTCACTAGCTAGCATTTGCATTGCCAGGAACTTTTTGTGTGGTGAAGTATATTCACCAATGAAAAGGCTCTGTCTCGATAGGAAATATGTATTTCTTTAAGATACTCAGAGATGGAGCTTACCACATTGCTGTGTTTATTTTAATAGTCTATTTTATTTCTGTCAAAGAGGACCCAAGCTTTTTTATTATTAACCAAACTGAACTCAAACTCTTCTTCACCTTTTTTTTTCCACCACTAGACCAATTTCAGAAAATTTTCTAAAATGCTTACAGAAATCAAACTTCACCAGTTAATTATAGCAGATGAAAATTGGCTTCTGAATTTTTCAAAGTCTGCCAATTTATCATTAATTCAAACAGTATAAATCCATTTAATTTATCTGAAAGTTATCCCATGATCCAGTAACACGCCTAAGGCTAGAATCAATAAGAATCAGGCATCCAAAGGATAATTTAGACAAAACTAAGCTAGCAAGGCTTGTAATCTAAAATAAATAAATAAATAAAATGAAAACCCTTTCTTCACTGCTGCTGGTTTGACATTAACAATCTCTAGGAGCACCGTGTTCTTAAGCAAACACAAGGAAGTACTCCAGTCTAAGTATCTCCCAGCCTCTCTTCCATCTGTGCCTGACCTGCACCGAGGAACTGGGGGTTCTTCTGTGTAAGTCCCCATACCTAACTGGAAGATGCAACCTAAGTCAACTGGTAGCATTGGGTATGTAGGGCGAGTGCTGGTCTGAGGAGAGACAAGACGTATTTAATGTTCCTTGAAGATTTTAATGACCAACACTTTTTTTTTTAATAGCGCAAACCTGCTGTTATGTATCCTGTGTATCTCTGTTCCTCCTCATATAACTGTGCTACCTTTCCAGGCCCTGCTCCCAGGACTGCTTCTGTATTTGCCCACTGAAAGTTAAATTTAAAATTTACAAGTACTTTTTGGAGCAATGCTTGGAAGCCACGTTTCTCGCAGCTAGTGCCCTAATCACTAGAAGGTATAAACTCAGCCTATTCCTCAAGTTATTTTCCTCTGTCCCCTTCTGAAGTGGGAACTTCCAGGAATAAGTTGATATAACAGTTTCCAGTTACGGAAGCTCTCCATCACTAGCTATTTCCCTTATTACATTCTGTAGAATTAAATGGTAATGGTTTATACATACTTGCATATGGAAAAGGCACCATGCCCATTTCAGTGTTATTAGATCATGAAATTCTAGTCATGCAGTTTATAGGCAAGCCGTTGGAGAATGATTACCTTCAATAAATGTAAGAACATGATATGACTTTGTGCTATTATAGAAAATTCTATCTATTTCTGTCTATCTATCTATTTCTATTTCTTGCCTCTTATCATTTCCAAGATGGAAAATTAAAATTAAATTCTGCGGGGTATGTACAAAGATTTTGAAATGCAGCTATCAGGCTACATTCAATCTCTTGCTGTGGAGAAGACGCAGGTTGGTCTAAGGGAAAAGACAGAAAAAGGCTGCAGAGGCTAGTGACTTGCATGAATTCGTACATGAAGCATTGTGAACCCTTGAGTATATATGCAGAGTGACACCCATTTTAGGAAAAAGAGCAGCATTAGCTCCCAGTAGGCTGATCCTTGCAGCCGACCAGAGAAAACATTCTGAGTGCTTTCTGATAGATGTCACAGAATACAGAGAATATTTCAGGCAACACTGATTTACTTGAGAGTTTTACCAAACTTTAGCCTAGTTGTGTTTGATGAAGACTGTAAGATCTTTATTTCCTGGCTTTCCCCATGTCCTGTTCCAGTTACATGTCTTCTGACATACTGGCATTTTGCAGAACGGCTGTGCGCAGAAGGCTGGGAGGAATATCTGTCACAGATGTCATTTCGCACCAACATGTCCTCATGTAGCCTCTAATGCAATTGTTGTTCACCCTTCTACACAGTGGTGTGATAAGGATAAAAGGAAAGACCTGGTATAGATACTTGGTCATTTGTTTTAGAGCATTTATTTGTATCATTACTTACAAAATACATAGGACTCAAGAGAGTAGCATTTAAAAAGTAATCACATACATTGTTTTTAACTGACTGACCTGAGGTGCACTCATCACAACATCAGCTCCATTTGCTTTGGAGTTCTAGTACCATTTTGATGGATTTCTCAATGCAGATGGATGCATTTTGCGGCCAAAGCTATTAGACCCATTTGAGAAAGATGCATATATTGCCAGTATATCTTCAGAGTACAGATAAATAATAAAATACTTCTATAAGAACATAAGTCTGTAGTTTTGGGCCCCATAGTAAATATTTTTGAAAGCAAACTATAGAGCTTTGGAATTAATCAGAACCCTTTCTCCTCAGATGTAACAAACTCTCTTTTCAGATTAAATTACATAGCTCACACACTGCACAGTTTAATCACAGATAAATGTAAGTTTCTATATGTAGCTAGATTATTTTCTGCCAAGGTTTCTTCTTTTCAAGATTTCACAGCAAACCACTAATCAAAATACAAATCCAGGGTATTAATTATTACTTCTGATTCCCGCAGTGCCAATTAATGTCAAGTCACTCACAACTCAGTAAAATCAGAGATTCTGAGAGAAGTCCTTGGCATTAGTAAGAGCTCAGCAGCCATTATTTGCTTCATATACTCCAAAGTAATCTTGATTAGTGCTTAGGGAGCAATGTGCTATTGCTCTCAGATTAATGTCGATGTAGTTTTAAAAAGAAAATAAACATGGCTGGCTGTTATCTCATATGAAGATATTCAAAAGGTGTATTCTGTGCTCCTGATATTAACTAAAACTAATATGTTTGTTTATGAAATGAACTTGATGTGGCACTACTTAAGATGCACAGGGATGATACAACATCCTTTAATACTTTGCTTATGAGAGAACATAATAAAAAAAGTGTGCCATATATGCTTTCAATAATTTATTGCAGGTTGAGACATAAAATGACAAGGAAAGAGCAAATCCAAGAACCAGAACATCAGCTGATGAAAATTGGGGACATAGGTTTCATAACAGCTATGAAGTTGTACAGTTAGTTAAGGATTAGCTTGAAACCAGTGAAGGAAGAAACACAGAAGGAGAAGACCCAGGAAATGAAATTGTGCTGTATGAGAACTGTAAATAGTAAACTGAAACTCCTTCTCTTTTTAAATGCACAATACACAGAATGTGTCCTTCCCTTTAAAACTGTTTATCTTACCACATTTGTTACAGCAAATTAAATGATTAAACTTTCAGATATTGATAGCAGAGCAACTTAGCTGGACCAGCACCTTTAAAATTAAAGGCAATTCTTATATGTGTGTGATGCCTTGCTGACGTGGGGAAGACGGGAAGAGAGGGAGGATTAATTGCTCTGTTTAGTTGTGCTGCTTCTAGACCTTGTGGGTTTGTTGGAGAAAGTCCTGCTTCCCTCCTGGCACTTGTGTACCCATTTCTTTCACTGGGATTGGGTGGTTTCCAGAGAGGTTCCTTCCTAACTGCTGAAAAAAAAAGCAATTTCAGGATGTGACAGAGATGGTAAGCGCTTTGGTCTCTTGAAAGCAGCATGTGCTTGTAGGTTGTGAGTGCAGATATAGCCTAGATCAGATTCACAGCCCTTGATAAACATGTAGCAGTTACTGAAGGCTCTGGAACAGATTTTTTATCCCGAGGAATACAACTAGTGGGGTTTCCTGAAGTATGCCAGATACCAAAATGTACACTTAAAGCTGTGTGATCTCTGGAGAAAACAGTAGCACCTAGCCTAGCCTGGCTCCTGGATACTTCTCCAGTAGAAAATATCTAATAGTAGCTTCTCTCTCCAGCAATTAACTCCTCTGTTGGATGTGACAAGGAATGTGTAAGTCTCCTAATCAGGGCTAGCCTGTGGTTTGTCTCCTTAGGAAGCCCATTTGCTTTGTCCTCCTTACTGCTATCACTGGCCCACTTCTGCAGTCCCTGTCTGTGGACTGCACTAGTGAAATGATTAGGTAATGGTCCTCTCGCGCTCCTTGCTTGCAAAGTTTCTTCCAAGGTCAGCTCTCCATTAGACTTTTCACCCCATTTTCCTATTACCGGGCATGTAAGAATCCTGGCCTGTCAATCAGACAGTCATAAATCAGCAAGATTGTGACCAGTGGGTTTCTGCTCAGTGAAGTGATGGAAGGAAGATAAGGTCTTACCTGTATTCCTTGACTTGAATCATTCTGTTGTTCACCACTACTGAAAAAATCTCTTTGATCTGTGCTCCATGTTTTTATTTTTTAATTCTACAACTTAGAAACTATGTTGTCTCTTCACTGACCGACTTAATTTATCTGCAAAACATGTTCTACCTACTCTTGCTTGCAGTTGGCATGTCCTACGTATAAACTTGATCAAGTCACAGTGAATCTGACTCTGTCTTGATATTTTCAGTTTGCAGTCATTTTGTTTTGCCCTTGGTGAAGCTTTGTGCTAATGTTTAAAGCTAGATATCTTCCATTGTGGGTAATTTCCTTCATCCGAGTTAGCAAAAGTATCATGCCATAATTTTAGTATTTATAAGAACATTGCTTAATATTCATATACTTGTTAGTTGCTGTTTGTAAAGCAGAACATAAAGTCTTATTTCCTCCTCATTTTCCTGTGAGTTGCCAAAGCTATTTTGCTTGCCAAATTACTTTCATTCTTTCCCAGAAAGCTTGTAAAATGATATGGAGGACTATTATTCATCTATACTCTTTAATTTTACTCTAGCTTGTATTGTAGTCAGAACAATTTAATCTACTATCTTGTGGCAAAAATATTCCAAAGAATGTACTTCTATTGCTAAATTTCTTATTTAATCTGTTTTCATATCTCATTGTATACAGGTTGTATCACTTCTGTGTTGTGATATCTAGCAGAAACGTCATTATTTTAAGCAAAGGAATAATGTAAAGAAATGTGCAATACAAGATACAATACAATATGAAATACTGTTCTTCCTCTGCTACACAGACATCTTTTTTTTATAGGAATCGATTTTCCTGTGACATCTCTTTGCTCCAAAGAGAGAGGGAAAAAAAGTTTTAGCACTTAAAGTTGGATAAATATAGTACAATTTTTAATTCCAAAAGTTTATTATCATTATTATCATTACTTTAAACAAAAAAAACCCCACATACAAAAAGACAGTTATTTAATGTTTGATCAAGATAATTTTTTTTAAAACCAACTTGCTGTATGCGTTCTAGTTCAGAGGAAACATAAACTACATACAGTAGCTAAAAAAAAAAAGGAAAGAAAACAAATGTTAAAGCATAAATCTGTAGCTGCATGGTCTGAATTACTAGGGATTTCATGAGGTCCCAGTAGTCATTATACTATTTACTACAAACATTTAGCAATCTTAAAATGGCACAGTTGAAAGAAAAGTTCCACCGGGAGAAAGAGGAATCTCCCTTGTGCACGCTTGAGCAATGCCTTAGTTGGGTCTGTAAGGTTTGTTTTGGACTAATGGAAAGAGAAAGCCAGAGCATGTCCCAGAACTCTGTACATGGAGGGATTTTCCATAAGTGAATTTCTCCTCTCTTTCATAGAAGATATTCAGCTGTCTTCAAGAGCTAGGCCCTTTTCTCTTCTCCCAGAGCAGAATACTGATGTCAAGAATGCTTTGTCTTAATAGGCTTTTACAAAATAAAATTTTCCTTTTTGTTGAAATGCATATTTTGGAAATATAATTGGATTTTAATGTACATTTGATTTTCCATTACATCCTCAATGTTTTAATATAAGAATATTTCAGCATTTCGTTTAATGTTTTACTTTATTTTGATTTGTATGTTATTTTTATAATTTTAAAATTATTTTATTACATGGACTTTTACAGCTGATTGCCTCTAGGAATAGATTGATTTTTTTATTTTGTTTTATTATTTAAGTTCACTTATGACAGGCTGTTTCAATTTTGTTAAGCAGCAACTTCCCTTAATGATTTAAAAATAAAATCATAACTATTATTTACATTGTGTTATGGCTATGCATATTAGTAATAGTTATTCACTTTTCTGTATTTAATCATGTGCTATACATATACCTATGGGTAGATACAGGTAATACACAGTGAAATACCTACATTCCCAAAACCTAGAAATAAAAGTAATTGCACTAAATTGGTGGAGGAAAATCAGTGGCCTAAATTTGAGAAAGTAAATATTCCATTATGAATCTTTTCAGACAACCTGTCCCTTAGAAATAACCTATTACTGACTATGTCGCTTCATCTTGCTTTGTAGTGTATTTCTTGGCTTGCATGCAGCAATACGAGTTTGAGGTTACCTTTCTTCAAATGTTAATACAATTTTTATACCATTTTGGGGCACTTTTACTGTCTTACAGATTTGTTGTAAGTGCTTCCAGCAGGTGAAATCTGTTGATCCCTAAAGGCAGATATGCATAATCAGGTGTTTTCATGGATTTCACTTCGTATTTTTCAGGAGTGGATTTGAAGTCTAAAGAAAGTGTCTTTCTTAATTTGAAATTTCTGGTAAAATAAACACTTGTTTACACATCAGGACATCAGTTTTAATCCATGTATTTGTCAACACAAACATTTTCCACTGCAGCTGATGTGTTCAGCAAATTATTGTGATTGCATATTAATTGCAAATAGAGAAGACTAGTGTTGCACAGGGGTTTATAAGCTCAAAAATTGGTTTGTTCCTATTACCTACTTCATATTTTTCATTAAATTTCAAATATATCTGGACTTAACCTTCAAGATATCAAAATACTTTCTCCTAGAGAATATGGAATCCAAGTAAGAAGATTTAAGTCAAGATATAGAAAATGTTACTTCTTGAGAGAGAGACAGGGAATTATCTTACAATAAATACTCTGTTGGTATATAAACACAAAAACGCACACAGCACAGTGACAGTCATACGTCACTGCAAGCAGTTATAAACCATAGCACAAACAGTGTTCAAGACTTTGTAATGACTATGAACTAGTAAATGAAAGAAAGATTACCCAAAAGCTTTTGGTGTACTAAACAAAAGAACCAGCCAGACCCACTAATTGACAGGAAAGATAAGGAGGAGGGAGCATTTTCTCCAAATTCTCATATCATTCTGTTGCAGGTAAAGAGAGAAATGAGAACAGTGATGATATATACGTATATCATATCATATCATATATACATGTATCATCACTGTTCTCATATTTATAACGAGAGTAGAACATATATATAAAAAAACCCAAACAAACAGAAAATACCATCTCCAAAAGAAAACAGAAGATAATTTGTAGACTTATACCATAGGAGTAAGAAACACATACACATTTGTTTGTCACATCCACTACAGAGCAGCCTTGACCTACTTAAGTGAAGATAACGTAAGATCAATGGGAGTAAAAACACATACTAGTGTTTAATAACAATGATGAAACAATGAGTTTCTAGCATTTACTACTTGGAAGTTCTTGAAACATGTTTTTCAAAAACGTTCAACAGAACTTGAGGACAGAAGAGCAGTATCCTTGGTCCTCCTTGAGTTTTGTGAGGAGCAGCTTACACTATGGGCAGGAGGGCTCGGTTCTCCCCACCTCAGAAGGCATTTGAAAGCCATTCTGCTGCCCTAACCTCCTTCTGGTGCACTGGGGGCTGCTGCATGTCCAGGGGTCTTTGTAGGTCATGGACCAAATTTGGCTTTCTCCTTTCTATGTTTTTGTTAAGAAAGGTGGTATGGACTAGGTAGTGGAATGAGATGACAGTCTTTTCAATGGGGCAGTGGCAGCTCTGTTTCTCTTTGCTGCTGTAGAGATGCAGAAAAGCAGAAGAGAAGAGGGCTGGTGAGGGAAAGCAGTAAGATTTGGTTCAATACATATACAGTGACAAAGCTGGTCAGAAATTCCCCTTCTAAACACTTTTCCACTGAAGAACAATGATTTACCAGATTTGTAACATGCCTCAGTGCAGGTTTTTTTTAACTGACACTGCCCAAACTCTGCCGTATTGCTTGCAAGCGTCTCCACCCGTCTCCTCACTGCCCCGCTTGCAAATCTGATCTGCTCTGTACCCCTGGCTTCTGAGTGCCTTACTTTCCCCTGCCTGTGCTGACGTGGACCTGGGCACCCAAAAGCCATGGTCATCTAGTGCCTGGAGAATACCACCAGAGGAACTGGTGCTGACTTGGCCATCCAGGACTTGTATGATATGTCTGTTCTAGTTAAATAAACAGTGCCAGTGGGTTCAAGCAGTGTCTCAAGCACAACTGTCCTTGAGCTCCTTGATGCAGGTATGGCTTGTGAAACAAATACTCTCCCAGACATTGCCTGAGCCTGATTCAAGGATGACCAGGGATAACAGGAGCTACCTATTTTGGAAGGGAAGACAGTTTGCCAAATGGAGACGAGACACACCATGGTCTTGATGAGGGACATTTCATTCACTAATACAGACATACCCTTAAGGCTCACTGCTCCAGGACACTCAGGGGATGGATGGTGCCTGATTTCTCAGTTATTCTAATATTTTTGCTTTTTTAAATAAACTGCTCCCTAATGAAATATAACTGACTGTCCTCATTAATCTCTGTATAAATCACTCTAAGGCTAGATATGTACCACACTCACAGGAGGTAGCTGCGGCACCTGCAGGCACACTAAAGTTGCCTTTGTCTCGCCAGCTTAAGTATTGAAAAAACATGTATACCTCAGGACCTCATACATGCACACTGGCTTGAATCAGGACAGCTTTGTTGCTGTCAGGACTCAAGATAGCTTGGTTACTAACGACTTTTCTGATTACAAATGTGACATACCTTTAGAATACAAAAGAGTAAAATTGATGTAAAATTGTTAAATAGAATTATTTTCAAATTTCACTTGAAAATTGCTCAGTGTCTAAAGAGATACCATAGAGCATAATTTAAAGATATACTCTAACAGCCTCAGTACAGAGCAGTAAATTCATGAGATCTATCCTTGGCTTTAATAAAAATTCCCTCTGGTGTTGCTTAATTTGCTTACCGTAGCTGACTTTCACTATCATGGAAATGCTACAGGATACTGAAAATAGGGTTTATTGTAATAGCGTCACAGGTATTTATGAAAAACAATGTGCTATAACTTTTACTTTCCCAAGTGGTTTACAAATATCTTTACTACAACTGTTAAAAATTACATTAGTTTGTGCCCTGTAATATTTGCACTTTCTGGTCTCCACCTATTTTCTCTATAGCATGATATAACTAAAAATAGTTTGTTTGAGGAAATAAATGGAAACTGAAGCTTATACATTTAAGCAGTCACTTGAAAACACATGCTATTGTGTATCAATTATGTTTAATAATAGGGTTAATAGTTAAAATAACTCTAATACAGAAACACTTTTTCTAGGTTTTATGTTACAGACATGAGAGTCTCTAAAACATCAGAGGCAAGAATCCATGGATATAAACTAACTTTTTTTTGAGAATTCTCAATTAAATTGCATCAGTCACAGACAGACTTCTGCAGGTACCATAAATAACTACTTGTGATAAACTTCAGATTATTAGTATTTCCACAGTTTCTTTTCTAATTTTTAATTGTAGTGTCTGATCTGATATTTTTCTTTGCTTTCATCCTAGAAAAATCATGTTCTGTGTTTGACTTTACAGCTTTAGAGTAATTAAACAGTCTTTCAGTGGTCTGAATCACTATAACTGGGGGCTAAAATTTTGATTCAGTTTTACCCTCAGTCCATTTGTCTCATGGAGTGAGTTAGCTCTGAAAGCAAATGTTGTCTGCAACACATGGTGAGTCTCAAACCTGAAGGGACAAACTCTGCCATGGAGTAGGCAAGGTCAGCCTCAGGCTTGTCTTGTGGAATTAAATTGCATAGACTTGTTTTGGGACTGGGCTTTTATCTCTGCAGCTGGTCAGCTCAGAGGAACTAGTATCATCAGTCAGTAGCAGAAGGCAGAAGGTGGGCATGTGAGTTTCCTTGCAGTGCCTGGATACCGCTTGTGAATGCTTTGGCTGGGGATCTGTCACATTTCCTGCTCCTTCTCTCTGACCTCCAACACCAAACATACATCTCCATGAGTAACCTGTCTGGATAGATCATCTGCCTCCTGTCTTACTCATGGCTGGATTTTTTTTCTTCTTGTTTTTCACTCCTTCAGAAACAGATGCTTTTGAATTGAATTGACCTGAAGTACAGTTGCTGTTACTTGACTCCTCTGTCCTTAAGTCAAAATTAGACAAATTTAACAGGTGTGAATATGTAAAAACAAGTACAGACAATATCTATTGTCTTGAATATCTTGACAATTGTGAGGAGCTAGAAAGAACAGAAAGTAAACCTCTGAGGTGAGGGAAAACAGTCTCTTTAAAAGCTGTAATTGCCTACTATATATTCTTATATGAAGACAATTTGTGCAAGATACTTTTTTTTTTTAATATAAATCAATAAATAAGTCCCCAGACTTTCAATACAAGCCTCTAAAGCTACTCATATTCATCCATATGCTTCATTCTAGGAATGTGCATAATGTCATTGAAATTTAAAAGCAAGCAAAATATTTTTGGAGGAATGTCATTTCTCTGCAGTATGTCAGTGATTTTACCTTTTTAAACTTATGACTGAGAAACTTTAGAAGAAAAAGATATTTTATCTACAAATTTAGTTGCAGTTCCTAAGGCTTTTCAAAATCTGTTTCCTAACATCCATGGATTAATTTTCTTCAGCCACATTCTCAGACATAGAAATCTTATTGTAACCTTATCTTCCCTTTAATCATATGATTTTGGATCTTAATTCCCTCCATTCTTACTTTTACTTTTACTTTTAAATCAACCATTTGGCTCATGCAGCCACCTGTGACCTAGGAATTTATAAGGACTAGTGAAGATGTTTGCTTTTCATAAGGATGAATGCGTGACACATGCCAAATCACTTAAAATATCTATTTTTACCTCTTTATTACTTCTCCTTCCTTTCACTTGTTCCTAACATTCACCCTTTCCAAGGTATATTCTGCTGCTCTCTTCAACCATACTCTATAAAATATCCACTGGTTTAAAGCAGACCATTACTGTGTTATAATGACATGTTTCCTAATATTTAGTCTGAACCTCCCCTGACACAGGTTTGAGGCATTCCACCTGTCCTGTCACTGAATATCAGGGAGAAGAGATCAGCCCCTCCCTCTCCACTTCCCTTCCACAGGAAGCTGTAAAGAGGAATGAGGTCATCCCTCAATCTCCTTCTCTCCAACATAATTGATTAAAATGTTGAAGAGAACACCGAGCCCTGAGGAACACCACTAGTGACTGGTTGCCAGCCAGATGTAGCCCCATCCACTACAACCCTTAGAGCTCTGCCGTTCAGCCAGTTCTTCACTCAGCACACCATGAACCCACTCACCTCACAATTGGACAACTTGTCCAGCAGGGTGCTGTCAGGGACAGTATCAAAAGCCCTACTAAAATCCAGAAAAACTACATCCACTGCCTTCCCATCATCCACTAGGCAGATGGCTGTACCGTAAAAGGTTATCAAATTAATTAAACAGGACTTTCCCTTTGTGAACCCATGTTGACTGTGCCTGATGATTGCATTGTCCTTTAAATGCCTTTCAATAGCACCCAGGATGATCTTCTCCACAACTTTTACAGGTACTGATGTCAGACTAAGAGGTCTGTTGGTTTTTTGGAACATAAATACAAATGTGATGTCACTATGGAGTAAGACCATGATATTACTAGAGTTCATTTTGTATATTTAATACTACTTAAATATTATGAGTGTCTTTCAAGATTACTATTACCTATTTAATAGCTCATTGGATTTGGTGACCACATCAGTTTACTTTCTTACATTTTCTTATAATATAATAATAATGCCTAGTGAGAAACATTGGAAAAATGCTAAAATAATGACAGAGTAACTGTGCAGGATAGCTGTGGTTTAATGGGCTTGATGTATTCTGGCCTAAGTTTCTTCTACTATACACCGACATTCATGTGTTTCAGCTGTATTTAAAAACAAAAAAATATAATAATAAAAAAATCCTCCAGGCTACTGCCCAACCAGCCCGAGCAAGGCTGTAAAGGGGGGTCCCAGTGCCTGGTTGTGCTGCTCAGCAAGAGCTTGACTCTCTCCAGTGCCGATCTGTGCTGCTTGGCAAGAGCCTGACTCTCCCCAGTGCCAATCCGTGCCGACACAGCACCATCCCTGCAGGCACTGGGGCCATTGCTGGGCCAGTGCCGGGTCAACGCAGCATCCCATTCTGACCTCAGTAGTGATGCAGGGTGTGTGTGGCACAGGGGACGGGCACTGGCAGCTCTCCCCAGTATTTCCATGGCAGTTTCTTACTGGGGACCCCAGACCTGGGCACAGCACTGAGCAGAGGGGAAGGGTCGCCTTCTTCCAACTGCTGGCAATGATTTGCCTAGTGCAGCCCAGGATACCACTCGCCACCTTTGCGGCAAGGGCACCTTACTGGCTTCTGGTCAACTTGGTCATCACAACATCCAGGTCCTCTTCTGCCAACCTGCTTTCCAGCAGCTTTACCAAGCTGGTTTTTGTCACAAGTTCTTGTGGATGTTTCCCTGGATGCTTTGTGCCCGTACCAGTGCCATCCACAGTCAGTCCCACTCTCTGCGCCATTGCTGTGAGGGTTAGAAGGACATGTTTTCTCCAACCAAAGCAATGGTCCAAGTGGAAAGGCTCTCTCTTGTTATTGGGCAGGGAGAAAGAGACTGTATCTTGGCAACAGAGTCCAGAGGTGGAGTTTCTGCAAACTCCATCTTTGTGTTTTCTCCTTAACTCCAACTTTTTAATGCCAACTTTGTTCTTCTTCACATAATGTCCGGCTAGAAGGTGGTGGTTGGCACTCTCATGGAAAACTAGAGAGGAGTTTCCCTTTGCTGGCTGCAATAGAAATAGCAGCTGCATAGCTGCCTTCCTGAGTGAGCAGCTGTCTGCAGAACCCCAGCATCTCAAAGACAGGGAGGGGGGAAAATCCAAGAAGCAGAGCAGACCTGAATAGTGCAGTCCAGGGGGTTGCATATATGTCTTGCTCACTTCCCACTCTTCCTGGGATGCTTTAGACAGTCGATGGAGAGAAGTCCTTCTGCCTGCTCGAGCCAGACCAAATATAGGAAGCAGAGTAAGAGGAAGCTAAAAAATGAAACTCAAGCTGTTGTGTGAGTTTGCCTTGACATTTTTTGTAAGGAGAAGAAGGAAAGGAATGAAGGAAGGAAGGAAGAAAGGAAGACAGGAAGCAGGGAGGGAGGGAGGGAGGAAGGAAGACAAGCAAGGCAGAATAGGTAGGAAAGGCAAGAAAGAAAGAGAGAGAGAAAGAGAGAAGGAAAGAAAGAACGAAAAAAGAAAAGAAAAGAAAAGAAAAGAAAAGAAAAGAAAAGAAAAGAAAAGAAAAGAAAAGAAAAGAAAAAGAAAAGAAAAAAAAAAAAAAAAAAAAAGAAAAGAAAAGAAAAGAAAAGAAAAGAAAAGAAAAGAAAAGAAAAGAAAAGAAAAGAAAAGAAAAGAAAAGAAAAGAAAAGAAAAGAGAAAAAAGAGAAAGGGAAGGGAAGGGAAGGGAAGGGAAGGGAAGGGAAGGGAAGGGAAGGGAAGGGAAGGGAAGGGAGGGGAAGGGAAGGGAAGGGAAGGGAGGGAGGGAGGGAGGAAGGAAGGGAGGAAGGAAGGAAAGAAGGAAAGCAATCAAGCAAGCAATACCCTTTGTAAGCCCTCTAGGAATAGGGCTAGGAAAGTTTAAAGGATTGCAATGTCTCCTTCTCATGCCATGCGTATTTGCAAAGATAAGCGTCTGAGGAAGAACATATTGGATGGCTGAAAAGTGAGACAGGAGAGCACACAGACATTCTATCTTTGCATCTGCCACTGGCATTTTACAAGGGTTTCCAGGTACCATTTAACCTGTTTTTTTTGACTCCTCCTTTCCATCAGTCCCTTAGCATGTATTGTGCTTCAAAGCAAAGCCTCACCCCTTTATGCTGCAAGAGAAAGGCAACATCATGGTCAGGACCCAGACACAAGTGTGGACCTTCTTGTCACTCAACAGCTGAGCACAGGGCTAATGGGAAGGTAGAGGAGATAAGTGGATTACTGGAACCTGTCTCTGTTTTCTAATAGCCTGTGTGTGCCATGATTGGTACCTGCCCTTCTGAGGAAGACAAGACCTTGAAAGGACTTGAAATGAATAAGTTCCTAGATGCTATTTAAGAAGATGAATATACTTTTGTTAATTCTGATATTAATTTGATACAGGTGTATGTAGGAGAATGCATGGTTTAAGTATGACCACAGCTTTTGCAGCTGTGTGATCAAAGGTGAATAGAATAGAATAGAACAGAATAGAACAGAATAGAATAATTCCAGTTGGACGGAACCTACAATGATCATCTAGTCCAGCTGCCTGACCACTTCAGGGCTGACCAAAAGTTAAAGCATGTTGTTAAGGGCATTGTCCAAATGCCTCTTAAATGCTGACAGGCATGGAGCATTGACCACCTCTCTAGGAAGCCTGTTCCAGGGTTTGACCACCCTCTTGGTAAAGAGATGCTTCCTGATGTCCAGTCCAAACCTCCCCTGGTGCAGCTTTGAACCATCCCCATGAGTCCTGTCACTGGATCCCATGGAGAAGAGATCAGAACCTCCCTCTCCACTTCCCCTCCTCAGGAAGCTGTAGAGAGCAATGAGGTTGCCCCTCAGCCTCCTTGTCTCTAAACTAGACAAGCCCAAAGTCCTTAGCCGCTCCTCATAGGACATGCCTTCCAGCCCCTTCACCAGCTTTGTCTCCCTCCTCTGGATGCATTCAAGGACCTTCACCTCCTTCTTAAATTGTAGGGCCCAGAACTGCACACAGTACTCAATCTGAGGCCTCACCAACGCTGAATACAGCAGGATAATCGCCTCTTTTGACTGGCTATATATATACTGGCTATATACAGTATAACCTATACTGTGTTTGATGCATCCCAGGATGCGTTATAATAATTTATAATAAAAGAAATAACATTAAATGTCATTATTATATAATATTTTAAAAATATTTTCTCCTCGTCCTTTTTCTCCTGCGGTAATGTGACATCCTTATCATGTGCAGATCAAACTAATTCTATCACCAAGAATGACTAATAACATTTTAGAAAGAATATAAGAACTAGGTAAGTGTTTTGCAATATTTTTGTGTTACACTTTTCTAGACTTTACTGATTGGTTCGTCTGAGACAGTGATGTGAGTTGCTGAACTGTGTTTAATAACTCTTGGTAGCTCTTCTTCCATTAATTTTTTTAATTGCTTTTGAACTCATATAAAATTTTTCATGCTCAATATCTTATTGCAGTGAGTTCCATCATTTAACTGTGCTTTATGTGGAAAAGTGTTTTTCAGATTAACATGTGACAATTTCATCTGCTGCCTCCTGTTTCTTAAATTATGAGACATTGAAAAAAAAAATCTATTTCAACTTTTCTGGGACTTTTGTGGTTTGATAGATCTTTATCATATTAAAAATTATTTCACTCTTTCCTAGGATGACAAAAATGTAGTGATTTTAATTACTTACATGGAAGCTCTTCTACTTTTGGTCATCCTGTTGCCTTTCTCTGTACCTTTTCCAAATTTTATTTTATCCCTTTTTTTTTTTTTTTTTTTTTGATCAGGGGAACAGAAATAAACACAATATTCATGTTCCAGGAACATTGTGTGTTCTACAGTGCCACAGCATTGTTTTCTGATTAGTTCTCCATTCCTTTCCTAATAAATCCTAATACTCAATTTGCTTGTTTGACTGCTTCTGAACATTAAGATGATTACTCTATTTTCATAGAATAATGTATTATAACTCTGAGATGTCTTTCCTCTGTAGTACAAGCTAGTTCAGAGTCCTTCACTGTGCATACAAAGTTAGAATTGCTTTTCTCCTTATTTTTCCCCATGAGTATCACTAACAATAATACTGTTCAGCCTGTGAATCTAATCACCATAAAATATCATTAAGGCTAATTGAACATTTATATAGATAATCACAAAGCTTACCCTGTTATATTAGAAAGGGAAATAGATAAACTCTCATACTTTTGGACAGAGTTGTTTGTAATAAAGAAATTAAGTTTTGTAGAACTCCCCCCCCCCCCCCCCCCCCCCCCCCCCCCCAGTTAGTTAGGAGTAAAATCGAAGAATTTCTACGTCTTCTGTAAAAAAGGTAAGGAATGCTGAAATTTCTGGCTCTGAAACACTTCAGCAGGTTGTCATGCAGCTACTCAGTTTCATTGTCAAGCATTTCTTTGAATAAGTGAACGGAAAAACAGACAGAATTTGCAGCCATCCTCTAAGGAAATGTTCGAGTAAAATGCTACATAATATCCAGAGGGATAAATGTTTACATTTTGACTGATTGCTGTATTTTTCTGATTAACATTATTTGCAGAAGCTAAGAAATGTTTGCTGTAACTTAATTATTCAGCAGGTGTATGCTATGAAGCATTTGTGGTTTTCTATAGCATGCCTGGTATGGCCCATGTCAGAGATGGGGCACTGAAGAAGAAAATGTTATATACACATTGGTGTAAATATTCCTATGTTACAATTATACACCATGGCAAAGTCCATTGCCTTTAATGAAAGTGAGAAGGATATGGAAAACAGATTTTGCAGCATGTTTTGAAGATAAGACATACTTTGCCTTAATGTTTTCTCTTCTCTAAGTTGTTTCACAGTTGAGTACCTTTGACTGAAAACAATCCATTGATGTCATGAAACACAGCAGAAGCTTCTAGTATCTTATAATGTTAAGTCTGGTTATTAAGAACCTATATGAGATATTACCTCAAATTAATTGAACAAATTGAAATTTTAATTGTTATCAGTGATCTAGGCATACAGCATACGAAGTACTGGAACAAATGCCCTCATTAACTTATCTAGAACTTTGAAAGCAATGTCTTTCATGAGGAAATGCAGAAGAAGATGCTCATTACCTTTGATGTCACAAGTAAGATGTTCTGATCTTGGAGGATCTGATTTGAGAGAGAGATAAGAATGAAATACAAGCTATTTAATCATAGAACAGCAGAATGCAGAAAGGGAATTGTGCTCCTTTCAGTATATATGCAACAGTGTAAATACTGGATGACTTCAAAGGATTTGCAATGAAATATACCGGTTTAAATTGAGTTTAAATGACACTAAACATAATAGGCAGGTCACACATAACCATACCTGTAAAAAAATTTAATCAGATACAGCATATTAATCAGATATTCCTTTGAATATGGAAGCTAATTGTCTTTTTCATCTTCTCAAGCAAAGTGTTTTCTGGATCATTCTTTCAGGGACTGATTTAAGCACAAAAATGAAAGCATGGAACACAAAACATATTTTGTCGTCCCTGATCTGCCACTCTCTTTCCTATAAACTCCTAATGACAAGGCTGTGACAGATGGCCTTTAGGCCTCTTTTGGCCATCCTACTTTATTATCTCCAATTAAGTCCAGTGAAGTCCAGATCACATCTTCCATCTGGAAAACACTTTCTGGCAGCAGGAATTCTAGTTAAAGACAGCAAGTAGGAGGCTGTACTGTAGGTTCAGAGACTCTAAGCAGCTGAAGTCTCCTCAAGCTGCCCTTAATAATGGGTAAGCTTTGGCACTAGTTTTAATATTAGTCATAGTTAAATGTATATATTTCAAAGTAAAATGAAATAAAATACAACATGGACTCATGAAAAATTGACTATTCCAGGACAACTTGACATTTTTATTCAATAAGTTGGATAACTTTCTAGGTGAATTAAATGAAGTAAACCTCATTGATTTGTATATCAGAAATGCAATCAGTAAAACATCACATAGAGGGTCGCAGTTATTTTGAAACTCAGATCATCAGCTTCAGGTGTACTTATGTAGGGGTGGAACTCAAATGCCTCATTCTTTTCTGGATGCCATAGGGCATCCAAGACATTCATGTGGAACTGGCTGAAATAGCATAGAATCTATGGGAGACCCATGCTTCCTTGGAATGATAGGTGAAGATGTGGTGGATATGGTAAAGCCTCAAAGTATCGTTAGGTATCTGTATTTACACAGCCAAATCTCATCTTCCTTGTCTACTTTAAAGTGAATAGACTCTACCCTTAAGCTCCACTAGCTGTATTGACTAGGTCTTGAGTTACTACAGTTGGGCCTTAAACATCCAGTTCAGATGCAGACAACTTATGCAGACACTGTCTCAATCTGAAGCTTTACCTTACTTGATAGTGACACTGGGGAAATTTTTAGCAAAACTGGAGGATGCAGGGGCTAGGACAATAGTTTTAAGGGGGGTATGGATCTGGTTCATGAAAAACAATGAAAGAAAAGAAAAATCAATGGGTTTACTTTACAAAAAAAGTCATACTGAACCAAATTTTACTTGAGGATTGTAGTAACAACCTGAAACATTTACTAATGGAAACAGGTGGTAAAATAAAGTTGGAAGACACCATAAATAGCAAGAAAGTTCAAGAATTCTACAGGGAGTTTTAAATGACCGTAAGAAGGACTGAGGTATTAGCAAGAGGGTGGAGTTAAATAGTGCAAAATAGCTGGTTACACAATTCAGGAATAGTAAACATAATTTCTGGTATTGACTGAGAACTCTTTAACAAGTCAAAACCTGATCCCCCCTGTTTAAGAACAATGAATTCAGACTTCAAGGCTGCAAGAATCCATCACTCAGCCAAGAAAATCAGAAGGAAAAAAAAAAAAATCAGCCTAATTAAACGTAAAAAATCAGTAATTATAGGAAAATGTATATTCTTTATAAGTACATTACAAGAAAAAAGATCAAGGAGTCAAAAAACAACATTTTAATAAAATAGATATCGTTTGTGGAAAGAAATAAGTATAAAATTTCCGTGACTAAACTGTAGGCTGGTAGACAGAAACAGTTTTCTAGCCATCAGAGGAATAAAGTAATGGAAACTTCTGATTGGATTAGTGGACACTCCAATCCCAAGACAGATTTTTCTTTACACTCTCAGTTTTGAAGTCTGGGTCCCTACACACTGAATATCCTGTGGTTTTAGATTCTGCGTAAGTTTTCTTCTTATTCAGAAGAACAGAAAGCAAAACATTTATATAAATGTATTGCCTACCACAGGAAATTTTTTGAATTTTTTTTCTTGGGGTAATGAGAAAAAAGAAGAAATTCTAGATTGATATTTGTTCATTGACAAACATGATGGGAAGGATGAGAATATCAAAGGTGCAAAATGCTTCTGATCTGAAATGACTGCTTACAAATTTCACAAAGAAAGAAAATAACTTGTTCTCTTCAGTATCTTTTTATTTTCTTTGGTTTAGCACAAATATAGTAAGTTAATAACTTAAATAATTCCACTTCCTTTTAGTAGAGGAAAGCATCACAACTCATGCCTCTACCTGGCTATACGCCTGATAATGTGATCTCCTCAGCAGTTTCACTCCCTTTGAGTCAATTGCCTGCAGCACTCTGCTTAATGAGTCCCTCTGACTCAAGGGGGAGAATATTTTAGTCCCATAGTCCAGTTGAGATTCTGGGAAATTTCTGCGTAGTGGTGGCAAACTGACTCCTTAGGCTCTGCTTCTATGCCGTTCATGGACTCCTTGACAAAATTGCTCAGTCAGAAATCCTGTAGTCTCTTTGTTACAGACGAAGGCGATTTGAGATTGCTAACCTAACATAAACACAGATAATAAACCAAAATGGTTAGCTAAGGCACCAAGGCCTTTCTCTTTTTACTGCTCTTCTCTTGTCCAGAAAAAAAAAGACTTTGTTGTTTCTTTAAATCCTCACTGACTCACTCAGATTTCCCTTTTCACTTAAATTCTCTACTACTTCTTTTCTTGTCTTACTTTGTTACAGGTAAGTAACAAACTTACTCATAAGTCCTTAAATACCCATGGGAAGACCATACCACCAACTGCTGAAATCACCCCAAAATACTGATACTATAAGTATCAAAAAGGAAAAAATTCAGACAATACCTTTCACTAACAAAGTTTCACTTGAAGAGCTGATTCCAGTTTTAGATACTGAACAGATCCTTGCAGTGTTCCCTCTTTCATGTTGAAAAAAAGGAGCACTCAGCCCACGGGACTCTGTTCAAATGGAAATTATTTTTTAAATGCTGCTATTTTCTTAGGAAATACATTTATGAATAAAGTAGATGCCCAAACTATCTCTCCCATTTAGTAAACCCCTCAAACATCATGGACTTTTCTCCTGACATCTGAAGACTGCAGTTAGGTAGGAACTGGAAAAAGTGTAACAGTTTAAATCAGTTCTTTCAGAAATAGGAAAATAAAATAAAATAAAAAAAAGTAAAAAAAAATTACCACATCTTCAAGCATGACATTATCTTACAAAGATGAGAAAAAAAGCAGTAGTAAACCTGGTCTTCATTTTATGTATGCATTATAAAACTTGAAACAATTAGGAAGAGCTAGAGGAGATAACTGACCTTTTATGTAGCTTTAAATAGTCACTATACACAGAAATAGGAAGAATTTCAGAATATGCCTGGATATTTCTGTGTACCAATCTTCTATATTCTTTTGCTGAATAGAAGAAGCATTCCATATACAAATTTCTGTCAACTAAGAGAAAAAATAAGATCTTCTCCAAACAGACTATATTTCCCTGTGTCCCTGATACCACACACACCACATTGTGATTGTAAAGCCTGTGGCATGGGACTAGTTTCTTGCTATAAGTTTTTGAAGTGCCAATGATAAACTTTCGTTAGGGATCCTATGCGACTTTGGCTATAATAAAAATAAATATTTTAAAAATAGTACACATCTAATAAATATGTCTTTTTTTAAAGCTGAACCAAGTTTGCAGGAAACAGGGTAAATTTAACAGATTTGATTGCAAAGTCATAGCTTATCTATGGTGTAAAACGAAACCATGAAAAGTGTCATATAGGAATATCCAACCTTTCTGATGACAGCATATGAGACACAAGCCACAAGCTCTCAGTGAATAAGGTAAGCCTGTTCTCCTTCAGCCCATCCCATGGCATTTCCTTACAGTCCATCAGAACATTAGATGTTTCTTGCTAAAATACCTGAGTTCTTCCAATTAATCCACCTTCAGTCAGCTTCTCGCAATGGACTTGCTTGCTGTTTCACTGGTCATATCCAACCACACTGCCTCAACTCCATTCTGCCAAACTTCTCATTCTCCGCATAAATCTCAATGATATCATTTGCTTAGGCTTCTATCTCCCTCCTGCGTGATCCAGTCAAACAGCTCTGAAGAGGTGAAACACAGCTATGCAGTCACTTTCAAATCTGTTCTTTCAGTACTTTGGGAACTACATGGCAATATTTTGCTATATTGCTGGAAGGCACAAGATATAGGAAGACATATATCAATACTCTCTGGAATTCCTTCTTTCTAAGAAAGTCAAAGTGTAGTGGTCTATAAGCTGCACTGCTTCCCAAATTCCCTCATTAATTAGGCAGGATTTTCAGGGAGAGGACAGCCAGAAAGATGCAGGAGGATGAACTTGGAAAGGACAGGAATACAAATGTGTTTCATGTTGAAAGGTTGGAGACACACTGCCCTTGTAAACCTACTGCTGGAGATAGCTGCTCTTGCCTTGAAATAAAAACTGATGAACTTTCTATATCCTTCTCCAGCCATGGCGAAACAAAACATTTGGGCTATTTGGACAATTTACATCCTGAGGGCTGATTTCCCAGAATATGTGTTCTCCTGAAAACAGGAAGTGAACAGACTCAGCAACTTTTCCTTCTAGTGGATGTTAAAAACAACAAAATGAAATTCTTGAAAGGAGTAGCAAGGGAAAAGATATTTTGGTAATGAAAACATAATTACAGTGTTCCTGAGAATGCAAGACAACAAGAAACTAATCTACATAATAATTTTCTAAAAGAAATGAAGATTATATTTCTTTCTGTGCAAACCATTTATTTTCCATTCACATTCCGCTTGTAAGAAAAGCCTTTTTTTTTTTTTTTCCTTCAGAGTAGGAATAGAAGCAAGTACTTGGATCCTGTGACCTAACTGTATCTGGGAATATATTCTGCAGTTGTCAGAAAACATAATTTAGACTTCCTTATATCAAATTCAGTCTTATCTCTCTTATCTGTTTTTCCTTTTTTCCCCATGTATAACCCTAAAAAATGCATAGTAAAAGTAGCTACATTGGTGCAAATAGCTAAAGAAACCAGGGTATTGTTCATGAAAAAAGCTTGGAAATACAGTATTTGTTGATTTTGCAGAATATTATTGTCCAAATTCTTGTTTGCCCATCTATCCTTTTGGATCTGGAAACTGAAAAGGATCTTAAATCTAAGTTTAACCCATCACAACTTGTGCTGGTCTTGAATACATAAGCTTCTCATAAACCAGTCAGAAGGCTCACTTAGGCTCTGTAGCTGAAAAAGAATGCATGTAACATAGTTTGCCTAATCCATTTTTATTCTCTTATAAAATTGCTAAATCAGGGGACTTCTGTTGTATCTATTAAAATACTGAAGAGCTATACTTTTCTTCTGTGGTATTTATTCTTCAAGTTTGATAAAGAAGACCTGCTGTTACAAATGATTAATAGTTTTTTCCCCTAAGAGCAAATTTGGTTCCTGATAGTCAGAAAATTAATTTAATCTTCTTGTCAGTCTAATTAGTAATCTGAAATAGAGATTATCCAATTATTTTGAATGCTTCAGTGCAAAACAGCAATGAAACATTCTGTATATAAATCATTTAGTTATATGAAATTCTAATTGAAAAAGTGCAGATCTTCTGTTGGTATGGATCAGGAACAATTAATAATGTAAAAAGCATTGTAACATTATTTTTCATTCTGTTAATAGCAATATTATTAAATGGTAAATTGCAATTCAATATTACATCTACAGGACCACTCAGAAGGAACAGAAATTGAGTCACTAACAAATGTCTTGCGCTTGTTGTTTATTGAATTAAATTATTATATATGTAATTATATCATAGTGATTTGCCAAGTGGATAAAAAAAAAAATATTCTCTTATGGTTAATATCAGAATGAATCTGGGCCGCTAATACTTTAATCTTCCCAAGTCACTGGGAAAGTATATCAAAGCTGATCTGGCTTCAGGGAGATCAGGAACATTAAAAGTATGTCCAGAACAAAATGAAATTTCTAGAGGTCTTCCATTGGAAGAACTTAGGATATTTAAGGCTCCCTATGGAAATTGTAATATTTTTTGTTTGCTTAAGGTGTTTCAAATAGGAAGATTTTTTAATATAATATTTGCTATTATTTAGGTTAAGTCATCTTTCAGTCATGAATATTCAAATGGTCTTTAGAGGTTACTGTAAATACATTCTTAGTAGTCACTTTTACCCATTAGTTATCAAGTATCATTTTAAACCAAGTTGGGTGACGTCCTGGTTTTGGCTGGGACAGAGTTAACTCTCTTCTTAGCAGCTGATATAGTGCTGTGTTTTGGATTTAGTGTGAGAATGATGTTGATAACACTCTGATGTTTTAGTTGTTGCTAAGTAGCGCTTATCTTAAGCCAAGGATTTTTCAGTTTCCCATGCTCTGCCAGCAAGCAGGTGTGCAAGAAGCTGGGAGGGAGCAGAGCTGGGGCAGTTGACCTGAACTAGCCAAAGGGGTATTCCATACCATGGAACGCCATGCCCAGTATATAAACAGGGGGGAGTTGGCCAGGAGGTGCGGATCGCGGCTCGGGACCTAAATGGGCATCGGTCCTAAATGGGATGATGCCATTCTTTCTCTTGCTGACAGTAATGATTTTTTATGCCCCGCACTTCCACAGTACTTGTGCAAAGTCAATCCTACATAACATCAAAAGCTGAAAGGTAAAAAAGAAAAGGTTCTTTTTAATAGTCTCAGAAAATACGTATTTATTTCAATTGTACAGGGGTCATAGCTTCCTCTAAATTATTTTACTTGCCTACTCAATGTATTGAAGAAAAGAACAGCATGATCCTTTCCTAGATATACTAGAAGTATGTTAACTATGAATTGTTATGTAATAAGCTTACAAGATGGGGCCATCAGTTTCAGCATTACAGATTTATTTGGGTTGTTAAAATCTTGTAAAAGGTATTTATGTATTGCTTGTCACTTCTTTCTGAAACAAATCATCCTAATCCCCTGTAATCTAAAGGAACACATTTTGATATCTCTTTCTTTTGCCCTTCATAAAAATTTCCTAGAAATACCATAATACCAGCATTAGTAACAATGGGTCCAGTCTCAAAATCCATATAGATTTTTTACACAGGGAAACACAGAAAGTCATGCTTTTGTCTGAACAAAAGCTGTGCAACACTTGACAGTTGAATATTGGAGCATTTGGCCCAGATTTGATAACTCTATTTGCCATGCAAGAGAACAGGTTGCAGTGGCACGCCAGGAGGCAATTTCATACTTGGTGGAGCTCTATTGCACTCAGAAGATTTGCCCTATGAGTGATTTTAATCCATACTGTGTCTTCATTAGAGATGGCTCTAAAGTGCTCTGAAAATATTTAGTGCCTCTGCATACTCACCTTCCTATTTGTATGTATCTTCTACTCCTATGGCCCTTATCTCCTGGCTTCGAAGTCAGCACTGAAGCGATAAAAACATCAAGAGGACTAACTTTAGCATACAAAGCTTTCTATAACTAAGTCCTTTCTCCTCCTTTATCCTCAGGCATTTAGGCTGGTGACAGAAGCATATCTACAACAGCAGATGGAAAAGATTCAAATGCCTCAGCCCAACAAAAAGGTCTTTACTCATGGATATTTCTCTGTTGCTTAGACCAGTCTCTTAACTAGAATGGACTACAAAAGCAATGAGGCTAACATAATTTGAGATAGGAAAATAAATGTAAGGACTGGCACTATATATTACATGTTGATAAGACATACTTCAGCCAAAACTAAATATTATAGAAATGATGAAAGAATTAAACTTAAAGCGGAAAAGAAATGGAAAGAACTGGCCCTGACTGAAGCTTTCAGCCCTTCAGGAAGACGGCTATTATTATTGTAAGTGCCTGTGGACATGAATAACACAATTATCCTTCTGTGAACTGATTTGGAAGATTATGTACCTCCTTCCTTATTTTTCCCATTCAACTTGGCATCTGATTGCAAACTAGCTTGTAAATGCAGTGGTAAAACTGTCCCAAAGTATATAATCATTTCTGGACCTGACAGGTGAAGTCACTACTTAACCATGCAGCTGAGTTCCGCACAAGATCGTCCCAGATTTTTTTATTTAGGGACAAGAATTGAATTGACTGTTTATAAGACATATATTTTATATATGTTTATAAGACATTTCTTATATATACACATATACACAAATATATATATCTCTCTCAGCCTTAGGATCAAATGCACCCTCAGTAAGTTTGCAAACGACACCAAGTTGAGCAGGAGTGTTGAACTGCTTCAGGGTAGGAAGGCTCTACAGAGGCATCTGGACAGGCTGGATCGATGGGCCGAGGCCAATTGTATGAGATTCAAGAAGGCTAAGTGCTGGGTCCTGCACTTGGGTCACAACAACCCCATGCAGCACTACAGGCTTGGGGAAGAGTGGCTGGAAAGCTGCCTGGCCAAAAAGGACCTGGGGGTGTTGGTTGACAGCCGGCTGAATATGAGCCAGCAGTGTGCCCAGGTGGCCAAGAAGCCCAACAGCATCCTGGCTTGTATCAGAAATCGTGTGGCCAGCAGGACTAGGGAAGTGATCATCCCCCTGTACTTGGCACTGTTGAGGCCACACCTCAAATACTGTGTTCAGTGTTGGGCCCCTCACTCCAAGAAAGACATGGAGGTGCTGGAGCGTGTCCAAAGAAGAGCAATGAAGCTGGTGAAGGGTCTAGGGCACAAGTCTTATGAGGAGTGGCTGAGGGAACTAGGATTGTTTAGCCTGGAGAAAAGGAGGCAGAGGGGAGACCTTATCACTCTCTACAACTACCTGAAAGGAGGTTGTAGCGAAGTTGGTGTCGGTCTCTTCTCCCAAGTAACAAGTGATAGGACAAGAGGAAACAGGCTCAAGTTGCACCCGGGAGGCTTAGATTGGATATTAGGAAAAATTTCTTCACCGAAAGGGTTGTCAAGCATTGGAACAGGTTGCCCAGGGAAGTGGTTGAGTCATGTTTCCTGGAGGTATTTAAAAGACATGTAGACTTAGGGACATTGTTTAGTGCTGGACTTGGCAGTGTTAGGTTCATGTTTGGACTCTATGATCTTAAAGATCTTTTCCAACCTAAACAATTCTATGATTGTATTCCATGAAAAAGGAATTTAAGGGTACCAATAAGCAAGGAGATACGCATCCTCTTCTGTTTTATGTCACAGCTGTGCCAGTTACTCAATACTCTAAGAACCGTTAACACTAAATGAAACACATACTTCAGTACTTGACAATTTCTATAATATAACTGGGGTTCAGAACATGAAAAATAGTATAGGCACACATGTAAAACTTAATAATCTTTTTATAGTACCCTAGGAAAAATCATAAAATACTTTGTAGGAAAATGCCAGCATAACAGCAAATGAATACTTCAATTACTGGATGTAGGCAAACACAGTTTTTTTCTGCTGAGAAAAATATAGATCAACATGCTGCCATGCTGTCCTCTGGATTTTTCTTTTTTTTTCCCTAAAAAGTAAAGCCAGTTTCAATAGGTACCTGTGTTAGGAACTCAGCTCAGGGTTCTTTGATAACATCTTTTTCTGTATTAAAAAATGTTAGCTTTGCTGTACATGAATTAACCTCTCTCAAGTCATTCACAAAATGACAGAAGATAATTGCTGGAAAAAGGCAAATTATTTTGGTTACCAAAATTTATGCAAAGACTCAAAAGAGAAAAAACTGTATTAATAAAAAATGCCTGTCTATCTCTTTAATTTGCTGTGTTCAGAAAGGCATTGTCTCATTATAGGTCAAAGAGAAATGAATATTGTGACATAAAATGAGTGAACATCTCTAATTCTGTCTGTAGAGTAACAAATTGCAAGTAAAATTGATTTGAGGTGTAATTTATGCCATCTACTCTAAAAATCATCAGCTAATGGAGTTTAGACTATTTTCAGGACTTCTATTTAAATGAAGAATACAAGGCACTATGGCATGCTGCATTCAGTATTAAAAACAATAATAAAAAAAAGTTTTGTGGGGTTTACATAAGACCACATATGTATAGAAGGCCACAGAAGCTAATGCTATGTAGTGAAATTGCATTAAAAATTGACATATTAATATGAACATCCAAATGAATTCTTTAAGAGCATTTGAAAGGGCAAGGTAGAGACAGCAATAAAAGTATAAATAGAAACAAAAGCAATCCCAAAGCATTTTTCTAAAAAGTATAGCCATTATTATGGTCAGAATCATCCATCTACAGAAAAGCAGTGGGAGATGTAAAGATGACTGGGAAAATGCTTGCATTCTGAGATTCAGGCTATAGTAGTACTTTCAGGCTCTGGAGTGGTACTTCAGGAGGGCAGGGGACTGGTGCTGATCCCAAATAAAAAAGAGGTATTTTACTCCGAGTGGGGTGTATGGTGGCACAGATCCCATTGATTTCAGTATATTTTTTCCACTGATCTCAGCAGAGAATTTAGAATTGAAATAATTTTAAGCATGGCAATACAAGTTATATATAGTTTTAGGATGACATCCATACCTAAGGTGTCAATTTTTTGAGTTAAAGTATGTCTTTTAGAGTACCAAGATCTAAATTCAATCTGGTGAGGTCAAGTGCTTTTTGTGTTACACTGTGTTTATTGCAGCCCTGTATCTCTAGAGGTTTACATCTTATCGTTGCTAGTAAAAGGCCACAGGTCTGCTTTAACTCCACAAAATCTCAGAACTAGGACTTACCAAGTTTTTGTCTGGACTTACTATGCTATTGTGTGCAGTGTGAACTATCTATGAACCTGTAATATAAATGCAGCATAGAAGAGTACAGACATGGAAGGATGGCAGAGGGCTTGAAAGCAGAGGCACAGGATGATACCAGAGGCCTAGGGCTATAAACACTACAGTAGTGGTCAATTGGTGGCCCCCTCTGGCGTGCAACCTTGACAGCTGGGTACAGCTGGTTTTATAGATAACAAAGAAAACAAAGAATAAGTACCCAACATATGGAAAATGTACCACATAGAGTAGATTTGCTATAAAGTGGAATCAAAGACCAATTAAGGAGGTCGTGTTAGAAAACATATGAAAATATCCCAGACAAACCCAAGAGTAAGGAGGAAGACACCTCCCCCCCCAACAACATTATATTCCTCTTGGAAAATTATTTAGACTGATGATTTGCCCAAACACTCTTGTTTTTTAAGGAAAATGGAAGCCATCCACCTTAGAACCCACTGGGGAATTAGAAGGTTGAACATAACATCAGAGAAAAGTGGTAGACACCAGGAGCTCTGTGGATAATAATTTTACCTATGCTATTGATGAGAATTGGCTGTAATAGGTAATTTGGATTATAAATGTTAGCAGTTATTAGAATACTAATAATTATAATTATTAGAATACTATAGTTATTAGAATACTAGGAATTCCTTGATTAGACTGCTAAACCAGACTGGTGTAAAGATCATTTACTGATATAAATTTTTAATTGTGCTTATATTGTGTGTTTCTTCAGCACACACAAAACACAAAAGGGATGCTATTACATTATGCAGGTTTGCTGAAAGTCAGTCAGTTTCTCAGCTGGACAAAGTTCAGGCACGAACAGAATCGTGCTTATGTGCCTACTGATAAACAAAACGGTTGTAGTTGCCTTTTACTGGCTTCACTTCCTATACAGTCATATGCTTAAATGTTTATACGGTTCCTTTTACATGAAATATAATTTATCCGCAAAGCTATTTATCTTACTTATCATTGAAACAACCTTTTGAATTCAAGAAGTTTTGCTATTACCATTTCACACATAGGAAACAGAGATACTTGGAGTATTTCTACATACTGTTTAATCAAAATGTCAAAGCTCTGTCCAAGCAAACATGTATGATTAGAATCACGCAGCATGATGTGAAAATACCAGCTGGTAACCCAGCTGAGATACCATGTTACTGTCTGCACCTATTCTAATGAATGTCATGCTCATATGGCTATAATCTTTCCAGCTACGGAGCTAGCTGCCTTACTGCAAAGCCTATATACACCCTAAAAGTCTAACAGTCAGAGTCTTAAAGGTACTTAATCATATAAAAATTCAGATAATTGAATGAGGAGGGTTTTAAAAACAACCCTCATATATACTTCTCTGTGAGGAGCTGAAGACCACAAAAAAAGTCTGATTGGTATAAAGAAGAAATATAAGCCTCTTATCCTCAGTTACTTAGAGCTTTAATCACTGAACTGTCCTTCCCTGTTTACATGAAATAATGATCAGGAACATATATTTTCACATCAAATTAATCCCTCACACTCAGTTGACGTGTATGTCTTTAAACTATCTTCAGTAACAGCTCTGCAACCATGTGATGTTTGGAACAATGTTACACACTTCAGTCATTGTGCATAGGAAAGACAACAAAAAAGGGAATCTGCCTTCTACTTTTCTTTCTTTAGCTCTGTTTTTAGTTACAAATACAAGCAGATAGCTCTCTAAATACACACAGGGAACACAATGGATGATCAAAAAGAACCAATTTGCATGTAAGCAACTGTCAAGTTAAAATTCAGATACTTAGATTTTATACAGGAATCCCCTTCCATAATGAGTTTGAATAAAACCCCTGATTTTCATGCAAGGATCTTGTTTCTGCTTCCCCCCCACACACACACCCTTGATGGATACTATCATGAAACAAAGCTTTGTGTATGGCTTGAGCCCACTTCTGTTAGAATAAAAGGTAGTTTAGCACAGAGAAGCTTTTGCAGTTGTGTTAACTTCATTTGAACTTGAAAACAGAGTCTGGTGTGGCAGCTACAGCAGGGTCAAATACTGTAGCTGGAACAGTTTGATTGTTGACTTTGTGAGACAGAATATCAGCTTTGGTTCTTCATAATTATTTTTGAGATCATTTAGGCAATGGATGCAATCCATAGGTGGTAGAATTAGGCTATACTACAGAAGAAGCTTTTAATTTATTCACAAGATCAGTTAATTGTAATGAGGTCTTTATGCCACAGATTAGGAAGTGAGCCAGTGCAAGCTGACTCACAGGAAAGTATTTCAGAGTAGAGTCTGTTTTAGCATAATAGTAAAGGGGATTGTCATTCTTTGACGAAAAGTATATCCCATGCTTACACAAGTGGTAATAATAGCTGAATGGACAGTTAAAACTGTATTTTCAAAAAGAAGCTTTTGATCTTAGGGACTCCAGAATATTTTTGGAAAGTAGAAGAAGAATGGGAAAGACTACGTCTGTATCTGTACTTTATTCTTTTTTACGGGACTAGTATATGAGATTACAGAAAAAAGGTTCAAATTTTCTCTTCTCAAAGAAATTGGATTGGAAGAGAATCAGATAGGATAAACAATTTAACAAATTGACAATTATAATCTCAGTGATGTGTCTTCTGGAGAACATGATGGAAATTCTGTAGGATGAAAGCAAAATGCTGAACAGAAGACATGAAAAAGCTTTTAATTCACTTCAGTGTTGTTATCCACGCTATACTGTTAAGGTAACTTAAAGGCGAGCAAAAAGGGTATCATGATAGCCTGGAAGTTGACGTGCTATGAATTGTCCATCACGGAAAACTGAACAATCAAACAGGGTCATAATTTGTTGAAACAATAGGAATCTGTGTTCTATGACCTTTTGTATCCCTGCATTTTGTTTCATACATGGTATGGAAAAACTTCACAGGTGCTGTTCTGATGTGACTGGGTTAACTAAGGATAACCCTGCAGCTGCTTCTGGTCTGAAACAAATAGGTGTCACTTGCAAAATTCAATTCAGTTCCCATTCTGCAGTCTGAACTTTGTCACCGCAATAAGAGATTTGATCAAAGAATGCCTGAAGGTGACAGTTAATGATGATTTCTACCTCAGGATGAGAAGAGCAAAATTAAAAAAAAAAAAAAAGGGTTTGCAAACACAGAGGAGTTGAATTCAGGCAGCTGAATAGGCATCAGAGGAATTTCAGCAGTGGAAAACGTTATTAATTAAGCAAGTTCTTCTATCTATGCTGCTTTTAGCATCACTCAAATTTATCTTGCTTCTACCTTATTCCACAGTTTTACTTTAAATGCTTTTCTAAAATACATACTGAAAAAAACCTTAGGATTCAATTTATGTTTAATGTAAAAGTAGTGCTGTCCTGGTTTCGCCTGGGACAGAGTTAACTCTCTTCTTAGTAGCTGGTACAGTGCTGTGTTTTGGATTTAGTGTGAGAATGATGTTGATAACACTCTGAGGTTTTAGTTGTTGCTAAGTAGCGCTTATCTTAAGCCAAGGACTTTTCAGTTTCCCATGCTCTGCCAGCAAGCAGGTGTGCAAGAAGCTGGGAGGGAGCAGAGCCGGGGCAGCTGACCTGAACTAGCCAAAGGGGTATTCCATACCATGGAACGTCATGCCCAGTATATAAACAGGGGGCAGTTGGCCAGGAGGCGCAAATTGCGGCTCTGGCATCGGTCAGTGGGTGGTGAGCAATTGCATTGTTCATCACTGTTTTTTTTCCCTTCCCCACCCCCTCCTTTTTTTTGTTATATTCCTTTTCATTACTATTCTTCTTATTACTATTATATTTCATTATTACTATTGTTAGTATTATATTTTACTTTAGTTATTAAATTGTTCTTATCTCAACCCACAAGTTTTGCCTTCTTTCCTGATTCTCCTCCTCATCCTACTAGGAGCAGGGACGGGGGATGGGGAGTGAGGGAGCGGCTGTGTGGTACTTGGCTGCTGACTGGGGTTAAACCACGACAAGTGCAAAACTGGTTTTTACCTGGATAGTATGGGCAATTCAATCTCACATCAGTTTCGTACAGATGTTCAACGATAGGAAGGTAAAGATCAAGCTAGTTGGAATTCTGTTACGTCTGTTGGCATTCTGTTGGTGATAGTTATGGACATGGATGAAAAGTTGCCAGAACAATAAATATTATTTTATGTATTTAGAGGCACAAAATTTAGATACATGTGTAATAAATGCTGATTACAGATAAGAAGAGATCTGCAAGGAAACAGATAGTAGTTGATAAGTTCTGGGACTAATATAGCAGTGATGTGATTGATAAAGTTTGGGTAATTGATTCTCAAAGAAGTTGAAAAATGACAGAAAAAAGCATATATACAGAAAGATTAACTTCTTCAATAAAACAGTAGTTCAGCTCCTCCAGAATAGAAAGAAACATCTCCAGTTACTGTTAGTTTACTGAAACCATGCCTGCAAGCTAATTAATTACTGACAGTTAGCAGTAATTAACACTGTCTTCCCCATCTAACTTTAGAGGTAATTAGATTGTTTTTCATAGCTTAAAATATTACATGCATGATTGGACTTGAGTTTGGGTTTAAACATGAGCTGGTAGAGAGGGGTAGATTACTTTCTGGAGGATCATAGAGAGACATATGCATCAGAAGTAGACTGTATTTCCAAAAAGCTGAGAAATGTTGAAATAAATCTCAGAAGTTCTCTGAACTTTGTTAATTGGCTGATTAGGTTACACATAAGCTGAGTGTTTTCTGAAAAGAATAATGAGCCAGTACCTTTTCCAGTTTATACTTGGTTAATATGATCTGGGAAGGGAATACTGCAGGAACTTAATACAAAATTTGTGTCTAAGAAAACTGGACTCCAAGCTGATGAAATCAGTTCTCTGCCTGCTTTTTTTTCTGGTAGAACAGCAGACACTCCCACCCCCTGAATTTTGGCAGAGAAACTACTCTTAGTAGCGAGACTGAGATGAATTATATGTTTTGTATTGTTATGTCCAGTAAATTTCTTCTTCATAAGAAAACTGAAGAGTATTATAATCATTAGACATCTGCTTCCTCACTGATACTTTAGCATTGATCACATAGAGATTTTTGAAGAGAGAACTCCTGTTAAACTCTTATATGAGTTTTATTTCAGTGAACAGCACAGATTTGGGTTCTTCCCCCCAAGTAATAATTATTGTTCTTTGATTTTATGTCTCTGTGGTAACTCTGTTTTTGAGAATCTCTTTCTCTGATTTCTTGGGAAAGCCCAGATATGATCACTACCCTGCAAACAATGTAAATAGTTAATTTAATATATTTTTTGCAGTCTTTATTAACAGGTAGAAACCTTAGCCTCTTTCGCTTAACTGAATACTTGAGCCTGAAGGAGACATAAAATACATTACCCGTGCAAGTGTCTACTCAGTCATGTCTTCTGGGCTAATTTCTGTTTTTTCCACACAGTAATTAAAACAATAGCTCTTCATGCTCGATTTATCAATGTAGCAAAAACCGGTTTCAGTTAATTTCCTGTCTTTGAGAAGTTTTGTTTCTTTTTTTTCTTCCTTTTTTTTTTTTTTTTGCTTGAATAGTTTTTAATTACAATGCAAATACTGTTGCAGGAAATTTATTAAAATACTGTGGACCATAGATTTATAGTTAATATTGTGTCATCCTTTCTGTTCTATGCTTTCAATATTTTGAAAGACTAAACAAGCTGAGTCTTGATACGCAAGCTAAATATTTGGATGAAGCTGTTTATTTAATTGCCTTAGATCTTATAAAGTTATAAAACAGTAAAGGAATCTATTTAAATACTAGGTTTTCTGAAGAATTTTGTTTCATATGATTATTTTAAAAGATGCATAGCTTAAATAGAAGATTTTACACTTAATAAGAGCAAAACCATTTCCCTACATTTAATGAACAACCAAAAATCTAGGAAAAAAAAAAGGAACATGCAGAAAAAACACATTTTGTTTTGTAGATCTCCACCATTCGTTTGAAAAATTCATGTCAAATTCAACATTTGCTACAGCTCCACATTGTTTTAACCCCATTGGTGGTAAAACTACTTTAATGAGTAGATATAAAACTATGTAAAACCTTAATATTTGTCTTGTTAATATTTGTTTGTTTACTTTTTAGCAACTCATACAGTAGTTTGTCCACTGAAAAAAAACCCACCCCAAACCTCAAAGCAAAAAAACCTTTAAAAACAAATAGGCAGGTCTCAGCCATGCCACCTCATAACAAAATATTTCCCTAAAATTTCAGGTTGGTTTTTTTTTTTTTCAATAAGAAAGTAAATAAATAATGGCCAAACAGCCAGTAATTTTATCTCTAAATTGCCTAGCAGCAAATTTTAAAATAACTTGACCTTATTTATTGTAAAATATTTCTTTTCACCAATCACTTTCTTGACCCCATTTTATTGACAAATATTTAGCATTCAATAAATTTTCCTTCAATATATCAGCTATATAATAGATATTTTGATCAGTGTTCTGCTTTAAACATTTAAGATTACAGATCTGAAATTAAGCTTCTGAGACCATTCCTGAAACGGTCAAGCACAATTCACAATTTCAATGAACATCTTTTGAGTAAACTTATTTATTAAAATACTTGTGAGACATGAACTCAGACGTAAGTATAGTCAAGCAAGTTGATTTATAAAGTCAAATGAATATTCATGGTCAACGTTTTGTACGCTGTGCTCTCAAATCAACCTCCTGCTGCCAAGAGAAGCCAGTGGAACAAGTGCATCTTGCAGTGTGCCCAGAGACTCCCACTTTCCTCTCTTGCTTAATCAAGAGGCAGTGCAATTGTTTAGTGAATCCTGAATGCTCAGTATCCAAAGAGAGAGACTTCTATTTACCTTTAGACAACTTTTCCCAACCTTTTTTTTTTTTTTTCCTTCTTCACAGACCCCTCATTTCAGCCATTTTTCAGAAGGTAACACCATGAGTTCACAATGAAATCAGCTAAGGAAAGGCTTTGCTTTGTTTTAATCATTACCTCTTATGTACATGGCTGCCTGGGTTCGGTATGTGACCTATAGATACTTACATGGACTCATGAATGCGTGAGTCCAGTCAGGCATGTGGAATGGTACTCAAAGATAAACAGCAGACTAGGCAGGACATTTAAACTAATCAAAGCAAGATGTTAAGGGGAATGTGGAAATACAAGTCGGTTACATTCAGGGCTCCAGAGTCTAAGCTGAAAGTGGACATGTCTTTTTCCCAGGATTTAGACTTACAAGCTTTCATGCAGTAAGGAAATAAAATCAGACCACCAGTCCTTTCATTCCTTCTAACATCTCCTATTTCTCTGTCTCCACCTCCACACTACCAGATAGTCTTCATTTACCTGACTTGCAGTATTGATTTGAATAGAAACATAGAATGGTTTGGGTTGGAAGGGACTTATAAAGATCATCTAGTCCAACACCCCTGCCATGGGCAGGGACATCTTCCACTAGGTTAAGTTGCTCAAAGGCCCATCCAGCCTGACCTTGAACACTTCCAGGGATGGGGCATCCACAACTTCTCTGGGCCATCTATTCCAGTGTCTCACCACCCTCATAGTAAAGAATTTCTTCCTTATATGTAATCTAAATCTACCTTATTTAGTTTAAAACCATTACTTCTTGTCCTGTCTTGAGGATCGAGTGTACCCTCAGTAAGTTTGCAGATGACACCAGGTTGGGTGGAAGTGTTGATCTGCTTGAGGGTAGAAGGCTCTACAGAGGGATTTGGACAGGTTGGATCAATGGGCCGAGGCCAACTGTATGAGGTTCAAGAAGGCTAAGTGCTGGGTCCTGCACTTGGGTCACAACAACCCCATGCAACACTACAGGCTTGGGGAAGAGTGGCTGGAAAGCTGCCTGGCCGAAAAGGACCTGGGGGTGTTGGTTGACAGCCAGCTGAATATGAGCCAGCAGTGTGCCCAGGTGGCCAAGAAGCCCAACAGCATCCTGGCTTGTATCAGAAATTGTGTGGCCAGCAGGACTAGGGAAGTGATCGTCCCCTGTACTTGGCACTGGTGAGGCCACACCTCAAATACTGTGTTGAGTTTTGGGCCCCTCACTCCAAGAAAGACATGGAGGTGCTGGAGCATGTCCAAAGAAGAGCAATGAAGCTGGTGAAGGGTCTAGGGCACAAGTCTTATGAGGAGCGGCTGAGGGAACTAGGATTGTTTAGCCTGGAGAAAAGGAGGCAGAGGGGAGATCTTATCACTCTCTACAACTACCTGAAAGGAGGTTGTAGCGAAGTTGATGTCGGTCTCTTCTCCCAAGTAACAAGTGATAGGACAAGAGGAAACAGGCTCAAGTTGCACCCGGGGAGGCTTAGATTGGATATTAGGAAAAATTTCTTCACCGAAAGGGTTGTCAAGCATTGGAACAGGTTGCCCAGGGAAGTGGTTGAGTGACCATCCCTGGAGGTATTTAAAAGACATGTAGATGTGGTGCTTAGGGACATGGTTTAGTGGTGGACTTGGCAGTGTTAGGTTTACAGTTGGACTCAATGATCTTAAAGGTCTTTTCCAACCTAAATGTTTCTGTGATTCTATTCTATGATCACTACAGGCCCTGGTAAAATATCTTTCTCCGTCTTTCTTATAAGCCTTCTTTAAATATTGAACAGCCACAATAAGGTCTCCGAGTAGAGATATCCCTACTTAGGAGAAGAAGGTTGGAGATGCTGTATGAAAAGCAGTCCTGAAGTGAGAGTGTCTTACGCTTTCTCATCCTATCTATTTAAGTTTGCTTACAGTATTGTCATGGTTTAACCCCAGTCAGCAACTAAGCACCACACAGCCATTTCCCCCTCCCCCTCCCAGTGGGGTGAGGAGGAGGAAAGCAAAGGAAAAAAAAGTAAAACTCGTGGGTTGAGATAAGAACAGCTTAATAACTAAAGTAAAATATAATACTAACAATAGTAATAATGAAATATAATAATAATAGTAATTAAAAGGAATACAACAAAAAAAGGAAGGGCGGGGGGGAGGAAAAAAACCAGTGATGCACAATGCAATTGCTCACCACCCGCTGACCAATGCCCAGTTAGTTCCCGAGCCGCGATCCGCCCCTCCCGGCCAACTCCCCCCTGTTTATATACTGGGCATGACGTTCCATGGCATGGAATACCCCTTTGGCTAGTTCAGGTCAGCTGCCCCAGCTATGCTCCCTCCCAGCTCCTTGCACACCTGCTTGCTGGCAGAGCATGGGAAACTGAAAAGTCCTTGGCTTAAGATAAGCGCTACTTAGCAACAACTAAAACCTCAGAGTGTTATCAACATCATTCTCACACTAAATCCAAAACACAGCACTGTACCAGCTACTAAGAAGAAAGTTAACTCTGTCCCAGCTGAAACCAGGCCAAGTATTCATTAGAATAAAACCTCAGTCTCCTATAGGAGCATGCTAACCAGCAAGTTATCAAGCCATTTTCTCTTTGCTGCAGTAAATATTTAAATATAAATGTAAAATCTTATAATGGTGCAATTGAAAGCATGTCATCACCACAAGTAACTCAAAGCACTATCGTTAAAACAGCCCAGCAGCTGAGGAATTCTCTTAAGTGGGAAAAGCATTAAGAGGAATTCTCCCTGCATCCCAAAGAGCAGGAAGCTGGGTCTCGGTACTTTGTCTTCAGGTAATATTCCAGGCCATGCTTTTTTGTTTTTTTCAGTTTTTCAAAAGACAAGCTCAAGTTCTGAAAAAAAATTTCAAATCACACACAACAGATACACCTTATCAGTACCTTACTCAGGGCAACACCTAGACTAGAACATCTTGCTGAACGGTCTTAGACACTCTGCCAGTTGGTATATTATGCTGGAAATTGTGCAGGTGTTTATAAAGTGGCACAAATTCAGGGAACCTCACTAGCAGAAATGTAACAGCCTACAAAATGTAGATGTTTCCAATCTTAAGTGGCATGTATGGAGGGTTTCTGAAAGACATTTTATTTCACACGAAATCATCATTTTGGAGAAATTATCTCTAGCCTCAAGGCCAAACTGTGCAGAAAGTCTCATTTCTACAATGTTTAGGGATTTCTTCTTCTATAGCAGACTGGTGTGATCACAGCACACAGACTTTGGCTCTGAGTTTCTGCTGGCACCATGCTGTGCCCCATGGCTCCAAGACATAATTAGTTTCGGTGTATGTATTTTTTTAAATCAAACGTGTCTGAAATGGTGTGAATGCTGTGCTGAAACTCAGAAGCATGGCTTTTGTTTATATCTTGAAAATGTAGAGATGTGTTGTGTGACCAGGTGGCAGGAAATGGTAGTTAGGGACCCTGAGGGTGCAAAAGTTGGTGGTACAGTGTTACAAGACCATTTTGATGGAGAAAATCAAGTCTACTGAGGTGATATTCTTCCTGTCTTGCAGAAGGAGTCCCTAGAGTGCATTATCTGGTACATTGTGCTAAGATTTTGTCTTTAAGAAAGAAACTTGGAGTGCTCCAAAACAGTCAAGAAGCATAATACCAGTTCTTTAGTGTGATGATCAGGTTTCAGTGCTCAGGTTTATTCACTGGCCATCCTTTATTCAACATTGCAAGCACCCTCCTTTTGGCATGAAATAATTGAAAATGAAAGAGGGAGAAGCTGAAATGAAATTTTGTCTCTGCGATAAAATTATCAGCGCATTAGACTCTTCTTGTTTCATTTTCAGTTTCACCAACAGAAGATCTAACTATATATTTAACTATATCTCCAGGTAACATTGCCTCCATATAGCTTCGCTCATACGGCTGTAGTTTCCTCAAAGCCTAGGCAGGATGTTTCATTTTGAAAATAGCACCTCTGGTGGCATTCACTTTAAGATTAAGATGCTGAAATGTAGCTTACTCTATGCAAGTATCTTTAGATGAGCCAGTGAATAAGCCCCCATTAAAAGGCTTAATTCATTTTCCTAAATGTAAATGGCTAGTGCCATTTAAGATACCCTCTAGTATCACAGATACCATAGATACGGAAAGCAAGGAAACTCATGCCCTTCCAAGCAGTTCATGTGAGCCAGTGCATCTCAAATACCATATGCAGAGGCAACTTAAGCATGGTCTGAGTCAGTGCCAGATGATCAGAACGATTTAGATGACTAGCTACAAAGGGTTTGATACAGTTATCTTAACACAAGTTTCTAGTGTCATGTGAGATGACACATGGGTATCCATTGGATCTCCAGGTTCCATTCCAAGAAGGAAGGGATTTTCCCTTTGTTTCTATGTAATATCTGCCAGCCCTTGTCAATGCTGGGTGCATCTCAGTCAGCATTAGATATCTATGCTTAGACAAGTGAATCAAGCCCCAGGTGTCTGTATCTTCCTCAACCTAATAGCTGTATGGACTCCATTTATTTAATTGAGTGACTGACTTGGCTTTCAGTGCTATAAAGGGAGATTACTGAGCTAGTTCATATACAGACAGCTTACACGTAGATGCCTAAATTGAAGTACCTCAATCTTGTACCAAATCCCATTCTTTACGCTTGTATTATGTACATTTTCTTTATTTCGAGAAAGGGTGTCAACTTAACTTAAAAGCTAAGATTTAACTTAAAAGTTGCTAAAATGTTGAAAATAACAACATAAAGCCTATACTATAACATATTACAAGAAATGAACCCCAGCTATGAGCAGTAAAAGTAAATCCCCCACTAATTGAATATAGTAGTAATTTCCAAAATAGTGTTTCTGTTTCTAAAATATCATTGATTTTACTTCACACTTCTTTGTTTTGCTTAGTGCTATTTGTGAATTGAAGGAGCTGTGTTCACCACATTTGTAGAATTGGATCAGTAGGCTTGGAAATTGTATTGCAATGGAATGGTATTAGGATACTAAAAACTGATTTGGTCTATGACTTTTGAGAGGAAAGCACATTCAAATATAACTTAATGGGATTAAAAAATTACGATGACTAAAAATAAGTATTTTTCACTTTTATGGAAAATGCTTGTGAACCATCTCAAATGAAAAAGAAGCAATGGTAGAAAGGTGTGCTTTAAAAGCTTTGAAATTTGTTCTGAAAAAAAGGATCAGATCTTCAGCTCCTCAAAGACTGAGGTACATTCATAGTTTATAATTTATTTGGCAAGGCCACATATTAATAAAAAAATCTTAAAAAGTCTATAAAGTTAAAATGAGCTGATAGATTCACCAACGCATTCTCTTTAAATGAAATGTGTTTTAACATTCATGCTGTCGTGGTTTAACGCCAGCCAGAGACTAAGCACCATGCAGCCACTTCCCCCTCCCCCCTCCTAGTGGGGTGGGGAGGAGGAGGAAAAAAAAGTAAAACTTGTGGGTTGAGGTAAGAACAGTTTAATAACTAAAGTAAAATAAAATACACTACTAACTAAGAATAATAATAATATAATAATAATAATTGTAATGAAAAGGAATATAACAAAAAAATAAATAACATCCAAGAAAAGACAAATGATGAAAAATGCAATTGCTCACCACCCACTGACCGATGCCCAAGCAGCGATCCACCCCTCCCGGCCAACTCCCCCCAGTTTATATACTGAGCATGACGTCCTATGGTATGGAATACCCCTTTGGCTAGTTCAGGTCAGCTGTCCTGGCTATGCTCCCTCCCAGCTCCTTGCACACCTGCTTGCTGGCAGAGCATGGGAAACTGAAAAGTCCTTGGCTTAAGATAAGCGCTACTTAGCAACAACTAAAACATCAGCGTGTTATCAACAGTATTCTCACACTAAATCCAAAACACAGCACTGTACCAGCTGCTAAGAAGAGAGTTAACTCTGTCCCAGCCGAAACCAGGACAATGTATATTTAGATCATATAGAATTGATTTTATAGTATTATTAATAACAAGATAGCTTATTTACGTGCACTTCTATGTTGGTCGTTCTTAAGATGCCAGTGTAATCTATGCTTTTTTTTTTCCCTCTTTGCTCTTTTGTATTTGCCTCTGTATGAAATTAATGGTCCTTTTAGAAATAGATATACTTTTTTTCAATCAACAGTTTTTCCATCTGTGGGGCAAGATTCAGAACTGATGTCAATATCAGAGTTGTTCCCATGAAGTCAACCACATCACACGAATAGAGCAGAACAGAGATTCACAGCAGCATGGTCTTTGTCTCTCTCTCACATAGACAAACCAGAGTGCATTACAATTAGTTTTCACGGAATCATAAAGCTGGAAAGGACCTAAAATAGTTGCTTAGCCCACCTTTCTGCTCCAAAGAAATATCAAAAATACCTACATCATTGTTGGTAGATGTTGTCTAGTCAATTCCTAAACACTTCCATAGTAGTGCATCTAAAGCTCCCCAGACACACTATTTCAGAGTTTTATTATCTCACCATTATTTTTTCCAATGACAGTGATGGTTCAAGACTATTTATGATTTACTGTATCCCTAATTCTAGTTCTGCAGAACTTCTAGCTAGCGAATTGTTTGCTTTCCATACCTATGCA
Organism: Gymnogyps californianus; assembly: GCF_018139145.2. Classification (NCBI taxonomy): domain Eukaryota; kingdom Metazoa; phylum Chordata; class Aves; order Accipitriformes; family Cathartidae; genus Gymnogyps; species Gymnogyps californianus. The sequence goes on from NC_059471.1 coordinate 38,434,475, forward strand.
GTTATTTCTGCCTAAACTTAGTGTATTTCATGTAACATATAGAATAATGTAAAAGTTCACCCTGTTATTAATTCCTTTAGTATTTAAAAATCCTTTTGAATTCTATTCCTGTCCTCTAATATACTTGCAGTTTATCCTACCTTGATATCAACTGCAAAACTAATGGTCATATTCACGGTTTACGGTCATTAAGTCAAATACTGAACAGCAGCTGTCCTGGGACAGAACCATAAAGAGTTTCATTTGATAAATCCTTCCATTTTGACAGTGAACTATTAATATTCTCTGACTGTATATTTCCAATTAGTTTTGCAATCATCTTATCATACATGCATTTAAACAATTTTCTTTAGCTTGCATGTGATACTGACATTAAAAACAATGTCAAAAACTTTACTGAAGCCAAATATACAACTCTAATATATTGCTTCCTTTTTGTCTGTAAGGTCTGTTACATTATCCTGGGAAGAATTAAACTGGTTTGACATGATTTGCTCTTGACTAATCCATGTTGGCTGTTAATTTCTGCAGGTCTAAAGTGCACTGACTAAAAGGTTATGACTTGTGAAATCAGGAGAGAGCTTGTCATAAGATGACATTGCCCAATACATCTTGCTATTTCTTTTAGCAAGGCTTACAAAATGTTATCCATTCCAGGGATTTTGTGACAAAAAATGTCACCTGGCATTATTCTTTGATTAACTTGATTTCCTCTATTGAACTGATATAAATGAACACAAAATAGTTTTAAATTACTTGGAAGCTGAATGATGCTCTTTTTAATCTCAGTAGTAGTCTGAAATGAAGATAGTGGCACTGTTTGCATGACTAAGGTGGCAGGAACTGACATTCAATGAACGTCCAATTTTTAAATTACTTATATACGAGGATGCCAATGACCTAGGTAAGAAAAAAGAGAAAAAAAAATCAAACATTGCTGCTTACGAAAATAATTCACTTTTCTAAAAGTATATCTATCCTTTTCCTTTGTTAGGTCATGAATTTAATAATGTCAAACATATTCTTTGTTTCGTGGTTTCACCATGTCAATGTGTGAACTAATAACCAAGAGATGATTCTATGTGGAAGAATGTATTAATTTATTTTTGGTTTCTCATAAATACACCTGTTCTCTATGCACTGTATATCAACTGGGAAGGAACTATTTGATCTAAAGCAGAGAAACCTGTGGGATTAAATTAAAGGACAGATACACAATATACATACACAAAAACTTACATAAGGTCTGCCAAGTGCAGTGACAAAGACAAGATTGTTTATGCACTTTTATCTGTGTGAGCACAGGGGATAAAGGTCTAAAGCCTCAGCAGGGCTTTAGGGATAGGTAATATCCATATGTAAGAGCCTGAGGCCATCAAACTTAGTTGTTATCACTCCTTTTTTAAGTTAAAAATTAAAATAAAGTCTTTGATGTTGCTGCCAGGTGTACCAAAATGGCTGGGTACCAAGAATCATGCATTTAGGAAATGAGATCCAAGTTTAATTTCTTCTTCTTCCCATTCCTAAGCTGTATCTTCTGGGAAAATGCCACAAAAATGTTTGAAGAGAGAAAAGTTGAAAGAACGGCTTCAAATTTTATTTAAAGCCTAGAAAACTAGACAGAGAAAAATTGTTGCTACTCAGTGGATTGCCAGTTTATCAGAAGATTACCAGTATTTTGCCTCCATGAAGTGAATCCCCATGCCACTGCTTGCCAATATTACATCTATGTCAGTCACCAGTACACAAACTCAGCTGAATCTGACCTTGATCTAGTTAAGAGTTTAGCCTCCCAATACAGGCAAGAAATTACCTTATTCCTTAGAAGGCAGTGTTTTTCTGGTGTGCAAGTTCTGTAGATCTGGATGACCAGTTTTCCACACTTCGTAGGGTGCTCAGAGCAGTCCCCTGTGAAATGCAAATACTCTTAGGAAGTGGAGTAAACTGAATCTGAGCTTCTCATTCTTTGTGGGATGAAAAGGGAAAAGTGAACAGCACTACCACCACACCTTGATTTATAAAAGAGAAGTGTGAGACCTAATCAGTTACTGGAAAAAGAAGTCATTAATACTTTTTTTCAGGAGAAATGTCAACGTGAAGGATTCTGAGTATAAGAAGGTATTTCTCTGTGTGCCTTAGGAAAAGCATTTGAGGGTTCAGTGCATACTAAATTCTTTCTTTAGCTAGATAGCTGAATATTGACTTTATATTTCTACAGTTTTTGGTGGCATATCAGACTCTGTCTGCCTTCGCTGTGTCACTGCAGGCAGCGTTTTGTCCATACCATGCAAGTCTCGGGGCCATTTGATCATGTGCTTTCTGCATACATAGGCATAGTCCTGCTTCGGTGCAATAGCACTCTCTGCATTCCTGCTGGACACCGCTGGCACAACCTTGTTCCTGATTTGTCTGGGGGAGCATGAAGCCTATCAGGATTTCACAAGGACTGTGGAGAAAATCCATTATAAATCATATTCGAGGATGTGTGGATTCCATCACAAAAAAAAACCCAACAAACCCCACTTTCAGTGCATCTCTGGGATGCTGTGCCACCTGACTTCTCCAGTGAGAGATTAATGTCAGTAAGTGCCTTCTAAGAAGCATAGACTAAGTCTTTGGTGTGTTGGGGTGTCCCACTAGATAGTGCAGCCACATTCTGATAGTGACAGAACTCAGCTCCTTGGTCGGTACTTTCTCCATGAATGGTGTGGAAATTTTGGGCATAGCACAAGCTTCTGAATATCATTTTAGGTGCCAGAAACTACATTCTAGGTAATACCATACGTAATTATTAATTCTGAAAGATCATGGCATCGGATCACAAAGGTCATATTGTGGTTGTGGCCTTGAATTTTATTGACAAACAAAATTAATAAAATTAATTCCATAAGTTATCCATGAATGGGCACAAAAATATTAAGTAGGCGGAAGATTCTGATCACTACCCTTCGTCTTTTATTCTGTGTGTTTATTCCATGGTCAACATGGGAAAAGAAACTCAGAAGTGAGCCTTGTATTTGTCTTACAAGGAATGATCTGTAAATATAGGCAGCAAGTACAAGGGCCCCAGGTGCAGCCTCTCTCTTCCTGGGGGTTTGGTGGCCTGCAAAGAACCCTGCCTACAGCTCTTACAATTTATGTGTGTTCTGACTTTCTCTATACTAAGTAAGTGATAGACAAGAGGTAAGAATTGGGAGAGGAGAGGTAGTTGAAAGCCTCCAGAATGCACCCCCATATTCCACGCAAGGTTTTACCAATATAAGCGTGTAGGGAGGAAGAATGTTCCCTTCTGGTGGCTGGTGCTTTTTGCTCCTGCATTACTGTTTGCTGTATGGCTGTGTAGCCTACTCAGGTTAAATCAGGGTTATATCTGCAGGGTTCATCCACCCTTGAGCACAGGAGTATTGTGTTACAGTCTCAGAGGTACAGCAAAAAACCTCACTTTGTGGGTCACTTCATGTGTTTTCACCACAGTAACCAATGAATTGGACATGAATTACAAATATCGTAATCCTATCAACATTTGTTGATAATCTTTTGTATGAAATTTTCCTTTTCTGCCTGTTTGATCTAGTTAATCTCAGCTACTCAAACATTCATGGAAAATAAACATGAAAAGGTAAAGAACCTGGCTGAGCTGAAATTTGGTCTAGAATCTCAAGAAGCAGTTCTGTTTCTGTTTTCTTTATAATTTTTGCTACTTGTAGAAAGAAAGCTAATGTTCATACAGCTTTTAGCTGCCAGCATTTCTGCTGAACCAGTAGCTTTTAGAAACCCCAGGGAATGTCACAGATGGGGAGAAAACATGCAGGAGTTTTAAATTGTCCTTTGCTTACCATACATCAGCCTTTCCTTGAAAAGGTAGGTCATATCAACCTTTTTTAGGTCTCCTATTTTTATCTTTCTTCTGGAAAAGTAAGTAAAAAATAAAACCTCAAAACTGTATGTAGAAAGCAGGTATTAGAAAGGACAAAATTCTGCCATAGCAGGCCAAACTTCTGATATTTTGGCTACTACCCATACTTATCCTTATTTTCATTTGCTGATTTCATTATGCAGTGCTTGCTGAGGAAGACATGATGTGGGATTGTTTTTCACTGAACCCTGCTACCTCTCTTCTTTAGGATCAGTTTATTAAGGCATCTTTTGCATGGTGCAAAAAGACTCTGCAAGTGAAATATACACAACTTGGAAAGTAAAAAGCAATTATTTATTAGTTCAGTACACACAAAACATAGCTAAGATTTAATGATCTATTAGGCTAAGCATTAGTTTGCTCACCAATACTCTTAAGGCACCCAAAGAGTCTCTGTTTGCCACACAGGCATCAGTCAGGAGGTGCAGGGGCAGCCTCTATCACTCCTTGAACAGGTTCTCAGTGTTACCGAGTTGCCAGGTCCCACCAGCTCTGTCATCACTGGTGACACTGATGGCTTGATCCAAAGCCCCAGTGATTCCTAACTGCTCCACCAGCTTTCCCAGTTCTTTGTTTAGTATTTTATATTTTTCCATGCTGGTGCTTTTCTCCTTGAATGCTTGAGCTACTAATGATCTTGTCTCAATAGACCTACCTCTGGCTGTAATTTTCTCTTTCTTATCTTTCTGCCCTCTTTCTCACAGTTCTCTCTCATAACTTAATAATTTTCTCAGAAGTCAAAGGCAAGGTTATGTTGCTGGGCCAGATCAGAGCTGGGCCTTGGACCCTTGGAGCACAGGCTGCTGAGCCCAAGGGAAAAGGGGTTTACAACAGTATTTGCAGAGAAAGAGGGTTACAAGCTTTATATGTAATTTTTGTCTATGTGAAGAAGTCAACAGGCATGTAAAAGGCAATCAAGATATAAGCAGTTTAGTTATACATTTTATAAAATGAAAGCAAAACTTTCTTCTGCTGATATTTGTGAACTCCATAAGAACATACTGAAACAAAGGATGTATGAAATTTGAGGGTTTTCATTTGCTAGTGTTTCCAGCTTCAAAGTCATAAATTCTGCCAAAAATTTTTGATATGTCACAAGGAATAACATATTTGCAGGTAATGTGAACAAATTTCTGATAGATCATTATGGAGATCATTATGGAAGTCATTATGAGGAGGGAAGCTGTTGACCGTGTTCAGGAAAAATTTCAGAGTTTATTTGAAGTTTTCTTATTCATACAAAAGTGTGTGTATTTGTACAGTAATAAAAGGAAGAAAAAGAGCCTAAAATATTTTTTGCAGAGAAAAACAAGTCATAGAATGACATAGGAAAAAGAAAAAAGAAAAGCTGTCACTCTACCTAAGTAGAACACTTATGGCAAGTTCAAACTGTTTAGATTTGGCAAACACAGAAATATTTTTATAATTATATTTGCAATTCTGCTATGAATAACATGAGGCATTCAAAAAACTGTAAAAGAGCTTTCTTTAGTTGCTGCTTGTTTCAAGGGTCAGCTTTGAAAATCAAACAGGAAATAATTTCATCCATTTAATTTACATTTTTTTGTTAATTGCTTTCTAATTGGTGACATATCTATTTATAACTATGATAAAACATGAATGCATTTCTCTTGAGATAAAATGAACTGTTGAACATTAAAGTGAAATTTTATTTTCTGCAAGTCAAATTTCCTTACTTTGTTAGTAGTGCTTAGATTGATGAGAAATGCTCACATTCCTCTGTATAAGCAATAAGAAATAATAAAAATAATAAGTTAATTTCTCAAAATGATTGTGTAAGCTAACCACGAGTGATCATCATACATAAAGATCCTAGCCTTAAATTGGTAATATATATATTCAGAAAATGCTCTGTCAGATGATCAGCACCCTTTTCCTAGTACACCTCGTGGGTGACAGATAACTGAACATATGGCTCATTTGTTTGCCTCACTGATTTTATTGTTCTCACTTTTGCAAATGTTGCATGTTGCATCAAATTACTGTTAATCATCTTCCAGGTAACAGCATACACCCTACCAGTTCCAGTTACAAACCTCATCTCGACTGCCTCCTTTGAAAAGAAGAATGCTGTAATTCTGAATTATGGGAATAATGCAATATAATAACTCTTTTCTAGGAAGAATAATGTACAGTACCACCTGTGCTAGTAAAGCCATACTGAGCAAGCTTTGTTATAATAAAAGCACGCAGCTGCTTCAGACTGCCCTGAAGCTCAGTGCTCTGACCATTATTCATTATAATTTTTGTACTTTTTTTACTGAGAGCAGTTAGATCCATGGAAGTGTAGATACAGATATAGATATAAATATCTGAACTTTTTTTTTTCCCCACTCAGAGTTTTCTTGTTCATTGTGGTCAAATATCTGTCAACCACACCTGTAGCTTTGCCAGCACACATCTGATGCAACCCTTTTTCTATGCTGGGAACACAAATGGATTCTTATTTTACCTTTCTTCAGAGGTGAGAGGACTGAAAACTTCAAACTGGTGATTAATTAGGTGCACAACTACCATCTGCATCAACTGGAGTGACTCTAATCAATTTCATAGACTTTAATTAGGAACATGCATATGACTTAAAACTTTAGGGGACTTAAAACCAGAGCTCCAGATAGGACTAAGGGATACCCATCCTCGCTGTCTCTCTCAGAGTTTAGATGTAAATAAACCAAGCTTCACAAGCTATTGCTACCCCCATCTAGAATAAATAAGGCACAATTTCTGTGGCAGGGAGAACAGCAAAGGACAGCTGGAGCCTGAGAAGAGTCAGATGGGGAGGCAGGGAAGCCTATGAATCAAAATTTCCTGTTACAGTACAGAGTAAAAAAGTTTATTAGAAAGGTAAATTTAATTACATTAGTATTGATGTTATTACATTTACCTGAATTGTACTGTTTAGGCAGATATCAATAATTGCTATAAATTTGGAATATTAGAGGCACATTTAGAGGCTCTAGGTTTTACCTGTTCAGTTCTTCAGGCATTCAACTACCAGCATTTCTCTACTCCATTTGTTCTGAAGATATTTATTTCCTTCTCCCTCTTTACTGGGACTTCTCATTTACTAAATCTAAGAAAAAAACCACACGTGCATGTGATTGATTGCTCCGTTGTGCTCCTCCCCTCCCCATAGGTGCTTTAAGGTGAGGTACTGTATACCTACATAGCCAAAAATCTTGGGCAATTCTTTTAAAACCCCACTCATTAAAATGTTAAAGATGGACTTCAAAGGTATATGTGGGCAGGAGTAATAAATATTTGTTCACAGGAGCAATCACAGAAAGTGATTTCAAGATCTTATTTCAGAAGATACTTTTTTTTCTCTCATATACAACATAGTTCTCCTTGTCAGGCTTGCTGTTGCAGATTACTTTGTACCCTAGCCTAATTGACGTCTTTCCTACCTTCTACATCCTCTGTTTAAATGATAAGCTGTAGTTAACTTTTCTGCTATCATGCCCGTGAGGTGGTCATACTGTCTGGTTATCCTTTATTTCTCAGTATGTCTATGGCTGTTAGAGCTGATTACCTAAGAGGAATTACTCCATCTGTAATGCCTATTAGTATGCAAGTTTCTACTATTTGATTCCTGTTTTTTGGAGGGTGTTGCTGTTGTTGGTTTTTTTTTTTTTAATATATTTTTAAAATTTTCTTGTTTCATTAAAGAGAAAAAAACCCACAAAACAATTTTAGCACACGAAGAAAAATCACTGTCATCGCCAGTAGGAAAACCATTTCATGATCACTGCATCATCTGAACCGAAACTAACCTCAAATTTCCCTTCATCACTATGGTAAGCAATAACATGTGAATAACACAATGGCAATAAGGATTCTCAAACACATTTTCATGATTTGGGTTATTTGGTGCTGTCTGCTTGGTCTGCTAATCAGTAGTATAATGTAATTCACTTCAGAAAAAACTGTTAACTGCTGCTGAAAATGATCCAATATGCTCAAAAAAAAAAGAGAAATAAGGAAGCAACATTTTTATAGACTTTTAGGTAAATGAGTTGAAAGTTCTGCCTAAATATACTAATTTTAATAAACATAAAACCTTTCATAAAGAGATGCATTTCCACAGTGTTTCATTTGCCTCTACTACCCTTCAATGCCAGCTCCGAATCTTTTCTTCCTTTTTAAATTTGCTTCCTCCTTCATAAACTCTGGCCTTCTCTGGGTCACCTTCTCTTACCTTTCCTCAGTTCCTTTACTTAGAGCTTCCTGAGGTGTTTGGTATTCTTCTGCCTCCCTATCTTTTTTGTTTAGTCATCTATCCCTAAAATAGTTTAATACCTACCTTTCCTTTATATTATTTTTCTAGTCTTGTATGTTTGAGTAGCATAGTTCAGGTAAACACAGGGACAAGGAAAAAGAAACTATGCATAATATGGAAATATAAATACAACTTGTCTGGACTGGAATGTTAAACAGTTTCAGCTTCTTTTACTATTTACTTTGTAAAAGCAATCATCAAAGCCTATCAGGGCATTATATGTGCAGCAGGTTTGATTGCTTTGACATCTTGTTTATCACAATATGTACATGCACCTCTGTTATATTCTTGAATATATTATATATACTATTAATTTTCTTCAAGATGTACTTGCTCAATTTGATTAATTTGAAATAAACTGTGCTGTGCTATATACATAAACTTTGGTCTTACTGAGTGGTGAACAGTTACTAGGATTGCATTTCTTTAACCTCTTTGCATTTTGTACCTTTAACTGTTTTCATCAGTTACAATTGTTCTGAGTTCCTCTTCCTCTTTGCCAGGCTTCTTGAGCCTAGAATTATTTGTCCATTTTCCACAGCTGTTTTGCCATGATTATTTTGGGGATATTCAAGTGAAATTAATACAAAACAAAAAAACCCCATGCTTTTCACAAGTATGAGGGACAAATGCACATTACTGTGCAGCATTCATGGACTCTAGCAGAAAATAAGGTCTTGTAAATGAGATGGCTGTTAATGGCCAATAGTATCTCGGAAAATGCAGGGTAATGTCAGTGGTCACATTACTTTTCCAGAATAAACTCATGTGGTCATAATTTAGCACATCCCCGATTGTTCAAAATCTCTTAAAATCAGATCCCCATCAGTGTTTTAGTAACAAATCATAAACTGCTAATCCTGTAATAAAAGATTAATGCTTACTACACCCAAAATAAAATTTCCCAAATTCTAGAATTCAACCGACTGTGGTGGGTTGACCTAGACAAGCAGCTAAGCACCCCATCACTCACTACCTCCCCCAAGCAGACCAATCCCCAGACAGTTTCTGAGCAACAGCCACCTTGGAAGGCAAACACTATTGCCCTCCCCCCCCTTTTCTTCATCTCCCTTCAATTTTAATTCCTGAGCACGGCATTGTATGGTATAGAATATCCCTTTTGCCAGTTTGGGTCAGCTGTCCTGGTTGTGTCCCCTCCCAACTTCTTGGGAAGCATTGTTCAACAATAGCTGATATATTGGTGCGTTATCAACAGTTCTAGTCACAAATCAAAAACACAGCACCATATGGGCTGCTATTAAATAAGTTAACTCTGTCCCAGTCAGACCCAGTATATCCATGTTTCTCAAACTTATCTCTAAATTTTGGAATATACTTTAACAATCAAATGATGCTTACTTAATACGCATCTTACCACTTACTACACTGGTAATTCACACCAGCTGTTATTCTGTCTTTCTTTGTTTATTTCTTTGTTTATTTCTGAGATAAACTCAAAAAAACCAAATTGTAGGTTCAGTGAGTTGTGCTACGTTTGTGAGAATACTGGCTGTGATTAAGTGAAGAGTTTTTGAAGCAAGAAATCATAGAAAATGAAACAAAATGTGGGATTCTTGGTTTACTTGTTCATAAAACTTAGGCTAAAGAAAAAACAACTGGTCAATAGCTTCTTGTTATGAAAAATATTCAAACTGATTTGAATGTTTGGGACTTTAATTCATTTGGATGAAAAATCAAGAAGCTCAGTACTGAATTCACTGAAGGACATCTAATATTTATTATTACAGAGGCAGGCAAAATCTGGCAAACAAAAGCTAGGTCTTTATTCTGCCCTCACGTACTGTGTGGACTCTGCAGAGACATCAGTGGGATTATGCAGTGGCTACACTCTGAACTATAGCAACTCTGCTCAGCCTGGCTTTGGAAATGTAGAAGGTCACATTGGCTAGAATCAGTTTTGCTTTCCAGTTGTTTTTGGTGCAGTTCAAGATGATTCTCAACCTGCCTCTGCTCGTTGTCACCGAAAGAGAGACTGGTGCTCAGCTAGGGGTTACGGGAGGTGATTCTGCCAGCTATATCATTAAACCATTACCCTACAGCAAAATCACTGAACTCTGCTGTAGACTTTGTGGATGCCACAAGTTTCCATCATCTCAAAAGACAATTTAATGCACTGGGACTAGTGCTTATTATAATCCCAGTGCCCAGAGAAAGGCACTCAGGCTTGGTAAAGTATTGTTTAAAATACCATGCATTGGAGCTATCAGGAGAAATAAAAAGAGGATGGTATAGATAATCTTATGCCTCTTCAGACACTGGGAACCCCAGGTTGTGCAGCATCAGATGGACCTCCTAGCAATGCAGGTCATGCTGTGCAGATCCCACCCATGGAGAGGTTTGCTGACATTTTGATTTTTAGAGCTCTTACAGGATTTTCTTAATAGAAAACAATTCTGTCCATCGATTCTACTGTTGAACAAAAGGACGTTCACATGTGAACTTGCTGCTTCGCTTTAAGGTAAAGGCAAAGGCATGTAAGTGGCATAATTGCCAGTAACCATAGGGAGCTGCCTCAGATTCCTCTGTTACAATTAGCTGCTTAAGTTTCCCTTGCGGCCAAAGAATATGTGCAGCAAACACAGGCTTGAAAGCCAAGCTATACATACAACATAGCACAGCAAGGCACAGCACGGGCCAGTGCCTACGTGGCAGATTAGCCTTGGCTAACAGCCAAATGCCCACCCAGCTGCTTGATTCCCTTCTCTTCTGCCTGTCCACTTTTTTGCCCTTTCTAAAATAATTTTCCCTGAGGTGCCACCATCTTGGCTGAAGGGCTCAGCCATGCCCTGCAGTGGGTCCGTTGGAGCCGGCTGGAACTGGCTGTGTCCAGCACGGGGCAGCCCTGGCCTCTCCTCATGGCGGCCACCTTTGCAGCCCCCCCACTGCCAGCACCTTGCTATGGAGACCCCATACACTTACTCCCTGATGCACAATGATCTTCTGTTAACATCACTACAGGTGATTAGAAAAAAATCATGAAAAAACCAGTATTGGGGCAACAATATCACTTCCAGTTCAAGAAAGCCTTAGTTGCCACTGACTGGAAGCATATATGTGGGGAGAAACATAATATCATATGGACATCTGGTAGCAACCCCTTCCAGAGGCAGAACACTGATCTGCTCCTGTGTCTCTGTTGCCAGGCTCTTTTCACCATTGCCTTTTCATTGTGCGAAAAATTAGAAAATGAAGCGAGGAAGCGTTTGAGCCGTGGTTGCTTCTGTTTACCTAACTTGCCTTCAGACACAAGACCTGCGTGAACACTTGAACCATAAACACTTGCACACATGTACAGAAGAAAACTTCCTCACTGATAAAAGGAAAGTCACAAAATGCTTCAGTATCACCCTCTATTGCCATTTGGAAGACTGCAACTTGACCTTGCAATTTATATACAGACATAGAGATGGACTAACTATTAGCTTGAACTGAAAAATTCATGAAACTTTCTGGTCTTTTCACCATGTCATGGTCAGCAAAATTCCTAGTGTTTTATGATGCTTTTAAACATGAATTCAGGATTTTGCCTTGAGGCTTTCATTGCAACAACAGCTAATCTGATTGAGAGGAGACTGAGATGCAACCCTGCTTTTACTAATTATTTGTATTGAAAGAGGCAGTAAACTTGTATTATTTAGATGCCATATTTGCTTCAGACACTTTTTAAACAAATCAACTCTATTGAAGTTCCTGGAATATCTTCAGATATATACTGAGGTCAGTGAGATTATAGTTTGGTGATTAGTTTAAACCAATTTCAAAGTCAAAGCAATTGGCACTTTTGCCGCCAATCTTCCCCAAAATTGCATATCCCATTGCCTCCCTGGTGCTAGGACTTATTTTCACACATCTAGGCACACAGTCCTTGTGAAGAAAATGTACCCTTTTAAAGTAACATTAATGTTTTATTAGTTATGTTAATGTTTTATTTAGGATGAATAGCATATGATTAAGATTCTATGAAACACAGAAGAGAGAATGATCTCTGCTGCTCGAGATTGCAATGCAAATGATATGTTTTACTTATGCTATTCTTTTTCAATATTTTTTTTTTAGGAGTGGCATGAAAACCATTAGCAGCAGTAGCAGCAGCATTTAACAGAAGAACAAATTGGGCAATTCACATAATAGTGATGGCAGCAATAAATTCCATTTCATGTCCTACCACAGATATGAAACACCTCACCTCTGTGAAGTTAAAACATAAAAAATAGATATTTAAAATTAATCACTGTGGTTTGCCTTTGAAATTAGTCTGTCCATATCTCCTGTAAATTGAAAAAAGTGGAATTTAACCAATCTAGCTCTATCTATCTTGTTTCCTACTGTTTTTGATGGAAGGAATTATGTACAGACAAAGGGTGATTCATTCCACCTCTCATGCATATTTATTTTCTGATGGGATTCTTCCCTTGAAGATGCTGATTTTTTTTCCAAAAAAGTAGCTTATACAACTAAACGATGTGAAGGGTGGGATTCAATTGCCTAAACATAAGTAAAAGATGCTATCTGGGATGACGTAGAGTATCCAACCACACCTCCTGCTGCTACCCCAGAAAAGTATAGGTCTCTTGTAGACTCTGCATACTCTGTGTCAAGTCTATTTGTTAACTTTTTGTGTATTATATTATTTGTGTGTACCTATGTTTAGGCAACTGAATCTTGACTTAGGTGCCCATATTAAGACGATCAGATTTATTTTTTAGACTCCTAAATCTGTATTGACTACAAGGGCCACTGGAAACCCAGTAGCTATAACAGGATTTAATGCACCTGGTTCAGTAGCAGATACTTACAGGTAGACACTTAAATTTAGATAGGTAATTCTGCAGCTGAATCCTACCCAAAGGTCTTAAACTTAAATGAAATGAATCAATAGTTTAATTTTCAAACCAAAACCCAACCAACCAACCAACCAAATTAAAAAAAAAACCACACCCCAAAACAAAACCAAAAATCAGAACAAACAAACAAAATACTCCACACAAAAAAGTGCAAAACCCCCCAAAAGGCAGGTACTTAGGATATTTTAAAAGGGGAAAAAAAAAGGGGGGGGGGGGGGGGGGAGAAGACAACTGCTGGCTGATTTTTTTGATGTTTGATGAGTTTTTACTAAATGCTGGCATTTTATAGATACCTTGAACAATATAAAAATGAGAATAATAGAAGCACTTTGAACAACTACAAAGTACAACACAAAAGATGATACTATTCCATCTTCATTAATTTTTCACAGATCAGAGGAATGAACATGAAAGAACACTGATGTATGCCTCATTAGCTTTTCCCTGCTCCTGTGCAACACCACATTTAGGGCCAAAACTCTGACTCTCAAAAGGAGTTTAGGTAACTCAGTTGTCTGTTGGGACCTCTCCGGTTTAAGGGAGAGTTTTTCTTTGAAGCTGCAGTTCGGCTACAAGGTTGAGCTCCATCTGAAACTTACAGATGTATCTATGGCTCCAGGAGGGAGTGTAATACAGATAGCTAGAGGGAAGTTCATTTGGGTATGATTGTTCAATTCTGTTTTCCTTCATGCTTTGTACAATGGAACGTTCTGCTAGGTAAGAGAGTACTCAAAACATACGCATAACTTTCTACATGATGCCATGGTTTGTTGCCCCCTTCCTAAATGGGGAAAAAAAAGCCCCAAATCCTGCTTCTTTTGATAACATCTGTGAACAGAGATAGAACATTTTTGGTTTCTTTTTTCCTAGTGAAAATGTTTATAATGCATAGAAAACAAAACAGTCACTTAAGTTACTTCTTTCACATGCTGCCTTTTATGTCTGATGTGAATCCAACTTTTGATTTAGAACAGGATAAAGTGCAAGAGAATCAAATCTCAGTCTTCTACAGTTCTGGTTATATGACCAACTGGTATCTTGGAGCATGGCTGTAAATATCAGAGAAAACAACATGTTATTAAACATTTATAAAACACAGTAACAGGTTTTCATTTTGTGCCACTGTAATGTAAACCTCTTAGGGCAATACTCTGTAAGCTATTTACTGCCATACTGCTCGGTGATAGAGAATTTAAACATAAACTCTCAGTTCTACATGGGCACCTAGTAAAATTAGAATGTCTGGGTTAAATATTGTTCTGAGACTTAGATGATTAGAGGATTAAAGATGGTTAAAGGCAGTTTTGAACAATCACAGAGACGTGATTTTCTAATGTTAGTATATGCTGCAGGGTACCAGTCTCATAAATAGAACATTACCAGCAACCTTTATGTCTCTTGAACTCAAGTGATGGCCTTACCTGCATGTCCTCAAACAAGTCTCTTAAATGTCAGTTTGACTCTCATTATTTTTTTTCAGTTGTATTTAACAAATGAAATGTTACTTGTTTGCACCACACCATTCTGATTGCCAAACATCAACCACTGATTGTATTTTATTTCCATATGCTTCAATTAGTTTATTCAAAATAACAAAATCCCACAATATGTAAGTGAACCAAATTGAAAACAGGAACATAAAATTAAGCTTCTTCATGTGCAACAACACAGACATATTTAGGTATAGACTGTGTCTTGGAGTAGTAGAGAAGCACTGTCTCTCCTCCCACTGTATAAGGGTAGTGGGCTATAGAAATGGTTCCTTGTGCCTTATTCCATTTCCATAACTTGCATGAGGGAACAGGTAAATCTTTCAACTCTGTTCAGTTGGATGGTTTGTGCTATTTGAGATGCCTCAAGTTATTCTTTATAGAGTCTCACTGCCTGTCCAAGGAGTGAAAGGTCTTTACAAACAACCTGTGCCACATCTATCTGTCATCTCTGTGGGCTTTGATACACAAAGCCTTTTACTAAATGGCTAGCCAACTGAACTGTGTTCTCAGACTCCTCTGAGTGTAATGACGATACCTGCTACACTTCTTTTTTCTCCTACTTCAGACAGACGTGCTCTGTGCCACATGTTTTTTCTCCCTGCTCTCCTCATGTACACAGGAAGGAAGAGAAGATTTGACAGAACTTTAATAGCCCAGCCTGTTAGAAAAGCCTTCATTCATGGCTTCCCAGCCTCCTCCAGGGTTTCACCCACCTTGCCCATGGCCCAGGACCTTAGTTCAGCTCCCCAAGGCTGTCAGTCCCTGGCCCAGCAACACCACAGCAGGGCCAATCTCCAGCTCCCCACAGCTCTGCCCTGCCTGTGCCTGGCATGGGCCCACTGAGCTGGGCCCACCTGTGGACCATGTCCCAGCCCAGCCTTGGCCTGTCCCCATCCCTGTGGAGGTGCCTGATGCTTGGGGCTGGGGCTGCTTCTGATGCCCCCGGTTGCCCAGCTCCTTGGCAAGCCGTACTGGTGTTTCCTGAAGTAAGAAAGAATTTAGGAGAGAGGCTTGGCAAAACTCCCGTAGCTCTCCCAGAGCTCTGTAGAAGACCCTGCAAGAGGGAAGCAATAATAAAAAAAAAAATTTTCCTCCACTGAATGAGAATAGGGTTCAGATCTGAAGAAAAGAGGATTTGCATGACAACTCAGAAATTTTTCCTGGCTGTGGGGCCTATTCCAAATCCACACAACCTTTGTAAATTTACTACCCTTAAAAGAACCTGTAGTATTCTGCTGTTATTACTTTCCATCTCCTTTCCTAATTATGTGAGCCCAAACTGTATTTTAGACTGTATTTTCATCAATTATGATAAATAAGGAGCTTTATATGCTTGTTGACAGACACTCGTTCCCAGGTGCTTCAGTGGATCTCATGCTGTGGATGGGTGGACACCAACATGGGAAAAGATCCCTGAATTCTGTAAAAAACTGTGCCTTACAAAGAGACTTTTTGTGATGATGAAGAGTTTTTAGGTAGCATCCATTTTATCAACTAATTCAAGCTAAACTATGAATTATCCAAGAATAGCAATTAGCCTGAATCTTGACCTATCTGTGAAATAAATGACTTCGCGATTGTTGAAGATCCCTTAGGTAGACAAAGCCAATATTAATCAAATGCAGTGGTGTCAGCCAAGCCAGGAATGTTTTTATAAGATGAGTTCTTTAATTTTTTTTTTCTGATCTCTAAGAGACAAACAAAAATAACCCTGACACTAAGCCTAGCCAAATCAGAGGACAAAAAATAGCTTTATTTACTGTCTCTGTCAGACCAAATTTAAACTGTGCAGAGCTGATTTATAATTTTCTGCTTGCAGTAAATACTGTTTATGATTGAAAATAATCAATTTTTAGCTCATATTATTAGAGATAAATAGATTTTGTGCATTAACTCCAGAGGAATAATGAATGTGAGGAATAAAGTATGGTGGTGCTTTATAATACAGCAGAAAAGGCCAAAACAGCGAAAATAGGAAGGAACTCAAGCTCCTCTGACCTCAAAATCCCAGATTCATAGCAGCAAGAGCAATAATTATTCTGATGGAAATGGAGGGTGGAGTTTTTTGTTCAAAATTAAAGATCAAGAAAGAAAAATGCATCACTATACAAAAAGCCCACTACTGAGCTGACATTTCAACAATTGACATCTTATTTAAAAAAAAAAAAAGAATTTGAAATGGGACTATGAGATAAATTAACCAAAATTGAACTTATGATCTACTGTCCAACATGGACAACATTTAAGTGAATTCTTTATGCAAGACTGAGTAGGACAATTTTGGTAGTGGTGTTACTTTTGTATGCAGATAAAAGTTTTGATACAGGTATCATATGTCCCTGTTGCGGTGGAGTTTCATCTGAAAGGCACAAGATCCAAGAAGTCATTTTTTCGGCATAAACCATGTTGTTGCAGGTGGCAATATTCTAAAAAGCCAAGAAAAGTAAGAAACATTATATGGGTTTATTTGTTTATTTTCATATACTGCCTTTATAGGGAGACAAAAGTTGTTTCACCGTCATCCAAAGCCATAACTTATTTCCTGTTTCCATTTTTTTTTTTATTAATCTAAAGCAAAAGTATATGAAGATCCCTCTTTAATACTACCTGAGATATGCACATCAGGTAGTGGAAAGATGGAGTCATATGACTCAATTCACTTGTCCACACACAGGACTTCTGTGTCATTTGAGATGCTATTGGTTATCTTGGGCATCACATGGGGCTGGCAGATATGACCCAAACTGTGAAGTGACATCTTGAGTCAGGCATCTCAGATGACCCTAGATGCCTGTATGTAGGCAACTGAAACAAGCCCAAAGAGTAGGATTCATTTCCATATTCCAGACAAACAAATCCAGTTTTATCTAAATGGAAGGGTCTATATGCAAATTAGGTGAGCTATGGGTTTGCAATAGTAAGAAATGCAATATGAGATTCAGTTACTCCACATGTAGTTATCAGTTGTCATTTGAAATACTCTACCTCATCTGACTTCCAGCTGGCATTAACTTGGCTCTCCAGCAAGGTCAGGCTCATGTCTGTCATTCCTTGGTGTATATGCCTCTGAAAAGGTACTAGATTTCTACACTGGCTCTGGCCTGAAACTCTATTCAACTCACATGATATGTCTAAAGAAAAAGAAATCTGAGAGTCTGTGACTGAACAAAATTTTCTCATTTTATCTAAGTGAATGGATTTTACAAGGGAGTTCCTGTTTCTTTTACAGTTATTCCTCCCCTATATCAACAGCAACCTCTTATCTTTGAGTCAATAGGAAATTTCATTTGTACAAATCTATTTTTCACATCAAAGAAATGAATAATCTTACAGAATAAGACTAATCCTAAAATCTACCCTTGAAAAATTCCACTAGTAACCTCCCTGTACAATTATGTTTTCCCTTTCAGCACTGTTCACTGCCTCTCTCCAAAAGTCAGTTGTTGTATACCGTTGTGTCCAGTTTGGCTAATAGATTTTCACATAGCATCATATGAACTACTTTATTAAGTACAGCTAGATTAAGCCAATTTACATTCCTGTTGCCTAGAAAATCAATAGTCCTTCTGAAAACTGATATCAAATTAGTCTTTCACAATCTAAATGTTACATCTATTTTTAATCCTATTTTTGTTTGTGTCTTTAGTTAATCTTTCTTTTAAAGCTTTTGCTGAATATTAGCAAACCACTGACATCAGGTTACCAACTCTGTAATGACTCTGATCACTCTCCCACCCCGTTATATTATGTTTGCTCTTCTTAATTTGTTTGATTCCACTGTGATTACTCCATTAACATCACCACTTACTGTGAACAAGGTGAACAAGGTAGGCAGTCAGCCACTATCTAGACAGCAGCAAAGTAAATCTTAATTTCTGCTTCTACTACAAGCAATGAGTGGTATACATACAGTTGTACTCTTTTAAGGTTATTACTGGAATAAACCCAGCAACTAACTTGAGATTATGTCCATTTCAATAAGTAGGATCTATGGAGGCCTTTTATAAATTTTAACCCTGAAATAATGGCTTACGTAAGGATTCAATGACATAGTGAGTGCTATATAAATGCCGCCTTGCACATTCTGCCCTAACAGTTCCCTTCACATACGTTAGTTCAAAATACAAGTAGACATAATATATTGCTCTTGATAATTTTAGGGTTTTTTTTAACAGAAATTTGGCAGTACTGTGTAGCGTGTTCTTAAAACCAAGTTCTTTGCACACAGTAATCGATTTAATTCTGTATCTGTATCTAATCTCCATAGCTGTTGTGTTTCAAGCAACTAAAGTTAGGAGAGGCAGATAATTATCTTCATAGATTTATAGAGTTTAAGGCAAAAGGGATTATTAGATCATTTTGTCAAGCCTGGAATATACTGCGGGCCATTAAATTTCATCCAGTGTTGATATCTGTTGAAAATGAGCTGTGATGATCAGTACTTATTATTATTATTATTGATGATATTTGTTATAGCACTACCAAAAGGCTGAAGAACAAAAGAACTACTCTGAGATAAGCATTGGATAAACAGATTACTTGATGATCCCTGTCTTGAAGAGTTTACAGTCAAGATAAGAACAGCCTGGAGTTGGAAAGTGGAATGTAAAACACACTGCACGATAATGATATGACGACAGCAGACAATGCATTAGTTGCATTATTTCATTGTATTTTTTCCTAAGTCAGAAGAATATATCTGGAGTTAAGCTATATGGAAAATAATGCCAAATACAAGAGGGCAGGCCAGTAAGAATGAAAGGAATGTAGGGCTGGAATGAAACTATTGTGAAGAGGTATGGTACCCCTTTGTATTTTTCCTGAGTGGCTAAATGTACTGACTGTTCAGCAAGAACAAAAAGCAGGACTCAATGAGTGGAAAGGTTCTCTTTATTTATCCTTTTCTTATGTTTGGCAATGTAGAACACAAAAAGTCACATTTAGTAGAAATATTCCAGTTTAATTCCATACTATGCATTCCTTCTACAGTGCCGATTTGCCTATTTCTGTAAGATATGGTATACCTAGACATACAAATGCTTCTGAGAAGAGGATTCCTGTACTTTTCAGTATCCTATTCCCCCACAAAACCCTCAAAAAAACCCCACGGATATAACAAAAGGAACTTTACCTATGTTGTTGGCACAGTGTTTGTAAATTACTGTCAGATATGTTAACAGATATGTCACCTTAGTTTTGAATAAGTAGGAACATTTAACTGTCTTTTCTACTCTGAACAATCACGCTTGTAATGTAGTTCTGCGGTTCAGACCTTATCCGCCTTGATAGGTTTCCCTATGAATAAGACTGTTGATACATTGGACTTCATTCTGCTGGTTGTAGTAGGTGTTAGATTTAGAGATGATCTAGGAAGAGCTAGGTTGCACAGATTTCAGAATTTGCATTTCAGTGTCTATTAAAGTAATGGAATTATCAAGAAATAATCATAAAGTCTTTTGGTCTCTAAAGCTATTTTCCTTATTGGTGTCCTGGTTTCAGCTGGGACAGAGTTAACTCTCTTCTTAGTAGCTGGTACCGTGCTGTGTTTTGGATTTAGTGTGAGAATGATGTTGATAGCACTCTGATGTTTTAGTTGTTGCTAAGTAGCGCTTATCTTAAGCCAAGGACTTTTCAGTTTCCCATGCTCTGCGAGCAAGCAGGTGTGCAAGAAGCTGGGAGGGAGCAGAGCCAGGACAGCTGACCTGAACTAGCCAAAGGGGTATTCCATACCATGGAACGTCATGCCCAGTATATAAACAGGGGGGAGTTGGACGGGAGAGGTGGATCGCGGCTCTGGCATCGGTCAGTGGGTGGTGAGCAATTGCACTGTGCATCACTGGTTTTTTTTTTCCTTCCCCCCCCTTTTTTTTGTTATATTCCTTTTCATTACTGTTATTATTGCTATTATTAGTAGTATTAGTATATTTCATTATTATTATTGTTAATTTTATATTTTCCTTTAGTTATTAAACTGTTCTTATCTCAATCCATGAGTTCTGCCTTCTTTCCCGATTCTCCTCCCCATCCCACTGGGAGCAGGGGGAGGGGGATGGGGAGTGAGGGAGCGGCTGTGTGGTGCCTGGCTTCTGACTGGGGTTAAACCACGACAATTGGTATGGTGCAAAACTGCAGCCCTAAAAACTATACATAATACGCAACATCCCGACTATCAGGTCCTAAACTCAAATGCACTAAAAGTACTCATTTTTATAAATGGTCAAGTATATTAAAAAGGTTTTCACCTACACAGGATATGTTGGACAGTGGCAATAGTATAATCATACAGAAAATTAAATTTTCCTTGTCAGAAACAACTACAAAACTATTATCTGAAAAGAACTTTCTTTGCTGATAGTAAGGGTTCTAACTTCTTTGGTGAAATAAATAAAATCACTTTTTCTGTCGACCGATTTGACTCCACTGGGCTGAGACTCAGAGAAAAACAGGTAGCACTTTGCTGTGTTTTTGTGCACGAATTAAATTGCTTATCAAGGTAAAGAAAATTGCATTAAGCAACTACAGCTAACAATATAGTTTGATTATTGGTAATAAAGAGGTTGTAAATGTGCATGAAAAGAAAAAAAAAATCAGCTTTCAGAGCCCAAGTTCACATTTTTCTGGCCCTGGCAGAAAAAAATATATGTTTATTTTTTCCTATAGAAAGAATAAACCTGGGACAGCTCTTCTGATCTGGCAGTGGTGCCTAACCAGACTTACTGGCTAAAGATCTAGCTGTTGATTTGCAGTCGTCAAGGAACCTTGAATTCTGGGCTACAGTTTTATGAGTCCATAACCAATTGCATGTGACAACCAATAACTGGTCTCCAACCTTGAATCTGGGGTAGTGATCACTGAATTATCAGGCACTCGACCTACTTGGCTCAGGACAGTAACAGATAAACCAAACAGCCTGGATCCAGAAGTACTAGTTATGTAGTTCTGCACCAAAGCCAATAGATCCTGCTTTATAGTCTTCAGTAGCCATTTCATGTGAACAGGCCATACTGACTCCAGACCAGGGTAAATTTCTCTCCAGCCATCCTGAGCCTGCTAGGACCCATGTGATTTATGGATCTGGGACTAGCACAGACAGAGACAGATAACTAAAAGGGCCAACATGGACATCTCTATGAAATTTTACACTGAATAGCGGAGAGAAGAGGAAAAACAACACAAAGCTTCTATATCCTTATGCTGAGAAAATCTCCAAGACTGTGGATGGGATGAGAAAAAGAGATGAAAGACCATTCCAAGGGTCTGTCTGGGTATTTGTTTGTCCTCTAACCTCCCACTTCAACAATAAGAAAACTAAGCTAGGCCAGCAAAAAACACTATGTGAGAGGACTATTTAGAGAAAACTAAGTGAAAGAAATGGATATTGCATTTAAATGTAAAAGCTGTGAAATCTGAGCTCATTTCACAAGCTCATATCACTTGTAAAAGAGAGTTCCCTGATCTCCATGCAGCTGTTGCAAAAGTTCTACCTCCTGTGCTTGCAAGTCTTTCCTTCTTGACAGAAAACTTTATAATTTCTTTTGATTGTAACAGCTGTCAAGGGAGGTCATGATTTCTGAAAAGAGAAGTTTGGTCCTTTTATATCGAAGGCTTTGAATATTAAGATAAACTATAAGTTGGATCCTGTATTCAGTAGGAAGGCAGTTCACATAGCAGTGCAAGGGGTGATGTGTTCAGAGACCTATGTGTTACTGAGAAGATGGGTTGATGCATTTTGAAACTTCTTCTTCTTTAGGGCCTGCTTGGATTCATTCCCAGACATAATGAGTTGCAAAAATAGAGTCTGGAGGTCAAGGATGTATGGCTTACTATGGCAAACTTTATTCCTGATATTCTGAAGTTACTCCATGTTTAAACCAGTATAAATGAGAACAGAATGTGGCCCTATTTTCTTTTTCTTATTATTTTAACAAGTCAAATAATTTGAGAACTCATAAAATAAGAACCCAAACTTTGATTCTAGCTCTTGGTATAGCATGTTTGTTAAATCTGTTTTCTGGAAAAAACTTGAAATCTAGTTGTATTTAACTCAGCACTTGCAGCTGTAAATGCTATTGAGTTAAAGTAGATGAAGAGCTTTTACAGATTAAAAAAAAAAAAATCGGTGCTTTTATTACAGTTGGTAATATACAAGAGAAAATAATAACATAGAAAAGGGAATAAACTGTGTACTTGTTTTGC
The DNA here is from genome assembly GCF_018139145.2 of Gymnogyps californianus. Taxonomy (NCBI): domain Eukaryota; kingdom Metazoa; phylum Chordata; class Aves; order Accipitriformes; family Cathartidae; genus Gymnogyps; species Gymnogyps californianus. Next base: position 38,457,245 of record NC_059471.1, read on the forward strand.
AGTTTTCTTGTCCCCATTTATTTTTCCTCTTTGAAATCTGACACCTGTGATATGGGTTGTTGTTATTATTATTGCTTCAAAAATTTATACTGTATGCTTATTTAAAAGAACTTACACTGCAACTGGAAACTGATAGGATTCGACTAATAAACAAAAGGAAAAAAAAGTTAAAATAGAATAGAATAGAATATTTCAGTTGGAAGGGACCTACAGAGATCATGTAGTCCAGCTGCCTGACCACTTCAGGGCTGACCAAAAGTTAAAGCATGTTATTAAGGGCATTGTCCAAATGCTTCTTGAACACTGACAGGCTTGGGGCATTGACCACCTCTCTAGGAAGCCTGTTCCAGGGTTTGACCACCCTCTTGGTAAAGAAATGCTTCCTGATGTCCAGTCTAAACCTTCCCTGATGCAGCTTTGAACCATTCCCACATGTTCTATCACTGGATACCAGGGAGAAGAGATCAGCGATCAACAGCTGTTTGCGATCAACAGCTGGTTTTCCATTTCTCTTGGACAAATTCTGTCGTGCCTTGAAGTAGTGTGACTGGGAGCAACTTCTTCAGTAAGTCTGACTTCGTTTAAAGTTATAACTAGACCCACAGATATCTTCACCTACATTTTAGATGAACTCAGACAGTCATTAGTGGTCTGATTAGTGAAATTAGCACTTTCTTTTATATTTCTCAATGAGAAAGTTCACGGATGTGGTGGAAACTGCAGACAAGTTGACCTTCTAAGTTCAACAGACCAATACTGATCACTATATATCAGAAATAATATATTTTCTCAATGATATTATGTCTATCTATCTAGTGTACTATTTAAGATAGCACAGTTTATGCTTAATGAATGAAATATTTCACAGTTATTCAAGTACCCTGAGGGAATCCCTGTTTAGACCTAGATTAAACTAACATGGTGTTTTGGGGTCCAACTATGTAGTCCACGGCTAAAAAAGAATGAGGAACAGAGTTCTGCTTCACTGAAATGTCAAAATGAATTACTGGTTGAGTCACAAATGTCTTCAGGAAAACTTTCCCCATTTTTGGCCAAAAGTCCAGGACAGTTAGTTTCACAATTTTTATTCAAATTTAAAAGAAACTAGAGCCAAACCTCAAATAATGCTGTAACATGAGATTCATGTCTGGAGTTTTGGATTGGATGGCAAATGTTTCTATTACTTTGAAGGCATTGGGATTCAAAGTTTTATCTTTGCTCATGATAGTGAATGTTACTAGTTCTCTTAGTTTAAAATTACTACAAAAGCACTGCAGTCACACTATATATTCCAGAACTTGCAGTAGAAAAGAACATACTACATATCAGTCATTGTAAGATTTAGTTGACCTCTATAAATAGGTATGATTGTTTTAGGAGATGCAATGCTTAGGATTCAGTTCTAGCACTATAATGGTATAGGATAGCATTAAAATACCAAGTTGGCATTCAGACAAAGTACCAAACAACCATGCTAGAACACTGTGTATTTTAGATTCAGTATGGCAGATTTCCTCTGACATGTTTAGAGTTGAGTTTTACAATGGGAATTTAATGGGTATAAGGCCTGCTAGTGACACATCCAATAATGAGGGGCACTGCGAGACACTTTCTGAACCATTGCTAATGCTTCCTAACCTTCCTTTGATTACTTGTATTTGTACTACTGCAGGAAGTAAGGAAAACAGAACTCCCACATGGGATTTACCTGTGGCTGTCACAGTCATGAAGAGTTACCTACTAAATTGCTTCCAGAACACTGGCAGAGGGAGCACTCTGGCTGTCTCAAGCTGGTAAAAACTCTATTAGTGAACAATTTTCACGTATAATGGCTGCAGGCAACTCCAACACAGAAATTTACCAATGCTTCAAAATTGATTATAGAAGTAATATTGAGAGAGCTGACCCTATACTAGGCAAGTCACTGCACCAATCTTTGCTGCAGTCTACAAATCTGTAAAATGGGGAGAATAATAGTTTCCTGTTTTATAAGGTGCTTAGAAATCTAACATCACAACCTTATAAGATGGGTTATTTACAACAGACATATCAGAAGGGCATCAAATCCATCAATTTTAAATGAACATTAATCACATAAAATGGATTTCCCCTGTTATAGTCCAATTACATCATCACAATCAGTCAGGGGTTTCTAATTTTTTTTTATTCTTTTTTTTGTTTAGGTGTTACTATAAAGCAAGCCTGTCTTTTATAAGATTAATGGAGCACTAAAGAAGTTCCAGCAGCAGCAGCTGTAGCAATACCAGCACAGGCTGAAAAAACTGTGACTTACCCCGGTGCTTTTAAGTGAGGTATCAGTCAAACATAAGACCAGTTCACTTTACCAAAATTGCAAGATCGAAACATCTCTTGCCAGTCACCTTTTCAGAAATGCAGACAAACTAAAGACAAGCATGCTTGATCTGAAACACACACAACCCCTGAGCCTGGAGAATAGAGTGGAGTGCACTATATACCTCACAGTTTGCAAAAGGTTATGTTTAATAAATGCTATACAGGGTCAATATCTAGCTTGAAATCATATAAACTAGTAAAGAAATAAATTTTTTAGCCTAATCTCTATGTCTTCTGTGAGACAACATAAAAGACAATGTATGCATATGCCTAGGTGTTCTCAGGGTGAGAGGCTAAAATTATAATGAAAGATAATTTGTTTTCAGCTATTTTCTCACTTAGGAGAAAACTCATCTAAAATTCTGACTCCTGTGCCTCATTGCACTGAGACTTACACCATTTATGCATCAGTAAGGCCCAAGCTTCAGATGCAAAGATCAAATGATGTGAATTGAGTTATGGTAGTTTCATTACCTGAAAATTTCAGATTTCATTCATATATATCTCAAGTCTTCTTGACTTTGAATTTTTGTAGTGTGATTCCAATGTGAGCCTGGAAAACTTTCCTGGAATACTATCTGTGTGCAACTAACTTGCACTGGCTTTTAATTGATATCAATAACAACATCCCCTTATGGACAATGGGGTAAATATTTGCTGGAGTAAATCATGTGCTAATGGGATGCGTGACTGTGCTGGTTTTGGCTGGGGTAGAGTTAATTTTCTTCATAGTAGCTACTATGGGGCTATGTTTTGGATTTGTGCTGGAAACAGTGTTGATAATGCGGGGATGGTTTCATTACTGCCGACCAGCGCTTACACAGAGTCAAGGCCTTTGCTGCTTCTCACCCCACCCCACCAGCGAATAGGCTGGGGGTGAACAAGAAGTTGGGAGGGGACACAGCTGGGACAGCTGACCCCAACTGACCAAAGGAATATTCCATACCATATGATGTCATGCTCAGCATATAAAGCTGGGAGAAGAAGAAGGAAGGAGGGGATGTTGGAGCGTTTGTCTTCCCAAGTAACGGTTACACATGATGGAGCCCTGCTTTCCTGGAGATGGCTGAACACCTGCCTGCTGATGGGAAGTAGTGAATGAATTTCTTGTTTTGCTTTGCTTGCATGCATGGCTTTTGCTTTACCTATTAAACTGTCTTTATCTCAACCCACGAGTTTTCTCACTTTTACCCTTCTGATTCTCTCCCCCTTCCCACTGAGGGGGAGTGAGTGAGCGTCTGTGTGGTGTTTAGTTGCCAGCTGGGGTTAAACCATGACAATGACAAACAAGTCCAATTTGCTGCTTTTATGTTTCGGTTCATGTGGGTGTACACAACCCAACCCCTCCCCCATATATTAGTTTTCCGTCTACAAACAGACTGAGCCTTGACTTTTAGTTATGTCAGAGATGTAGTTAACTATGGTATTAGCTTCTGAAACCCGTGAGAACAATGCTGCGGTTTCCTGATAGAAAAAAGAAAGAATGAGAAGAAGATATTCAGAAGTTTAATTCAGTTCACCAAATATATCTACTGCCACTTGGGACACCCGGAAGAATCTGTCTGACTTACTTAGCTGCCAGCTCAGAAGAGCAAGGTTAGGATTCAGTTGTCTTAATGTAGGTGACTAGAGTCATATAAAACAGGGCAGGGTGATATTATGAGACAGGCATCTGCACAGGCTGCCAAATGTGACACAAGACAAGAGAAAACCATTAACTTTCTGCAGTGGCCACTGGAGACCAAGTAGGACACTTCACAATACCTAAAATGACATTAGGAGGCCATGGGGCAATTAAATTTTGCCCCAAGCTTAGAAGACAAAGCAGCTCACCCTAAATTAGTCACCTAGGGCGGGATTCAGTTCTTAAACATTGATTTTCAATGTCATTTTAGGTGCCTTACAATATGGCATCCAGCATCCAGGTGCTGCAGAAGTTAATTTCCCTTAAATCCTATGACATGCTTGTCAACATTCTGCATTTCTAGGAAACTGAGGCAGCCTGGCCAGCTGAAGGCTAGACAGGATGCTCTGATATCTAAAATGGCCGCCAATGTCTATCAGGTGCCAGGGAAATGAAGAAAATAAAACTGACAGTTTTTTTCATGAAATAAGCCAAAGAATAAAACACTAATTTATACCACTCTTAATGTTTCTCAGATACATACACACCTCCTTCTAGTTGATTCTATGGCTGAGGATATGACCCAATACCCTCTGTATTTCTTTGTTCCATTTGTTCCTAGTATTAGAGATGCTTTGAAGCTCAGTTCTGCTAGAATATGTAGTGTTTTTGCAAACAGAAGTTTTGAAATGTGAATAAAAACAAAGATTGTAAAATTCCTTTTTTCTCTAGAACATGTTAGCTTCTCAACAAAGTCATGAATATCCCATAGCTAAGCTGTTAATTAACAAATATTTTCTTTCTTTCTGTTCAGAAATTGCTTACTAAAGGATACATTCTTGTATTTACTCATTAGTCAAAATGTTACCTTTGCCTATTAATCTTTGAACTGCAGTTACTTTGGAGACATCTTCTTTTACCTTGTATGATTTAAAGTATATTGGTGAATTTTGTAAATCTGGTTAATGGCTTTTTTAGTCCACGACCATAGCATGTAATTCAGCATGCAATGGCAACTAAATACTTTTCAGCTAAATATAAAACTTGAGATATACCTAAAAAACACGCTCATGTTATGGGCATGTGGGAGTTTACTAGGAATAATGCAAGGATTTTTTATTCAGCAAGACAACAGATGGCCCTGGCCGAACACATTTCAGAAGGCTAACATTGTCATATTTATCTGACTTATAATGATAAGTGAGATTGTTAGGCTTATGTTTAGTCAGTTGACATATATATCACATAGTAAATAATCCTGCTCTCTCATGATAACCTATAAATTTATATCAAAACACACTGCTGTACTAACCCTTTTGTAGTCAAAATTCTTGGTATATTTATGTTTTGCTTCAAAAACTGAGGCCATCACCTTCTTGCCCAAGGACATCAAACATAAGATTGGTTGTATAAAGAAAAAGGTTGTGTGTAAGATCCTTCTCATATAGTCTGGTATCACAGAGCAGCAAGGGTGAGTAGGACTGGTTAGATAGTGAAAACTGATCTGTTGAGAAGAAATTATTAGAAGGTCAATGACAGAAGAAAAGTTGTCTTGGTTTGAAGGAAGATGGATGATGAAGAAAAAAACTTTAAATAAGCATTCAAAATGCTCATAGCTTTCACAAATCAAAGCTACAAACCTTTTGAGGTTTGTATATTGCTTTTTGACACCCTTAAGCCTTATCCCATGATGTGTGAAAGTGCTGTAGACACTTTACTGTTAATATAAAAAGGCAAACACAAATCAATACCTTCCTCTTTAGCAAGCAGTAATGTTGGACAAGTCCTGTCTGCCCCCTGTTAGTGTATAATATTGCTTGTTGGCTGAAGATAAGATTGATTTACTTTCCCCTCAAATTCTCCTTATACATTTCTGGCTACAGTACATTCATTTTTGAGAGAAGAGTAAATGAATTGCTGGTTTAGAGATGACACATACATGTGGTGCAATATAAAAGCTGTTAACATCCTTCTGGGAGAACAGGCAGATTATTTCCATAAGGCTGTCATCCTTGTATGTCCCTGCCTTAGTAACCAAAGCCTTTTCTTCTGTTCAAAAGACATGCAGTCACAAACAATGAGCATGGAACATAGCTCAAGGTTACTCTTATGTTCCTTATGGAAAGAAGGCCAGGCAGTGAGCTCAAGAATTAAACCCCTCCATGGACATAAGCAGGAGTTTTGGTGCAGCACACAAACTACAGTTGTCTGCCAGAGCAAAGGTTTCTTTAACAGAATATGCAAGCAATTTGGGCATAATGACCCAGATGATCACCCTGTCAGTCATCAGTTTAAGTATTTCTGTCCTTGTCCTTTCTGTCTAGATCTTTCTGCCCTTGGGTGAGAGCAAATCGTCATGTCTTTTCTGGAATCCTTTTTACTGCAATACAGGCAAATTGAATGATTTTGTGTTTCCTAATTTATAAACCCTTTTGCATTGCTGAATGCACTTGCTGATACCTTTAGTCATCCAATTGCAAGACTTGATTTATAATTTTACCAAACATGATTAATCATAAACTATGGAAATGTAATCACTATGGTCTAGCAACACACACACACACACAAAACCCCAACCCCTTATTACTTTTATGTCACACAGTAACTCACAAAGCAACATTTAAAGCAGGATCCCATAGTACATACGTGATATTTTTTCTGTGAACGCTTTATCAGCAGACTTCTGAGGCCTAGACACAAAATTTATGCCAACTAAATCACAGACTGGACCTATATCCTGATCTCTCATACTGCTTAACAGTTGGCTTGCTCCCTAGCTCTAACTGTTGTCCTTAAAGCAAATCTACTATAGATGGGAGCTTCACTCATGGCAAACGTTTGTGCAATCTAGTCTTAAAAGCCAAGAAGGATAATTTTTTTACAACTTCTAGAGGCAATCTATTTTCACTATTTTTACTATTAGAAAGGTCTCCTAATATAAAGACTGAATCTTCTTGCTGCAATTTAAACCTATTACCTCTTATCCTATATTGCAACCTGTTCTTGATAAGCATTGTTTCCTTTCATAGGAAATTGTGCCAAGAGTATCTTTCAAAGCTGACTTTGATAGAGCTAATGTGAATTGAATGAGTCTAAAAACTTGTGAGGAATATTGCTTTTTGAGTATAGCAAAGACTGATAAATCTAAAGCACAAATAGAAATACATAACTGCTATTTACCATGTGTCTCAGGAAAAACTATATAAACCCTTTGTGCCTCCCTGCAAATTCATCTAATTGCAGAAGATATTCTCTTTCTTGTCAATTTCTTTACTCTGAAAATATACAGGGACAGCAGTCATCACCAGTGAGTTGTCAGCAGGGCTGTTTGAAAATCTTCCATCAAAGCTATAACAAAAATCAATATTTGACAGAAATTTTTGTTTGTTCTTCTACCATTTTTTTGTTCTGCGAGTGCTCCATTTTCTTCACACTTTTTCTTTTTAATTCAAATGTATCTTTTTCTAAAGAAAAACCTCTTAAAAAAATTCTATCAGAAATTTAAATGTTTATTTTCATTCATAATCAATAACAAATTCCTGTATAATAATTGTTATTATGTCTTTATTTTTTATCATAAAAGAGGACAAGATGCAAAAAATTATTCTTCTTAAACTAAATATACTTACACACATGTGTCTGCATATATTGATGTTTAATTAAATTTTTTAAGGCACAGCAAAAATTTGGATAGTTATCTATTGATTAAAAGAAATCAATTTAATATAGTCTCCTTCTGGAGATAAATTATCTATATGCTTAAGTGACCCATAATAAAGAGATTACTCTGAGAATAATGAATACCATGAAAAGTTTCCAGGCATAAAATGTCTCTAGTTGTCCCACATCTTGTACAGTAAGCACACTGTGAAAGAGGAAAAAAAACCTATGTGCATCTTTTATTCCTCTTTTTTCCCTCCCTCTTTCTCTCAATAAATTGTAGGAGGACATTGAAACAGTTGGATCCTTGTGGTGAAACTGTTATCCCTTTTCCTCTTTACAGAAATGGCACATCAAAAGACTGCAAAAGCTGTAAATTTATGTTATACAAGGAAACAAAATGATATACTGGATCTTCCTAAACAAAACAAACCACCGGGGGAAGAGAAGGGAGAGCGCCAAACAAACAACCTCTCCCAACTTCTGGCCACTGTGTTCTAGGGCAGATCGTTGCTTCCTGTCTAGTTCCCAATCTAGCAAGTGGCTTCCTCTGGTTTTCGGTCAGTGGCTTCCTGGGCTGCAGCAAACCGCACACAATCTTGCTAACTTTGCAGGAGATTCTCCTCCTCTCTACACATTTAGGTTTTAGATCAGGTCTGATCTCCAAATCTCATGCTCCTCCTTTGTCACTACTTCTGTATACTCCTTTTCAAGCTGGTCCCTCCCCGAAGTCAGCAGGCGTCTCTCAGGAAGGTGTCATTTCCCTTTCTCCAGAGCCAAGATCTGCTCCTGGAGAAACCTGCTCTTATTTCCACCAGAGTTGTGCCTTCTCTGGTGAATGGAGAATGAGTCACTTTGCTAAAAAGAAACTTCATCCCTTAGGTTTATTACTTGTTACTTTGGTCTGACATCTTTTGCCAAACCTTGCTACCTTTTTTTCCATCTTCTCTGGCCCTGTGCTTTGTTGCTCAGTATATGTCAGCATAAGCCACTACTGCCTCAGGAAAAAAAACCCAAACAGTCCTACTCTTCTTCTGCTTCTGCGTATATTACTGTCATCTCATTTGAGCTGGTGCACATATCCATACAGCTAGCCAGTGAATTGCCAGGAGGAAATAAAGTGGGTTAAAATCTTTCTTATGGGGGGTGGGGTGGTGGTAGAAATAAAAGAAAGAGAGAATTTCAATTTAGGTCAGTTATACAACGTGGGCATAGCATACCTTTTTTCAATTGCAGTCTTGATTTATGTTGCTTTAAATTGAGCATCAGACTGTGACATGGATAATTTAGGTGTTTGCAGGAAAATAAGGAAGAATAATTTCCTTTTTTTAAAACCTGGAAATAGGCTTAGATGAGACCTTCAAGTGTGTATAACAATATTGGCATTCACTTGTGAGTGTTTCTAGTTTGAACATTGGTTAAATTAGCATCAATGGCCAGTGGAAAACCCTTTTAACTTTAAAACCAGGTGAATTTCTCTACAGAAAAGTCTCCATTATTGTTCATTTTCTATTGTAAAACCAGGTTTGGAATCAATGCTCAAACCAACATTGCCTGGTGTAGAATGTGGGAATTAGTACTCTAAACTAGGGTAAAAATGTTTAGCTGTTGATTAGAAATGAGTCTATAGAAAATGCCAATGACGTCCTTATCTTGTTCCTCAAACAGATGTTGGAACTTCACTCTGTGTTGAAAGGAGGCAATTAATTCTTCTGGAGAATTCACAACCATGAAGACGATTTAGATTCTTCCTGGGGAATGGTTTTTTTTTCCTTCTGTTACCTAGTTTCTCCCTCAGAACTGCTCTTTTCCTTTCTTTACATCTATTTTAGCCAAAAGGTACTGCTTAGAACATTCTTGCTTGAGGACTAGTGACCTCGTGTAGTTGCACGTTTTGAAGGTTTATCTTTAATGTTTAAAACAGATGTCCCTTATTCTTCTTCAGCACAGTATCTGCTGCCACAGGCCTACATATGGTACCCAGGAGAAAGAAAAAAGCTTAATCTATAGAACGTTCTGTTGACAGTACTAACTGTAGCTAAACACCCCTAGATGCCACCTACACACAGTTAAAAATACTTTAGGTTAGAAAGTCAAATGTTAAAAATGCAGTTAGAAAATCTTAGAGTGATTTATATCAGAAAAGAGCTTTGGAGATAATCTAGTGCAACTCCGTGGTCAAAGGGGCCAGTTTAAAGCAGGCTACTGAGGGCCCTGTTAGGTCAAGATCTGAGTATCTTCAGGGGTGGAGATTCCACAGCCCCCTTAGGCAACCTGCTCTGATATGATACACCCCTCACTGTTAACAATATTATTCTTAATACCTATTTTGAATTGTTGCTACTCATGTCTGTTGCCTCTTGGCCTTTCACTGTACACTTCCAATAGGGTCTTGCTTTGGGTTTTTATACCATCATGGTAGGTAACTGAAGACAGCTCAGTATGTCTTTGGCTTTCTTTGCCAATTCACTTTCAACTTGCTTTCTCACAGGTCCTTTTCTGCAAAGCTATATTCTAGCTTATTGGGACTGAACCACTACTATTGATAGCAATGCTAGCAATCTAGATATTGCCCATTGAGGATTCAGTCACTGGTGAGACAGACCTTGTTTACACGGTCATTTGTTTCACACTTATAGGACATCTAAAAATGCTCAAATGATAAATGTCTTCTGATTATGAATCAGTGTTCTGTTTTAAACAGTTCTGAAAGATCTCTGCTTCATTTATGTGTTGCACAGGGAACGACACAGAATTTATGAATTGCATAGTGAACAAGACAGAAAACAGCAGGAAAATAATGTGGTCTTATCCTTACTGCATTTCATTGCTGTCTTGCCGGACCGGACTCTTTCTTGCCCTTGGCCACACAGTCCTTATGTAATGCTTGATAATCACTTCAAAGGAATTGCTCACAAATGATTGTTAGCGATGTGCTGCTCATTTTTTTATTTGATAATCTAAGTTCTATTTTGTAGAAGCGTTGAATGTTAGCAGCAACACAAACCTCCTTAAATCTATGCTTATCTTTGCAACTGTTCAGTATTGTTTTCTGTCTCGTCTCTTCTTCTCTCTGTTGCTCTCTATACACATACCCATATACCCGTGACATGGAATTGAATTTAATCCAAGTGTCTAAGAACTGACTGACCAATATTCATATAATTAAAACATTTAAATGAATCACTGTCATGAAGATGAAATATGCCTTCCTTTTTGTTCAGTAAGAACAGCACATTTATCACTTAGTAAAATTTATTGTGACTTTAATAATTTTCCTTGTTTACAAATGCTTGCATTTATTATGGGATTCAGTAAGTAAAAATACTGATGATAATTAGTAACTTTAATTGGTTTTATAATAAATATTTTCAAATTTTTGAATAAAAAAAATAAAATTTATCTGTTAAAACCTTACAAGTCAACAGGATGAGGAAAAGTGGCTATCAATATAAGGTTGATGATTCAATAGCCTTGGAACAGTGAATCATTTTCCATGCATTTTTAAAGGGTATTACGATAAAATTGCAGTGCCAACAAAACAGAAATGCCTCTGAGTTAAAAAATATTTGGAACAGAGGAGGGAAGATTGCTTTGAAGAAAAAAATAAAACAGAAAAAGCTGCACAGAGCTATAAATAACCACAAATGAGATACTTAGATATTGTTTCTTTGGTGTTTACTGCAGTGAATTTAGAGTGCATAATGGGTCTATTTATGTCGTGGTGACCAGGCTCCTTGTTTGGTAGAGAAGACTGCTTGCTGAAGGAGCTTTTTGGATTGTAGGCCTTATTTAGATAAACTTTTTTAAAATACCAGGATTAAAAAATATTTTTATTTCTTGTTACCAACCAACACAAAATATGAATATTTCCCAGAAGGTAATTACACCCTTAAAAACCCCACAAGCCTAAACCACAAAAAACAATCAAACAAACAAACCTGCTTCTGACACAAGAAGCAAAGTAGTACTTACAGCTATTGTTTTTCAGAAAACTCTCAGTTGCCTGCATTTTGCAAAAGTTAGATTTATGTCTGGTAGTAACTTTGTGAGAAACACAGCACCAGCCAAATAGCATGGAGCAACTTCCATATAATGCCAAGGCAATAATAAAATCTTTATAGTTTTGAAAGCTGTAAGAGCCTTACTTTAATATGTATGCCATGCTTTTTGAAAAGCCACAAAGCACTATGAAAGGGCACACTTTATTCTTGAAATAGCTGTGCTAGCCAGAGAATTTCTCAAACAGTTGAGGAAACACTCTTCATAAAGAGGAGTGTATTTAGTTGGACCTCTCATCATTGTCAAAGAGCAGGTAACAACAAATGATGGTCAAACGTGTCATGGAAAGTTTCATCTTAGTGACGATGCAGTTGAGGTATATTGGTTAACTTTCTGAGGTTGGGTAGAGACATCCTCATAAATGAGCATCATGCTGTATGTTTGATCATGCATGTGCAACACGAAACAGAGCAGAAGGGACAAGCTCCATAAGCAAACCTGACCTTGCAACAGTGTTTATACTGAGATTCTGTTTTAGAGGGTAAAACATATTCTGGCTGTGATCTGGCTGGATCCTAGTATTTTATCAAATTAGAAATCCCAGTGTAAGCTGTGGCAGTTTTGTAGGAAGTAATTACAAGTTTTAAAGGTAATGTCACAGAGATCAAGAGTCTCAGGTCTGAGCCACATGCCCTACCTCTTGAGTTCCAGAGGTCTTTAGAATAAGCTTATGGATACTTTATGGACTTAAAAATGATGGACGGTGAAAACAATTCCTAATATTGTCTTTACTTTTGAGAAATAGCAGATAACTGAGGATTTGGCTCTCTTTTCCTCGTAAAAGGTGTTTGTTTTGTTTTTTGTTTGTTTGGCTTTTTTTTTAATCCAAACATCAGAGAAAGTCTGAGCAGTTAGGATTTAATACCTCTTTTACAACTTAAGGAAAAGAAAAGGAGAAACAGAAACATGAAAGCAAAGAGGCTCACTGAGAGGCTAGCTTTTTCTTTTCCCGCTGACACTGGATCATTTTCTTAGTCTCTACTCAGAGTAATGGAAACTATGACATATTACACTCAGCAGCTACTCAAAGTCAGAAATAGCTCCTATTGAGCATAGCTCCTTACATCTGGCGAAGAAAAAAAACCAACTATCCTGCATTTTTCAATTGATCTCTAAGATTTCCAAGCCATTTTTGCCTTATTGTAGAAAGAAGAACTAATTGGTGCCTAATCCTGCTTTTAAATTATTTATTCTCAATTTGATATATTCTTTCCCTTTTTTTTTGCTTTTCATATTTATTAATCTAAAATTAAACAAATTCTCTAGCAGTGCAGCTGTGGCAACATCTATTCCTTTAAGCCCAAATAGTGAACTCAGATGTTCTTACGAAACTCATTGAATGAGTACAATCTCCTCTGACATTCACAGCCACAGGCAGCTGGCCCTAGTTGTCAATTCCTTCACCACCACAGATCACAAAAAAACCCATTTTGGATCCACTGTATTCTGTGTGTCATTCTATGAACTGACATAATAGAACGATGCCAGGAATAAACTTTGGGTTTTTTTTCAGTTCAGTGTCTTCTACTATTGCTATGTAAGCAAGCATAGAAATAGATTTTCTGTTCTGAGGTGAAATACATTCTACTGGTTCTTCAAGACATATTGTTTCTCTTTCACTCTCATCTTTTGCTTTGTATACATTCTTAGTTGAACCCATTCAAATAGAGATTGTTTATTTCCTTGAGTCCTTTGCATTCCTAACGTAGAAGGTAAGCATTTTGGAGTAGGATGCTTCCTTCTCTGTAAGCACAGAATCCAGCCAGTTGGGTCCTTACACTCCCTGCATCTTGTGCTGTAATACACCTCATACATTTTGTGGTTCCCATCCCTGCAGAACATAAGCATAGTTTTTCATTGCAAACTGTCATGTATTTCAGAGGCATCCAAACAATTTGTGTGTGAGCTAGCTTGACATTTAAGTCTAGGTGAACAGTAGAGGCTAATTTTCTCAATTTCTTGCACAGAGTCTATTCTATAACCTGTATTAAATTGTTCAGAACTACAATGGATATCTCCACATTATACTGCTATGCGAAGCAGCTATGGCATACCTTTAGCAATATAGAGGAATACACCCTGAGTTAACATAGATAAGGTAAGATATAAAAGTTGGTTCAAGAAATTGTGGTTTTTCCCTCATTAAGCCACCTGGAGCTAATTTCCTACCTGCCAAGTCTATACATTGGTTTTCAGAACCAAAAGATCAGAGGAAAAAAAGGACAAATCAATTTTAGAGATAAATTTGAGCATTTTATGTTCTTCTTTTCTCTTTTTCAGTGACATATTACAGTAATTTTGTTTCATTGGCAGATCTTCTATTCTGGTAATTCCACACTGCAAAATTATCTGGAAGGTACAATTTCCCTCTACCTTTCTCTTTCTTTGGCCTTACGCATTTTAAGTTGTTGAATTTCTATCTGACCTCTTATATACACTACCTACTATTATTGGCTGAGGCTGATGTCATTTAAAATCGCATATATCTCTCATCAAATTTGAAACCTTTGCCTTCTTGAGATGGAATATGTGGGTTTCCTTCCCCCCCCCCCCCCCCCTTTTAAGCATAGCTGATTTTATAGCTCACTTTATTATATTCTGCATCACTCTCACCTAGACTTCTTCAAGTTCTACATCTTTATAATAATATAATGAACAGAAGTTATAAAAATCTGTGAGACTTACTCTACGATAGAATGTCATTACATTCCTTTAGAATTATATTCTATTATTATAGCCATATATGCAAAAATTATGTTGACTTTTTCAGTGCTCCTCTGAACTGTCTGCACAGCTTTAAAGACAAACCCATTATTATGCCAAAGTTCTTTAGCGAGTTGTCATGTTTCAACTTTTCAATTAATTTTATTCTTGGGGAATGTTTAATATTTTATTTTCTGCTAGAAGGGTTTTTAATCCATTAGCACATTTTATAACATTTGTGGTTGTAAAAATAAGCTGATACGTTCTGATACATTTAAGGTATCAGAATTACTTTAATTATAAAACTTGTATCTGTAGTTTCTACTCACAAGTTTCTGCAAATTCAACATTTAGGGTAGAAAGTCTCTGTATGTCATTAAACTAAAAAATAATCTTAAACAGGGTTTGAAGACTTTCAGTTCTTTTATATCTCAGAAGGAAAAACTTCAATATGATAATGAAAAAATAAGAGATCTTATCCATAACCAAGTATGGCTTGATTTTGGAATTTCAGACTGCAGAAACAAGAACGATGTAGTTCTCTGTTAAGCAGCAAGTACATTCATATGAAAATTGGAAATTAAATTTGTTTGGAAAAATGTGGGTTTTAATTATTATTAAAACTGATAATTGATGAAAAAATTTGTTGTGGCCTTTTATATTATGTAGAGGGGTGAGGGCTCAGTGCTTATCTAGTCTGATAGCCAGTGTCAGAACTAGCTAACTAGACAGCAGATTAGATCAACATCATGTGTTTTTTGAAAACTCAATTTAAGCTGGTAAAGATATTTGGCAAATTTATGGGATTTACGAAAAAAATGCCTCAGCTGGTCAAGAAATTTATGAGTCCCTGTGATACTGAAAGGAGTCAAAGAAGACTCAGTGCTATTGAAAATAAACTTATCTTTTGATGCTTCGTATGTTTCAACCTAGGCTTAAAATGCTTCACATTCCTACATATACTAAATAAATAAACAAGGGTCAGTCACCATATTGGTTTAAAATTTGTAATATTTCATATTTAGAGTATCAGGGATTTATTCTATTTGCTTTCTGCTGAATGAACTTTTGGGATATATTTGTTTTGCATTTTCAGATGTGTCTGCAAATAAGTGTACAGAAAATTCTTAGCATTTTTACTTAAAATGAAAAGAGATATTTTCAGATAAATTCTTATGCTTAGGAGATGACTAACTTCTCATGCCTGAAACGATGACTAACTTGAAAGTGGTGAAGAATTCTTAATAAAAACAGAACAGCTAGTGATACAACTATCAATAGCTCAGCTTAGGATGTTTTGTCCAAAATATATATTTTTTAACATTAAAGTTGGACTACTGGCTCCAACGTAGTAGAACTACGCAATAAGTTATTGACAGAGACAGAACAAGCTGTACTACTTGGTATATCTATTAGTTCTAATGTCTGCAAGGCTACTCTAAACCTTCCAAGCTGGGGAATCTGACAGTATTGCCACGGGTTTTTTTCATCCCTTGTTTTCTTCACAAAATGAAAGCCCACAGATATGGATCTCTGTGTCTGCTTAGGGATTCTGATTTCTGGAAAGGATTAGGAATTGGGTTGCACTTACAGATCTCTCTTGGTTTGGTTTGATTTTTATTTTTGGCCATATATAATCTCGGCCACTCTTCACTAGGGTGCAGGTAGTTCTCCTGAGATACATAAACCTGCACAGAGGTTCGATATATCTTGCTTTCTGAGCTGCATCTCTATTTTGTAAACTGGTGCTGCAAGTTACTCATGCTTCTAAGAGAGCAACACTGTAAAACACTAAAGTACAAGATTCACAGATGTTTCACCCTAGACATAACTATTTATGATGTCA
The DNA here is from genome assembly GCF_018139145.2 of Gymnogyps californianus. Taxonomy (NCBI): domain Eukaryota; kingdom Metazoa; phylum Chordata; class Aves; order Accipitriformes; family Cathartidae; genus Gymnogyps; species Gymnogyps californianus. Next base: position 38,473,495 of record NC_059471.1, read on the forward strand.
GGTGATAATCAGCATGAGGAAGAGGATTGAAACTGACAGCAGGAGATTTTAAGCACCAAAAATGAAATAGATTTACAATAGCTAGCTCTGGATGCACATCACAAACATTTAGAGTGTCCTAATCTGGGACAGTTCCGTTTAGCCTACCTCTGCCATACTGTCAATACATGCAATAGAATAAGCCAGTACATAGTAATTTTGAAATACTCCTTGATATTCCATCATATTCTGATACTGTATAGCTGGAATTATCAAAATGACTTGTCTATTTCAAGTGTAGATAAGAAGAAAAATGTGGCCAGAGTGGTAAACTATAATTTCGAAGGCTTATTTTCCAGAGAGGACATTTACCCTTTAATACATTACACAAAATGAACAAATCTCTGAAACAGCATTATTATCATCCAGTTTCTGCCCAACTCTCCTAACATACATGATAAGCTGCATTTTATGTTTGTGTTCTTGTTTTCAAACTGGATTGGTAGCTTGTTTCCTTTACTAATCCAGAAGCTATTAAGCACAGTGGACAGCCAGACATTATCTGAATGCACAGTTTCCTTTGCAGAATAGTGTTAAGGAATAAGACTTCATTGTTGTTGGTAAAGGCATCCTGAGGGCTAAAGCAAACAAAACAAGATCAGCATAGTGTCTAATTCTATTTACATAACTGTTAGCACTTTTCTTTTTTCAATTTTACCTGATAATTTTTTTTTTTCTTTTTACCTCCAAGGCAACATGAAATGATAAAGAGATAAAATGTTCCCAGGAAATGGGACTGTTAAATTCCTTGCTTGATGGCAACAGAAAGAACGCATTCACTGAAGCACTTACTGATGTTTCATTGACTTGAAACAAAGAATTAAAACCCACAGGAAACCGTTAAGTATGATCTATATCAGAGATCTGTTATTCTCAAGAAAGTAAAATGTATGCCACTTCTGCTACAGAAAAAAAATGCTAAGAAAAATCCAGGAAGAAAATTCATCCTGCTTTCTCCTTTCACAATGACGTGCAGAATATGACATCTGTTAGACTGATTTGAACTCATTTCCTATGAGTTCAACTAATAGACTAGTAATAAGACAACTCTAGATAAATAACTTTTAAATTATTATTTATCTCTACATTAGTTTTGAGAAAAAAATCTTTAGAAGTTTCTTTCTCTCTTCAGTGTACATGGTCTCTTGTTTGCCAAATGCTGTATTTCCTATTCCTTCTCTTTTTATACCTTTGAATTTATGTTTACATTGAGAATTGTCATAAAAAAATGAAAGAATTGCAAGTCTTTCTACAGAACACTGATTTAAAGGTTTCTGAAATCAAACCGGACCATTATGAGAAACTAGTTTGATCTCCACACAGACATGTGGCATTTCTGCAAGTAAACCCTTTGCTGTATATATCCTTTTTCGTAGATTCAGACTCCTAGACACCCTCCCTGCCCTACTGTGCGTAGACATAAGTAGATTCCTGATTTCATGGTAAGCTTCAGGGGTGGGGAACTACCTGTACCAACTAGGAGTGAGATGTCTATACAGAGTTTTGCTCTAAAGAGACATTTAGGAGAGCTGCCACAGAGACCAGCTACAGTCTATTTAGGTCCTTCCCCAGGCATGCTGGAGATTCCAGGATCTTCTCTAGACAAAGCCAAGCAGGGAACTGAACCTTGACTACATTCCTTGAGTACTATAATCATAAAGTAGAAGAAAGAAATGCCAGCTGTCTCCCATACTGCCCATCTCAGGCATACCAAATGAAGAGAAAACACTTCAATACTTTGCAAGGCTTCTGCTGTGGAGGTCTTGGGCACATTGCAGTGCAAGTATAGGTTATACTAACATTTTTCCTAGTTGAATCGTGATTAAAACTTAGCAGGCCTTTTCCACCGTCTGGGTAACGACTGGAGGATGTGATAATTACTCACATAGCCACGGAAGAGAGATTGCTATTGTCACCAGTATTTGTAGTCTATAGCTGCAGATTATAGATGTGTATTGCTGTAGTAATAGACTGTAGTTTACCAACTACAGCTGTGTTGTTCTGCAGGGTGACTGATCTTGATCAGGTTATGAAAACTTGAGAGGAATTATCAAAAGTATTTATGTAACAGAAGCTAACTCCTCGTTGAAGATGTAACTTGGCCAGCAGACAGTTCACTCCAGCACTCATTCATTGAACTGGAAATCTTTGATTAACTTTAATGCAAAGACAATTGGGCTGCTGTCAAGTAAGGAGAAAAATCTCCAGTTAACAGCAGAGCCTCAGAAAAAAGGCACCCTGAATACCTATCCACAAACTTCTTAGTAGCATGTTATGCACATCCCCTTAGTGTGTGAAAGAAATGTAATACAGCAAAAAGATCTCATTAGTTCACAGGGATTCCCTTGTTTTGCACGGAACAGGGCAGGTGGTATCAGTCAAAGCATTCAAGTTTTCATTTATTGTAACTGTGGTGCAGCAGACTGGCTGATGTAAGACCTCTTAGTTTTAGAAAGGGGCAGGTAGGGAAAAAACCCTGGAATATCATACTTCATAAGAGAACACGAGAAAAAATACTACCTTTTTTTTTCCTTTTCTATACTGACTTCAAAGATAGTCAAAGGCATAATGATTTTTAAAGACTAAAAGTATACTTTTTTCAAAAGTAAATGCAAGTTTTTATCTCTAGAAAGAGTTTTCAAAGGAAAGTGGAGCTAACAGTACTGCAGCTACAGATTTATCCTATGTTAAGACAGGCATGATTTTTATCAGACACACAACTGCTACTACCATCTGGAGGTTTTGTATGACACTACTTAAACATTTGCAAATGATTAGGAGGTCTCTTTTAACACAAGTATAAAATTAAATTGTCAGAGTTAAAGTTCCAGAGGTATTAATAGTCCATGTCCCAAGTTCACTGGTGATATAAACAATCTCATTGCCATCTTACATCTAGTGCTTGTATCCTGAGCCTTAGGGATGCATTGAAATCTATCAAATTGTATTTACTAACTTCAAGTTTTAATTCTCATATTTATTTCCCAGGTGAAAAGGTGAAATTCATTACTGGGAATAGACTTAGCAAAAGGTCTATGCCCTTTTAAGCCCTCTAAAGCTTCAGGCAAAGTAATCAGGCAGACTGAACTTAAAACCAACACATTTTAATGTACTTGTCAGCTCTGCACAAGTTGTCCAAGAGATGGAAAGAGAAACAGAGACAGAGAGGAAGACAGAGAGAGGAATACCCCTGGGTATTTTCATTTTCTGATCAAATTATTTGTTTAACTTCTTAGTAGGTTGTTTCATAGGAAAATCTGTATTTTGTGCACTGCATCATGCAAAAGCATTTTCCTTAATTATATTTGATAGTTTATCCATCTTCCTGTGTGTTTCCTTTAGGGAATAAAAAGATAACTGGATTCTTAAAGCAATAAAAGCAAACTAAACTGAATATTGTGTTGTGTTATAATAGCCTCAACATTTCTAAATTACTCCAATAAAATTCCCAAATTGCTGTAATTGAGAAGAAGATTGGAAAAGCTTTGCAGGTCAAATGGCAACTTTATTAATGTGTAAGCTAGCAAAAAGACCAACAAAAATGAGATTTAAAATACATAAATACATTTAAAAGCAGCAAATACAGAATATGCACTGTCATTTTATACAGTCAGTGGGAATGTAGCACATACATGAACAAGCAATTCAACTAGTTTTCTTAATATTGGATAATTCTTTATTCCCACTGAAATTGTTGGGAATGATAACAACAACAACAAGAACAACAAGGATAGAAGAATTAGTATTCAAAATTTTTAGGAATCACTACCTTTAAATGATTTTTTAAAAATTACTTTTGTCATTTTATTAGTAAAAGAAGCAAAAAAAAACCCCCCTAAACGTATCATTGACAAAATTTTCCCTAAGGAAACTACATTGAAAACAATTGATTTACCCAGGAGATTAATTTTGTCAGCCGTTATAACTGTGTTTTACCATAGCCACTAGTGACCATTACTAAACTTGCAGTGCAGGAATGAGGAAATATTTAACCTACATTGCTCTTGCTCATACACACAATTGTTCTGTCTGTATTAGCTGGCCCTATTCATACAATATACCCCTTTATATCTGACAATGCCCTGCACATCCCCAAGTATTACCTATAAAACCCTATGCATATGAAGGGGTACTTCTTACTCTTTACAGTCTTATTTCTTTTTATCTACTCCATTTATTTACTTACTTATTTATGTACTGTTTAGCTATTTATTTACTTCCTTACGAAGCCTCCACTGTTCAGTAAATAGTGCTTCGGCATACTTGCTCTGTTTTGTTTCAGTGTTTGGGGCTGAAATGTTCTCTTGTGTATATTTAAAAGCCACCATGTTTTAGTAAATGAAACAAGAATTATATAAATGTACAGTACAATAATGTAAATAAATGCTACATAAGAATATACAAATAAATGCAGTAACTAACCTTTAATCTTCCTATTCCTATTTTGATTCTTTTCTTAAAAACAAATTAATAGAAATAAAGTTAAATCAGTTCAATTATTTTATTAAAAGATTATTTTCAAATATTCTTCTGTATTTCAAATGCACCAGTACCACAAGCCTGGATGAGCTGAAACTTTCCATTTTATATCAGTGGCTTAGGCAAATTTGTTATGCTTTTCCTCATGATGAAATGTATTTGGTCATGAAGAGAAAAACAGCACAGCATGTGGTAACAAACATGAGCTCAGATGAAATTTGAAAATCTATTTTTTATTTACAAAGTCTTCCTGAAACTCGTAGGCACTTTTCAAAAAGTGCATTGGGTGTTGCCACAGTGTCACTTAATTAGTTGCTAACCTTCTAAAATAGAATCTCATTTTTAAATTTTCTCTTACTTTAATGATTGACATGATTATATTTTGAGTTTTTTAAAAAGCCCTTGTAATTGTCATACTGTATCTAAACTTTGAATAAAGGTTGATAACTTTAATCCCTTTTATATTATCTCTATGTTGCAAATTCAAAAATATTTTGTTATATTACAAGCAATACTGTAATGGCAACACACCAATGTCTGTGTTAAAATTGTTCAAAATATCAATCTTTTATAAGAAGCATAAAAGTAAACATCTTACTTTGATGTCTACAAACAGTGATGAACACTCTTTCCTTCCTTTTGGAGTCCAAGAATACTATCCTGGCAATTAAACTGAATGCAGAGCAACCATAGTCTGCAGGTTTTATTTCTCTAGAAAGAGAATACTGTCCCCAACTTATGTCAGTAATTTTCATGTGATGCAATAGTATTAGTTCAGTGATGCTAGTTCTGGGTTACAACCAGCGGCCTCGGATTGGATCCAGTTGCCAAATACATTATTTTTCAATTAAAATTCCTTGTAAGACTGATGAGGAGTAGATAATTTTAGAAAGGCATAGTTTTTGGAAATTTGTCAAAATTAAAATGGAAGTGCATTTAGCCATGAATCTCTGAACTTTTTGTTAAGTATCATCTGTAACTAAAAAGTATACAAAAAGTCTACTACTTTGGGAATAGTCTTGGCTTAACTTAAATAAAACCCTTTTTTAAATAAAAAAGATTGTTTTTATACAGAAACAATCTTCTTTTTAGGATGAAAAAAACCCAAATGGAAAAATAATAAAAAAAAAAGGCTCCAATTCTGCTGTTTTAAAAGTTTTTCTTAGGACTGAATCTTTAAAAGGCCTGAGAAGGTTTTGTAGCTTTCCAGGTGTCTGAACTGGCTTTGCAATCACCACTCTCTTAAAATGACTTGAGCAGAACTTGAGCCTGCATAGTCTTTTGTTCCTGTAAGTTTTATTGTAGCTCATTTTCTTTGGAAAGTACTGGTAAGAACAGAAATTACAGCAGAGGCCAATTTGAGATGGTTTTTGTGCTCCTTTAACTAAGGTTACCTTCATGAACCAAAATAACTGATGAAGATTGAAAAAAAGTTGGAATAGGGCATTTGGGAGATTGGTGGCTTTTTGCCCAGCCTAGTGGTTTATGACGTGTTCTTTTTCATTACATATGCTGTAGTTATGACTCAGTCACTGAGTTGGATTCACAGTAGAGAGGATAATAGAAATCAATACCATGGAAAAGAATAAACAATGAAAGCTCTCTATTAATGACAGCTTTCTTCTGCACAGATGAAAATTGAGCCCTTTAGTCAGATCACAAGAGCTTCCACTTCTTGCCCAATTTTAAACTTAGCACAGCAAAGAAAAAAATACAAAACCACAACCAAGAAAAAACAAGTAATCCCTTTAAAGTTAGAATGTCCTATAAATTCTGGTAGTAAAGTTTTAAAGTTGAACTTTAAAGTTGACTGCTCTGTACAAGACTCTCACGATATTATACTCTCTGTGACGTACATCAGACATGATAATTCTTCTGCAAGTAAGGGAATAGACCTCAAGCTGTTGAGACAAACTGTTATGAAGTCAGTGGGTTAGTCTACACTTCAGTAAAAGATCGATCTCAAAGCAGCCATGAATACCTGCCTGCCTCTACTTTTGTTTGGCTCCTCACTAGAAAGCTTGCAAACTACCTGCAAGAGATTTCTGGCCATGATCTCTGGGTATGGCTTTTAGCCACAGAACAAAGGGTGAAATTCAGTGTGAGATTAAATGCTTCATTCAGTTATCTAAACACAGGTGCCTAGTGCCATTTTGTTGCCATTCATTGGGCTAGGAGATATAACAAGGGATGTATAGAAGATCTGCATCTTTTGGGATCTGTAGCCAGGCTAGAACACCACCACAGTATCTAAAAATACATAAAATGACAGTAGGTAATTGTTCTTAGGTTGCTGAAGTTAGCCAAGGACATCAGAGTTTGTTTCCAGAAAGTTTTTGTTTATGGTAGCTAAAAGTGAAAGCTCTCATTACAGTTAATGAAGAGTTAGTCAATACCATAGCTGGAGCTTAGAGTGATTAAGCTGACATCTATGACAGATGCTTTGCCTAAAAATAGACATTTGAGATACTGTAGTATATCTTACCCAGTTTCCAGAGGCTGCTTCAGAAAACCATGGGAACCTTATAGAACCTGTGTTGTATCTGCCAGCAGAAGTGGATGTCTTAGATACCTGAGGAGATCTCAAATAGTACTAGATATCCATATTTTGGGCATAAATACTACACCTGATGAGTATTACTTATCAGCTGTAATGCTGTCTATGCTCCTGCGACTTTCTGGAGCGAAGACTGAGGTAATACTGGATACCTTAGAGCAGGCATTTAAAATTGCAGCTGATGCCTGTGTTTAGGCATCTAAATTCCACCCTTTGCTCCCATGCAGGCATTTAGATTTAGGTACCATGATCACTAATAGAAACCAAGTCTAGTTTCAGACTGGTTTTTGGGACAATTTGCCCCTGAATAGTATAGACATATGCTGTGGGAATTTTGTTTGATTAGTGGAACTATGGGGCTACTCCTTAGCTTTTCCTATAATTTTTTTTATAAATCTCTGCATTTGTAAAATAAATACCTACTTTCCCTGATATCAAAATAAGTGGCAATAATATTACTTTTGTATTTCTAAGTCTCATGTTGTTGATTATTTATTCTCTCTATTGATAGAGCACTAAGCTACCTGAAAAAGGATAGAAATCTTGTGCAAACCACTTGAGTCAACATTTCGACACCTTAGAGTCTGCAGAAGTTCTTATGATATGGGGCAATTTTCAGGATATCTTACTAATAACTTAAAGCACCTGAACTGAATCACCATAAAAAGTCTTGCTTGTCCTATTATCAACACAACATTTCAAGAAAAACTGTTTAGTATTGAGCAGTCTCACTTCAGATGAAGCATTCAAGTGTCTTTCTCCCTCTGTGTCCTGATTTCGGCTGAGACAGAGTTTATTTTCTTCCAAGTAGCTGATACAGCACTGTATTTTGGATTTAGTATGAGAATAATGTTGATAACACACCGAGGTTTTAGTTGTTGCTAAGTAATGCTTATCCTAAGTCAAGGATTTTTCAGTTTCCCATGCTCTGCCAGCAAGCAGGTGCACAAGAAGCTGGGAGGGAGCATAGCCAGGACAGCTGACCCGAACTAGCCAAAGGGATATTCCATACCATATGATGTTATGCCCAGTATATAAACAGGGGGGAGTTGGCTGGAAGGGGTCAATCGCTGCTCAGGGACTGGCTGGGCATGAGTCAGCAGGTGGCAAGCAATTGCATTGTGCATCCCTTGTCTTTTTTGGGTTTTATTTCTCTCTCTATTTGTTATCTTCCTTGTCATTACTATTATTATATTATTATTATTATTATATTATTATTATATTTTATTTTATTTTAATTATTAAGCTGTTCTTATCTCAACCCATGAGTTTTACTTTTTTTCCGATTCTCCTCCCCATCCCACCAGGGCGGGGGGAGGAGTGAGCGAGCAGCTGTGTGGTGCTTAGTTGCCAGTTGAGGTTAAACTGCGACAGTCTGATAGTTTTGTATGCCTTATTCCACACACATGTTTTCTTCACCCAGAGCTGCACCAGTAATTAGGACTTTGTAATTAGCACTACCCAGTATGTCTAGATACAGTAGTGTTATGTCCGCTGAAGCTCATGCAGAAGCAGAAGTTGCTGAAAATACATGTTTAGAGCAACACCTGGGTTTGGGTTGCCAGCTCCTGTGATTTGTCACAAGTGTCGTAATATGGGGTGGGATTCAAGTCTAGATTCAGACATCTAACTTCAGGTAACTACAATATAGACATTCATATGTCCGCTAAGTGTTTAATGTGATAGGATACCTAATGAAAATAATAGGGGTGATTCAGTGCTTACCCATAAACATGAAATAAATTTTGAAAGGCTCTAGGATGTCTCTCCCAGCCTCCAGCTGACCCTCCAGAAGGCCGTGATTCTCTGCTTGCGTATAATCTATCAGATGCCTCCAGATAGTGTAGAAACTCTCAGGTTGCAGCATGTACATGGAAAAACATTTGCAGGCCACAGCATCAGTCATCAGAACTTTAGGTTAAGCTGCTGAGAGATAAAAACTATAATATTCATTCTTACAGGCTTCAGCTTCAGGTAATGATGGTATGGATCTAAGACTATAGGAATCTCCTCTCCTCTTTGCAATTTCCAGGTAAAAACACAAACCTTCACAAAGTTTGTGGTTTTTGAGAAGCCTCTCCTACTATACTACTGCCAGGCAATAAAAAGCAGAAACAAGAGCTTCCTCCAGCAAGATGTAATTTTTCCCCTTCCAGTCTGTGCTGACAAGATGTTTTAGTTCTTTCTTGGATTTAGAAAGAGTTTTTCCTTTCAGGAGGCCAAAAGTTCTGGGTTTTTTTGTTCCAATACTTGTTGTCTTGTGCTTGCCTGAATGTCCAGATCCTCAATCTGAGCAAGTTCTCTGGAGAAAGAGCAAGGGGTGCTCCTGCTTCTCTTTTCCCATAGAGACACAAACCTTCCTTTCCACATGGTACTCACTGATCAATCACAACATAGGATTTTTCTTTATTTGATTCTTTCCTTTTGTGACTTTCTATAACACTGCTCAGATGACAGCATGTTAAAAGGAGGAAAGATTGTCTATATTTCCAGGGAACAAGACAGAATATAGCTTTTTTCCCTACCCAACTTACTTCAAAAGAAGTTTTCTCAGACCACTGTATAGAGTGTTCAGTTCTGTGTTCAATGAATTCTCCGTCCCAACCCTTCATACATCTTACCCCTTCATGTGGCCTTCTAGCCACCCTTGAAGATATGTCTCACAAGACATTCTCACCCTGTATAAACTAATTCAAGAAGAGATGGGGACATGGAGCTCTAAAACTAACAGTTCCTTTCATTTCAGCAGTTCTTAAAGCTCCCACAGTGACAATAAGTTTTAATTTTCCATCAGTTTCTAGTGTACTGTTTCAAAATTTGTTTAGATTATGTTTTTATGCAAGCCCTAGTGAACACAATCAAACTTTTAATGCAAAGTGAGTTTGTGGGGCAAGCTCCAATCAGCTTATGAGTTCTGAGGACGTTTTTCAGCCTATTTGCCAGAGTTCATCAGCATAGAGAAAAGTTAACTGCTGCTTTTCTCCTGGGATGTGAATTTGTTCTCTTTTGTAGATGCTTATTTCCATCACTTACATTGAAGCTGTTGCTGTACATGAGGGTATATTGGTTTAAAGCCAATTCTGCTTTAGTTGGTGAAAGCAGGAAAAAAAGGACAAAAATGTTCATTCACTTGCAACCATGTATGTCTGTACTTAATGAAGTTAGCAGCCCCATTCTCCTGTATACTATACCCCCTGGTATAAGAATTTACACCCGTGTAAGTCATGAGAAAATTGTTACTAACTCAGAAAGCTTGTTTTTAAAAACAGAATTAAATTTAGAATTCTGAGTCTCTTGCAAAATCAATGTGGAGAAGGGAGAGTTCATCAGAAAGCCGGTTATTATGCCTTTGTTCTCTGGAGACAGTATGCCCCATAGTGTTTGAACCTGGCATGTTCTTAAATAAGGGTTGGAAAACATACAATGTGCTTTTTGATACTTTTCCTCTCCCTCTTTCCTATGGGAATGCAGACATGATGCTGCAGTCAGATGATGATGAACTTGCTCCCAGCTGTTTTTGCACAGAAGTGATATCAAATGATTTTGACCAAAACCTGATATAGCCAGTGCCAGCACACTCAGGCTTTAGAAATTAGGGAAGATACCAAGATTTTACTCCTAGTACTTACTGGTGCAGACATACATAATATTTGGCACTCTTATTTAAAACTAGTTGTCAAGTATTTAGCTATGAAGCCAAGTCATTTTGCCAAATCAGTAAGTTCATCCAACTTACTCTTTTGTGTGTGTGTGTCTATTTATATGTATGTATTTATTTATTTTTCCCAGATATGAAACTGTGATAATAGTTTAGATGGAAGAAGGAATATGAAATAAAGTGATGATTTTTCTGGTTAGTGGAACCTGCAGGTGGAGAAGAGTACAACCTCATAAAGCTGATTGAATACAGTGGATTATTGATCAGTGCAGTTCAATTACTGTAAAAAAGTGAAGAATAAAAGTTAACAGACTGTGATGGTTATTTATTATGACAAATTTAGAGGTGGGTACTACAAAGAAGAGGATTTTTTTTTCACTACCATAACAAATCACAATGTCATTAACTAGATTTCAGTGAAACATGATTCTTAAGCTATAGTGCTGGTAAAAAAAAACACTAAAATATTCTCTGATTATGAGTTCCAATTCTATTCCATTTTCTCCATGCTGATCTCAATGAAGGAGAGAGTTTGAGGAAGAGATGAATGATGTTATGTAAGAAGGCAGATAAGTTTATCAGTTTGATACCTTATCTTGTGACGAAGAATTCTGCATACTACAGTGTTTCATCCACTGCTTCTCATGGTACATCCAGAAATAGGTTAGCACACATTGAAGACAGGTGAGCACACCCAGATTCAAAGTCAGTCTGTAGTTAGATTCAATGATAAAAGTGATGAAAGTCTCCGGGACCTAGAAAGAGGGATTAGACGGAGACTATTTTTTTAGTCCAAATGAATATGTGAGGATGCAGCATTTCTAGGGGATTTTAGAAAAGTGAAGAGTAGTGAAAGCTGTCCTTGAAGGCATATAAAAGCATATCGTCTATACCTGTGAGAAGTAGGGTATGATACTACCAAGAAGAAATAATTGTGTAAAGTGCAGAACAGTACAAAACCAGTTCTAAGATCAGATAAAGTCAATAAGCATAATAAGGCTGATTAGTTTTTCATTTATATCTCTGAAAAATTGCTATAAAATAATATTTGGTTTTTATTTCTCCTTAAATGACAGAAGACATCTGTGAGGCCAAAAGTTGGACAAGTGTTCATTTAATAATTGATTTCTGCAACAGGAGGGGCATTCCAGGACTTTCATACACTGGTCTAGGCCACTCTGCAGCATATTCTCTTGATATGCCATTTTCTGTGTGATGCTTTTTACGTTAGCATTTGCACATGGGAAATGTGTTCTTTATCATAGAAGAGTTTCCTTATAATTAGGTAGACTTCTATGTTGGATTAAAGGCTAACTTTTTTCATGAGGGTGATGCTGCCAGTGATATAAACACTCTTATTTCATGCCTGAATCTGTTCTTTGCCTCTCCATAGACTGTAATTGGTCTAATCCAAATGCATTACTTTATATAAAGACTTTTTTTCCCTTTTGGCTTTAATTAAGCTCCACTATCACATACTAGTGGAATACTTAGCACTTTATTTTTCTGCTTTAGAAGTCAACCTCGCTGCCATGTGAGTTTTCCCAAACTCTCACAGCTCTTTGTCTTAAATTTTATTGCTTCCATAATTGCTCACAGGAAATACAATGTCTTTTGGCATAAGTATATCAATTCAATCTTGCTGTGACCTCTTTGAAATGAAAAACAGTTCCCTGCATGAAAACCAGAACAGCAGCAACAAGAACTCTTAAATGTTTTGCACAGAGGGCTGTGTAAGAAAATGTTTTGTGTGCACAAGGAGTATCAAGCACAATGTCAAAACACAAATCAGTGCACTGAATAAAAGCCATGCCTCCACTATAGGAAATCTTTAGGGACATAGAAACTCTGTGTTTTCATTATGAAATGAGATGACCAGTGAAAGGGGATGTCTGTACAATCCTTCTGGGACTAACAACAACAAAACAAAACAGTTTTTAAAATAAAAAGATCACACAACTATACATTTGCTCATGGACAAGAGTTGCAGAGCTGCCAGGCATTTGGGAGATCATTTCCAAGAGCTCCTCCAGCCTTGGCAGGAAAAAACGTTTTGTTGGTTCATAGAACAGAAAATAAAATTAGCTCCAAACAGTGCCTGAGGACTGACTACATGACACAGAGTCTTCTGGGACGTAGCTATGCAATATGCACTGACTGGTTCTTACAGGTGAGCCCCCTGCACAACACGGCACACAGATCCACTCATGGCAAATCCACAATGGCTGTGCAAGGAGGCTGTGTGGTCAATCTGCTCTCCCGTCTCTGCAGATCTGTGGGTCTCTCTCTTCTCTCCCCAGTGGCAGAGCAGCTAGAGAAACTGTTGCAGGCCTACTGCATGTAACACAGCTCAGCCGAGAAACTCCAGTGGGACAAAGACAGAAAGTGAGACAATATTGCTTCTAGCCTATGCTTCAATAATTAATAACACATAATAGGATTCTGGTCCCTTGCATCATTCTGATGATGAGACTTTCCAGTCTGAGTGGAGAAGCCAGAAAGGAAGAAAGGGATTTCGCTTTTAGAGCAAGTCTGATGAGTGCACCCTGGCTTGTATTGGGAAATTATTTTATCTGTGTGAAACAGAAAGCTGGCCTCTTCTGCTACAGAGATCCGTTGTGGGATGTGTCAGACAGCTCTGGCATGCAATGAACTGAATAATACACTACAAACAAACAAACAAAAAAACCTGAAAACAGGTAATGAAGGTACAGACTCTGAGTTTGAAATAGGCAGTCCCAAGAGTAAGAGGTACTTGCAGGTTATGTGTATAAGAGCTACAAGCAATGTATAGTATATCACTCGCACACTACATTTTCAGCTAACTTATTCCTACCTATACATGGTTTAAATGCATGATCCTTGCTTATAAAACTGTTGTTTAAATATGCTTATAGGAAGGCAGACATACACAAGTAGGTTTTGTCTTTCACACAGACAAGCACAGCACTTGACCAATCCTGCTCATCTCTACATCCAGCAGCAGCACACTGCGAAGACTTTGAAACCATCTCTCAACCCTGTGCTGGCCTGGGGAATTGAAATAGCTCAGCAGGGGTAACCATTTGTTCCATGCTGATGAAGGAAAGGGATTATGTGTCTGTAAAACAGAAGGAAGGGCCTTAGGGATTTTAGGGCTGCAGTGGCAGAAATTTTCTAGAACTGATCACACGACAGGGATGGTGAACCCGTGGCAAGTATTGCTAATTGCAAATGGTGTGCAAGTAAGGCTTGAGATATCTGCTCTCTTTTGGCTGCTATGGAGCTTTTGCTACTCACACTGTCCAGCAAGCAGTGGCTGGCTATAGGAAGAGTTCAAAGCATCAGCTAAAAGATAAGGATATAGCTTAGAGGCTGTAAGGAGCAGAAGGAGATAAGGTTGAATAAAGAGCAGATGGGAGTAGAGAAATATTGGCACGAAGTGTGAAAAAGGTTCATCGACACATCCTAGTCTCTATAGCACTTTTCACACAAATGCATAGGATTTAAAAGTAACGTTTAATGATGATGGATATAGCCAAACCAGTATTGTTATGCTCTGAATGGTTTATTAGCTTAAACCGTGTCAGCTTTTCTCCACTTTTTTAGTGTTGTTTGTGAATGTTCGGACATCAAATTTCCAGACATGACAAAAATTCAGGAGTAATTTCTAATAATACGTTAATATTATAATAATTTAATAGCATATAATATTAATTTATAATAATAGTTTATATTTAATGTGTCACCAAATACACTGAATTTGTAGTTACATCTATGCATTTTACATATATACATAATGCCAGTGCATTACATAGAGTGGTTAAAATGTGAGAAACAGTCTTTCAAAATCACATTAAAAATACTGTGTCGCAGCTATCAAACATGTACATGGTGAGGTAAATATATCTTCAAAGTGTTGTGAAATATATGAGAAGTGCACTGGGAAGAGAGGGTCAGTTCTTTACTGGTAAAAGTAGGAACAGTTCTAGAGAAATGAAAGGTCTTCTACCTGAACTGTTAAGCCTTGAGACCTGTGGTGTTTTTTTTTTCCCCATGGGTCTTTTGTCTGTGAAGTTAGTGGTAATGCAGAATGACAGAATAATTACTGTTAAAATATCTTTTTTCAAATGGAATGTGATTATGTAATGAATCTTCTATACAGAGAATAAAGTATATTAAGGCACTTCACTTCAGTCAGTAGGAATCCAATTGAGAGTTTAAAGCACCATAAAGTTTCCTCTTTTCTCTTTTTCTTTCTTCTTTTTTTTTTTTACTTTTCCCCCTCTTTCTGGGGAAATCTTAACCCTGAGATTTTTTTTTTTTCCTTTTTAACTCTAAAGGAGCTTATATCTCAAATAATCTCATTGAAGAGATAAAAGCAGAAGCTCTGCAAAAGCCTGCATTAGAAGGAAGAAAAGTTGCATGAGTTGCTGAGAAAGACAAGGGAGGGTCATTTCCTCTGATCATCAGCTATTCTAATTTCTGTTCCATAGCTGTGACCTGGCTTCACGACTTGTGGGTTTTCCGTCAGCTTCACATCATCACCTGCAATTTGCATAATGTAAAACTCCAGGAAAACACGGGGTAGGACAAGCTTAAATTAACCTTGTAAGGTCTGAGCTTCATTCTGGCTCATTAATTTCAAAGCACATGTAGTTCTAATACTGAATGGGTAGAGAATGCTTTCAGCTGTAACAATGAACTGTAATAAAAATATGAAAGATTGTAACTTTAGTACTAAATCTGATAAGAGTGAAATTTGATTTTTGTGTTGAGTTGCCGTTTCTCATATGAGAAACCTAAATACTGCAATGTAATCTGTTTCCTATACTGAGGCATTGTCACAAGCAGTGAAAAATCCTCTGAAAATATCTTTGAATCTTAACGCTGAGCTGAGGAGATATTATAACTTCATTTGCTGAAATCCAGTCACTACTATCCAACTTTGATAATGTGCTCCATATCATGGTTTTATGAAACCATATTAATCACTTTATTTTATCAGATAAGGATTCTTTTGTGTTCCTTAAGCTTACTGTGGTCTAGTAATTAATCT
This sequence comes from Gymnogyps californianus, assembly GCF_018139145.2. Classification (NCBI taxonomy): domain Eukaryota; kingdom Metazoa; phylum Chordata; class Aves; order Accipitriformes; family Cathartidae; genus Gymnogyps; species Gymnogyps californianus. The sequence continues at coordinate 38,489,266 of NC_059471.1, forward strand.
AAATAGATTTCACTGCCTCTGAAGTATAGCATATGTACATGATCCATGGAAAATTATCCTGGAACAGTATCTTCGGAAATTAAAAGTATAATTCACTGTTGCTTTCACCTTTACTGAATTTAAATATTGTCAGGACTGCTTCAGAGGTGTTTTAAGGAGCAATAAATTCCAGCATACTAACACGTACTGTGATAACATTAACATAGTAACATATAATATGTTTAGCTACATCAATCTGCCATATAAACCAACTGCAGGTCACTATGCCTTTAACAATCTTTAACATCCTAGTTTCAGTTGTTCTGGGTTAAGGATATTTATTGATTTAGGTATATAAAATATTAAATTAATGCTCACTCATGTGTCCTACTGACAAAGCAAAGTATTTTGTCAGAAGTGTAATTACTTAAAATAAACAATCTTATTCTCTCAAACAATTTCATACTCCTGTAATTACAAATCTTAATCCATTTTCAGAAAACTCATTAAAAAGGAAACAAGCAAATAAACAAACAAGGAAACAAAACCAAACAAAGCAAGCCAGCAAGCAAACAAACCCTAAAACATTAAATACATCCAAAAGCATATTTCAGGAAGTCAGAAAAATCAAGCAACAGTTTTCTCATTCCCTGGGCTCCCAGAAATGTAGACCCAGTACTAATGTTGCAGCCTATTCAGTCCTAACTTCTCCTTCTGAGCTGTGTGTTTCATCCCATGGTCTTCTTTACGTCAGTTTCTTGGCTGAGAGCTTCTCAATGAAATGGATGGAAGAGATTTTTGAAACAAAATGTTTTCTCCTCTTTCTCTGATCCTTTTTGGTACAAATGTTCAAAAAAAATTCCAGCCTAAGGCAAATACTTGGCATGGGAAATTTCAATACAAAGAATAAAAGTCAGCAAAATTTAAAATAACTGAAAATAGATGTGTTGGTTAACTTTAATAATAATAATGGTAAGTACTGCCATCTCCACATATTGATAATTACAATGGTTACCAGAAAAAAAATAAACCTCCCATTCAAAAGGTACTTGAGATTCACAAATATCCTCTGAAGTAGAATATTCACTATGAATAGTAAAATGTAATATTTTAAGCTACTCCTGAAATATAAAACAGAAGAGCACAAAGACATCTTGTCTTAATAAAATGCTTACTTTAACAGTACTGAAAATATTGGACAAAATATCCAGAATACCAATTAAGCAAACTTATTGACCTCATACTGTAATGAACAAAGTTTACTAGACTCAGCCTGCAGACCCTGTTGTGGATACAACATTCTTAACCTTAGGAAAATGATGAAAGAAATAAAATAATTTAAGCAAAAAGACAAAAAATATTAATGCAGGAAAAAAATCCATTTTGCCGTTGAACACTTTAAAACAGTGCCTGAGTCTATTCTGTTTTCACTACATAAATTAGTATTTTCTCAGCTAAAAGCTGAGTTAGTCTGCATGGGATTTGTTTATGCTCAGTGGAGAAAGAAAAGGCTGTTCTAAAAAGTGGTTCATCACATCCTAAAGTACACCTCTTCGGATTAATTGAGCTGTTTATTTCTATCTATTGACAATAAAGGGTTTTGAGGGTGGCTGGCTTAGAAGATACCTGCTGTGAAGGAATTTATTTGGATAAATCCCCAAAAGATGTTTTGGCTTTCCAAGTATGCTTGTCCCAGTGCTTTCCTGAATGGTACAAAGATCCAACATTGCCAATGTAAAGATATGACCTGCTCCTGAGAAGTTAATGTCTTGGGATGTAAAATAGGTGTTTGGCTCTGCTGTGACATTAGCTAAAAGAGCTATTTTGTGCTCTTCAAAATACATTATATTGCTCAGGGAGTGACTCCCTGGATTTAAGGCCATGAAATACAAAAAAGCTCATGTCCATTTATTAGGACTAGCTCCCTGGAGGGTAGATAGGCTATGTCCACACTGGATAGTGGTTTTCAGTTCAAAGTATCTGAAGTAACATACCTGCAGCATAGCCCACAGCCCCAGGGGTGTATTGATAGAGCAAAACTTAGGGTGTCAGAAGGTCTGGTTCTGGGATATGGCATAAGAGTATGGGGTAGCATTTGTGGGAGCAAATGCTTCTGAGATGTGTTGTAGGGCCCTATAGAATAGAGGGATCCAAACCTGATACAACTTTTATCCTGTTTTCTAAGGAAGCTCTTGAGTGAAATATTTCCCCAAATTTGCCCTGTTTTCCTGGATAGATCTAGGTAGAATGCTACAAAATAGTTATTATTAGAGAATTAACATTTCTGAAATGCTCAGGTAGCTCTCAGGGCTACATCTCTGCTGTTAAATAAGAGGGTCAGGAGTGAGCTTGACCTCTGGACCTTGGTCATATGCCCTACTAAATTGTCATCTCAGTTCCTGGCTCTATCATAGAATATTCTGACTAGCTCTGTTCAAAACAAATATGTCATGTAGAGTGGGTTAACCATAAGCAGTGTAGGCTCAAATCCATGTTTGACGATTTGACCTCTGGCCCAGGTATCAGCCTATGTCCTTCCCTCTTTTATTCAGTAACACAGACATAACCTTATGATGTGTAATAAGTCTTTGAAAGATGTCACAAGCTTCTTTAACTTGAGTTAGGGGTTAAACAAATTCCCTGACCTATATTGCAAGGAAAGAAAATTAAATATAACTTTGAAAAATACAAAATCAGGCATATTGTCTTTATTTGTCTTTCCTCACTATTAATATATTTAGTAGTGCATTCAGTACTAGCCAGATCTTTAAGCAACTAGGTTTTAGTACAGGTGTTTCTAACAGTTTCATGCAGGTTTCTACTGGAAGTTGTAAGAGTTTCCTGTGTCACATGTCAGTATACAGACTCTTTTTAGATCATTTGTGAGTTGCTTGTCCACTTAATTAGGTAATTCAATAGGTACTTCAGTCTGCCAGTTCTACTGTCGTCTTTACTTCTTTTGTTCTGACGGCCTTTTTCTGCATATTCAATTTGTGAATTACTCAAGTGGGCTTTTGACTTACACTTACTGGTTAAAAGTCTAGGGTGAGACATTACTGCAATGCTTGACCTTTGCCTTGAGTAGAATGAGTCATAAAAGCAATTTTCAATTCAAAAGTATAATGCTGCAGCAGATATGCTTTAGCTTAATTTAAATGAAAGGAAGCTGTTCGCACTGTAGCTTCTTTGTCTTAGGACTTCCTTTCCTCTTAACTACCAAAGGCTAGATGCACTGAAAATTTGGCTGGTTTTAGGAGAAACTTAGATAAAACAGACTGAAGCCTCTCAAGAATGTTGAACATGGTGTATAAAGCAGAACGACGCAATTTAAGGGGTCTTTTTTCAGCTTCCATCAATGTTTATTTTAGGAATAAGGTCTACAGTAAATGTGTTGCAGACATGATGATTGGGAACTCCTACTGCAAGGTATTTAGAAATGAAAGCAAACACTTCAGAAAGCAGTACATGTGGCTTATTTTGCTACAGAGTAAAAGGAGCCTATCATGTTTTAACCGAGGTGAGCAAACAGGCTTTTGTCCTCCTACAGCACTTTTTACAGATATCAGCTTTAATCTTCAAAAGATCTTCTGTATAAAGATGTTCTATTTTGATCCCACTAGAGTTTCACTCGTAGGAATATTAGCATACTTAGAATGTAATTCTCAGAGATATGCAGTAGTGTGGTTTTAGGCACTGCACATTAAGACATGTAAGGCCTTAGAGCTTAAAGAGAGAAAAAGGACAAATGGTAGGAGAGTAGAAGAAGGAAAAAATCCTATGTTTCTATCTAAGTTTTGGGTCACACAGTAACTCAGAATTAAAACAAGTGGTAAACACTGAAGAATCAATGTATATTTCCCCTTTTCCACCCCAGTGTCCTATTCACTGGGTGGGCATAGCACTGCTAGAGGATGGCTTTTCCTCTCCTGATATCAGAAATTTACTCTCACTGTTGTTTATGGACTGCGCAGCTTCTCATTTATCCAGAGTGAGCCACATTCCCGATGTCAGCATCATTTCAAAGTGTCAGGAAGAGTGACAGAAACACATCACATTTCTTCCACGCCCTCACAAAAGGAAGAAAAATTGCATCTTCTGTAAGATGCTGATGTCTGAAACTGTTCTCTTGATAGCAATAATGTGTGTGGTGCAGGAGTATACTTGCAGCAAACATCTTTTGCAGTTGATTAAATGCCTCAGCTCCACAAAGGCCATTTGTTGCTTTGTCTACTTCAGCACCATAGACATTCTCCTTTAAATAGAACAAATGTCAGTTCTGGAAAATGTGATGCTCAACCCTTCAGTTATAAAGTAGAAAACCTTGACAGGAGATTTTTTTTTTTCTTTTTTTCTGGGATGGCAGATTCCAATACTTTGCCTCAATAGTTCAGATTATCCTTGTTTCAAAACTAGGAAGATATAACTGGACAGAGAAAGTTGAGAGGGATAGATACAATGCATTTTCACCTATTCAATTTTCCAATCCATTTGGATTTTTGCAGCCTTGGAGACAGCCTATGCTTTTGTCGTGCAGGAAAGGATTTAAATATTATTGAAAACCCATTAGTAACAGTTAGAAAGTCTTTTCAGAGCTATAAAAAGTTGGATGGATTTATATGGAGTAAATCTTCAGTGCAGTGTGTGTGGACTTAAATCCAAATTGGGTAATTTTAATAAATAATGTTAATAGTAACTCCTGTAGAATATAGGCATATGCTGCACAGACTGTTGTTACCAGAAAAAAAAAAAAAAAAAAGACGTTTTAGTCATAAAACTCTGTATAATCTCAGAAAAGTACAAGGAACGCATGCCAGGTTTTGTTTTGTTGATTTGATTGGTTTTCTTTTCCTATACCAAGTTCAAATACCCTTTTCTCAAGGTTATTCTGTTCTGAATGGTGTTATCACTAAAATGTGGAATATAAATGGCATTTACCATCCTAGGGTGGATGCCTAACAGTGTATATGACACGGCCATGTTTTTTGTGCTAATGTAGCTGTCTGTAGTCAAAGTTCTGGTCTGAATCTCAATTACAATGGCAGATGTTTTATAGCTGCCTTAATGTACCTACTTTCTAAAAGTCGTCTGAATAAATGTACACCTGAGTTAGGAATATACCAGTGGAACACTAGACCCTCTAATCTGGGAAAAAGCTCTACATCTGAAGGAACAGTTTATGACTTTTCATTATCCCTGCAGTCCTCAAAGACTTCCATGCAACTACTATTACATGGTGTAGAGTAGTCAATGGAATAGGCATATTTACTTTTTAGTGAAGACATATTTCAATACAGAAATATACTTAAGCAACTGGACACAGGTAAAAGTAAATCAAATAGCTTTAATGACAGAAGGCACAAAACACTCTAGAAGATGAAGCTCAAAGTCTAGCAGCACTAAATATTTCATCTGGCTTACTGTGTGCTATAAATGCCTTGAGTTTAAAATTTGATACTATAATATTTATTGATACAGTGACAGCAGGCTGTGAAAAGAACATAATCCTTGTTTCCACCTTTTATAACTATGCATTGTAACCTACTGGGAGAGTCAGAATTTTGTTTTAATTTGTATAGGAGAAAAGATTGGAGAAATAAAAAATCCTGCCCCAAAACCTGCAGTTATATGATCTTTAGTTCCATGTCTAACCTAGTAAATAGTCTGATTAGTTTCCAGCATATTTCAGGAAAGGTGTTTGGTTCAAATATCTATTACACATTTCAGGGTGCCACAGTGGTGATGACTATTTATGTGTAGCTGTTACTTGAAAAAAAAATTAGAACAACCCTAAACCCTAGAGGAAATGCATGCAACTGCTCTTAGAGAAAAAAACAAAATTATACTAAGGGAAGAATCATGTTTGTCCTTTCATTGTGCATCCTCTGTCTGGTAAATATTCATCTACTACATCAAAATACTCCATTAATCTCCTTACATGTACTAAAGTATTAAGCAATCTATCATGATCACTGCAAGGTAGATGGTGCTATAAACAAATTATCTAGGCATATGATGTTGATTAGCTTAAAACCCCTCATTTTGGATATACTCAAACCCATGGTAGGTGGATTAATTCAGTGAAGTCCACTGCAATTATTTATATTATCTAAAAAGGGGGATTTCATGTCGTAGAAGTAAGCCAGATAAGCAAATATTTCACATTAAAAGGGCAAGTTTCAGAGAGGTTTAACCTGCATTCACATTGTAAGATATAGAGAAGTAGTTTATGCAACTTTTTATAGTTACATTTATTTATTCAATACCATCCTTTAAAGTTGCAGTATGCATCTGCAGAACGAAAGGAGAAGCCACAAGACTCTCTTGCAGAGTATCTGTTATTCTTTTTTACTTTTCAAGAAGAAAGTCATTCATGTTAGAAGTGTGTGGTGGTTCCTTGTGCATGAAGATTTTGAACACATCATATGAAGAAGGGAAGATAACATGCAAGTCTGTATTCCAAGGAGTTGGCCTGGCAAATAAGAGAAGCAGTTGGACTGTAACAGAGGACTGAATGTTCTTCAAGATGACTTTAAGTGTCAGATGGTAGTGTCCTGGGCTTTTTTTCACCAGTTCCTACATTTATACCATGTCCTGTAAATCCAAACCAGACAAAAGTAAAGAAACAGATTCACCATGTGTTCTCACACTACTTAGGGTGATCCCACATACTCATATAGCCTGCTAAATCCTATTCCTGGCAGTCATGGGAGACTAGGTCAGGAGCAAAGGATTGGCAAGTAATGCTCACGAAACATTAGACATGAATGGGACTTTCTGATAAAATATCAAATGTTGAGGGTATGACTTCTGGGCAGTAATGTGCAAACTTCAGAGAAACCATCATCAGTGCATTCAGCTGCTAGACAAAGCACAGCTCTCCCCTTAATAATTAAGTAGGTAAAGTGTCACAGATTTCACTTGAAATACAGAAAAAACAGGTTCAGAATCTTTCTTTTATAGTATATACAAAAGCTTTTAGTTGCATGCTACTGTAAATGTGAATTTATCATCCTTGCTGGAACAGTTTCACTTTGTGTAACTAATTAAGTATTTATAGGAACAGAGAGTGCAAAAATAACTCTATGTGGTAGAGGTTGTGACATTTATGTGGGATAAGAAAACCTCAGGATAAGTTCTCTAACTTAGAACGAAGCTGATTTGGATCAGGACACCCACATGATAAGCAAGTGCTCTAAACTTGAGTTACAGGATATACTACTTTGGGGTTGTCTCATTGCAAATTACTCTGGAGTTAATGATTTTTTTAAGTCCAGAAAAAAAGAACTTTAGGCATTTCTTTAACTTTTACATGAAGTGGGACAACTCTTCTCATTTAAATTTTATGCAACGTGTTAAATTTCCACTAGATTATTTCACTGCAGTTAAAAAAGGAAAGAGATATAGATGGTTTGTGAATATTGACCTGTCTAGGTGTATCTCTATTAACATTTCTATTCGGTTATTAGATAACAAGGAATTGTGAAAATAGAAAGTAAGTTCAAGAATAAAACTTCAGCTAATATCCAGCATGCAGAACTGTGTAGAATTCTAATGCTGAAGAAGAATCTGAAAAAGAACATTAACAGCCTATACAATCACAGTGTTTGAAAGGATACTTCTTTCAGTTACTGAATCTGTTTGAGTATAATGATACTTTTCAGTTCTCAGAACCAGAAGACTGAGGATGAGTCAGAAGAGCAAGCAGTAGCTTACATTAAATGTCCTAAAGGAAAAAATAAATGGAAATGGAATTTAGGAAGAGAAGACATAACACCAGAAACAACAGAGTCACTATAGCACCACCAATAAGGATGGAGAAACTTCAAAAGATGCTATATTGAGGTTCATTTGTTAACTGTCAACCCCTCTCTGATGTGTAACATTCTGCTGGAAATCTTGTGTGAACAGATTTTGTTTTGATATTTCAGAACTTCCATTTCTTGTCTCAGCAGAGCCCAAAGCTGCAGAGATGCATGAAAAGAGAGAAAAAGTTCTTGGAAAATAGGCTATGTAAATAATTTTCAAACGTCAAAAAAATCTTTGATTCAGGTTTGACTTAAAATGAGGAGTGATTTTTTTTTTTTTTTTTTTTTTTTTAAGTGACTGATTCTCTTTTCCATTTTCAAAGAGGAAGCTGGAACTGAAGCTGAAAATCCCAGGTCTGTCTACCTTCCAGTATAGAGTAAGATATCTATGTTAACTAAAACAGTGTGGATATTAGCAGTAATATTTCTGCAGCAACATATAAGTTAATTTACTTCAAGGTTCTTCACAGTACCACAGGTGGAATGATTCCAGTACCTGAGATAACGTACTGATACCTTCATCTATCTCTGCATCACCTCTCAGGCTTCAAAACAGTATTTCAGGATTACAACAGGTTTGACAATATTCTTTAATTTAGGATTAGATGTATATGCCAGTAGTGCCTTTTCTAGATCAGCCTGTCTACACCAGAAAAAAAGGTGTTGTAAAATGGAATAAAGGTCCCATCACAGAAGAGGAGGATTTTTTCTTCACAGTAGCCAAGGGATTCTGTCCTCTGAGTGCAAGTCTGAGCTTAAAAGGTCTATAAGGAAAGGACCTGTGGGCACAAAATGCACATCAACACAAACACAGTATTCAGCTCTAGTCTGCCAGGCTGACTAACATACTGCTACATTCTGCAGAATGACGTTAGTTTTATCACAAGCTTTCTAAACCAGAGTAACACTGTATTACGAAGTGCCAGAATTTCTAGGTGAGAGTTTACTGAGAAAAAAGACAATAGTTGATTAATGCTACAAGTGCGGTTATTTGTAGCATATACAATGGTCCTAGCTGAGACAGAGGTAATATTTTGCAAAGACTTTGTAAAAAGGTAGTGGAAAACAGGATCGGCTTGAAAGAATTTATATTCTCATTTCAAACAAAAGGTGGGAATTGCTGCAAAGAGGTGGACTGATTTTTTCATTGTCATTACTAAGCTTTTTGAAGAAAGCATTTTGGAGATCATGCACAGTACTTCAGCTTCTGGTGATGATACAATACCATCAGGAGAGGACTTAATCTTATGTGTGTATATAGATGCACACTACAGACTGTCATTCAGAATAAGTTTTTCTCAGTGGAATTATTAAAAAAAGATCTCCAGGGACCCCAGAAAATCTGTCATGTCAAGGTGAGGCTGGAATCTGTTGTTTGCTCAAGCTGTTTTTACAGTCATACCTTCTTTAATCAATGTGTGAACTCTTCAATCATATCTTTATGTTCTTTTTCTTCTGAGGTGTAGCCTTACACATCTTTTAGTAGATGGAGGGTAGAGACGTAAGGGTTTAGTTCCTCAGAAGGAGAATGGATATTTAGGGCTTAAAGAGTGACTGTAATTTTTATTACATATCTGATGAATTTTGTAATTGCACCTCAGACTTTGGGAACATTCTAAATCAGAGGAGTATGAGCAAGGAAACAGTATTGCTGCTAAGCTGTGGCCATGTATAGAGGACAGATGCACGTAGCATTGTAGAAGAAGCATTTTAGAAATGTTAGTTCAGTAAGAGTGTGTGGAACGTGACAGAATCTGATTCATTAAGCTATCTGGTTAAGGACTAGTATAGAAGAAATAAAAAGGAACAAGGAAAGTGATAAATTAAACACACAGATATACAGACCTGAGGAGAAGGTGATAACAGAGCTGTGTTTATTGTTTCCCCAGGTAATTTAATCCTGTGTGCATGTGTGTATACGCAGTATTCACTAGCAAACTTCAAGCCAGACTAGCAGGTGAGTAGGAGAAGACCTGCATCTGGGAAGACGCCAGATCTGAGGCAGTGGTGAGTATGGAGCCCAGGGTCTGGTCATGGATATTAGCCAGGCTGAAAAACCTGTGTTAATATTCAAGGGATCTGTGAGTGTGGGGGTGATTGCGAAGCACCTGTTTGCTAGTGAACATCAAGCTGGACAAGGCAGTGAGTAGGAGGAGACCCGTTTAGAGGGTAAAGGGGCCTGAGATCCAGGCAGGGATGTTAGGTGGATATTCAAGGGACCTGAGAATATGGGTGCACATGTGAATCTGGAGAGTGAGGGCATGCATGTTTTCACTAGTGAACTTCAATCACGATCAGTCAGAGAGGAGGAACAGGTCTTGGCCATCTGTACTTACATTTTATGAGAGTCCTGGTTTCTGTGTTATATGCGGGTGTTGTAAAGGCAGTGCCCTGAACCTGCAAACGGGAAAGCAGAAACCGCATCCATCAGCCTGTGATAGAGACACCTGGGTCGTGATGTCTTACTTTGTGCTTACTCTGATCTGTAGATAGTATTAATAAGATGTGAGTAGCTGTGTGTACTACTAAAGTTGTAAAATAAAACTAATAATTGCATTTTAATTGGAACTTTTGGTTTTAACGCATATAATTCAGTCGCAAAGTACTATTGTTTAAAAGATGCTAATTTTTTAGAAAGTTTTGTGTACTTACTCGCATTTGTAAGTATTTTTTCTAAACTCATTCCTGTTTGATTGCCCTCCTTGCAAAATTCTACATTTTTAGGGGAACCAATTTTTTTCCTCTATAATTTAGTAGATTCTTTAGATGTATTCAACTATTATGCTAGAAGTTAGATAAACAAGTGTTGAGTTTAAGCTGGCAAATCATTTAATAATTTTGCTGGCTTATTTTCTTCTTCTAAGATCTTATTTAGGCACTCTGAAAATCATTCCTTTAATTTATTTGTTTCTCCTCTTCAGGAGGACCCATTGATTTTGTTTATTTTTGTTTCTACTTTGGTAGTATCTTAAAGGTAGTATCTTTGGTAGGATCTTAAAGAATAGATCAGTATTTTACCTTTCTTTTTGATATAACCTGTCAGGTATTCTTCAATTTACAAATAAATTGTCCTGGTTTCGGCTGGGACAGAGTTAACTTTCTTTTTAGTAGCTGGTGCAGTGCTGTGTTTTGGATTTAGTGTGAGAATAATGTTGATAACACTCTGAGGTTTTAGTTGTTGCTAAGTAGCGCTTATCTTAAGCCAAGGACTTTTCAGTTTCCCATGCTCTGCCAGCAAGCAGGTGTGCAAGAAGCTGGAAGGGAGCAGAGCCAGGACAGCTGACCCGAACTAGCCAAAGGGTATTCCATACCATGGAACGTCATGCCCAGTATATAAACAGGGGGGAGCTGGCCGGGAGGGGCGGATCGCGGCTTGGGAACTAACTGGGCATCGGTCAGCGGGTGGTGAGCAATTGCATTGTGCATCACTGGGTTTTTTTCTCCCCCCCCTTCTTTTTTTTGTTATATTCCTTTTCATTACTATTATTATTATATTTCATTATTACTATTGTTAGTATTATATTTTACTTTAGTTATTAAACTGTTCTTATCTCAACCCACGAGTTTTACTTTTTTTTCCTTTCCTCCTCCTCACCGCACTGGGAGGGGGGAGGGGGAAGCGGCTGCGTGGTGCTCAGTTGCTGACTGGGATTAAACCACAACATAAATTAAAAGGAAAGTTAAATAAAACAAAAAAATCAGAAAAAATCTCAACTCATTTCTCAGGACAGAAGAGCATCTACAGAAATTTTAGGGTTTTTCTATGAATTATGAATAGAGTTATATTTACATTTCTTGAGTGGATAACTGCGTTGGGTTTGTGTGGTGGGGGTTTGTGTAGCAGCAGGGGGGGCTACAGGGGTGGCTCCTGTGAGAAGCTGCTAGAAGCTTCCCCGACTCCAAGTCGGACCCACCTCTGGCCAAGGCTGAGCCAGTCAGTGACGGTGGTAGCGCCTCTGGGATAGCATATTGAAGAAGGGAAAAAGACTGCTGAGGAAGAAGAAGAGGAGCTACAGCGAAGAGAGGAGTGGGATGTGAGAGAAACAACCATGGAGACACTGAGGTCAGTGAAGAAGGAGAGGGAGGAGGTGCGCTGGAGCAGAGATTCCCCTGCAGCCCATGGTGAGACGGCAGGCTGTCCCCTGCAGCCCATGGAGGTTAACGGTGGAGCAGAGACTCCCCTGCAGCCCATGGAGGACCCCACACCGGAGCAGGTGGCTGGGCCCAGAGAAGGCTGTGACTCCGTGGGAAAGTCCACGCTGGAGCAGTTTGTGGAGGACTGCAGCCCGTGGAAAGGACTCGCGTTGGAGAAGCTCGTGGAGGGCTGACCCCTGTGAGAGGGACCCCATGCTGGAGCAGGGCAAGAGTGTGAGGAGTCCTCCCCCTGAGGAGGAAGGAGCAGCAGAAACAACATGTGATGAACTGACCCAAACCCCCATTCCCCGTCCCCCTGCACCACTGGAGGGGAGGAGGTAGAGGAATTGGGAGCAAAGCTGAGCCCGGGAAGCAGGGAGGGGTGGAGGGAAGGTGTGTTTTTAAGATATGGTTCTATTTCTCATTATCCTACTCTGATTTGATTGGTAACAAATTAAATTGATTTATTTTTCCCCAAATTGTGTCTATTTTGCCTGTGACCATAACTGGTGAGTGATCCCTCCCTGTCCCTGTCTCGACCCACAAGCTTTTTTGCTGTATTTTCTCCTCCCCATCTTGCTGCGTGGTGCTTTGCTGCTGGCTGCCTAAACCATGACACTAACTTACCAAAATGGTTGTATTCATTAGCACTCTATAACTTCTGTGAATATTTGCCATTTTTTGTGATAAATAAAACATCTCTCTTTTTTTCACTAAGAGAAACTAAAATGCAGAGAAAGACAGATGGGTGCAAAAATCCACCTTCTCTTAACCAATCCAAGCATATCAGCTGTAAAGTGAGAAAAAATGAGAAGGCTATATTAAAGGGACATACAGTTTTAAAATATATCAGGCATAAAGGCTGGTAAAAAGCTGATGGTAAGCAGATACATATATACTGTTTTAATAAGCTAACCATTCTCTCTACCTATAAAGATAATTTAATGTAATCTGCAAACAAGAAATATGAATCATAGCAGCATGAGATTCAAGTGGGATTAAATATTTTATTTCATATGCTTTTCACCTAGATTTGGAGAGCCATTTCACACACTGTTTTGTGAATTACTAGCATCTATAATCTCGCTGAGTCTGTTTACAGCATAGCCTGCAGTGGAGTCAAGAGACACCTAAACCAGCACACATGCCAGAAGCAGTGAAGTCCCAGCAGCACTGAGTTCAGCTTGAGTTTATTCCTTCTACTAATGTAATCACAATACAGTCAGCTCTTCATTATCGATGCTAATTGGAGCTTGGCAGAGTTTCGAAAACAGAGGTAATGCTATGGTTTCCACACTGAGCTAACTTGCTCAGGATCAGCCCCATGCACAGCCCAGTTGGCTCCATGAAAAATGCTATGCTGCCCAAATGCATGGAGCCACTTTGGGTCTGAAGCTGTGTATAGCATCTAAGCCAATGAGCCCTCCAGATATGCCAGAGTGCATGGTGCAAAGACAGCTGGGACAGCTCCTGATCACTGGCAAGGGCTCAGCACAGCATGGAAGCATTTATAGAGCTTCTGGACAAAAGATGGATGTCATTGCACTCATCTGGCTCTACACTTGGTGCAGCAACCTGTGCAGCATTTGAACTGGCCTGCCTAGATCAGCTGGGATCTTTTTGCACCTCTGGCATGATTTAGCTACAGCATGGATCGCTACTTCCCAGATGTTGCAAAAGTTACTAAATTTGAGCTGCCTCTGACCAGCTGTAGATGTTAATAATATACGCATCTGAGCTAGTCAGCCCAACTCCCTGTGTGGTCAAAGGAGAAAAATAACAGCTTTTGGGTTGTGATCTTTATAATCCTGATCAGAATTGCTCTTCAGTATGCCTAATTGTCTACACTGAATAAAAAGAAACCTCAAGTGTGTGTCTCATGGACATTTATGACTGATGTCTAGAGCTAGCTGGCATGACCCTTGGCATCTACCACAGGTCACGTGCTTTACTATTTTAAAATATGTTATCAAATCTTTCTCGCAGAAAGAACAAAAAAAGTTCACTTCCCCCTCTGTGTTTACAAATTGACATAGGAGGGACATATTTTGCATATTTGGAGTTCACAGAAGCTGGAGAGAACTGATGTTATTTGACCCTGTGTGACACTCATTTTTATCATCGATTTAGGAGTAAGCAGTAAGACCACTTTCTATGGCACTGATATAAAATGCAACAGTGGCTTCAGGACAATGATCCTGCCTATAATTAAGTTCATAACATCAAAGCAAAACCACTTATTTTGAGTTTCTTAGGCACTTGTGACACTGATCTGAAATGTTAGATCATTCTGTTCAGATAATTGTGAATACAGAAGGAAATACACAAACTGTCAGTTAATCGAGTGGTTAAAAAGTTAGAATCTACATCCAAAGGACAGCTTTGGATGAATGAACCTCAGCTAAAGAGACCATATGGTAGGTTTGTAAATAAGTTCACATACTATATTCATGATGATAGTTGCAAAGTACTCAGCCCTGAACTTGAAGAATGGGGTAAGAGGAATGCTGCATACAGTGCTTCAGACATTTTTGACACAACTTTGTTTTGCTGAAAATGAAAATTAACAAAAATTGTTTTTTGATAGAAGGGACAAAAGGGGGGAAGGGAAAAGGCCAATTTCAATTAATCTCCTATTTTGAAATACAAAATATCAGGCTCTTGAAGTGCACTGTTTTGACACCTTTGAACTTCCAAATTAGTAACAGCAAATTCTTTTAAGAGTAGAAAAACATTTCTTGCCCACATCTGGATCTACTACTGTTGTAAATATCATGCTTATTATTTTAGCTGGAGACAGTCTGAGAACAATGTTTATTTAAACACATGATTTACAGCTGAAGGATTTGGGAGTTTTCAGACACCTACAAAACATGTAAGCAACTGGCTATCACTTATTAATACCACTGTAATGGAAATTGTTTGGCAAAATATTAAATGAATGTTTAAAGAAGACAGCTCTAAATTTGTACACTACTAAATTACACGATAAGTAATATTGATCATATGAATTATTATATTGTTTGGTTATATGCCTACTGATTTATAAAACTTACTGAGCTGCTGTAATGCAATGCCAATATATTTTTGAAATAAGTGCCAGGTCAGAGTTAGGAAACTGTCTGGATAAGGGTTAGATACGATGAAAGGACTGTATGTTCTGATCACTATATTTGTTTTCAGACTGCAGTACATCACTGAAACAGTGTGCTTCAACATCAACTTTCTGAGGCTAATAAAATTGATGCAGATTGTACAGAGTAACTGTGGTGGGGTGACCCCAGCCAGCAGCTAAGCTGACCCAGTCACTCTTTCACTCCTCTCTGGCAGGATGGGGGAGAATAACAAGAGCAAAAGTGAGAAAACTCATGGGTCGAGATAAAGACAGTTTAAAAAGTGAAGCAAAGCTGCATACAGAAGCAAAGTAAAATAAGGAATTAATTCAATAGTTCTCATCCATGGGCGGATGTTTAACCACCTCCTGGAAAGTAGGACCTCAACACACATAACAGCTACTTGGGAAGACAAATGCCATAACTCTGAACATCCCCCTTACTCCTCCTTTCCCCCAGCTTTTATAGCTGAGCATGACATGATATGGTATGTAATATCCCTTTGGTCAGTTGGGGTCAGTTGTTCTGGCTGTATCTCCTCCCAGCTTCTTGTGCACCCCCAGCCTGCTCGCTGCAGGGCAGAGTGGGAAAAAGAAAATCTCAACACTGTGCAAGTACTGCTTAGTAATAGCCAAAACGCTGGGGTGTTATCAACACTGGTTTAGTCACAAATTCAAAACGTAGCACCATACAAGCTGTTATGAAGAAAATTAACTCCATCTTTTCCAGACCCGGTACAGTAACTGAGGAAACTTTGGTCAAATAATGATAATAAATTAAAAAATATTTTAGGGCTATACTTCAGCAGCTTTTACACGTGTTATAGAACTTATTTACGTCAATACAGTTGTAGAAGTTGCACATGCTTGGCAAATTTTTTTGTCAGTTTAACAAGAGGAAGATCATAAACCTGTTTTACTTTTGAGCTTCTAACAGGTGATTGCAAACAAGAGGTTTAAAAGCTGTGTATAAAAGGAGACCATGTCCATTAAAACTAATGTATACTGGCTGTCTATAATTCTGCACATGGCTGCCTAGAAAATAGCCCCCAAGGGGCTTGAATGAAGTCTAAAGAAAGCAAACAACCAGAATTACAGCTGAAAGACTAAGTTCACAGTCTGTCCTTAATTCACCCTGTTGACACTGCAGAACAGTCTTTTGTACTTGCAACAGCAGTCAGGAGGAAGGAGTCCCATTCTAGAAGGCAAGTTAAAAGCAAAGTTGACACAGACTCCTTCCACACCTCTCTGTTTTGGGAGTCTCTAAAAAATCACACTTCTGTAATACTTTCCATTCAAGGACAAAAGAGCTTTTTAACTCTTTAAATGTTAAGTCTCCAAATATATCTAAGACTGAAGTATTTATTATTGCCTTAGAAATGGACTGAAAACCCCCCAAAACTTTCACTGTCACTAAAATTAGTTATCTAACTGTTAGCCAGATCTATTCTGTATACATCATGCTCAATTTAAATCGACTTGGAACACTTAATACCTCTTGAACCTTCATTTCCTGCATTTTTATTGCCTCTATTCTGATGTGTGTCCTGAGATGTGCATGTCCAAGTATGATACACTGTGGCCTTCACCTGGTTTCCTGTTATTTAACCTAAGTCAATCAGTACTACCACCTGGTGAGCTGGTGACAGATGAAGGAAAAAAAAACAGTTTTCCTGACTTCAGTCCTGTTCTTACAGAGAAGAACTCAGGAGTTTGAGTCACTTTTGTACTCACCTTCTTTTGTCAAGGTTGTATTTTTTACCTACATTGTTTGATTTTGTGGCCCAAATTAGGTCTTTCAGTGCCTTATGAATATTTAAACTTCAGTTATCAAAAATTTATCTCTCTCAATGGCAAATTATTTTCTTATGGGGTATGTATTCTTAGCATGTCCTCCACTGACTATGAAGTACATTTAGGCCCAGATTGTCTGGCTAACTTTAGGCCATCATCTACAATGCAAATGATCTGATAGAATTATCTTCCAAAGATAATTTCTTTAGCTAAGGACTACCAGTTAGCTCAGGTAGGCGTGAATATTTGAGCTTTAAAGTTCCAGGACATTAACTTCAAAGGGGCAAACCCCACAAGACCAACAGGAGACTTGGGTTCCACCTCCAAGCACTAACTTCCTAGGAATTAACAAAATGTTCCTACTAAAGAGCATTTTCTCTCTATTCCTAAGGCTTTAGATTCTGGCATGTGGGACTAAACTACTTCCAGCTGTTAAACTAAACTACTGTGTGAAGTAATTGCTATCCTTAATAGCCTCCCCCCAAATCAATATTTTATTTCCCCAGTGTTACAAAAGAAAGGAAAAAAAAAAAAATCTTCAAAGTCACTAGTCCCAATGTTAATTATATCATGCAAGAAGCATATTTTATCAACTTACTTTATTCTCAGTTGGGTAAAAGAAACCTTATGGTTTAGAAGCAGGACCAGCTTAGCAATTTCCTTAAGAGAGTTTTTAGACAAAAATTTGTTTGTGAAAATAACCTATCAAACAAAATATTTGTGAACCTGGCATTTAACTGTAGTGTCACACTGTGGTCTCCCTACAGAGGCATGTGATACCTAGTTATCTCCATGGAGCTCCTCCGTGGAGATCAAGGAAGAATACCCACCCAAAGGCATGCAGACCCCCACCAAAGCTGGCACATTTGCTGCGTGCAGCCATGAGTCTGTCTGCTTCCCTCCATCTCTTTGTAGCAACAACAGCAGCTTATGCAATTCTTGAGTAGGCTTCAGGATCTTTCCATGAGAGGGCTGCCTACTGTCTAGACTTGCATTATTAATGTTGAAACCCATTTTCTATGGTGTTTTCTGAAGCAGCTACACTAGCACTTTGCCTCTTAACTATTGGGCATTATTTCAGACTTGGCATATTGAAGTGGTGTCGTTAAAAGACAGCGTGGGCTGGGTTTAGTGTTCCTATTCAGAAAGGCAGCTCTGATCTGATACTTGAATTTTCAAATGAGATCGGCTTTCTTAGATGTGGGGAAAATTTCCCAATTTGGTTCTGATGCTAAATTTCAGCCTTGAGCAAGTTTTTGTAAGAAAAGACTTGTCTATGAAAAAGCGACCATCAGTGATAGGCTGATAATTATAGCAATGTTAGAATGTACTGTTGTGACATGGCTTTGTAGTGAAGTTAGTGAAGTATACCCTACAGTAAATTGCATTTTTCATAAATACCAAACATTTGGGGATAATTACTGCAAAGCATTTGGGTGCCTGAAGGCTCACTCCTTTGTGAATGGAACTAACAGTGAGAAACAGACATGGAACAGCCATGCATTGCTTATGAGTCTCTGTCTTTCCCAAATGCATTCATTCTAGCTTGTTCTTAAAAACCACTTTAAAAGGCTTTTTTACCCTTTATGAATTCAAAACATCATTAAACAATCACTGCTTTTCTTGTTGTTTGAACAACACACTCCTCTCAGCGCTACATTTAGTAATAAAGTTTAAAATTTCTGAGCTGAGACACTTTCTAAATGAGCCATCTACTTCGACTGAGAAGATTTTGTAGTATGGTTTTCATCTTCTTTTTGTTTTTCTTTGCACAGATGAGTCAAGTAAAGATTATCAAGTACCAGAGTGTTGACTTTGCATAGTACTGTTAATATAGCTGAACATGTCTGTTTTCATGATTTACCTTTCAAAAGTATAATTGAACAATCTTTGTAGGAACTGACAGCTTCTATACAAACCTTCCCCACACAAATATTCCCTCTTTCAGATGTGTATAATTTTGAGCCTGTGTTTTTGCACTTTCCCTCTTTCTAAAGTCTTTTTTGAGGTCTTTGTTTATATCTTCATTTCATCAGGTATTCTCTCTATCTAATGATGCTGTCATATATTTAATCTCCTTTTTCATCATTTTTTTACCTGTTTATTCTGGCTTGGTATTCACTGAAAATGTCCCTGTGAAAGATGATTCTTTCAACGGGATCACAGACCAGCAATTTTATTTTTACCTGCCTGTTGCCTGTGTTAACTGGTGGGGATGAGTGCTGCCTTGGACGTAACCACTTGTAGGAGTGATGGATTATTCCTACAAAAATAGTTTATTTTCCTATGAATTATCTGTTACTGGACATGCTGTCTTCCAAAACTGATAATTCCAAAGAAGATGTCAAATTCCCGCTATGGAAAGAACAGAGGCTAATTTATCCTGGGTAGGTACCAATTTCAGCATTTCTTTAGTTTCATTTTTGCAGTTACCTTACTTTGGTTCCTTGTTTTTATTGACTGTTTTCTTTTAGAATAACTCCCCAAAATTCAGGCTTTGAGAAACACAACTGCATGAGTTAATAATTTATGTTTTGTAACTGATGTGGGATTCAGGTCCAAGTTCAGATACCTACATACTCAGGTGTCTATATACAACATCGGCACCTCTGCTTTCTCTCCAGCCAGTGGAGCTCAATTAATTTGCCTTGATATACGCATCCTGTTCATTTGAGATGCCCTGTTATAGTTCACCTAGCTTCTAACCATTTCTACAGCAGTCTACAAGTTATGTAGGTCTATGCAGATGTCTCTCATACTCAGGGGTGCCTCAAACATCGCTGTGTTTGTCCAGATGAAAAAAACCCAACGAGTCAATGCATTAAGTGAAGCCTAAAGAATGATTCAATTGACCAGCCACTAGGAGTTTGATTCAATTGCCTGAATATATGTATCTAATATTTTTACAAAATTCTGTAGGACATCTGATATATCAACATAAGTCTGGCAGATATGACACAGGACTTAAAGGAGATACATGCAGTTCTGGCTTAATAGTTACAGAATGTCTAAAATGGCAATACACAGCAAATTTCATATATAGAAGACAGATTTTTTTTTTTTTTATGTTGTCACTTAAAATATTGATGCCCAGAAATTCAGAAGGTGCAGAACAGGCAACATTCAAGTAATAAAATAAATAATTTATTTATTAACATTGGTAATTTTGTATTGAAGGACTGAAAATTATTGTGAAGGTTAAGTATTTAAGAAAATCAGGTAAAGAGAGAAAACCACATCACATAAATGTTTTGAACAACAAAAAGTGAGATGGTATCTCATAATTGACATGCAATGTGAAATCCAGAACCATGTCTTGGGTGTCTAGGCTCCATAGAAACAGAATGAATTAAGTAATACAGCAAGATACGAAATGAATCAGCATGTTGAAATTACAACATGAAGGAAGTCATAAGACACTGGCCAATATAGAAAGGGTGGATACGGATGGGGATCAAAAATCTCATACTGGAGACACATCCAGGCTTAGAGAAAAGAAGTTTGTTTTAAGGTGTACAAACCCAAGCCATTAGCAGTTTCATCCTTTCTTTCAGAGATCTGAAAGTCTCACTTTTTCAAAAGGCAGATGAAAGATGAGCTTTATTTTAGTAAAGTTGTCTGGTGATTACAACACACTCTTATTCTTTCTACTTTACACGCAGATGTGGATTCAATTTCCTCCTTTGCTTGAAAGAACTCAAATACATTACTTCAATTTCTAGTTGCATGTTGTGGAGAAGGCAGTAAAGGAATGGGATAGGGAAAAGGGAGGTGCAGTCTGTTTTTTTCCATGCATTGGACAGAAAGAAATGTCAAGAATAATTTTACTGGGAGGGCAATCTTGAAGCTCATTACCTAGGTATTTCACTTTGACCAGACAGCCATTTAAAGGAAAAGAATAGTTAAAAAAATATTGTGAATATAATGAATTTTAGCTTCCTTGGTATTGTGAACACTCGAAGTTTCTCATGCTTAAGGCATTCCATCTTAATAAATTTAACATTATTATTTTTTGCACTGCATAATATACTGAAATATGTTATGCATGATATACTGTCAAAGAACTAAAGCAACAAAACACAAACCAAAAATACTAACATACTTACCACAGATAGAGACTGGAGCATGAGACACCTATTTTAATTAGGCAGCAATATTGCTACCATTCTGAATATATTATCATTATTTCCCATTGACAGGTTGTTGTTAGTTCACTGATTTATTTATTTTTTTGTTTTCTAAAGTACCACCAAAGTGCTCTTTACAGACAAAGTCTAACCAGAAGAAAAATAGTGCCACAGAATGTAATATCTATGAAGACCACAGTCAATGGAAAATATAATTTTTACTAGTGACTGCCCATGTTGTTGTAGAATAAGAAAATTCAAGATAAAATTATAAGATATTTATCTAAAATCAACTGAGTATATTTTCATGTCTAAGTGCTCAGTTTGTTATTAAGCAACAAGAAAGTAATCAATACAGAGGTACTATTCTAAGGGGAGATTACAGAAAGCAATAATTTTTGTTTCATATTAAGTTGATGCCCATTCCAAGATTCCATCAAAGCTACTGTCAGTCCTTGCTGTCATCACATACATAATAAACTATCTCCCTTCAGGATAAATATTATTCTACACTTTATTGGTTATTCAAAATGTGTGCAATCAAACTGAGCTCTTAGGTTTGTCATGCTATGATATGATGCAAAATTCATCTGAAATAAATGCAATACTCCCACTGACTTAACTTTGGATCAAGACTTGTCACCTTAGTGATGCATCTCAGGCTATCTTATATTTGTGATGAAAAAGAAATCTGTTTGTTACCTGTGTATGTAACCGCGGTGTTAATATGGAAAGGAAAAGTATGCAGTGGCACAGCTTCTGCTCACCGCATGACACAGGCTGTGCGCCATACAGTAAAACCAAGGTTAAGGATGGGAAAGGGGAGGGTATCAACAGGAGTTTTTACTACCTGTGATTTAAGAAGAAAAGATGAATAAGGACACATTTTCATTTGTTATAAACTGTTTCATTTATGTCTGAAGTGTGGAATCGATCCACAACAGGTTATTGTAGCTGAGTATTTATCTGGTAACACCTAATTCTGATCTTCATTTACACCAGTAACTGCATGGTTGTGAAGATAGGCCTGATTTACAAGCATGTAAGCGAGATCAGAATCAGAGCCATAATCTTTACAACTACACTATCAAAGCAGAGAAGTAAAACAAACACTGTTTCTCCTACAAGCTGTTTTTATGGTTCCCAACTCTGTAGATGCTGAGCGTCTCATATATATTAATAAATTTATCCTCACAAAGTCCATTTGAGAAAAGGGAATATTTTTAGATTCTTTGAACAATTGTTGCTGTGGAAAAGAATCAGGTGTATTAAATGTCGAGCATCAATAATTTTATTCCTAATATTACTAAAAATTCATAGTCCAGAGAAACAAGAAATGAAAGGCTAAATTCAATAATGGTCTTTCAATGTCAGTTCAGTGCTGTGTGAGCCAGGGCCACACAGAAAGTTATTTGCAGATTTTTTAGAGCAGTCATTCTTACCCTTTTTCGAGTTACCTTCAGGATAACGATCTTCTCATCGTCCGCATACCCTATCTCTCTGCCACTTTAGCAAGGGCTCTATCATCATTCCCTTCTCATTTAGCAGGGTGCAGTCCATTGGCAGGAAATCAGTGGAATAAATGGAACCATGTTAGTGCAGCCACTGAGACAATTTAGCTAATCCTATTTTTTCCAATTCCCTGGAGAGAAGAAATGCTATCAAGTGCATTGGCCTATATCTTGAGCTGCACTACTTGTTTCTGTGCTCTGACATAACAGAATAGATGCCACCAGTTATATTCAGCCCAGTGAAGCAATGAAGAGAGCTGATGTACCATGCAAGTGGTGCAGGCTAGAATAGCCAGTTTTGGGAGAAATGCTGCCTCATGTTGCACATGTATTGAGAATCCACAAGTAGTAGGAGGGTAAAGGATGAGACAATCAAAGCTGCAAGGAAATGGAGAAGGGCAGTCCGATGGCAGATTCCAATACATGATGGGCATCCTTTCTATGGATTCAGCTTAGTATTTTCTTACCTATTGTGTTCAGGGAGGATGGAGACACTCCTGACTGTGCCTAGTGCTGGGTCTTCTTCCTCTACATTTGAAGATGTTCTACCTCCTTATATTCTTTCAAGGTTAGTAAAGACCAAAATGGTTAGTTCTCCATATGAAAAGTGAATCCTGACTCAGGTGAAAGTGTATGAACAACTCAGGTGCCTGAACTGAGGAACAAGTGGCAGCTGGATAACTATAGGTTTAACTTTGATACCTTAATTTAGATACCTGAAAGGCCTTGTACGAATCACCAATTTATGGTGAATATTTCTTAAGTCATTGCAGACTGGCCAAAAGCATATCTATGCAGAAGATGGTAATTTCTTCCACATTATGTTCTTGCCCCAGGGCAGACATTTTTAATTTGGGTCAGTCATCCACACGTAGGTATCTCATACCATTTGAGATGCCTTAATTGTCCAAGATATCATCCCCACAAGGCTGGCAGACAGAGTAGATGACTATGAGAGATGTGTGCTCTTCTGCAGTATCAGTTGAAATACAGCAGAAGCATCCTAGTGCATCTTAAGTTACACTATTATCCTGTGTCTGGACAACTGGACTGAGTTTCTCCATTTACTTACACACAGGGAAGCATTACACTCAGCTTAGGCTTTGGTCAGACTGCAGGACACTCACTAAGATGTCTACACTTCACTACAAAGAAACAGTGCTTTTAGGGAAGGCAAAAATCAGCTTGGTCATACTTGCCCTCCATAGCTCCAGGCTTTTCTATACAATCTTATTTCTTCATCATATCTGCCACTACTGCCTTCCACAAAATTACCTTGAAGATATATGGGGAAATGAAAAAGGTGCACTATGCTCACTCCCAGAGTCTCCACGAACTTTCCCAAGATCTTGGACACAGGCTGGTGCTAGTTACAGTCAGGCCATGTGCTGGGTTGATCAAGCAGACAGAAAGATCACAGCAAATATCCCTTCTAATGCTTATACAGATTGGCAAAGTGTATTCTTTGTGTGTTGATGATGGCTGTGACTGTATAAATGTGCCTTCTAGCCATCTAGAATGAGTAGATGAATCATGTGACAGGAAGAGGCATAGGTTGTTGTGACTACATACATGGTGCATACATGAGAGACACAAGGCTGAGTTCCTGTGTCTGGACACCTGGGTACAGCTACCTAGCAGCTGAGTTTCATGTGTTTTGTGTCAGGAAGACAGCCAAGATACTTACAAAGGAATGACAAAAGAGTAAAGAAGAATCATATATGAGAACTCAGATGTCTAGATTTTGACTTTTAGTCCGATAAATCACACTCAGTGTTACACTTCAGTACATTTTCAGGGTATATTTTTGGCTTTAAGAAGCTTTGTAAAGCTGAAATATTATTTCATGTAAATCTAGAAAATCTTACAATTTTGGATAATTCATAGTAATCTTTTTAAAGGAAAATAGTGTTAAATTTTCTTGGTCACTGAATAGTCATTGTTTCTTCTTAATTAACCTTGGAAAAGTGTTCTTTATCTTTCTGAATTTACCTAGTGTGCTGAGACCCACCAGAAACTTAATGAATTCCTCAGTTAATTCAAATAACATTCAAATGGCTGCTTATATTACTAACCAATAAATATCTTTTGATTCCATATTGGTACCTAAAATCATCCAGTTTATAGGAAGACCCCACAAATACCTGCATCATTAGAAAGAAGAGTATCCAGCCATAAGCTAGCAATGGAGATAGATTAAGTTCTTTCAGAAAGAGATTTAGATTTTATCTGTGCGTCGTCATCTTCCAGAGTACCTATCCATTTTTACTGTTTAGGAAGCCGAGGGCTACCTAGGTATCTCAATAACACATTTAAAGTTAAAGATGTGAATCAATCTGTAAGCTTTTTGGTCTCACTAAGCCAACATGTTATTTCTCTATAAGACTCTGGAATGATGATTTATACATACTCTATAGTGGAATACATTCCTACAGGTTGATTACTTTCCTAACAAGCTGATTTGAAGTTTATAGTAGCTACATACAACTCGTGATGAAAACTGCTGTTAAACACATTACAGAAGTTTCAAACACATTCAGAAATCTTAAGACCAATTTAAATACTCTAAGCACTGCAAATATTAAAAGAACTAACATTCTGGCATAGTTTTCGAACTAAGCATAAATTAAAATTGTTGAGCAAAAGCAGTTCTCAAGATCTGTAATCTTACCTGTGCAGTAAGAGATGGAGGTGTTTAGTACAGATTTATGGGTCAAAGAGAGATATTATCTCTGAAGGATTTCAGGCTTGTCACTTATTTTGAAAAAGCAAAGGTTTCTTTGACATTTCTTTAATTAGCTTGGACTTCTCATTTAATGAAAAAAGCAAGCAAATCCAACTGCACCCAATTAGCAATATTTAAGTATTTTTTATATGAATGTTTATCGCTGAGTATCTCTTAAAGAGGAACAGAAGTGGGAATGAAATTGTATGTTATTAAAATTATAATTTATAATTAATAGCATTTGTATATCAAAATATATGGGTCTAAGATTTAGAAAAAAAACAAAACAAAACAACATCCTTGTATCACTCATCTTCTGAACTGATCTTATGGCATGAGCTTATGTTTGTTTTCCAAGATAAAAGATGATCCACCGTTGTCATTTGACTAAAGAGTTCCAAACTTTGAAACACAGGGTCTAAAAAGGAGATCTCTCTCTTTTCTCATTTTCAAGAATAACTTGTATTTTTTTAAAAATCTAACTTAACCTAGCCAACTACTAGTGTCTGGGTTTCTGAACATTTCTCTAATTGCTTTCCTACTGAAAGTAGCTGTCAGTCAGACATGACCAGAAGAGGTTTATCCAGGGCATTGCAGACCATTATATGTCGTTATCTACAAGAAGACACTTGGATTGAGAATTGAGTTAAGTCAGGTTGTAATTACTAGCTTTCTGACTGTCCTTTTAAAAATTTTATCATTGTGTTTCTACCTTCAAAAAGAACTGCCTGAATGACCCATTTTTTAGTCACGTGGTCAGTAGTTTAAAAGTTTTAAAGGACAGTACAGTAATGAAATTCCTGACACTAACTTCTACAAATGTTCAAGCAATTTCTGAACTGCTTTTTAAAAAAATCAACCCAAGGTTTACGAACTGTGTTTTTTATATATTCTACTGAAAAATAAAAGATGATAACAGCTGTGATGAGGGTTTGTTTATAAACTGCATTTGCTTTGAAAAAGACAAGTCCGTGCTCTTTTAGCATACTTCACTAATTAATTTGTGCTTACTTTTGTATAGAAGTAATTTTCTTTGTCTATAAATTGGTCAATAAAAGCTCTTTATTAAAAGTTTTCTCTTTTATCTATTACTAATGTTATCTGAGCTTCTAATTGGCATATACATTGATTTTTTTAGCAAAACTTATTAACATTTGTAAACCGTTAACAAAATGTTTAGATAAAAGAAAAGCAATACTTGCTTGTTTGTACATATAAAAAGGATATATAAATATAAATAGGAGTTTGTAATGGGCAAAATTTTAAAAGGTTCAAGAGCTTGATTTAAATTCACATACATACAAAGAACTTTGCTGAGCTATCATCTGAGGTGTCTAAATCCCTGAGGTCTGCAAAAATTGAGTCTGGAAAACTTAAGAGAACAGACTTTTCTCCTGGTGCCAGATGGTTTTGGAAGTAATGAAAATAGTTTTTCTTATCTTATTTTAGCACTAGTTCTGGACAGATTAAAAAGTGTAGAGGAAAGCAAAATGAATAATAATAACAACAACAAACCAAATGTTACAGAGCTTGTAAAAAGATTTGGTTGGAGTCTAAGACTTTTGTTATCTTTCAGTCCTTGATATATCCAGCTACAGCCACGTACATCCCTTCTAGGTATATCTATAATTATTTAAAACATATGGGAATATCCAGTAACTCTTGTTAATCTGACGTCAGTGGAAACTTTGCCATTGACTTCAATGCAGACAGATTGAATTGTCACATACTAATGTCATTTCATATACATCATTTCAGGTTGGTGACATTTCAAGAATGATCTAATTTTGTGAAGCAATCAAGATTCCAATGCACAGTTATTATTGCATATAAAAGGTATAGTCCATGATGTATTATTCTCTGCTAAAACACATAAGAAATGTAACTGCCCCTTTTCAGCTGCTCCACTGATTTCCTGTGTAAATAGGGAAAATCACTAAGTATCAGATTTATTTCATTTAATGTCAGGTACCTTACCCTTGGTAGCTGCTTAGTCAATGGTAAGGTACAGGTACCTCCAAAGCTAATTCCCTTCTTCTTCAGATAACTAAAATAGTGAGGACAAAATCACCATTTGGAGCTGCTTGCATTTCCCCATTGATAATTGACAAAGTTAAGCTTTGGTTGAAACAAATCCCCGTTTTCCTTTCTCTATGTCTCAATTCCCTTTTCTTTAAGGTCCAGATGTGCCCTTTTCTTCAAGGTCCAGATGTGCCCTTTTCTTCAGAAGTTCCTGCTGGAAATTTTAAAGTTCTTTAGGATTCTAGTTTTACCATGGCAGTTGCCATCCAATAATCACCATTACTACTAGTTATTCATTCTAGCTTTTGAATTATACAGATTTCCTAAATATTTTAAAAATACAAATGTTTGATACATTAACACAAAAAAGTTTAAGAAGCTGTTGCATACCACAGTACTAGGAGAGAGGATAAACCCTGAAGATAACAGCTAAGAGATCTGCTACTGTATTTCTCTGTGTGCTGAATTCAGCAAGACTTTGCATCTTCTTAATGCCATCTTCTTAGAGATCCTTCAGGTTCAAACAGCATCCACATCTGTTTTGGTAAGTTTGACAAGCTGTCACTCTTAACTTACACCCTGCCATTTAGCACTTTATTTTCCCGAATGGAAATACTTCAGATTTCTTGCCATTCTTTCCTTTCTCCTTTTTCTTCTGAGTATGTTCCAATTTTGACTTAATGCAAAACTGCTTTAAACAGTTTAACAGTCCATGTCAGTACAAGCAAATTAATTTTTTCTTAAGTCAGTTACTTTCCTCCCTCTGTCCTGTTTGTGTCAGTAAATGTAGCCCAGACCACAAAGATATCTTTTCTATGAAAAAACCCATCCATAATCCCCCCAGTCTAACTAGTTTTTCCCCAAAAATAATAGGTAAGAGGCCATTTTGTTATGTAATCTTTTGAGAGAAAACATACTGAATGCTTGTTGAAGCAGTTCACAGTACAAGACTGCAAACAGGCAGCTTTTGGGTATTTCCAATGTCAAGATCTAATTTGTATTGAGTGCATTGAAACATTTAAATTTTTACAAGGCACCTATCTAACTTAGTTATTTACATTAGTTGCATGTCATATAGTAAAGTGGTTATATTCGCTGCATCAAAGTTTTTCAATACTAAAAAAATCCTGCTTGCTTTTTTTTGTTACTGAAGGAGTCACTTCACTTTATTTTGCTTAAATATTGCCAAACATATGAGCTGCCTCTGTCTACATTTTCTACTGCAGAAACTTTTGCTTTATTCAATGAAATTTTTGTGAAGGCTTATGAGCAAAAAGTTGAGATTCTAGTCACAATGATGAGAATTATGGATAAGGAGAAAGTACACACCTGGTTAAAAAAAAGCCTACACTTTTAACTCCCATTTAACGATTTTTAAAACTCCCTTGATCAGTTAAAACTGATCAATTACCTCAATACTCTGAATTTTCAAAGATCTTTTAGAAGAACATTATCTTTTTCTATACAAAATAAATTGTGCTTATCTAGAACCTTGGAGATTAGTCTTACAACCAGGCAAAGAGAAAAAAGATTAAATGAAACATTTACTTTATATTTTATTCAGAATTTCCTGGACGCTTTCTTCCAGGGAGATCATAGAGTACGATTGTAATTGCCTATTTACCTAAAATCCATTTCTATAGGTTTTATCAAATTTAATAAGCATAGAGCTGATCAGATGTATTTTAACCTTTTTTGCTATGTAATAAGGGGATTCATAATGGATTTATGCTTGGCTGGTGAACAGTAATGATGCTTTTGACTTTCTCAGCTAGTTCAGGAGTCTTCTGCCTTCAGAGTCTCTCGTATTTGGAGTAGTATCAAACAAGTATCAAACTTAACATCATGACACATTAGCATTTTCAGGCTGATGTCAGGGCTCTGAGTGCATTAATAAGCCTTAATGGGCCTGACTAGCCTCACCTGAGGCTTCCAGCCACACCTATGGGCCCAAAGGCTCCATTTCAGCTCCTTCTGGGGCTGTCAGTCCCTTCCTGAGCTGTGTTGGAAGAGCTATCTTTTGCTCAGCCACAGCTATTCCCCTGCCTGGCTATGGAGACCCATCATCAGAACCCCAATCCATGGATTGACTTCCTGGCCTTATCTTGCTCTGGTGCCATCATGAGGGACCTGTCCTGCACCAGAGCCTAACTCTGACCTATCGACTGACTTCTGGGCTTGACCTTGGCCCTGACTTATCCCTATGGTACGTCCTTATGACCAGACACCTGTCTGGACCTGGCCACTATCTCCAGATCTACCTTGCTCCCTCACTGTGTACTGTAGGAGTGGGCCTTAGCTGAAGAGGACCTGTTCTGCCAGTCCCCCTGGGCATCACCCTCAGCTCCTAGTGCTCTTCAGGAGCAGCTGGCCCTTGCTGCTCCCTAACAATTGGTTTTGGATGAAATATGTATTATTGCTGCACTAAGATATATCTGAGCGTATGTAATTAATGTTGAATTACTGCAACAAGGATGCAGCTATACCTTCAGACAATAAAGCAAATTGCTCTCTAGAAGTAGCATGTCTGAATTAAAAGTTTCTGCTAATCTCCACCTGAAAATAATACCCCTGCTTCTTTGGTCCAAACATACCTGAAAAGCAATACTGTGGTGAATATAAAACCTGTAAAAATCCCCAAACAGCACTGAAAGGTTGAAGGTATGAGCTAATTTTAAGTTCATTTCACACATTAATTAAATAAAAACCTCTAGGTATTCAGGAAAATATTGTAAAACACTTTGCATATGTTATTCACTTTTTGAAATTAAAAAAAAAAAAAAAAGACTGTTTGCTTCCATCATGAAGCACTCAGATTTGCAAATAAATGCATTTTGTGGTTGATGTTGGAAAATATTTTTCCACTTTCTTGTTCTTTTCCTTAATATTTTTTACGTATAACTTTTAATATATATAGACCAAAAGAGGTCTATATTTTATAGAATCTAAATAATTTTTCAGATTCATGCCAACCTATTCAGATAGTATGGTAAAATTGCATTAGAAATTGACGAATTGATATTGGGGTTTTTTTGCCAGTACTACTGAACCTGTTCTGAGCCACTGGTAGGCTATGAGATGTCAAAAACCGAATCAGTATTTTACCAGCTCCCAAATACAGTCAGCACCTAAGAGACACAGTCAACATGAAAATGTTTATCATTACAGGTAAACTCTGCTAATTCAAAATATTGTATTTATTTAAATGCTAATGCATATTTCTGTAATCATCCCTCACAACTCTTTCTTTCCATTCTCAAGCAATAACAAAGTGTAGGAAATTCTGAGCACTTTTTCTGGGGGCAAAAAAAAAAAGGTAGCTTTTCAACTGAAATCAATGCTCTTCTTTCCCAATATTCCACCCCTTCTTTCTGTAAAATAAGAACTCAACTCATTGAGGTTAATGTTTTCTTATCCTCATTCATGTCAAGTCATATCTAAAGCAACAAGCCAAACTTATTTCTGGCAAATGATTCTAAACTAAAAGTGCAGGAATAGAACAGTTCTGAAAAAAAAAAAATCGTACAGATGAAAAAAATAATAAAATCACCATTGTGGCTTAGACAGGCATATTTGGAAAGTGTCTGAAGTAGGATGTCAGAAAAAATGGTTATGTTTCTGCCAGCCTGCTAAGGAAAGATGTTCTGTGAATAAATATTACAGCTGATGGAATAAAAGAGATAGCTAGGGTCACTGGCAGCATGCAAAGGATAACAGGTAAGTGGAAAGGGGAAGAATTACTTCAGTTGTTCACAGTAAAGTTGGAACTCCATTATTGACCAGGTCAGTGATAGATTGACATTGAGAAATTGCAAATGCAATAAAAATGAAAAAATCTTTAAAAAAAAAAAAGACATTTATTAGATCAGAATAGAAGGAAATACACTGCTTATAGGCAGTAGACCTGTAGCATAGCTGGATGCTTGTCTAGCATGATTAGTTACGTTCATTAAGCCATCAAAGAAACCCTACTACTCATTCAAGTTAACATCAAGAAAGAACAAGCAGTGGGTCCAGGTACTTTCCTTGATAGTCTTACAGTGTTAAGGAGAAACTTTTTTCAAAAAATTAGTATAAATGCATCATTGTTCAAGATCCGTTTTGGCTGAAAGAGGTATACGGTAAGAATTGCCAGCATATTGGTGAAAAAGCAATGCAGAAAACCCAACATATGTCACTAAAATGCTCATGCTAGCAGTCTGAATCTGAATGAGTTGCTAGCAGTTTCATTATCCCTGTGCAGCTACTTGTGTTTTAAAACTCAATTAAAAAGAAATCAACAACACAAAGATTTTAGGGATTTTTAAAACATCAAATCATCAGTTGTGCTTGGCCATTCAGATAACTACTTATTCAAGTGCTAATCAAAATGAGATATACTGAATGCTGATTAGATTCAGTCATCAGTTTTTCAATAAAATATTTTTTTCCCCCTAGAAAATACTGATTTGTCAATATTAAACATTTCCTTGGTAATGTTAAAAGCTTATGTCTTAGCAAACAAACAAACAAACACACAAACAAAAAAAAAACCCCAACAAAATAGATCCTTCACCCTTATATGTTGCTATATTACAGTGATTAAACATATGCTGGGACGGAACCAACTTCTGGAACTCCTCCTCTTGTAATCCTGCAGCAGTAGGATGAGAAAAAAAAGGAGTAGGAACATAGGAAATACTGATTAGATATTACAAAAAAAAAATTATCATGAGGATGCTCAAATACTGGAACAGGTTGCTCAGAGAAGTTGTACGATGTCTGTCCTTAAAGGTGTTCAAGACTCAGCTACTGCAGGCCTGAGAACCTTGATCTAATTAGATGTGTTTTGAGCAGGGAGTGGGCTAAGTAGCTGCCAAAGGTTTTTTCTAGCCTAAACTATTCTATGATTTTATGATTCTGAGAGTGATGTAATTTCTGGTCAA
Organism: Gymnogyps californianus; assembly: GCF_018139145.2. Classification (NCBI taxonomy): domain Eukaryota; kingdom Metazoa; phylum Chordata; class Aves; order Accipitriformes; family Cathartidae; genus Gymnogyps; species Gymnogyps californianus. The sequence continues at coordinate 38,521,400 of NC_059471.1, forward strand.
AACTAGGGAGGCTTACCAATTACAATAGAGCTATCAGTCCTGTGTTTACGACTACCACCTGGAATACCTGTACAAAAGTCTCTTCTCTGCCTGATTTTTTTTTTTTTTTAAAAGGCTTGATCTACAATTTTTTACATCTTAATGCTGTCTAGTACTGGAAACTGGTTTTCAAAAGATACCATTTTTTATTTCATGAAGAATGGGAACTTTTTTCTAAACCTAAGCAAGAGTGGCATGAAATAACCATTTCCTGCTTCAATCTGTTTCTTTACTTTTTAGGAAATATTGATAAGACTGAAAACCAAAACAATTCCCAGGGACTGATGTGTTCCCAAGGACTGAGGAATCAGGAAGTTATTTTTGCAAAGCTACTTGCAATAAATCTGTTTCATGTAGTATTTTTAAATAAACAAATTCTATAGTTTCTCCCCCTTCTTATTTGGTTGGCTTACATTTATTGTCCTACTGTTTTTTCCATATGTTTTAACTTTATAAAATTTATGCTTTATGGTTCTTTCTTCAAGTACGTTTTTTTTTTACCCTGGCTTCAGACCTCATTTTTCTAATACCCTTCCTCCTTTTCTGATGCACAACCTGGAATTCTGTCTTTCTCAACCCTTTAATCTTTTAACCAGCTTTCAATTTAACTTGTTTTTCACCTTCCTAGTAAATCTAATGATTCTGTGAAACTATGGGTATTTCTGGACATCACAGGCTGTCTCTCCATGGCCAGATGTTTGTCAGAATATATTCACTGGGAGGAACTTCTCTTTTATATCTAGAGCAAATATTATCAACTCTCTGAAGCAAAATAGAGTTTGATAGGAAATATAACTCAGCTAGTTTTCTTGATTTTCAGGTACCCAAAATACATTTTTTACATGAAATTTTATTTACTTTGACATCCTCAATGGGTGCAAAAAAGACATCAGAGTTATTAGTTACCCTTGAGTTCATTTTAAAAAACAGACAAGTTTAAAAAGAAAAAAAATATATTCAGCTGTACAATAGAATACAAATTTCACTTATTGATTATAACATTGGAAATAAGGTTAAAAAGAAATCAGAAAATACAGTCTTAATCCAGTAAAATCAGAAAATGCCACTGAGACTTAAAACTAATCTCTTTACTACTTGTCATTTTAGAATGCCCTGAGATAGCCCATCTTCAAAAGCTACTCAGCTGCGTCTTGTCCTGACTGTACTGTTTTCCAAAGAGAACACTTCTCTCTGTCACTCTTACTCTAGTTATATTGAAATCCTAGCTGTATTATCAGAATGCAATATTCTTCAGCATATCTCCTAGGACTTTCAGTTTTTGTTTTTCCTCATTAATCAATTTAAGATGTGTTTGTAGTTTTGATTATTCATGGTCTTTTCTGAGAATACAAGTGAAGGACTGCTGAAACTTGTCTGAAGCTGAAAGACACATATACCAATATATTATTATAATTACTTCTTCTGCTAGATTTACCTTCCCGATTATGAAATCAGTTGTACTGTATGTATTGTGGTCTCTCTGACTGCTCTTACCACAGACTTGTCATAGGAAATATTTCACTTCTTCAAAAAAGTTCATAACCTGTTTTTTTTATAAGGAAGTATAATTTAGCTAACAAGTTATATTTTCACAAGCTGGATTACTATGTTGGATTTCCACATATGTAGTCTATTAATAACACAGATGACAAGATTTTCTTCTGAAGTGACTACACAGTCATCCTGAGGTCACTACTCATGATCAGTTTGGTCGTTCAATCTGTGTGCAGCTTACAGATTCCTCTGATTCTCACATCTTCTTCAATTCTACTAAAAGGATAGCTTTAAAGATAACAGTTCCATAGGCAAACGATACAAACAGAGACCTGAAGGCTCTATCAGCTATGTGTTAGGGGGCAGAAAATCAGTGTCAGTTAGTATAGAAGTTATTGGGGAAGATATATTTTTCCTAGCATAATAATTTAAAATTTGTCTTTAATACTTAAAATCTTGAGTCTCAGTTCATCTTTACTCAATGAAAAGAAAATTCCTAGAGTCCAAAACATTTTATCCTAAAATATGTGCCCAAGGAAGATCAGATTAATTTCTATTTTGATAGGCTTTTTCCTCTTTCAGCTATTAAAATAAAATTTATATGTCTAATTTTTCAGATATCTAAATTTAAGTGATTCCCACTTACCCATGTGAGTCTGTGCTTGCTCTTTATCATATCAAGTAAAAGAACATAGAAATAAGTTAATATGTCTGGCTGTAGATAGAGAAAAAAGTCTCCTCTAGAGAAGGATGGGGGCAAATAATCTCTTGGATTAGTTCCTTCTTCCTTTTTCACTGAAGATCTCCACAGGTAAGGGTCTAACTTTAGACCCTGTGTAGCAGATGCCACACTGCTATTCAAATCACTGGAAGATCCTAACTGTGGCACTAGTGGAGGTTTCATAATGCAATCAGCACAATCTAAAGGAAATTGCTATGGCACTGTTTGCTTTTGCAGCCGAAGACCCTCCTCAGCCACTGAAGAAAATATGCAGTGTTTCGAGATCTGTTCAATTTCAGCTGTAGGCATAACCTGTGGTATATACCACAGGTTATGCCTGTGATATACCATCATAAACTGTGGTATACAGGTTGCCATAGAGAGTTTTGTCTAATTAACTGAAATATATTTCAGAAATATATTTGTGAAAAACAGACAAAGAAATACCCCCCACACACACACTCTTGGACAAAAGACTGAAAATAGGAATTATTTGTCCTTACAAAGCAAGATTGGACAAGGTGTCACACACTTTGATCCATAGTCTATTTGAGACTTAAAGATTTGTGAAACGAAATGCATTGCCTACTGTTACACAGAGAGGTAAATGTCAGATATTTTGCCAAATATATTCCAACAAATGTGTTTTTCAACCTAGAATGCCTTCTCCAAGTTGCCACATCTGTTTACCCAAGCATCCCACTACAGTTGGCATAGTGTCCACTCTCCTTTTGGCCAAGTAAGCAACTTTCCATTCCAATCTCTCTTTAAAGCACACTTTTATCAGCTGGCATTCCAACATTCATCTACAGTTCCATGTTTACATGCCCAGCCATCGGCTGGCATGTGAACAAAATATTAACTACAAAACAAACACTTCTAAAATTTTTATTTTTTTAAGTTGATATTTTCTGAAGTAACAAAAATACCCCAAGGATTCCAAGATAAGCTTCAAACAAGCAACTGAAATACTTTCCTCCCTTCAGACAATCCACAAGTCTTCTTTCTCCTTTCGGTTGCCATGGGTAAATTGAGTCACTTTCATCAAAAAGTATCTTCAGGCCCTTAGCTGAAGTACTTAAGAACCTAGTCAGCCTCAGATCCTTCTAAAAATGAATTGAGAAAAAAAGAAGTCTTTAATCTCTCTCTCTGTTTCCATTGACCATCAAGGAAGCTGAATGGGCTTTTGCTACAGTTAAATAGAATTAATCTCAATGTGTTTTAAATAGACTTTGAATTCCTGGGATAAAATCCTGGCACATTTGAAATCAGTTAAAAACACCCACTAATTCCACTGCAACAGAATTTTCAGTCCTTGAGTTTCTTACAGAGAAAATATCTGCTAAGATCTGTATTTACCAGTGATATTTTAAAAATAATACTTGCCCTGCTCCCCTCAGAAAAAAAACAACCACCAGCCAAACAGAAAAAAAAAAAAACCACAAACAAAAAACAACCCCAAAACCCTAAGACTGTAATTCTTCAGGACTCCGAAAACTCTGTTATGTTGTTTTCCTTGCTTGAGCAATTTTTGGAGATGACTTTGAAGTAACTGCTGAACTACTATAGTTTACACTAAACAAACAAACAAAAAATCCACAACTTTGACTCCTTCTCAACATTTGCAGTGCTTGAAGATGAAGCATGAAGATGAAACAACGTGCAAAAGATCTTAAAAACAAGTTTCTGCACTTTATTGTTTTTCAATGCTATCGGTGTACATCTCCACCTTAGAAAATTAAGGTAGCCTGCAATTCAAGCTCTAAAGTAGATCAATCAAAACCTGACTCTTTCAGACCATTTAATATAAGAATACTACAAAGTGTCTTTAGAATTGGCTACATCATAGGTTCCTGACTGGGATCTTTTCATTGTAACCCTTGAGTAAGCCTAAAACTGTACAATCAAAATTATAAAGCTGGGACAAATCATTGACTGGGACTGCAAAACTCTGGGTCAGCTGCACTCATGAATTTCATTAAAGCTAGCTGGAAACTACCAAGTCCACACATATTTCAAATTTTGGATGTCCCAGCCTGTACAGCTGTGTGATTTGGAAGGCACAAGCATTCGTTTCATGATGGTCTCCATTTGTAACAATGTGACTCGTCTTTTACTAGTGCTCTGATATTCTTTGGGCTTCTCTGGTGGTCACAGTTGACAGGTCTCAATTTCCCATTCTCAGGAGTGTTGCTTGGCAGTGATCATTCAAATCAAGCTAGTATCACCGAGACGTTGGGGGCTATATCACATGGCTAGGAGGCAATCCATACAGTACTACTAGCTTACTTTGTGGTTTCAGGCAGATTCTTTCATTTTTCCATCTGTAAAATAAGAATAGCAGGTGTTCATCTCCTTTGCTGGGGTGCCAGAAAAGAAAAGATCTGTTCTAGGTGAAGAATTAATGGTAAGGCAATGCTTTATAGAAAGACAAGATAAAGAATGGAAAAAAGTATTTACATATAAACCACAAGAAAGAAGAGAAAAGGTGAACTTGAAAATGGAGAAGAATGGTGAAGCTAAGATAATCAGTTCCATCAATATGAGTATGTGGTTGGGCATTAGGATTGAAACTCATGAGACACAACATACGGTGGACAGCATCTCACTGCTTAAATTTTAGTCCCTGGTTTTGGGAAGGAAGTCAATAAACTTAAGATATGCCATGAAAGAAGATAGCTCAATGCTAGAGAAAAACATTCAAAAAAGTCAGCATTCTGTTCATAACTCTGTCCAAATCAGTGAAGAGGACATAGTAAACCAATAGATGTATCTGAAAATCCACCTAATTTCAAAAGCTGAAGGATTTCTTTGCAGCCCTGAATAAGGTAATAATTTGAGAATTAAATCTATGATCCCTTTCAGTTTGAGTAGCAAAATCATCTGTAGTGATGAGGATGAAAAGCTGTATTAGAAAATGGATGTGGTGGTGTTAATGATGTCCACCTGCTTGGAAAAAAGTAAAAATTAGAGAAGCAGTCAGGATGAGGACAACCTGGGTTCAATGTCCTTCATGACTCTCAGCTGATAAAAACTCACCTTCTAGAGTTCTCTGAAATTTTGTAAAAATCTTTAAAAACTAAGCAATAGTGTTTTGTGTCCTAACTTTACTGTTATGGAGGCAAGAATGCAAGTCTCATGTCCAGAGACATTTTAGTCTGTGCAGCAATGAAGGAGGATTTTTGCAGCCTAGTGATTTCAGTCTTCACTTGCAAGTAGTGAGTCATGGTTCTTCTCTCAATGCCTTTTTTCCCATAACATTTCAATGTTTGAAAAACATATTTCTGCTCTATAGACAGAGGTCTCTCCTCAATTAGAAGAATACTTCACCGTGGATTAAAGAGGTCTATACACCCTGTTTTGCTTTCTCTTCTTGTGAATCCTCTGTTTTTGGCTGCACAGTGGAGTGGTTATAAGGATGGTAAAGAAAATATTTCCTTCCTTCTCTCTGCTTTAACCTCTGATGGGACACTTTGTTGTGAAATAGAAGAACAGAAACAGTTACATTCAAGGAAGCATAAACCCTATATCTCTATTTACTGGGTAAAGTAGGGTAGCATAAGTAACACAAAATTCTGTCCTTCCTTGGATGCAGACTCAAGTTGCTTTGGAGTGGAGACTACAGGAAAGAAGGATAGTGCACATCTGGATCTCATCCCAGTGTGATTTCAGGATGTGTTTGTCTTCCATTAACACACTGTGCAAACTATGGTCATTTCAGGGTTATTATGTAAACTACTTAGGTGTATTTTTCCTGAATCAGATTCAAGGTGGTTCATGTTGCAATTCTGCTTTATGAAGGTTGGTGTTAAAGCTATTAAATTTCTTTCATCACTTTTTGATATTATGCTGAAGATCCAGAATATTTTAATTCAGTATAACTTTGCTTTCCAAACAGGCAGAAATTGTTGTTTTACATCCAGAGGCCGGTATGCACAAAGAATTGCTATGTATGTTCATATTCTGCAAGTAGAATGAGGTAATAAATGTTTCATGGAGGAAAAAAGGTCAGCTTGACCAAACCACTTTTTGTTTTGTTATATTTTAATGGATGTAAATGTGGAGAATGCTTTTAAGGAAAGTGTTTTGTAATGTTGTCTTTTTATGTCACAAGTATATAGCTTGATTCTTTTCCATCAGTTTTGTGTCTGGATAACACAACAGAGTCACAGTTATGCTTTCTAGTAATAGAAATGGAGAATTAGGCCATGAAAACGTATTTATTCTTTATTGTAAATATTTTAAAGGCTCAACTACATGTTTAAGAGCTTTCCTGTGTTGATACATTTGATAACTGCAGCTGTTCCTAAAGGATATAGTAGGAAAGATGGCTTAAACATAGACAAATCCTATCAGTATTTGTGGCAAAATATAAATACTTAAATTGTGTACAGTGTTCCTGTGAATGCATCTGTATCCATCTGAAAAATATATCTGTCTGCATATCTCTGTGTCAAACATACAAGTGTGTATGGATTGCTTTAAAACAGAAATAAGAGATCACAAAGACTTTTTTTTGGAGTAAAAAAAGCTAGTTGTCTTCTGCAGGTCTTTGAATAACTCTGTCTTGGAACCTTTCTCAATGGTCGGAGGGACTGAAACTGCCCAGCTCTGGCACTATCTGTCCTCTAGCCCTGTTGTAATAGGCCAACACCCATTAAAAAAAAGGACCTGTATATTCCCTCATACCAAATCCTAGAGTATGTAATATGTGCCGTAAGTTTTATGACATAAAACCACTATCATTCTGGGCTGTTATTTGCATTACTCCAGACACTCTGACTTGAGAAGGAAGGAGGAAATAACACCTCTTCAAATAACGATGATGTTTTAGAGCCTCATGGGTATCACATGATGTCAGAGGAGACCAGGGACAAGTATATCACATGGTAAAACAGTCAGGCTGTTTTAGAAGGCAGTATCCTCAGGAAGGGTGGGTGAAAGCCACAGTACTCCTCCTGGCTGGGGTTGACTCTGGCTCAAGTATATTTAACAATTTCTTCTTGAAAGCAAATCAATTCCTAGTCACAAAATTTTTCAGTCTTGAGGATACAGGTTACTTTTAAAAAATATAAAGCTGTTGAAAGTGTGGTGACTAACATGAGTTAGAACATAATTTTAACAGTGGCTTGTTGATGTTAATTCTCTCCACAAAGAGGCGGCAAAGACTATGTTCTGTACAGCCTTTGCTGCTGTTAAACCATTTTTCATGGAAATCACTCAAACGCAATCAAATTAGATGGTGATAAAAATCTCAGGTAGCTGATGTACTAGATACATGGAGGTATATGTATGCTTTAAAGGTAAGCAATATTAAATGAGTTTTGCAATCAAGTCTTTTTTTCCTGTTATACTACCTTTGTTTACTTTTACTCTTTCACTATCATAGTCCTAAGTCAATGGAATTGATGAAAAAGAAGCACAGAACTCTGAATTAAGGTCTTGACTATGAGAAACATGTTCACTTTTCGGTTTAGTCCTTATGTCACGTTATCTATCATGCTATCAAAGTCTATAATATTGTATTCTGCTCCTAGGAAATACTGAAATACATTATAATGCAAAGCCACAGGTAGTTTTTAGTTGCTGTAGTAAGGGTTTAAGTGAAGATTTATGGCTAATATTTTCAAAATTGACTTGTAAAGTCAGACATTTAAATCTGTACTGCAAAACAAAAGCAGGCACTTCGTAGTGTTTTTATTAAATTGGGACTTGTTCTCTCAAAACCCTTCTACAGAAAAACAGCGCAAACTTGAACATGTAACTGAGGTGCATGCTTTTATGCTTTTCTTCTGAACCCTTGAACCTTGTATTTCTTTCTCTACAGAGGACCAACTTCAAAGGAAGCAGTGGAAAGTACTCCATAGTTAGATTAGTTCGTAGCCTTACAGTAGATGTAACTGGTGAGATAGACGATGTTGAAGTGTGGGATCTGGAGTTGGTTCCTCACTTCATTCATGAACACTTAATTTTCATGCAATTCTTTTGAATGTCATTATCTCCAGTAGTTACAAAGGGTGTGTATGGCTACATCTCTTGCATCAGGTCCATTGGAGAATGTAGGTATCACTTTTTCAGTCTCTGGAAATAGATGCTGACCTGCTTTGATTGGACTGTTTCTGGGCATGCATAGAAGACCCATGGGTATCTTTTAAATTCCCACACTGAACTGGGAAGCTTCTGCTACTGACATGCTGAACTCATGTTTTACATTTTAGTTTGGAATTTTATTACAGTCCAAATAACTCCTAGTTTATGAAATTTTGTATCTTCTGTTCACTTCTGTTCATCTTCTGTATGATTTAATATGAAATCTTTTCTGATTCTGCCAGCCCTAAATTTTAAAAATAGATTAAATAGATTAAAAATAGATTTTATTTAAAAAGAAACATCAGCTAAAATCCAGCTTATTTCCCCAGGAATACATGACAGCATAAGTGAAATTTTGGCTTTTTACTATGCAGAATTATTTTATTACTTCCCATGCGACTTTGCCATAGATAACATAGTTACTGAAATATGACCACATACAAATCTAAACAAGAGCCTATGTAAAAAGTGAGCTGATGTGAGGTATATGAGCCATGCATAATGATACTAGTGTACAAATTTCTTTAGCTGATAAGTGTGAAATAATGAGTTATATACATCCATTTCAGGTAACGAAATAAGCTAACTGATGAAAGAAAATAGAGATTTCCTCTTTGCCCACATTCCAGTTCTTTACCATGAACAGATATCCAACAGGCAGAAGCTCTAGTTTATTTTCAGTGCCAAACTACAAGTGTTATGTTAGGCTAGTTGCAGAACTCCTTGTCAGAATACATAAGCTTTCCCATCTGAATAGATTTCAGGTCTAACTAAAAACCTATGCTTCCACTAGGCAACCAGAATAAAATATAAAAAAAAAAGGCTCATGATTAATGAACTGAGTTCAAGGTTTCTGAATTGAGTTGAAGCAAGTCTGTCATGATCAAAATGCTTGTTATTATATGCCTGAGGTGAAACTGTATCTTAAACTTGTGATTATATGTTAAGGGTTAAATTCTCACTTCTACACCTTTATAGCTCCATAGTAGAGCCTGGAGTGAAGCCTTGCAGTAGGCTAAAAGAAGATTCCCTGGGGGCAGCATCCCTTACAGAAAACAGACCTTGTAGTTGCTAAATCTCCAAACCTTGACACAGGGGTGAAGATGCAGCATGTAGTTTGACAGAGAAACTGATTGGCATGATGGACCATATGGCAGCTCAAAGAAACAGCTCCAGGTTTAACAGAAATCCTCTGTTCCTCTCTGTCCCCTCTGTCCAAAATACATGAGAGCAGGCAGGTTTAAAAAGAAACAGTGGCCTTAACTGCTTGCTCTCCTTGCAGTGACTTGTGTGATGCGCTGCTCTGTCTCCACAGGATCTGTGCAGGGGAAGGACAAGTGAGATGTTATTCTTCCCTAATTACACTGGAAAAAACCATGCCAGCATGGAGGGATGCCCCCCTCCCTGTAGCAGCCTGTGTCTGGATCTTTGCATGTTGAATTAGGAGTACATTTCAATACATGATTGTTGTTGTTCTTTCTTCAAATGCTTGATCTGGGACATGAGGAATCAAAGTTTAAGCTTTCAGCCTTCACATAAGGGTTATATAGCCTATAAGTGATGATGGAGAAAGGGATAGTAAGTAGCGGTAGTGGTCACATACAGTGTTCCCAGGGTCAGGATCTCACTCTTGGAGGAAGGCAAGCCTCTTCTGACCAAGCATGTAGAAGTTCTCTGTGCAAAGCCAATGTCATGGACTAATTTTTTTGTAATACATATTTGAAAAGACATTGTTCCTGAATTGAAAAGCTCTTGTTAGCTATCATTGTATTGCACAGGCAATATATTTTTATTGCCTAAATCTTGGAGAGTATAATTTTCTCTTCCTTGAGAGAAGAAATGAAAAAAGAGCAATATTTTAAAACTAAGTCACACTAATTTATTTGTCACTTTTTATTAATGTTTTCTTCTCCCCATACAGGCTAATCTGAGCTTTACTGTGAAATGTAGCTTTGAGTTGGCAGGCCTGAAGCCTGGTTGAACTACTGAATAACAAATCCAGCCCTTTATACTACAAATAGTGCCAGAAAGCTGATTTAGTGTTTCTGCAGTAGACTGGCATTAAGAAATATCTAACTAAGATAGGTTCCTGGATCCATTATTTCTTGACAAAGAAATCACTGGAGATGATTTCAGAGATCACTGAAATTTTGTTCTTCTATTTCTTGTATTACACCAACACATTACCTGTATGCTATCACTTTCATAATGTTGTAACACAATAGGTGAAAAAAGAAAGTAAGTCATTGTAATGGTGGTGTTATTGGTTCTGAAGTTGAGATGAGGCACAGTATTACTCCCTTCAGGATACAGAGATGAACTTCTAAGGGTTTTGACAGATAATTCTTGATTTTTAGAAGGCCTGTCCTCATTGTATTTCAGAAATTAAGCATGAACAAACTAGTTTGAGCACAGCTCTACATAAACATGTTTAGATCTCAAGAGGGATCTGAGAGATCTGGAGTACTGTGCTCAAACCCAAAGAGAAGTCCAAACATTTTCTCAGAAAACCTTTACATGTGATCACAAGGAAAAAAATTATCCTGATGCTTAAGGAAACTGCACACAAAGCAACAAACTTTTTTTTTTTCCCCTGGGAATACAAGATAATCCCCATTCCATTCAAGGAAGCGTAGTAGATGGTAACCTTAACTTAAGCAAAATTAATACACGAACAGACTCACATAGATAATTGTAAGATAAGATTTGGATGGCTAAATCAACCTAGTATTTCTCTCTCTATGAAGTGATAGCAAATATTTGAAATTTTATTTATATATACATAAGTAACACTTTCTTTTGTAACTTTTTTCAAATAACAGACTTGTCCATTTTTAGTTACTGTGCATAACCTTTATTTTTGTGTTACTAGTAGAAGAAAAACATTGGGGTTTGCATCCTAATTAATTTTCCATAGGATTTCATTAACCCATACTACACTGACCTACTGGGCTAAAATCAGCCCAGGAGTTCAGGTAGACAAGGAGCAATACAAAACCTAAGCATGAAGGTTATAAGTTATATATATATAATTATATATATAAAATAATATTATATATTATAACCTAAGCACTTAAAATCTAAGCATGAAGGAAATAAGCTGTCAAGTAGACTGAAAGCTATGTAAAGGAGGAATGTCTTGTACATGGTGAAATCAGTGTCCCTCACATGATTGTCATGGTTGTTCAAAATCTGTCTGCACTGGGAATAATGCTGAGGATTAGCATTTCATTATGACTCTTCATGGAGTACAAAGAAATGTCAGAGGAAGGAAATTTGATGTGGAATTTATCTAGGCAAGCATTAACTCTGTCATTTTGGGATTCAACCAACGATGGGGATGAACATCTGTGACACAGATCCCAGTAATGGCATATAGCAAGAGAGCTGGAGACTCTCAGTGAAGAGCAAGGAAACGTCTTAAGTTATGATTATGTCTGCGCTGTGATGTCAGCTTGGATTTGAATCCAAACTTGAGTTCAAACGTCTTTGTTGTTCATGTGTTGATTTGTACTGTGGTCTGATGCTGAACAAACCATCTGGTTCCCAGGCAGGGAAACTCAGATCTGACGCAAGGGGAGGAGCTGGGTTTTGTTTGAGTTTCATTCTTCTAAACAGAATGGATGTGACTCCAGGTCTTATTTTTCAGATCCTGAGATTAATTTTCCAGACTCTTAGATTTACTGAGCTTAACAAGCTTTAGATAAGATCCTGAATACAGTCCTCAAGCTCATTTCATGTGATACATGACACTGTGACCGTTCCTTTGCTGAGTTACTTTTGTCTATACATTTGTCCCATAAACTTTCTGGGGACCAAGATTAGGCTAAGTGGCCTACAGTTACCTGGATCCTCCTCCTTGCCATTTTTTTTAAGATGTGTGTGGTTTTTGCCTTTTTCCAGTCATCAGGAACATTTCTCAATAACCATGGCCTTTTGAATATAGAGAACAGTCTTGTAATGATATTGACTAGCTCCCTCAGTACACTCAGATGCTCCCCATGTCATCACACTGACCTGTGTATGTCCAACTTGTTTCAGTGATTTCTAACTCAGTCTCCTTCTACTGTGGGTAATGGTTTCACTCCCACAGACTGCTGCCAGGCTTAGTGGCCTGGTAAGCTTGAGAGCAGACCTTGTCAGTAAAACTGAGACAAAAGTGGCTCTAAGTCTTTTCTGCATCATTTATCACTAGATCCCGTGCCCACTGAAAAGTGAGATTACATTTTTCTCTGTCTTCCTTTTGCTGCCTGTGTACTTACAGAAATCCTGTTTGTTGCCTTTTGCAGTCTTTTCTAGTTTCAACTCAAGTTTCAACTTCTGGCTTTCTTTTCAAACCTGTATGCTTGAGCAATGTCTCTGTATTTCCCCCAGGTAGCCGCTCCCCACTTCCACTTTCTGTGTACTTCATTTTTTGCATTTGACCTCAGTCATGTGTTCCCTGTTCATCTATGCTGGTCATCTCACATGATTACTAGACTGTCTGCACTTTGGAAAGGACTGTTGTCCTTGAAGATCAGGTAGCTCTCCTGGGCTGTATAGGGCAGTCTTCCACATGCCCCCACCAATCAGATTCCTGAAGAAGCTAAAATCTGATATTTTTCAAGTCTGGATCTGTAGTTCTGCTATTCATCTCACTTTTACTTTTTTAAAGAAGGCTTCAAGAGGCTTTAGAAGGCTTGTTGATCAGGTGGTCTGTAGCAGATGCCCACCACGACATCACCCATGTTGGTCTGTCCTTGACCAGCTTGCTTTTTGCTCCAAGGTAAAGTTCCATGCGTGTTAACTGCTCCATTGCACAAAGTTCAAGCTTGCCTTCCTGTCCCATCCTTACTAAAGAGCCTGTATCTATCTGTTATAGCACTCCGTTTGTGAGTCATACCCTATTGCATATCTGTGATCCTAATGAGACCACAGCTCTGGAACTGTTCATAGACAGTTTCTAATTTCTCCAGTTTGTTTTCCATGCTGTGTGCAGACACCTGAGATGAGTCCCTAGTCATGCAGCTTCCATAGGGGTAATGAGAGTGCCTCCATCATCATGGATTCCTCTGGGTGGCCCTTCATTTCCCCTCGGCCCTCCACTTCTCTTCAGGTATTTTCAGTATTCCCCACTAGCCTTGTTTAAAGCCCTCTTCACTGAATTAGCAAACCACTTTACAAAGATGTCCTTCCCTTGCTTTGTCAGATGGCGTGTGTCTCTCCTCAGGCAGTGTTCATTCCTTAAAGAGGGTACTGTGGTCAGAAACAACAAAGCCAAATGCCAAGGATATTTTAGTTAAGAGGTCATTCATTTGCTCTAGCTACTTTGTTTTCCTGGTACTTTTAATGGACTCCGGGTATACACAAGATAGGTTCTGATACTTAGGAAGCAAGTAAAACTACTTATTAGTTGTCAAGATGTTACGGATCTCAGTGAAAATGTTGTAACTCATTTCACTGTGACCATGATTTCACCCTGAAGTGCTGAATTGTTGAATTTTGTTAATACTTCCTAGCTACCACTGCTAAAAAAAAAAAAAAAAAAAAAAAAAAAATTCATGTGCCATTCTAGGTGGAAATACAGTTATGCTGAAGCAACACCTTCTTCTGCCTTGGTAGATTATTCCCCCACCCCCCAAATGTGAATATTCCTATGTTTTGATTCATTAACTCATCACAAACAGTGCATACCACATTTATGAAGCCTATGTGTTTGGAATCTCAGATGAATTTTTTTTTTTCCCCCCAAAGGTAAGTGCTTTACTGGTTTTCTAACTTGGAAAGAGGTAAACAATGGAAACACTGCCCAATACAGTCTATTTTAGAATCACATCATTTAATAAATGCATCTCAGGCAAAGTCTATACTGCATTTAGGAAGCATGATGGACATATCTGAAATAATGTAACTAGCTAGGGTAATGATAGAGTGGAGATGGGGCAACACCAACTTCCGAGCAGGCCATAAAGCTGTGCCTTGGACTGTAGGTATTCATTAGCTATGAAACCTGTGCTGACATCCATTCCACTGCATCTTCATTGTTCTGCACTGCTTTCCAAACTTGTTCTAGTCAAGTTAATTCAGGTTAACGAATGAACTATTTTTGTTTCTCCCAAATGGGTTCTTAAAGTAGCCCTACTTTGATGTTACAAGAAGAGAAAGAAAGACACTGTGCATTTATTAAATTGGAGGTTAGGTCTCTGAATTCAGCATAGGCTGGCAGTCTCTGTGTTGCAGAAGCAAGACGCCAGCTTGGTCTCTGTGCAAGAGAGCTTCTCTGTGTAAGAAAACTCAACTGCAACTGTGAATTAGCAAACCCCATCTCTTGCTAGGGGAACTCAGTATCAAAAACTGTTGTCTCCTAAGGAGTTTAAATTTTGGTGAATGCTAAGGGAATATAGCTCCTGACTGAAGGTGCTATAAAAGTCAGCAGCTCCCAAGCCGTGCTGCTACCTTGTGTCTTCTCTGTAGTGCCCAGTGACAGCACAAGAGGCAAGGGATGCAAGTTGAAACACAGGAAATTCTATCTGAACATAAGAAAACATGTTTTTACTGTGAGGGTGGTTAAATACTTGAACAGGTTGCCCGGAGAAGTTGCAAAGTTCCTGTCTTTGGTGATATTCAAAGCCCAGCTGTACATGGCTTTGAGCAACCTGCTTAGCCAACTCTGCTCTGAGCAGGCAGGTTGGACTAGACAATGTCCAGAGGTCCCTCCCAACTTCAGTTATTCTGTGATAGTCATTAGTATCAGCTGATAACTTTTATTTGTACAAGATGGTGAATCTTCCTGAGTTCTTGCAAGCGTTCCAGCCATTTGACTTAAGAAGTGTTGTTATGATAATTTTGGAAAGTGTAGATGAGTGAAATGTAGTGACACATCCCACTCCACTTAGAGCACTGACTGTAAAGATGATCTGTCCTGTCTTTCCTTAAATACATTGATGAAACCACCAGTCAGAATTTAAATACACTTATCAGTTGGTTGCAGTTGGGTTTAGGTTTTGTTTTCTTAAATTTATTTATTTCCTTTATCTAAGTCCTGGATTAAGGTCAAAAGTAGAAATGATTACTAAGAAGAATCTAACTTAGAGTGAGTCATCAATGATTTTATGATGTTGTTGCCATTCTTGGTATTTTAGAGATGAGCATCAATGTCAGTGTGCAAAATACTTCTGTTCTTATTGCAGAGTCAGTTTTTAAAGTAAGCATTTCTTTTTTGACATTTCCATCATGAAAACCCTATGGACCATTTAAAAAAACAACAGCATTATGCTTGTATTTTTCTTGACCCATATTTTCTTAAACTACTGCTTTATCTAATGACTTCTGTTACTCTTTTCCAACACTTCTGAGTAGAGCATTCCTATATAGGAGGAAAGAATAATCTTCCCTTGAAGTATTCTCCCACTTCCTTTTTTACATCAGCCATGTTTGCATTTTAAACACATACTTCATGAAAAGTAATGATTGAAAAAATTGATTCTGTTTTTATATTCTTGCTCTTTTCAGGTTTTTTGTATTGACTACAATACCAATATTGTTCTCCTGCCTGAAGTCAGTTCTTTTGGAGTCTTTGCATTACACAAGACTAGCAACTTTGTCGTGTCCATTTATACTTACCTTCAGCCATCTTAGAACACTAGCTTTATCCTCCTCTTCATCATCTTTATCATTATATTTCAATTCAATGTATAGTTGTGAATTATTACTGTCATTCTTCACATCCTCCTTCCCTTTTTCAATGTAAGGTAGTGTAGAAATAAAGATGATACCACTATAAAAACATAAATTGAATAGACAAGACAAACAGTATGTCAGAGAAAGCAATATAATATACGACAGAGCAAGTATATTGATAGTTTGTTAGAGTAGTGGTAGCATCATCATTTTCCCTCTCGATCCCTACTGAGTGTGTGTGGAGGTGGTTGCTCAGTTTCTGTTGCCTATAACAAAATGAAAAAGCCAATATTAATTCTTCTGGGGGGGAATTACTGTGTGATGGTGGTGTGTTTGAGAAGGGAATAAAGGAGAAGAAGTAAGGAGGTAAGCATGGTAACATCTGTAAAGTGGCTGAAGTGAAGATTATGAAAAAGGCCGCAGAAGAGAGCTGAAGGTCAGTGACAAAAGGAGGGGAAAAAAATGGTCAGAATTGTACTGCAGAAAGCAGTCTGACACCACCAATTTCTGATATTCCTGGCCGAAGCCACTTCTTGTTTTTGTTTCTGTAAACCTGAGTTTTTTTGGCATTGATCCAGTACAAATAAAGCCAACAAAGAGTCTGTTGAATCCTCAGTCTGTTTTTTATTTGTTCTCTTTGGGTGTTTTTCATCTCCTTTTCTATCATTGTTGAAGTGTGTTTCTTTCTAGTTTGCCAGTGCAGTTAGGTTAGCACTGTATATTGTCTTCTGGCTTAGTGGGAAAGTAAATCTTGGCAAGTTAACGTGGGATTTTTGTTAAAACACTCGGAGTCATTAGGTCATCTCACTGGCTGTGTTACAACATTGCATAACTGTGTAGCCTTATACAAACAGGAGCAAATACTTATAAAATTGTTATCAATTCATTTAGCCAATGAATTAGAAGTGCCTTCGTATCCCTCAGATTGCCCTTCCAAAGGTATTTAAAACCAAAGAATACCCACAGAAATTTCACTCAGCTGCCTTTGCAATGAAACTTGTCAGTTATGGCAAGAGTTATAGATGCCAGTGATGTGATGCTGGAACAGGGTCTCTTATGAAGCTGATCCCTTTAAGTTTACAATCCTCTGAAGAACTGCAGTGCTACTTGTTAGATATACATCTGGAAGACTTTATTTTACATTTTTAGATTAGTGGCTTCTGAAACAAGTCACAAAGTCCACCAGGTCAGTTCAAGCTCATAATATGTATCTTAAAAAAAAAAAAAAAAAATTAAAAGTTCTCCAAGAAATAAGCAGCCAACTTTAAATATTTATTTTGATCAACATTCTGTTTAACAAAATTACAAGTTCTTTGTATACCTTATTAATTACTACACTGAAGTAATTGTTGTGGAAAGAACCCAGAGCTATCAGTACAAGATGTTTCCTTGTCATACAGTTCCCCAAGAACCAAACTAACTGAAATCAAACACATGGCATTATGAAATCAGTACTTATTCATGTGGAGAAGACAACCAAGGTGCATTAGACACTTAAATTGCACAGACTGAAGAAGTTCCCTTTAAGGACCTTAAATTCTCTGGGAAAATCAAGGCCCAATGCAGAGCACATGCCTGCAGAAGGAAGATCTTGTCTGCACAACACTTGTTTAAAATTAAGTGGACAAAACCTGGTGGTCTTCAAAGTGCCCCACCCCTCCACTCTTACATGGGGAATATAGTAGTTTAGTGCTTTTTCCCTGTGTGCCTGATACTGAAGTTTAAGTTAGTTACCTATCAGTACCCTTATTTAAAAGAAGAAATAATTGCTTGTAATTCCCATAGTACAACTTAAAGTAATTATTGGCAAAAATGCCTCTTAAATGATGAGTATTCTTTTTTTGTGCTGCAGAATTTATGTTGCTATGCAAGTTAAGCCATATCTTCAGGTGAAATAGTTAAGCCAATAAAATGGTGTGAGAGTCCTTGAATAATTCAAATTGGAAACAACCTCTAGAGTTATTCTGGTTTAACTCCCATCTCAAAGCAGGACTAACTTTAAAATTACACTAGGTTTCTCAGAGCCTTGTCTAGTCAAACTTTAAATATCTCTAAAGACAGAGGTTCTTAGACTCCCTGGGCAACCTGTTTCAATGTTTGACCACCCTTATTGTGAAAACTTCTGCTTTATATTCAGTTGAGATTTCTTCGGCTGCAACTCATGCCTGTGCCTCTTGTCCTTTTGCTGTGCACCTCTGAGCAGTGTCTGACTCCTCTCAATAACTACCCATGAGGTAGCTGAAGACAGTCACAGTTGATTTATGTGTCATCTGAGAATCTGACTCAGTATTCTTGCTGCTGTATATGGAAGATTTTTAAAAATATCTATACTTAACAATCAAGTGTGGGCATACTTGGTCATTTCTGAGGTAACAAGCCTAGAAAACTTTATTTACAGCCCTCATGGACCAAAAGAAAAACTTTTATTGCTACTATGAATTTACGTTGTAAAGACATAGATGGATTTTGGTTCAGTTCAGAATTGTTATGTATTCTGTCTTTTCTTTCTTTTCTCTATTTCTGATCTTCTTTCCCTGACTAGCTTTTTGAGACCCGAGGAATATGAGCAATTAAGTACTAAAGTGAAGTTTGAGTCAGAAGCAGAAACAGCTATACTAACACAAACAAAGTGAAATTTTTGAAACATTTACTGAATTGCAGGAAAATATAGTATAACCAGAACTGATGTCTCCAAATTGCAGTATTTAGAATTGGATGAAATACAACCTTCTTCGTTTTTCTAATTATCTACCTACTGACCTATGGATGACATAGCTATATGTTTCCATTGGAAATTGGCATGGACACTGGAAGTGAACAAGGTAGTGATGTAGAGACAATCTACTGTACTCTGAGAACAAAGTCAGAAGTGCCTGAAGTTGCAAGAAGTGTCAGTTTAACTTAGGTGACTGCATTTTCCCATAATTCTGGATTAATAAAGGGTACAACCTTAATAAAACTTGTGAGCCTAAGCAATCAATTAGAATTCAGCATAAAACCACTGCTAAATTGTCAGTTTAGTACTGCACTGTGCTACACTGAATAAAACACTATGGTTGTTCTGCAAATGAGGCATTTTTCAGCTCATATTTATTGTTTATGAACAGTGTTTTCTGACAGTCTTGGAAAAACCTCCAAGATTTTTATAATGTCCTGGTTGTATATTCCTTCTTGTAATATATAAACTGGCAAGGATATAAGCATCAGCAAAGGCATGTTGCTAAATGAATATCAGTAGACATGGTCCTCTGCATATTATCACTGTACTTTGTGAATATAATTCATCCTTATAGTAAAATATTATCTCAGAGCAAGTGATAGTGGGGCTGGAACACCACACACTAATCAGACTGCGGTGATTGCTCATACCAGCCTGAGCCTGCTTGTTCCACAGCAGAAGCAACAAATCTTATATCATCTCTTTGGCAATTCTGGTTTATGATTGCAATTATATGTACTAGGGACTAACAGTATTAACATAAATAAAAGCAATAAGTTTAAACAAATTTATGCAATGAGAAGTTTAATTACTGAGCTGAATAAAAAAATAATATTAACCTGTTAATAGTACTGTGAGCTAAGAACAATATAATTGCTCTTGGTATTTTTTCCCCACTTGTTTTACTAAGAACCATCAATTAGCAAAATGTTTAAGTAATGTTACACACATGGCAACTTGTTACACACAATTTATTTTCTCTGAAGATTTATGGGCTTACCTGTGCGAATTAGAGGTAATCATCATAACTTCAAGCTCCTCCGCTATGCGGAGTTCTCTACTAATGATGTTGAGGACTATAGCTTAATTAGGGATATTTAAGTATTAGGAGTGTTTAATTTTAAATTAGCCATAATGTGAGTCACACTCATGTTATCCTGTGGTGGGCTAACCTTGGCTGGCTGCCAGACACCCGTATGCTGCTCTCTCGCTCCCCCTCCTCAACACGACAGGGGGAGAAAATAAGATGAAAAACTTACTGGATCAAGATCAGGACAGGGAGATCACTCACCAGTTACTGTCACAGGCAAAACAGACTTGCCTTGGGAAGATTAATTTATTGTCAATTAAAAAAAATAGAGTAGAATAGAAACAAAGACAAAACTAAAACCACCTCCCACCCCATTTCTTCCCAAGCTTAGTTTCACTTTTTCATTCCTGACTCTTCTGCCTTATCCCCTCCCCTGGGCGATGCAGAGGCATGGGGAATGAGGATTGCCGTCAGTTCATAATACTTTTTCTCTGCCGCTCCTTCCTCCTCACACTCTTCCCCTGCTCCAGTGTGGGGTCCCCCTCCCATGGGCTACAGTTCTTCATGAACTGCTCCAGCATGGGTCCTTTCCATGGAGAGCATTCCTTCAGGAACAGACCGCTACAGCATGGGTCCCCTACAGGCCAAAGGCTCTACCAGAAGACCTGCTCCAGCATGGGCTCCTCTCCATGGGCCACAGTTTCTGCCAGGAGCCAGCTCCAGCATGAGCTCTCCATGTAGTGCAGCTTCCTTCAGGGCACATCCACCTGCTCCACCATGGGGTCCTCCATGAGCTGCAAGGTGGATATCTGCTTCACTGTGGTCCTTCACAGGCTGCAGGGGAATCTCTGCTCTGGTGCCTAGAGCATCTCCTCCCCCTCCTTCTTCTCTGACCATCATGTCCACAGGGTTCTTTCTCTCACATTTTCTCTGATTCCTCTCTCCCAGCTGCTGCACAGAGTTTTTTACCCTTTCTTAAACATGTTTTCACAGAGGTGCCAACAACATCGCTGATTGATTCAGCTTTGGCCAGCAGTAGGTCCATCTTGGAGCCGGCTGGAACTGTCTCTGTCCAGTGCAGGGGCATCCCCTGGCCTCTTCTCACAGAAACCACCCCTGCAGCCTCCCCCCATCAAAATCTTGCCACATAAATCCAATATATATCCTTAAGAGTTTTTTTTAAGGATTGAAATAGTAGGTTACAAAGATGTGCAATGATTGAAAGAGTAGGTTGCAGCGATGTGCAGTGTGACTGCGTGAGTCCAGTGTCAAATATGTGGAATAATAGTAAGCATGAGAACTTGCATAAAACACAGAGCAGATCATTTTTTTTTTCTCTAGTGAAATACAGTGAGGATAAAATGGAGGAAAGTCATTGACACTGACATGCCTATGGAGCACAGAGATCCTTGAGCTAATCTTCACTGAGGTGAAAAATCCACATAGAAAAGCGAAGGGCCATGTGGATGCATCAGCTGGTGTCCACAAATGTCTTATCCGCATTTATGTGGCACCATGTTGAAACAACCAAGATTTGCCAGCTCTCCTGGCTTATGCTGAGCCGGTTTCGTGACAGCATCACAGGACAGCTAACAGGGTGAACACATCCAGGATTGACTGAGTTGAAGGTGCAGCTGGGCAAGTGTGACACATTTCATGCAGGCATACCCTGCCTTTTGGAGGGAAAGGCACCTCTCATAGAATAGTAGAATCATAGAATCTTTTAGGTTGGAAAAGACCTTTAAGATCATCGAGTCCAACTGCAAACCTAACACTGCAAGGTCCACCACTAAACCATGTCTCTAAGCACCACATCTACACATCTTTTAAACACCTCCAGGGATGGTGACTCAACCACTTCCCTGGGAAGCCTGTTCCAGTGCTTGATAAACCTTCCAGTGAAGAAATTTTTTCCCAATATCCAATCTAAACCTCCCCTGGTGCAACTGGAGGACATTTCCTCTTGTCTTATAGCTTGTTACTTGGGAAGCTGCTTTTGAAGCTGCAGTGTGCTGGACTTACCTGACAGGGTGACTTTTTAAAGTTGTGCTGCCTGCTTCCAAAATATACTTGAATTGTGCAGTATCTCCAGATACATTTTGGAATTACAAGATTTTATTGAATTTGATGAGAAAAAGTCAGCACTGTACCCTTGATTAATTAATTTGTTGAATATCAGATTCATTCAATTTTGTGATCTTTCCATAGCTTCAGTTCCCAGAGTGAGTTTTCGCATTCAGGAGTACACTAGCCTACTTTACATTGCTCATGTTTCTTTGATGAATTTTTTTCAGAGTAACAGTATGCTCTGGCAGATATGTACACATTCTGTCTACTATCTTTCTTGTTTGCATCAGGATTTCAGATTTATTTCCATATACCTTAAACTATCATTTTAATGTGAGCATCCTGGAGCACAGCTCTATGACAAGAGGTAAATTTAAAAGCAAATTCTGTAACTAAATTCTGTAACCACAGACTCACAAAATCTCCCTACAGAACTCTGTGTAGAATATATCAGCGATTTTATCTTTTTTTTTTTTGTAAGGTTATATCTGGTGAAAGTTTCCTCAGGCCTTTGACTGTACTTCCCACAGCATTAAAAACAGTGTTACTTCTGCCTTTCAATGCAGATAGTTCTGGGAATATACAAGGCAAAGATCTCAAAAAAATCATCTACAGCAACACGTAACTTTGTTCTGGACATTGGAGGTTCAGAAGGAAGATTTTAAAAATAGATGAACTAGTCACACACACATCTTTTCATTTCTTCATCATGATATGGAATATTTCTACTTCCTTTAATAATCAGCCTTGGGGAGGATGAAAGCCTGCTTTAATGCAGCAGATGGGAGAACATCAGGGATGATTTTAGGATACCTACTGCCTTTGTAAACATTATTATTTGATCTAATTTAAGTCACATCACATTCACAGAAAGTCCAAACCCAGTCTTTTCTTCCCTTTTCTTTACATTAAATTATACTGTTTACAGATAAAACTATATGCTTCACAGGCTGTGAAAAGATTAACAGAACAAAACCACCACATTCTTTGTCAGCTGCCTGCCTATCTTTAAATGTAGTTCAGCAAACATGAGTTATAGTCTATAAAAATAGTTGTAGCTTCTTGTAGGAGAAGGCTGGTAGGAAGAATGTGCCACCATTCACTCTGGAAAACAAATAGTCATGGAAGAGACAGTGCTCCCATTTCGTCCTGGACAGATAAGTGATGCAATTTAGTTTAACTTAATCTCCAGACACTGAAAACATTTTAAAAAAACTACCACAGTATACAAAGCATTTTGTTTAATTTAGCATTTGAAGACTCATTCACTTTCACCTGTGGTTAGATCACATATCAACTGGTATTATCACCCCTTTGAAGAAAAGACTGAAGAAGACATGGGGTTCATTGTAGGAAAATCAACAATATTTTGTACTGTTAATTCATTTCAAGAGATAAGTTTATTTCCAAGCACTCCATTGAAAATATCTAAACCTCAGAATTTCAAATTTTAGAATTTTCAGCCAGAGCACCGTATAGCTTGTTGGTGTCACTTCTGCAAGCATGAATGAGCTGAGTGCATTTAACAGAGGCAGCCAACAGATGAAGCAATTTGTGCAGCAGTTCATGGAGAGGAGTACAAAGATGAGGCCAGCAACCCTTCTGAGAGCAGCATACACACCCTCAGCTATGACGGAGACATGCCATAAGACTTGATCCCCAGAAGCCACTGGAGCAACTGTTCCTGCAATGCTGGATGCCTTGACCCACTTGGAGCTTCAGGAGGATGTAACCCTGCAAGTCTCAGGCTGCAGGAAGCTGTGGGATCTCTCTCTGAGGCCAGGGAAGATTCATCTCCTAGCCTGCAGTCGGTCTGCAGCTGTTGAGGAGTTGTGCTGCCAAGTGGAGGAGTCTGATACACAGCAGACTGTGTATCATCAGAGAAAATGAGAAAGAGATCGACCAGTTCTTCTCTGAGACCCTGCTGCTTCAAGAACCCAAATCGCCCACCATTGCAGGAGAGTCTGTGCCTGTCAGGTTGGAAAGTGAAAATTCCTTTGATGGCAAAGGCTAGAAGCTGGTGACTACAGACACCAGGAGGAAGGCTCCTGTTACAGCCCAAAATTTTCAGTTACACAATAGATTGACTGCCTTCAGAGCTGATGAGGAGCAGGGAGTGTTGACCAATGAGGCATCCAAGCTAGCTGGCCCTGAGCCACACAGCAAAACCAAGAGAAAACAGTGAGTGACAGCAGTGGGAGACTATCTGGGGAGAACAACAGAGGTCTCCATCTGCTGACCTGATCTGTCACCTAGGGAGGTTTACTGCTGCCCATAGCTCACTTTCAGGAAGCTGTAGAGATGCTGCCAAGGTTTGTCTGGCACTCAGACTATTATCCCCTGCTGCTCTTTCGTGTGGCCACCAATGGTACTACCTGGGGAGACCTGGATAGCATCAAGCATGACTGCATGGTTCTGGACAAGGTGATCGAGGACATAAGGGACAAGGTAGCCTTCTCCTTGATCCTTTTGTGAGGGGAAAGGGACCTTCTTTGAGGACTGATGACTGCTTGGAGGAGACCAAGATGCCAGGTTCTGCATCTGGAAAAGAATAACCCTATGTCCCAGCATAGGCCAGGGGCTGACCAGATGGAAAATAACTTTTCCGAGAAGGAATTTGGTGGCTTGGTGGACAACAAGCTGACCATGAGACAGCAAAGTACCCTTGCAGCAAAGAAGGTCAACGGCATCCTGGCAATGCATTGGGAAGACTATTGCCAGCAGGTCAAGGGACATGATCCTTCCTCTCTACTCAGCACTGGTGAGGCCACATCAGGAGTGCTGTGTCCAGTTCTGGGCTCCCCATTATAAAAAAGATAAGGAGTTACTGGAGCAAGTCCAGTGAAAGGCAACAAAGATTATTAAAGAACTGGAGCATCTGTCCTACGGGGAGAGGCAGAGAGAGCTTGGACTGTTCAGCCTGGAGAAGAGCAGGCTCAAGGTGATCTTATCAATGTGTATAAACACATGATGGAAGGAAATGAAAAAAAGAAAGAGATGGACTCTTCTCATTACTTCTCAGCAAAAGGACATGAGGCAATGGACACAACTTAAATGTGGGAAATTCCATCTAAACATAAGAAAAAACTTTTTTACTCTTAAAAATTTTTAAAATGATGCATTTGCTAGAAATGGGTGAATAATACAAGGTTCACTGGAATCAGATTCTGGGATAGAACAGACCTATGGAGAGACAATTTAATAAAAAAGGCCTTAAAACCAGAGAAATACCCTCTTTCAACAACTAAATTTTGGTTCCTTTCTCCTACTAGTGACACTACTGTAAATCTGGAGGGAGCATACTGAAGCCAATGACGTTATTTCATATTGATACTTGAGTAAGGGAGAATGCAATGCTGCCAATACTGACAGTGTTTGATTCTGACTGTTGCTTACTTGGTTGCAGAGTGCAGAGTGTGGATTTGAAGGGCCTTCTGCCCCCAGGTTGTATGACTTCTCTAAGCAGAACTTTTATCCTTTCATCCTTTTACTCTATGGCACTTTGTGAAAAGAATGACTTGAGGAAGTCAGGAGTGTAACCAGCAACTCAGAAAGGAGTGTAAATATTGACATAATCCTTGGCATATGAAGGCAGTCCAGGGATGCAGAATTTATTTTTATGTGTTCTCACACAGTTCTTGTTCACACTGGCCATGTCTGCAAGCATTCCAGTGGGAAACTATCTTAGTACAAGGGCTACATCATATCTTATGAAATTTCCTTCACATTTTGATTATTAGGACTTTATACAGTCCACTAAAAAATTTTGGAATATTTGTCAGTGCTGCTAGATGGGATCACCAGTGGCACTTTCAACTTATTCAGCCCTGGCTGATTTTAATAACCCTAAATAAAAACCAGGTATGGTCTGCTTTTCCTACTTACGCATATTGGACTGTCTACTCTGGCAGCATTCACAACCAAGTATAAAAGACAATGGTGTATCAAGATGTAAGAAACCTTCCAGGAAAATAACAGATGTTGAGTCATTGACTCATCATTCAGTCATTGTATATGTGTCCCTTATGGAAAACTGCAATTCTTTGGCTCGGTTTCTCATTGTACTACCCTCATGTTCCTAGATGAGCTGCAGTGTTTCTTCCTGGGAGATTGCTCCACTGGACATTTACACAGATTTACATTCACATTCTAGGATGAACTATACAGTAACAGTGGAGCAGATTCATTCCATCAATGCTGAAAGAAGACAATAGAGTTCTGACGGTAAAAGCTATAGGATCTGTGATTATTGCAGGCTGACTCTTAATATAGTCCTTCAGTTCCTTGAAGGCTTCCAAAACTCCAACGCCAACAGCATCCAACCATAAATCAAATAATCATTCAGTTTGTTCACACACATATATGAAACCAGCTTTAGTTTACTTCTCTTCTGTTGTCCTCAGTGAAGATTCATTTAGACTCTCAACCAAACAACGTGAAGTCCTTTCTAAGACTGGGAGAAGGGCAAATCAGAGAAAAAGAAAATAAATAATCATTTGGGAAAAAATTCAATACCAGTAGAAAAGGTTAAAATGAAAAAATTAGAGCCATTGATGAATATGGCAGGGTAATAGTACTACAGAGGGAAGTATCCATCTTCTTATCAGTCTTAATGGGAAATATTAACAAAAACTGGAAGTTGTAGAACAGTGTTAGAATATTCCACTGAAGATGTCCCTCAGCAAAGCAGAGATGTCTTAGGAATTCTTTCAGCTGAGGATGTTGTTGAAATATCTGATAACATATTCCCTATTATTCATCCCATTTCCCATTGTATTACAAACACATAGATACTGAAAAGTACATACATGCATATGTATCTATATCTATATTTTTATAGATATTTACACACAGACACACACACACACCAGCAGCAACTTTTAAATAAGCAAATGAGAATTTATTACTGAATTTTAATGGCAATTAGATGTCTAACTTCCTTAAGCTCCTTTGAATAAAATCCCATCTAGCACTATCATGTTGGCAAAATATAAAATCATTGTAATGTCTCTCGGCATAAAGCTGTTTATTATTGGTTTATAATTATTTTGTTTTTATTCCACAGAAAATATATAAATACTTTTAAGCAATAAAAAAAGTTTCCAGCAATTCACTGGTCCACTTAACTCCCAAAGTTTTTCTATAAGAAATGCATAAAATGAAATTTAGTTTCTAAAGGCAGCAGTCAGTACATTTCCCTCCATATTCTGTTAAGTGTCATTACTTTAAATGAAAACTCATCTATTACTTCTGAAAGGTAAAACATAACGCATGTGACTCAATTTAAAGTACAAAGTTGGGAGTTATTGTTAGATTGACACAGGATGGTGTACCCGAGATGAGGATATGCTCTTTTACTATTTATGACCAATCCTACTGCATGAGAACAGCTTTTTGCAGACGGTGTTTCTAATTCGTCATAACTTATGAGCAGCTTGACAAAACAGCACGTGCCAGGGACGGGGGGATGGGCTTAATCATAAATCTCACAAGCATCTAGTCAATTATTCTTTTTCAACTGGATTCTCTGTGTGGTTCATTGACAGGAGATTAATAGCATTTGCTGTTTACGCAGTAATTTTCTCTTCCACGCCTGCTCTGCAGCTGCTGTTAGAAGGATCCTTGAAGTCAGGTTGTGAAGGCTGTGTTACAACTGAATGTTATAAAGAATGTTTTTGTCAGACTGCATTGTGAACTGCTGCCTCACAAAGTCGATAGTTATCAATGACAACAGTAAATGCATGGAGTAAAATGCATCACATGAATAAGTGTTTAGCAGTTGTTAGAAATATGATCAGTTTGCTACTAGTGAAGAATCCAAACAAATATTTAACACACTGTTTCATGAGAAAGAAGAATCTTTTTATATAATAACACTGTATCATACATACATTCTGGAATACGTTTTAATTTTTTTTATCAAAGGCTGCAGATCTTTCAGTATTTTCTTGATTATACTGAATGTGTATTGAATATTGGCTGTGCAATTCTAGATAGGGTTCCCTAGTTCTATATGCATATGTATAAAACTTAGATATCTGAAGTGAGAGGGTCACATAAGCATCCCTCTACTCTCAAACAGCAAGGTACAGACATTTCCAAACAAGGATTCATTTAACCTGAAACCTTGCCCTCCTTAGGAAGAGTTAAACTACTCTCTGGAGGGGATTTCTATCCATTAACTAAAAGGGAGGGTAGGATGAAAAGTTCTGACTTTCAAACCTTTACGGTAAGGGCAGACGAATCCCACACATTGTTTCCAAAACTGGGTATTTTAACAGACCAATTCTTACCAGTGTTGTGTGTGATTCAGCAATAGTAGTAATTTATTCTGGGATTCTGTAGCTTCTGGACAAATAAAAAAGCTTAAGTATAAGAAGCTTTTAAAAGTGGTGGGTTTTTTTTTTTTGGTTTCTTAATTTTTTTTTAAAAATGTATATTTACCAAATAAATGAATATTGAAGGATTGCACAGAGACAGTGAATGAGCACAAGAACTTACTTTTATTTATTATCTTCAAATATAAAAACAAAATTTTAACTGAAAACAAAGACAGTAATTTTTAAAATGCATAAAAAGGAAAGATATTTTCACAGAATACATTAAGAGCCTTTGTAATTCCTTGCTGTAAGACATAAAGAGATCAAGAACTTAGAATATTAATAGTAACCTCTTTTACCCGACTAAAATGGGATCAGGCTGGCATTGTTGCTAAATAGATTTCAACTGAGAAAGACTGTCTGGTATATTTTCCCCAGCTCATTCAAGATGAATAATAAAAATGTCGGGGTCCTCCTAGGCCACAGGTTCTACTGACATGAGTATTGTTTCAAAGGAAGTTGTTTTTTAAGTTTAAATCCTAAGGCTATTTGGTCAAGATTCAAGTTAGTGAGGTTTCTACATGTATTTTTGCAGCTATGAATACAGATGCATTTGTGCATATAGATCTCAGAGTCTTCATATTTTATCTTTTTCCATTGAGAGGGAACATTTGTGTAATAGGAGCTGAAGTTTATTCACTGTAATTTGTCTTTTGCAGTAGGAAATGCTTTGAAAGAAAGGATGAATTTCAGGGCTCCTCGGACAGAAGTCCATTTCTTTTGTTTGTCCTTATGCCAACCTTTTTCTCCTTTTTGCTTCCTTTTTTTTTTTTTTTCCTTCCTTTTTCATTTCTTTCTCAGTGTCAGAAAAAGGAACCAGACAATTCAGCAAGGCATAGCACAGCTGAATATCTGCAGGGGCAAGAAGGAGTGGAAGCACTGATGAGGACATTTAGGGAGCATCTTTGAAACCATTAGAGTTACAAAACCTGAATATTAAATCACTACTCTGAGAAACTGGAACTGATTTATCTTCAAAGCGAGAATTTTCATTATCTATTTCCTAGCTCCTTAACTGTCAAGGTTACCTGTATCACATCAAGACAACATTCTTAAGCTAAAAATCTTTCCTTTACTGTATAAGGTGTTTCCAATATTTCTGATCTCTGTGGAATTAGACTTCGTATCCTTAGTCAGTTATGATTTTGCTTATGGACCTAAAAGCCTCACAGCTTTGTATCTATTCTGCGAGCAATATTTTTAAGAAGGTTGTGTTAATAGTGTCTTGAGGGCTGGTAAGCAGATGTGTCTTACATTGCAGTCAATGAAGAGAATTTTGCATTCTTACCCAATTTTGCCTGGTTCTTATTCAAGCAAAATTATTGAGGAAGCAAACTGAAATTCATATTTCTTTTCAAGAAAAGCTTTCTTCTATATTTTATTGAAGCTAGCAAAAAATAAGAAAATATTCAGCAATTCAAATTAGAACTGGGCAAAATTTTTGAGAAAATATATCTGAAATATCTCATTAAAATATTTATGAAAATAACATAAGTTTGGATTAATTGAGACAGTTAATAAATTCATTAAACTGTTTCAAAACAGAAAATATCTTTTTATCATTTCCCAGATGAATATTTTCATTTTTAGCTGAAATATATCACCGTTTATCTAATTCTCATCTTGAAATACTTGGTTTCCATTAAATCTTTTTTTTTTAATGTGCATTTTGATGTTTTTCTAAAGAGATATTTTTATTTGAATCTTTAATAAGCTACTTACAAAAACAATAATAATAAAGATTGAAGTTAAAGTACATTTTTTTGCTCTCCGGTGCATTCTAGTATAAATAAATTACCTTCACTATGAACCCTAATTACTTTTCTTCCAGAATTTAGGAACTAAAGGTAAATCCAAAAACCTAGTTACACAGCATACTGAGGACCATCAGCTTTCTGAGAACAAATTCCTTAAAAAAATGAGGGCTGTCCTACTGCTGGCTATAGATGGCGCATAAATCAGAAGAGAGTGAACAATGGGTGAGGTGAGCATAACAGCTTGGCAAGCATCCAAAACAAAGGGGAGTTCAACCACACCATAATATAATGTGGCCAAAGCTATTTTAGATAGACACCTCAAATTTGGGAGCACACTTAAGATCATACATGATCAAAAGTAAAGACATAATGAGATTTACTCCACATTTATATGAAAAGAGTTCATAGAATCATGGAAACATAGAATCATAGAATCATAGAATAGTTTGGGTTGGAAGGGACCTTTAAAGGTCATCTAGTTCCAACTCCCCTGCGATGAGCAGGGACATCTTCAACTAGATCAGCTTGCTCAAGGCCCCGTCCAACCTAACCTTGAATGTTTCCAGGGATGGGGCATGTACAATCTCTCTGGGTAACATGTTCCAGTGTTTCACCACCCTCATCGTAAAAAATTCCTTCCTTATGTCTAGTCTGAATCTACCCTCTTTTAGTTTAAGATCATTACTTCGTGTCCTGATGCTACAGGCCCTATTAAAAGGTCTGTCCCCATCTTTCTTAGAAGCCCCCTTTAAGTATTGAAAGGCCACAATAAGGTTTCCCTGGAGCCTTCTCTTCTCCAGGCTGAACAACCCCAACTCTCTCGGCCTTTCCTCACAGGAGAGGTGTTCCATCCCTCTGATCATTTTTGTGGCCCTCCTCTGGACCTGCTCCAACAGCTCCATGTCTTTCCTGTGCTGGGGGCTCCAGAGCTGGATGCAGTACTCCAGGTGGGGTCTCACAAGAGCAGAGTAGAGGGGGAGAATCACCTCTCTCAACCTGCTGGCCACGCTTCTTTTGATGCAGCCTAGGATACGATTGGCTTTTTGGGTTGTGAGTGCACATTGCTGGCTCATGTCCAGTTTTTCATCCACCAGCACCCCCAAGTCCTTCTCCGCAGGGCTGCTCTCAATCCCTTCATCCCTCAGCCTGTATTGATACCAGGAGTTGCCCTGACCCAGGTGCAGGACCTTGCACTTGGCCTTGTTGAACCTCATGAGGTTCACATAAACCCACTTCTCAAGCTTATCCAGGTCCCTTTGAATGGCATTCTGTCCCTTAGGTGTGTCAACCGCACCACTCAGGTTGATGTCATCTGCAACTTTGCTGAGAGTGCACTCAATCCCACTGTCTATGTCATTGATGAAGATATTAAACAGTACTGGTCCCAATACGGACCCCTGAGGAACACTACTCATCACTGATCTCCATCTGGACATTGACCACTGCTCTCTGGATGCAACCATCCAGCCAATTCCTTATCCACCAAATAGTCCAGCCAGCAAATCCTTCTCTCTCCAATTTAGAGAGAAGGATGTTGTGGGGGGACCGTGTCTAAGGCCTTACAGAAGTCCAGATAGACGACATCTGTAGCTCTTCGCTTGTCCACTGGTGTAGTCACTCCATCATAGAAGCCCACTAGATTGGTCAGGCAGGACTTGCCCTTGGTGAAGCCATGCTGGCTGTGTTGAATCACCTCCCTGTCCTCCATGTGCCTTAGCATAGCTTCTAGGAGGATCTGTTCCATGATCTTCCCAGGCACAGAGGTGAGGCTAACAGGTCAGTAATTCCCAGTTGGCCTAAGTATATGGAAAAAAGCAATTTGGATTTCCTGTATATATTTCTAGCTTTCCTTTCCTTTGATACAAACCCTGTAAAAGCTGTCTTTCAGATGCTTAGTCTGTGTTTAGTAGTTTTGTCAATTAATTTGACAGTAAATGCTTTATTATTCGTGTTTATTTTCTTTTTACTTTGTAAAGCACAGTCAGATTAAGTTAATTTGTCATAATATATTGTCCTTTCCTTCACTTACAGAGCTGAAGTAGAGACTGAATGTAATGATTTCACTTGACTCTAATACTTGAACTACTTTATGCCCCTGTGCTTAATACAGCTCTTGGCTTGTATGATTCCTTTCAGAATTTTGTGGTAGCTTGACTTTAAATGTGGCTGAGAAGTCGGATTTATTTTCACTGCAACAATCTGCCACAGCATTTTGTGTCTGTTTTTCTTCCTCCACGTACACAGCTTTCATGTTTCTCCCCACCCCCCTTAAAGGAATGGCTTTGAAAACAAATGGCAGTTTGCAGTCCTGAAATTCAATGTTCCAGTTCAGGATATTTAAGTTGGTTATATTTCAGCATATTATCTTTTATGCTTAGAACTACTGCCCAGATCTAAACATAAGCTGTAGCAGTCAGTGAATTCCATTTTCACGAGATAAAAATTAAAAACAAATAGACAAGAAACAGTAAGGGAGGAATGTAAATTTCCAGTTTCCTCTATCACTTTTACTGTTAGTTTCATATTTCTGTACTAAGCTACGTCCCTTCTTTGAATATAGCCATCTTTAAGATTAAAAAAAAAAAAAGAACCTCCTAAAGAATTTTTTTTTTTTTTTAAATTCTGAAAGTTGATTGTAGGGGAATTGGACTGTTAATGGAAAAGCAGAGAAGCAGTAGCATGTAACAAGCATTTTTTGCAATGGTTTTGAAGATGCTTGTTGCTTATACATGATTTTTCTTAAGCAGCTAGGAGATAAGATACACACCTTCATTCATCACTGTGCAAGCATGTGATAGCAGTTATGGGAAAGAAAGTATTCCCTATTCTGTTCTGTCACACTGTCAGCCTTGGGGATCCTTTTCTTGGTTTGTTTGTTTGTTTCCTTTTTTTCTTTTTTTTTTTTACCTGCAGAAAAGACCAGTAAATATTTCATTCACAGCTGGTTTTACACTGAATCTATGTGAGTGTCAATATTTCTATATAGTTAAATACGCATGTAATTTTCAATTCAGCATTTTTAATATGGGCCATTTATATATTAACAGCTAAACATAGTTACTAACAATTCTGACAATGTTTTTGCCAGTAAGAGTCTAGTTTTGTGTGCTTCAAGATCTTCCTACATCTCTTTTCAGCAGCAGCATGGTGAGCCTCCAACAGCAAAAGTGTTGAGGCTGTAGCTCAAGGAAGACCTCAGCTTTTGGAAAGTTCTTTTTGCATGAACATTTGAATGTTTTTGTTATAAAACTAAAAGGAAAATACAGACAATTTAGATATGTAATTCATCAGTTTCAGTTCTAGCACGGCTACTTTTGAAGTCTCAGTCCTTTTTATCAACTAAATTCTGGTGCTATTAACATGAGTAGGAGTGTGACCCTAATTTCCAAAGTCTCTTTCATTTGTTTTATGAAGGCGTGTGTATGTGGGTGGAACTAGATGATGATGACAGCTGTGAAATATTATCAGTCATCTGATCCTTCAAGTGTACTGTCAGGAAAAGAAGAGAAAATAAGTATTCTCAAGTTTCACGGGACGTGAAATACAGTGTGATGTGAGTCATGCCGTTGAAACCATAGAGGAGTTGATATAAAATATGCTTACTCCATGTGGTAATGACAATCCTTATCAACCCAATTCAGAGGATTAAAGATTAATCATTTCACATTAGAATGAGAGGAGCTTTAATTTCCCTCTCACTTTACTCTTGGCTTTCCAAAGTGTCTTAGTGTCAACAAACCCAAATAATATATGTAATCTAGACTATATTTCCCTTTTCTTCCGCATATCATAATTAAAGACGAGATAAAATAAAACAAAACTCCAAGCAGTAAAATACTCAATCAGTCAAAAACCTGGTGAAATAAGAATAAAGGACAAGCTTTTTTTTTTTTTTTTTTAGAAAAACATCCAAAACTCGTTGGGAATTTACATTTTTCTTTGACTATGAGTTTTAAAGAAAAATAACCTTGTTAAATTTGGATGTGTGCTTTAAAAACAAAATATGGACTGACAAATATATTTAATTTTTCCATTACTAAAATGTATTAACTCCCTTATGATTAAATTATAGACATTAACAGCTAGGTTCCACTTCTAGCTATTTTAACAACTTGCTTCAAATGCTGGATTTGGAGCTTATTCTCATTTGCCTCTTTCAAAAGAGGTCTCAGTTAAAAAAGGGGGGGGGAAGCCCCAGTAATTAATAGTTTGTTTCAAGGGTCTTTGGCTCCACCTTGTGTCCATTGTGCTTTCCTAAAGAATCTGACATGTCACATAAAAAAGAGAAAGAAAAATATGGAACGAAATTTACTGCTTAAACTTAGAGGGAAGTTTTACCATTGACATCTGTGATGTTTGATTTGATCTCATCATCCACTAAGGAGTGATGAAGCTCAGAAACTCCGATATTTTCCATTTTTTTCAATAAATATAAAATTCAAAATACAATAACATTTCAAATGGAGAGACATGATAACCCACTCAGAATGTTTTCTATGTCTACTTGTAAAGACATTATTTACTAGAATAAATCTTCAATTTATGTAAGTGAATCCTGCAGTTGTATCAGAGTTTGACTAGGAAGCTAGGAAAAGTAACATGTGGCAAATGACAATGCACTCTGCTCTTACACTGCAGATTGTGCCTAAACTTTGAAAGAACAACCAGATCTTGCGATCACCATTTCAGATTCAGCTGGGTCGAATCTGAATTTACTTCTATGAAAACTAACCTCTTGCTTTTATGTTCCACGGTACTAAAAGTGTTTCTCCACAAAAGGCCTCTGTAATCTTATGAAGGAGAAGTGTCTTGCCTAAAGTTAGGCAGATGCTTTCAGATGAAGTTACATGTGGAATTTCAGTTCCTGTATCCTGCCTTTTTATGCCTTTCTGCTCCTCTTCAAAGTTATGCTGACAATAATGTGCAGTAAAGCTGAGTCAAATATAACTGCTAGAGCAGGGAGTGGTGTGTGTAATGAATGGGATTTTTTCCCCCCCTGACATATCAATATTTCATAGGGTTATCTACCTAAACTCAGTCAGTGTTTCCCTCTTCCCTTTTAGGTACCTGCACTGGTAAAGAGCTGTTTGTGGGGGTTTTTTACCCAGTTGGGAGTGAATGCTATGCTTTCCCGTTTCATGTATTTGTCTTATCTTGTGGTGCACATCAGATCATCCAAACACCTTCAATGAACACCAGAGATACCAGCTGAGAGTTTGGGCTTTTGGAAACTTCTCTCATGAACTTGTCAAGAGGCTGATTTTTAGAGTCTCACTATATGAAGTGGGTGCTTCAACACAGCCAGTAGCCACCTCAGGAATCAGGAGTATCTCAGTTCTACTAACTTACCCAGTATATTGTAAGAGTACTAGTTTCCAAAGAACTAATATACAAGAAAATGATATTTTAGATTACACCCTAGGAGGAAATGGAATAGGTTCAGAATAAACAAAACCATCTCTGCGTTTTCTCAATTTTGTCCATTAATTTCATTCCTTGCTGTATCTGCTCAGCTATTTCCATTTACTCAAATTTTTTTCTTCAGTTAGTTCTAAGACATTATTAGACTTTTTTTTTGGGGGGGGGTCCTCTGTCTTCTTTCTCTCTCATATTTCTGTGGGAATTTTTTCTTGAACAAGAGGTACTACCAAGAGTCTATATTAGCTTTTCTTCCTAAAAAATTTGAGACATCAAGTTTGGTTCCATGATTTGTACAAACACCTATTTGTCTGGTCTAGCTGGTTTGTTTGTTTGTTTTGGAATTTTAAGACACGGCTATTGGTCTACATCACTGAAAAGAAGAATTTGCCAATCTGAACTTTTATCAACCAGGCTATGTCCAAATTTTTAATGCAAAGATCACACTTTTTTTCCCCTTGTTAAGGAAGGACATATTGAAAACAATTTCATAGTCCAGAGTCCTATATGGCAGTTACAAAATGAAGCTCAACCAGAGAGAAAAAATAGGAGAGTGCTCTGTGGGGTGAGAAAGGAAAGGAGAAAAACTCTATGCTCATTTTGCTATATTGTTCTCTAAATTACACACTTTTCTTTCCCCAGATCTCTTCCTCTCATGTCCCTGGGATCATAACAACTATTGTCTTCTCTGAAGCAGAAGAAAGCAAAGGACTGAGAAAACCACTGTGCAGTCCAGAACACAGGAGCTCATTACTGACATTACTGCTCTCTCTGGCTTCTGTTAGAGAGCCGTCGTTTCCTGATACACAAGCCACAGATTGAATGCTGATCACCATGGTAGCTAGAGACAGATCTCTACGAGAATAAATCAGTCTGGTGTGAGGATTGTCAGTAACCTTCAGGGGCTCATATGTTCAATAGTGCTGGTTTAGGACCAGTGGAATTTGTCCTACCAGTTCTTTTGCTTTATTTCTTTTCTAGTCACACAGCTTCTTTTCTAGTCTACACAGCTTCATAAAAAAATATTCAGAATTGCTCTCAGTCATAAGAAAGAAAGTTACAATATAGCTGGGAAGGCATTTTGAGCTTGGTGTTACTGAAAGCTGATTACTACCGCAAGGTACTTTAGCAAAGAGACTTTGGCACAAATGGTAAGTGCCACTATTTTTCATGGGCATACTGAGAACACCAAGACTCTTCACCTCCTGCCTAGAAGGATACACACACAAACACCACCCAGTGCAATGATTCCCAGGTCCACCATTTTGGTATATGCTAGGGAGTAAATAACTGGAATATGCAGTCCTCTCTTTTAAGTAACTCTACAGAGTACAGGTTGTATCTGTATGGCATGGCTCATTTTTCCCTGTGCCGAAATTCTTAACTACTGGTTAAGTTCCCATGACAAAAAGAGAATAATGCATGAGCCAAGACTTCTATGCAGAGAATTGTCCTAAAACATGAATGTGGCAATCAAAACCAAGTTGTGGTGAGGTTGTGGATGGTCATGGAAAAAAATCAGGAAGAAGTGGGGACAACTCAGAACTAGACAGAGCAAAGACCAAAAAAACCCCATAAAATGTGAAGGTCTACATTATCAAAGAGGAAAACATTAATCAGTCTGGCAGACAGCCTTGACAGTCTAGATAAGGTAACATCGGATATATTACCTGTATGTGTTGATAAATTACTGAAGACAAAACCCACATGCTACTCACCTTAGCTGTTTCTATTTTGAGTTTGCACTTCTGAAACCAGAATAAGCTTTGTATCTAGGTAGTCCTTTATATTCTGTCTTCTGTTTTGTAGTTGTAAAAGTGTATAGCATATATCCATAGATTTCTTGGTTGTTCCTTTGCACAAGTATACCACCCACTCTGAAAATCTAAGGATGCTTCTTTTGTTATCTGGAATAAAAACTCCGGTCATATAATATATATATAGGCACAGATTTAATTATATAATGGCAGGTCCAAATGGGAACAAGTGCTATAATAAACGGCTATTAAATTTTTCTTTTGTGTTGATGAACTAAAACAATCTTGACTGTTTTAATGGGACAGATGTACTTTAAAAGTTAGTTCTCTTATAAGTCTTATTATTATTTGTGGTCCAAGTAAGGCTATTTTTATTTTAATTGTTTTAATTATTTTATTTAAACATATTCCACCTCCAAGTAAGGTTCTGAGAAAACAGAAAAGGATGTAAATCTGAAAGTACATGGTGTAAATTGTGTATAAACATCTCATTTTCTCTCATAGAAAAGTAAACGAAGTTCTATCTACTTACCTGAAATCTACTAAGAATTGAAATAAAGCTCTTTATATCAAAGAACAGAGCTGTTGCACCTTTCTAGTCTTTAATGATTATGTAAAGAGGGTGTTTAGAACTTTTTGAAGTACTAAATACAGCCTTGTTTTATTTGCTTTCAATCAATGTACCTAGGCCTTTTGAAGACAAATCATTGTTGGTATTTGCATTCTTTTAATCCACGAGTTCTAATAAACGTCAGAGCTCTCCTTCCTTTAAGAAAACACAGCTTGAGACATTAATGTAGAGTATACCCTCTAAAGAACTGAGTTATAAACTTAACACATTCTTGATTCATTTCCCCCATGGAGAGGAAAAAAACGGTTAGCTTTTTCTTCTTACCATTCAATTGTCATATTTTCATTGCTGGATGAAACTGAGCTACAATGAAGAGTGAGTCAGCACTAGGTCAAGGGAGGAGAGGACATCAGGAGAGTTTCCAGTGTAATTCTGATGGGCTTTGCCTTGACTGCAAGGAACTCTTGAGAGTTACAGAAGAAAAATTTTGGAGGAAAACTACAAATTTCTATTCCGGTTGCTGGAGTCTCTTCTCTTACTGCTTGTTCCTTGTCGTGGTTTAACCCCAGCCGGCAGCTAAGCACCACGCAGCCGCTCACTCACTGCCCCCCCACCCCTGGGATGGGGGAGAGAATCAGGAAAAAAAACTCGTGAGTTGAGATAAAGACAGTTTAATAGGACAGAAAGGAATGAAAAACAATGATAATGATAATAATAATAATATGATAATAGCAATACTAAAAGAATTAAACTATACAAAGCAAGTGGTGCACAATGCAATTGCTCACCACTCGTTGACCGATGCCCAGTTAGTTCCCGAGCCGCGATCCGCGCCGCTCGGCCAACTCCCCCCTGTTTATATACTGGGCATGACGTTCCATGGTATGGAATACCCCTTTGGCTAGTTCAAGTCAGCTGCCCCGGCTCTGCTGCCTCCCAGCTTCTTGCACACCTGCTTACTGGCAGAGCACGGGAAACTGGAAAGTCCTTGGCTGAAGATAAGTGCTACTTAGCAACAACTAAAACATCGGAGTGTTATCAACATCATTCTCACACTAAATCCAAAACACAGCACTGTAGCAGCTACTAAGAAGAAAATTAATTCTGTCCCAGCCGAAACCAGGACATTCCTCTAGCAGCTTTAAT
This sequence comes from Gymnogyps californianus, assembly GCF_018139145.2. Classification (NCBI taxonomy): domain Eukaryota; kingdom Metazoa; phylum Chordata; class Aves; order Accipitriformes; family Cathartidae; genus Gymnogyps; species Gymnogyps californianus. The sequence goes on from NC_059471.1 coordinate 38,560,248, forward strand.
GGAATCTTGTCTTCTACTTCTTGTTTAGGATCCATATCAGCAATTATTTGTTCTGTATTTCCTAAAACAACTGAAGGAACTATTCTTGGTTCTTCCATATTCATTTCATGGTCCCAACAATGTCTAGGCTTATAATTCTTACTAAGTTCTTGTTCCTTAAAGGAAGTATTGTTTTAATATGCTGTTATTCTCCTTTATTTTAACAGCAGTAAAACACTTTTCAGTTCTAGATCTCATTTATACATTCTAGCCTGTTAAATCACTTTTCTTTCTCTTCACTGATTCTCATTCATTGATCTTCCATCTAGGTGGCTGAATTGCTGAAAATCTTCTCTAAAGCTTGTCTGTTTCCAAATAACATCCCAGGAAAGAACAGTGGGCAGAAGAAAAGCTGCTAACTTTCTAAGGTGAAGAATGTTGTATGGCTTCCCTGAAAAGTTTGATGTAACTTGTGGGATTCATCTCATGTATATTTAGATGGTTTTACATTATTGAATTACATTTCTTCCTCCATTTTATTTAATATTTTGATCAGAATAGGCACCCTGTATTGCTCATGGAGAGAGAACCATCCTAAAAGTGCCTATTTCTTTCTAATTACTGTTAAGGGTATCTAGAGTGACTAGCTCAAAATTGATGTCTGCGTTTGGTCAGATTAACCTCCGTTAAATTGCTGAATTCTTGATGAACTTTTAGGTGTCAATTTTTTTAGGAACCTGTAAGGATAACTTTTCAAATAAGTAAGACTCTGGGTTTGTAATTTTGGATTTATGTTCATAAATTAACATTAATGTTTCACTTAACCAGACCCTGTATCCTTTTTCAGATATATCCTGCGGTACCTTTTGAAAATCCCATTTATCTACTCTTTAGACACCTGAATGCATTTCGTAATTTGCCTCTAAACTTTGCTGCTGTAATGAGATGCTGACTGAAAGTTGGTGACTTCCCTCATCAGGTCCCAGTCCTGTACTGCATTTAACCCTGAAGCATGAGTAGTCCCATCCAAATAAATTCACAGATTCACACATACTTAAATGCTTTATTGATCAGGGACTAAAATGTGAACATTTCTGTGTCTTCCCTATCATTATGATAACACTATTTATAGCTACATTTTCCAAACTCACTCAGGTGTACAAACCTGAGCCCTTACACTTTCAGCTAATTGATTACTCACCCTATTTGTGGCTACACCTGCATATTTGCTCATAAAAGCTTATTAATATACAGTAGTCCTGTAGTAGCAGTGTTTAAACAGTAGCTATTATAATACTACCTATTACTCTGTTATCTTAATAAAAAAATAGATTAAAAATATGAGTTAATAAATATAGAACGCTTTTGTGGAGCTCTCCAAACTGGGAAAATTTTGTATGTATTTCTTGCTTGGAACAATTGTGTGAATCCATATAGTTCTCATTTGAACTGCTGGGGTTCCTAAGTAGTCATCATACTCACAAATCAGTCAAATAGGTTGTCACAACAGCAGCTGGCTCTAAAGAACTGAAGCCAATAGAAGGCAAGGGACCCTAAAAGGAAAAACAAGACAAACAAACAAACAAACAAAAAAAGACATTTCTGTAATAGTAACTTCATTTCTGCAATAGCTTCAGAAAACACAAAAACAAGAAAAAAAAAAAGAAGAAACAAAACAATAACTTTCAACTTGGAAACTTGAGTTTGCACAAAACTATTTATTCTGAGTGGCATATGAAGCAAATAAATTCTGACTTGAAGTCCATCTAATTTGAGTTAGGTTCTTTGCAACATTTCAAGCGTTCAGTATAATTCACTGAAACAGTTTCATTGGGAATGAAGGCTGTTCAATCAAGAAAACAAATTAGTCTCAATTGTGATCAGTTAAGGATCAAGCTAAGTCATGATCAAAGAGCATCAATTACCTTACATATATTTGTCTGGCAAAATTTAAGAAAATCATTAGGGCTTGCTTCTACGTCTCTTCTAATGAGGTACAGCAAAATTAGAAAGTGTCAATTAATTAACAATGTAATAGTCACAATCTTCTATTGTGAAATCAAAGCAGAGCTCCAGGAAATGATTGCTAAGTGTATGAATACTATAATTGCAAATATCTCATTCAAGATTGTCACTGGTGATCATTTTTTCAGATCCTGTTGAAATGGTTAATGGTATACATGGCTGTCACAGTTCCCTGAGTCTCCTAGGGGCTTGAAACAGAACATTTCTTCCCTTTTTCTTGAAGTTCTCTGAAGGACATTACAGCTCTAAGTTCTCTGACAACTTACAGTCTCTAAAGTTAAGTCCTATTAGTACACACACACACACACGCACAAATTTATAGCACTGTAACTCTAAATAAAGGAATCCAGAATTCCTGGATGAAATAGCTGAAATATAAGTCTTTAAAGTAAATCTCCCTTTTGCCCACCATGTTTTCCTCTCCTTTCAAATCCTTCTTTCCAGCTCAGGCACTTTCAGAGGTTTCTGTGGTTCGAACAACGTAAGTGCAGCTATCTAAGGTTTGGTTTCTAGTCCTGCAGGCAGGTCTCCGTCTTCTTAGGCAAATTCCAAGCTGCTGAACTGCAAAGTCCTGATTAGCTCTTATGTCCAGGTATATCCTGCAACAACATCCTGCTGAGACAGGAGTGGGTGCTGAGAAGACCTGGATGTGCACCAGACTGATTTACATGTTAAGGTCTGCAGGAAGAAAAGCCAGTCAGAAGCAGCAACAGAGTGTCATGACATGCTACAGCCATGTGCCCCCTAATAGAAGTCTTCCAGAGTACACCAGTGCTTCAAATTTATCCATTTTGTTGCTTGTTCTGCCTGTTCCAACCTGTACTTCAAAAATGTTTTAAAGGTGAAAATATTTCAAGGTTCCTCACCAAAGGCTCTTAAAAACAGTAATAAGTCACAGAATGCAAGGAAAAGTCCTCAAATTAAGGGAGAACTGTTGAGAAGAGAATGAATAGGGAGTAGAAATAAATGCTCATTTTTCACAGAGGAGGGAGGTCACAGCAACAGAGGACTGTGGCCAGGAACTGTGTTGTGGCCTGTGCTCTTTAAGCTGTTTGTATGTGATACTGTAAGGAGACTGAGCAAGACAACAAGATTTCTTGGCTACTAACTTACTCAAGGCAATAAAGGCAAGTGCTGTCTCAAGAACTGCAAAAGGACCTTGCAACATTCTTCAAGAAAATGGCATATTAAGTTCAGCTTAGATAAAAGTAAAGTCATGCACTTGAAAATGAACGATCCAAAATTTACACACATAATGATGTGCTCTGAGCTAACCATTAGAATATAGGAATGAGATCTTGGGGTTGTAATGGACAGTTCAATGAAAACACAAACTCTTAATAGCAGTCAAAAAAAGAAATAAGTGAACAGGAAGTATTCCTATCCTAAGAAAGATCTGTTGGAACTAGAAAAAGTATGGGGAAGAAGAACAATGATGATCAAAACTGTGATATGTCTTTATAATATGAGACAATAAGGCTTTTCAGTCTGGAAAAAGTAAAATGAGGGGGTAGAGTGTGACAGAGATTTATGAAAATGTGAATGGAATGGGAAAGGTGAAAATGGAGAAGGGGATTTCTTAATAACTGGAGCACTAAATGAAACTAGTGTCTGGTTGAAAGGAAAAAAAAAGAGGTCTTTCTTTGCATAATGCATACTCAGGCTGCAAAAGAAGTTGTGGTTGTTAAAAACTTAAATGTGTTCGGTTAGTGATTGAACAAGTTACTGGAGCAAAAATTCACTAATTGTTATTACAATGAGCATCTGATCCTCTTACCTCCAAGTCTAGGAGATTATTCATAGTCATTACATGTGTGATATTGGCGTGATTCCTTATGTCATTGGCTTGCCTGAGCTGATATTTGTCTTTAGGCATCACCTACCTGTCACTGTAGAGACATGAGACTACACTAGACTAGCATAGTTGTCTGGCACAGTGTGGCTGATACTATGTTCATCTGTTCCAAATGATTGATTGGTTGATTGCCTTTTACGACTGTAATTGTAAAGCCAGAGAAGAACACTTAATATTGCAAAATATTAAGCCAACTAAATGAATGACAGGACAGTGCTGTCAACTGCTAGAAAGTACTGCAACAATTGATGTTTTCCTCCGTGCTGGTATTGGCTGGGGTAGAGTTAATTTTCTTCATAGTAGCTAGTATGGGGCTATGTTTTGGATTTGTGCTGGAAACAGTGTTGATAATGAAGGGATGTTTTCATTATTGCTGAGCAATGTTTACACAGAGTCAAGGCCTTTTCTGCTTCTCACACCACCCCACCAGCGAGGAGGCTGGGGGTGCATAAGAGGTTGGGAGGGGACACAGCTGGGACAGCTGACCCCAACTGACCAAAGGAGTATTCCATACCATATGACATCATGCTCAGCATATAAAGCTGGGGGAAGAAGAGGAAGGGGGGGTGGACGTTTGGAGTGATGGTGTTTGTCTTCCCAAGTAACTGTTACATGTGATGGAGCCCTGCTTTCCTGGAGATGGCTGAACACCTGCCTGCCGATGGGAAGTAGTCAATGAATTCCTTGTTTTGTTTTGCTTGCATGCGTGGCTTTTGCTTTACCTATTAACCTGTCTTTATCTTAACCCACGAGTTTTCTCGCTTTTACTCTTCTGATTCTCTCCCCCATCCCATGGGGGGAGTGAGCGAGTGGCTGTGTGGTGCTTAGTTGCCAGCTGGGGTTAAACCGTGACATCCTCAAGGCCTCCTATTGTCTTGAATTTTTGATCAAGTATGGATCTCAAGTTTTAAAGAAAAAGTTTTTTGACTTCTCCTAATAGAAGATAAATATACCGGAAGACAGATGTAAAGATAAAGTTACGATAATAACAGTAACTCCAAATATAAGAAGAGTTAATAACAGTAACTAAAAAATATTGTATTTTTTAAGTTCTTCTCATAATTTGTATCAGTATTTTTGAATACCTAGAGCTAAGCTGGGAAAGTGTTTTGTTAACTTTGCTTTGTTTAAGCCATTCAGAGGATCATTAGTTTTAATGACCTTTGATGCACTGTCAAGTTACATGACCAATTTACACATAACATACTCTTAAAAAAATGTTCAAGTTCTTTACATTCCCATATTAATACTTCAAGAGACATAAAATTCACTATTAGTGACGGAAGCAACACAATGAACTCTTGAGGAAAGTTTTGTAGTATGGTGGTTTCTGTGAGGAGTATACCTAGGAATGCAAATTTTATGAGAAGGGTTATGGATGAAGATAGGAACGCAAAGCTTCATCTGTAATATTTAAGAAAACTGGAATTTTATGAGAGCTCCTAAGTGGTTCAGGTAAAGTTTTTACAGAGTATATAAGTATTTACAGAAGTTTTCCTAAAAAAAAAAAAAAAAAAAAACAAAAAAAGAAAAAGAAAAAATGTTTATGACACTACAGAAAATTATCCCTTTGTTTCTGGAAAACGTTACTTGGTGGAAGCACATTGTGAGAAATCAGGAAATAGAAGGAGGACTCTATGGTCTAGATTTTCCTGTCCTTTACCTCTTATACACCATCTTTATATGTAGCCTCCATTATCAAATTTAAGTTTAATCAAGGTTGAAAGTTCTTTGCTTGTGTCTCTTCAACTCTCTTTCCTTCCTACCTCCCAAGGGAAATAAAAGTCACTATTATTTTCACAGGCTTTGGGAAGAGAATGAGACCTAGTATGGGTGCATCTGAACTGTAGCCTCAGGACCATTTCTTGCACTGCTCCCAGGTGTTCATTCTGGAAAGAATGAATTCACTGTCCCAGCCTTGGAGGGATGCTAACAGCAGTATCAAATGGATGCATCCTGAACCATCCAGGGCACCGGACCTTGAAGAGAAACAGGGAGCAATTCCAACTCTTTTTAGGAATGGCTCCCTTTCTTTGTGAATTCCTGGCACTGAAGCCATTTTTGTAAACCCTCAGTTTGATCATGCTTTGAAATGCCTAAAACCAACTATTGGACTGCAACTAAAAAGTGGGAAGGCCAGAAAAAAACTTCAGATGCATCCTTATATTCATTGTTTTCAGTAGTCTGTCTTAGATGTCCTACTACTCACTGTGATGACAGCTATGAATCTCACTCTTTTTTTCCTTCTCGTCTGTTACACAGGTATCTCAGGCACCTGAGTGCTGTAAATTTCATTTAAGGAGCTAAACACTTTTATACAAATATATATGTAGAAATATTCAGGATTATAATTCTAAACTTTCTTTGTGGATCTACCCCTAAAATTTATTTATGTAAGATTCAGAATACTTGTGTTTTAATTAACTGTGTATTAATACTTTTACTAACACTGGACAGACTTGGGGGTTTTGTTTGGTTTTTGGTTTTCCCTAGATAAAATATGAAAGTTGAGGTGTCTCAGTTGCTCTTGAAAACAGTTTCAGTGTGATTTCGTCACTGCTCTACTTACTGTGAAACTGGAAAAAGCTTATGCTACCTTCTGTTAATCAAAGAATTTGTGTGAAAAGAGAAAACATTCCCTATTAAAACAGAGTAAACATTTCAGTCTCTTAGGAAGATGTTTTTGTTCAGTAGTGCTGCAGATCCATAACTGATTATAATTATGCCTCATCTCTGATTCTATTTTGAGTGAATAGTTAGCTTCAGAAGGTTAATATCATGTAGGTTACTTGCCAGTCAATGGCAAGAAAAGCTTAGCCATCTTTTGTTCAAGCTCATTTAACTTTTTTGAGCCTAAGGTTTCACTTAGAAATCTGCAAAATAAGCAGTGGCAGCCAATTACTCAAGTTAAGTGGGGAGTAAGAATGCATCATTTACTTTTTAGCCTTCATTAAGCCTGGCCCTGCTGTCTTTCAGAGGTGGTACAAAGGATGTTGCCTGGCAAAGGATAACAAGTAAGGAGGGGAAGGTAAAGACAGACCCAGTCATCCTGTGGCCAGCTTGGGAACTGAACCTATTCCTATATGGGAAGATTTTCAAATATACAGAGGATATTTGGGTAACCAATTACTGTTGACTTACTTTCAGAAAGGGCTGACATAATTTCAAAGGATGAACATAGCATCACTGTCAAGAACTTCTGAATTTATCCTGTACGAACTGCTCTATTGCAAGGTACTGAGCAAATAAGAAAAAAGGTAGACATTTAGACAATTTATGTAATTTTGCAAATATTTTTACAATTTTTTAAAAATTTTTTTTATTTTTGCAATGAAAATGATTTTGGCCAAAAAATGTAACCATATTTTATCCACCCAAGATTTCACCTTATGAAATACTGCATACAGAAGCACATTCATGTACAGGAATTTTAACAAAACTAATGTAAGAGATTTTTAAAAACTAGTTGCAGTTGTTTTAAAAAATTAAGTACTTGAAAAGCTCATAAATTCTAAAAAACCCATAGTATGCTGTTATAAGAAATGAAAAACCAAACATAGTATTGTAATCAAATATATACAAAGGGTAGAATTAATGTTTTGTGGCAAACATGCTTCAGTGTGTCAAAGTTTTTTTGACTGGTTAACAATGCAAGTTCAAAGTTCTCTTATGGTAGTTATACCTTTGCTTGATCTGCTAAATTGATAAACAGATTTCAGAGAAGGCTCTCTGCTCTGACATCTCCCTAGGTAAGAATGGTACTTGGGACTTCTGGAGGTTTATGTGATCACAAAACTGGAATCAAATGTGGAAAATGATGCCAAAGTAAATAAAAATCTGTCTAAATTGTCTTGCTGTTTGGCTGACAACTAAATGTTCATCTGTTTTGCCCCTTACTCCATAATCAGTCAAATAATACTTTGTTGCAATCAAATTACTTTATGAGAATAGTCGCAATGGTCACTGGGTAATAGGGGGTGCCAAATACTTGGTTCTTTTTCTTGGGTCTGTAAAAGTTAATGTTCTTCCAACTGTTTATAACAGGAAAAAAATATATTATGGAGAGTAACGTAATTAAAGAGCAAAACAGATGGTATCTGCAGTGATAAAATTATCCTTAGTTGTTCAGTCCTAGAGCATAGATTAACTCTTGTTCATACAGGAGACACTATTCCAGTAAACTTGTGTGCATAAAATTAAATGTTGCACATGTTGACTCAGCTGGCCAGCCAGAAGCAGGGGCAAAAGCTAGCTAATGAAACCTGGTCCTGGTTAGAAAATGCTGGCAAGAATAATTTCTAAGCACTTCAGGCAAGAATGTGAGTTTGAGACGTTGCTTTGCAGATCTCCAGGGCCACCCAGAATTACTGCTATTCAGTACTGTGATCTCTTTGTTCTTTTGCAGGTCCAGAATATTTTTAGGTTGTTGCGGCTGTCTTTCCAGCCCGTGGAGGTTGGTGACTGTCTGGGTCCCACTATGAGAGGGGAGGTTTGGCATATTCTAGTTGTCTTTAGGACAAAGTCTGCCATTGGAGGCTATGCTGGAAGATAGAAGCATTTAGTTTATTTATTTGCAGTATAGCCTGAGTACTGTGCAGTACGTTTTTTTACAAAGACGCCTACTTGCTTTTGTTTGGGGTTGCAGAGATGGATTGCGGAGACTGACCATTCCCTTGCTGCAACTAAAGACGCTCAAGAAGAGGAGCTTATGTAGTGCAATGTAGGGTAGCCAGCAAGTGTGACAAAGCCAGAAAAGAGCCATCATGTGGCATGAGTGAAGAAATAGTGCAGACAGAAATACCTGAGGGGCTTTGCTGATCCATGATGCTTTTGCAGGGGCACAAAAACATGGCCCACAGCCCAGCTTTCCCTGTCCCTCTGCTGCTGCTTTTTGTTGTAACAAAGAGTAGCTCCTCCTGCATCCTTTGTGTACAAAATAAATTCGGTTAATCTGGCCCTATTATTAGGAAATTAAGATTGTAAACTACTCAGGAAGTGTGCTTGGCCTCTTGCAGACTCACTTGATCTGTCCCCAAACTCAAGTGGAAGCTGTATAGCTGTGGGTAGAGCAGAGCTGAGCCTAAGATAAGATACCCTGACAAAATGCACCAGTGTGATGTCAAGTGAGCTTGGAGTACAAACAAAGCATCTGGGGCCAAAATTAACTTGTGTTTGCCTGCCAAGGTAATCATGAACAGTATGATACCACAGAAAAGAAGAAACAGCTTATTTTTGGCATTAAAAAAGCAAAGCAAAACAAAGCAAAACAGAACACTTAACAGAACTATTATAGTATATGTAGGACGTGGTGTTTTCCATGCCAGTGTTTCCTGTCTTTCTGTTGGAAATACAGGCTCAGTAGCTGATGGGTCAGGGACTGCAGTTAGTATCTGCATTCTCTGGTAGCCATGCTTGACAGTCACCTACTTAGTGTTATCAAAGCCATGCCATGAGACTATTAAAAATCCTGTTACTGAATCACATGCTTACAAGGAAATATGTTTTTCCCTAGCTCCCTTGTGATTAATGAAGAACATGCTGCTGAGATGGAAGGCAGCTCTTTTCTGATATATAGATGTTTTGTGCAATTAACGTTCTGTCCTGATAGTTCTGGAAAGGGCACCATCCAAATCATTCATGTTATGAAGAAACAAGAACTTTATTTTCTCACTTGTCATCGTGTGTAATGGTGAGAGTCAACTGATACAAATAATGTTGGATTACTTTTCGTCATGTATATCCAAGCTAATCCTGTACTGGAAGCCTGTCTCCAATTTGGAAGGAGTGAATCAAAGTATGACCATTTCTACACTGCACTGATGCCTCTTGGGCTGTCTTGTCATCTTATCTGCTCTTGTAATGGACCATGTGCTGCCAGCTCTCATTCATTTTAATGAGAGAGAATAATGTCACATAGTCAAGGGCTTTATCTCCCTTTCTCTGTTACCCACCTTCTGCTTTAGAGGAAGCTTTTCCCCCAACATGTTTCAGTTATGTTCTGTGATGACATACAGAATCTGTGCACAAACACTGTAACTATTCTGTTTGACACTGAGGATTATGTGAGACTAAAAATTTCATTACGAACCTGAGGCTTGAGTACTTTCTCTACTTTTTTTTTTTACTTTCAACTTCACGTGCAGTTCCAGGGAGCAGACGCACATGACCCATAAGGCAGCCTGGCTGAACTTTGGCAATCTTCTGTTAGAAAATAAATTCTTTGGGCAAAGAATGTGATCAAACCAAGCAAAACAGCCCATCCAGGCAGGCTGTCAGTGAACTACATCATTGCGGACATTGGTCATCTGCTGAGGCTCATCAGGACTATTAGCTAACAAAGCGATCTAAAAACTGAGTAGGAGGAAAACTCTCTTATCAATCATTTTAAAGAGAAGAAGGAGAAAGTTCATGTTCCATGGAAGAAGATAGATGGAGGGAGGAAGAGGAAATATTCAAGACTGGAGAGAAAACTAAGGCAGGAAAGATATAAGAGTGTTGTATTATTGTGGCTAGTGGTTGTCTTGTAAACCCTGTAAACTGTCATGAAATCTGTGTATTGTCTCTGGTTCTGCAGAAAAAATCATAGTACCCACTGATTTAGACGTTTGAGAGTGTAAATGAGTACATCAGTGCGTCAGCAAGGATATGGGTAGTTAGGAGGTCTACATAGTCAATCTTTCATGTAAAGATATTGTTTTATGTTTAATACATCATACTGTTGGCTAAAAAATGTATCAAAAGGAAGAGACACTACTGTAGTCTACTTGTATTAAGAGATCTTTAAAAGCATGCAAGTCCAGCACAAAGGATCAAAATGCTGCAGCCAAAAAAGAGCACACAATGAAGCCCTTGGCCAGGGCTTTGAGAGTTGCCAATCTGGAAGCTGAAATAGGAAAACTTGAGTATCAGAAGTATTGAATGTTCACAATTTCTGTTAACATGAATGGGAATTAAGATAGCTGCCCATAATCTTTTAAAACCCTGAATTGTTAAAAAAGGTTCCTCAGAAGGTGCTATAAAAACATGAGTAAATGGAAAAAGAAATTATTAAAACTATGAGAAAGGTTTTTATAGAGTGCTAGGTATAGTTCATTCATCAATCTGTCACCTCCAGTGTTGTCAGATTATTTTGGTGTAAATCACTGTGCAGCTCAACTCAGCCTACAGTTTTATACCACATGAGGAAGCAGTCCAATCTTGGAATCAGTGATTTTTATTTAATCTATGTGGACCTTTAAATATAAAGTCTCTCTGCTCATGCTTATGTTTTCCTTTGAGCAGAGAAATGATGATATGTATGTGAAAGGCAATTATTCTGCTCTGGTGAATTCCTTCCCTTCATCACTGTCCTCCCAAAGCACTTACTTTCTGGAAGTGCAAGGCATGCCCCTACCCCGTTTCTTATCCCTGAATGAGGAAACAAATGTGAATACACTGTGGTTCTGTACTGAAATACCATGCATGGTCTAAAGTGTCAGTTAACATTAGTGTTGGATGGAGTTTTGCACTAACTTTCAACTGAAAATAGGAAGCACTTCCAATCAGTGATTCCCTTAGAGCAGAGAAGGTGGAAAATTGGTTTTATAAGCATACAACAAATTGAAATGAGTCCTTCAATGTTTTCCCTGTCAATTTAGTATGTGAAGAGCCTGCAGCTGATGGAAAATTTTCCCATTATTTTTGAATTACTCATATTCTCTTTATATTCATTAGGTCACCTTCCATGAAGCCTGAAAATGACTACCAGTAATTTATTGGCATGTAGGCAATATTAATCAAATGTCCGCAACGTGTTCTGGTGTTTTAAGTGTGCCTCTTTCAGAAAGGACTAGAACCCCATGCATATCTACTTACATTCCAACTTTAAATGTGAGATATTCACTAGTCCTAACGGAGAGAAGTAGCTTGCAAAAACAAGATAAGAATTTCGACAAGGGCATTCAGAGATAATAGTATTTCCCTAGACTATTGCCAGAGCTCTTCAAACAGTTGTTTTGATTTTAGGACAAAGAAGTTTGTTTGTTTTCCTCCTTGGAAAGAACAAAAAAGTATCAAGATGCTCAATAAAGAGGGTAAGCAGCTGAACCCCTTCCAGTTCTGTTAAATATTTTAAAATAAAACACTACTAATTATGGGCAAAATGTGGCTGTTGAGTAGGAAGGAAAAAAAAAAACCCACCACAAAGCCATCAACGGTGAGGGGCTGCTCCCAGAGCATTCTCACATAGCAAACTAAATTGTAGTTTATCATGATAATAGTACAAAGATTTATTCCAAGGTTGGCAGGTTGATGTAACCCACTGTTAAGTAGGCCAGGCTCACTAGTTATTGAATTTCTAGAAAACTGAGTAGATTCAGTCTTCTCTTGACAGCTACAGCTGCACTCATTAATTTTCAGGATGAGCATTTGAGCTGGCAACTTGATAATGGCTCCATCAAGTGGTACAACTGCTTCATTGCATATTTTTGGTACCAGTTGTTAACAAAAACTTGGCTTCTTAATTTTGGCTTGGAGACGTATTTGGCTCATCTTATGAACAATGAAGCTCTGCCAACAGCTTTCACAAGATAGCTGTTCAGAGATGAAAGATTCATTACCACTAAAAAGGCCAACATTCATGGTGTGAACCCAAGTGATTTAGAAGACTGTGAGAGGATCTCAGATGCCCCAGAGAAAAAGGTCAGAGGTTAGATAAGGGATAGATGTTCATTACTCCTCTCTTCTTTTATTATTTTTTCTTGAGACCTAGAGAAACAGTTCAGTTTTATGATAGCATTGGATATTGGATGATCTATTGCCTCATGCAATAGGTTAACTGCAAAAGGTCTCTTTTGGCTGAAAAGTAAGGAAACAAAGAAATTTGAGGTATTATAGGGAAAAAATGCCTTTATGTTGCTTAGGAAGTGACATTAAAGGTTTTTTCCCTTTTTTATTCTGCAGCTATAAAAAGTGTATATAACTGAATATAGTGGATATGTTATTTGGTTAGCTTGCACATTGTTTTCATAATACTTTGTTAATTAAATGCCTGCCATGCCAAGAAAATATTGTTCTGCATCTGGTGGGGAGATGTAGTCAAATATAACTCATGGAAAACTAGGATTTGCAGACTTTGGGTTACAAAACTTCAGGGCATTAGTACCTCTGCCGGCAAATAAGCTGAGGGATGTGAACTATCTCTAAGCCAGCAAAAAAGTTCTACTTAGGGTATAACCCGTCTGCTACACTTAGACTATATCCTACCTTCTTTGAGGAAACCAAACCAAACCAAACCAAACCAAACCAAAACTATGATAAAAATAAAAGGAGTATCCAATTAAAAAAAAATCTTCTGGGTTATTACCCATATAATATATTACCCATACCTGATGACAGGGACAATCAGAAATGATTGATTTTGCATTATTTTCTTTTACAATCATCTGCAGTTTCACACTTTATCGCCAATTTCTGTCCATACTCGATCATGCTTAGATTAGTGGTAAGAGTGAGTTTTAACCTTGGGGGTTTTTCAGATTTTTTTCTTGGCATTATGTGGAAGATTGTAGACCAGGATTTTTGTAGATGTCCTTGTCTGATGTGACATTGGCTACACCTGCAGCTGTAAATAGGCTTGATCTAAAAATCTTTCTTCCTCTTTCCTCTTAAAGAAGGTGGTTTTTCACTTTTCCCAGTCTACTATGAGAGGCAACAGGCACACACACATCTCCCCAGGCACTGCTTCTGTGTTTTCTGGGAGTCTGAGAATTGGAAGGGGCCAAAACCATGCTAGGGAGTGTTTTAACAATGAACTAATATCAGCACTGGGGATAAGTGAAAGAGTCCTTGTCCTACCCTTGTTTTATTTACTGCAATAGGTATAGATACTGATTCTTGTGTTTGCGTCTAAATCTTTACCCTTTATGCAGCACCTTTACATCTCCCATAGGTGTGAGAGAGAACCTTTGCTCCCTTGTCCTGCATCCGGAAAGAACAGTGCTGGTTGCAATTTGTTCTACTCTCAGTAGGACACGCAGGAGTAATCTAGTCTGGCCAGGTTTGGTCTAATGTTTGAGAGAGTGCAGCCATAAGGCTGTTCTGAGGATATCAGCAGTAATAAGGCAGACAATATCCTCCCTGAAATAAGGAAGACATTTTTTATGATAATGGTGGTGAAACACTGGAACAGGTTGCCCAGACAGGTTGTAAATGCCCCATCCCTGGAAACATTCAAGGTCAGGCTGGATGGGGCTCTGAGCAACCTGATCTAGTTGAAGATGTCCCTGCTCAGTGCAAGGGGGTTGGACTAGATGACCTTTAAAGGTCCCTTCCAACTCAAACCATTCTATGGTTCTGTGATAAAACAACTCAGACAGATTTCTGTGCTCTCTGTCGTTGCTAGCACTTCTGATTAAAATTTTACCACTGTTTTACATGTGGAACTACCTATGTCTCATATACCTGGCTGGCTGGTTGGCAGTCTGTATCAATATTGGAGAGTTCCTGTTGCAATTGTTAAGAACTGATTATATATGTAAATTCCATTCCCCATATAATGATTTTATATACTTTCAGAAACTGTAGACTACAGTCTGTTTCATGTGAAATTTTTTTGCTAAATTCTGTAAGGAATGTTCTTTAGTAACTAATAAAACTTCACTGAGAAACATAAAAGTGATAAAGCTTTCTTCAAAATATATAATCATTGCATCAGCAAAAGAGAAATCCATTCTAGGCTATCTCATAGTTTAAATAACAACTCTGAAAAGTAGGAATAATCTTAAATGGATGGAGCAATACTGGAGTCCATATACGCAGTTTCTAGTGGCAGTTTAAGGATTTAAGCATGTAATTTCCTAGTTCTTGTGAAATTGTCTTGTCAAACTGCTAAATAACAAAGTGAGCTTCATGGACATTAGTTTTACGCTGTTTAAGAAAAATAAACATGCATAGTATTGCTTGGCTTCCTATATCACCAGTTCTTTTCACGCAGATTATAAACCAATACAAATTGAGTCCTCAGTTTCCTCCGAACTAATTTTTTTATTTCCTTCAACTATTAAAGGAGAAAAGACTGCTTTACATCATTGCACATTATCTATGTCAGTAAGAGCCAGATTCATGAATCCGGTTGAAGGAGTTACTTGCATGAACAATGCTGCATCGCTCATGACATTATTTCCCAATGAGGGACATTCCCAGTCTGTCCCACTGTGAAATTTTCCTTTCAAGGACTGTTCATTACTAATAATAGTATGTCACGATGGAGTCATACAGAAATCTAGGTTGGAGAGGGCGTCTGGAGATCATCTGGTTCAACCCTTACTCATATATCAGCTTCTCCAGTCCTCTAAAATCAGACCATCTGATCTGTCCTCTGGTCTATAGCTAATCTCCAGGTAGTCAAGCTGATCTTTTCTGTGGAGCACAACCCCTCCTCTTCTACTTTTTCTGTCTTTCTTGAATAGCCTGCAACTGTCCATTGCCGTACTCGAGTCTTGTGAGCTATCTCACCAAATTTCTGTACTTCCAAAGATACCATAATCCTGAGACTGCACATGGAGACTACACGTTTCTTGTTGTTTGTTTCCCAGAATATGAGTGTTGGCATTCGGGCACTTGAGATGATATGACATCTGTCTCTTGTCTTTGGGGGGGAGTGTGGGAGCTGTCCCCATGGCACTTTCAGCTTGTCCCTTGGATCATTGCTTGTCTCCAAGCTTTGGACACCACTCCCAAAATAATCTAGCTGAAAGCTACTTCAATAAGTTAGTTAGCTTATTAACAAAGATGTCATTGCCCCTATTTGATAAGTGGATCCCATCTCTCTGCAGTAATCCACAGTCTTTGAAGAGTATCTCCATGGTCATGGAGACCAAAACCCTGCTGGTAACACCAGCTGTGTAGCCAGATGCTGATACGTGTGATATGCCTGCTTCTGCCTGCCCTTCCTTCTGACTGGCAGCATTGAGTAGAAAATAACCTGAGGGACAGTCCCCTTTACTTGAGCCTCTAGGTCTCTGCAGTCCTATTTGATTATGTAGGTGTATTTTTTGTTTGATAAGTAACTGGATCCAATGTCATTATAATGAAGAATGCATTTTTATTACACAAAGTCAAAGTAAATAATTTGATGATTTCCTGTGTATTCATGTGAATTATCCCACAACTATTTTTTTAAATTATTATTTAATTGAATCATTGCTTTCCAATGGAAATCTGTTCTGTCACAATTTTTAAACTGTGCACGTAAACACATTCATGTTTAAAAAACCCCTGTAGAATAAAATTGTTAGAATTGAACAACCTTTTCTCTCAAAAAAAAGCAAAAACATTCTCATCATTGTTCCACGGCATTATTGTGACTGCATAAAAGGCAGGAACTTGAGACACTACCTTTATGAATCACGTGTTCTTTTTACTATTTAATTTTTTTAAAAGAAGAAACAATAGCTTTTTTTATCTTTTCAGTCATTAAGGATGAAAGTCAACTAGGTGTCAGTGAAATTGTCTTTGAATATGGCAACAAGGGGATTCAGTAGCCTAAATACAAATATTTGTTGTCATTTTAGGCATTAGATGCCTGGCCTCCTGCTGCAGCTCCAGAAGGATGAAGGTGTCCCATAAATCTTGTGTTGTACCTACCAGCTTCATGTAGAGGTCATGGATAACTGGGTCATGCTCATACTCAAGTGGTGAAACTTTATGTGCTTCAAGATTTCCACCTTCAGATATGTGCTGATTTTGTCTGGGGTAGAGTTAATTTTCTTCATAGTAGCTAGTATGGGGCTATGTTTTGGATTTGTGCTGGAAACAGTGCTGATAATTCAGGGATGTTTTTGTTATTGCTAAGTCATGCTTACCCAAAGTCAAGGCCTTTTCTGCTTCTCAGCCCATCCCACCAGTGAGTAGGCTGGGGGTGCACAAGAAGTTGGGAAGGGACACAGCTGGGACAGCTGACCCCAACTGACCAAAGGGGTATTGCATACCATATGATGTCATGCTCAGCATATAAGGCTGGGAGAAGAAGAAGGAACAGGGGGACGTTTGGAGTGATGGTGTTTGTCTTCCCAAGTAACTTTACGCATGATGGAGCCCTGCTTTCCTGGAGATGGCTGAACACCTGCCTGCCGATGGGAAGTAGTCAATGAATTCCTTGTTTTGTTTTGCTTGCGTGTGCAGCTTTTGCTTTACCTATTAACCTGTCTTTATCTTAACCCACGAGTTTTCTCGCTTTTACTCTTCTGATTCTCTCCCCCATCCCACCAGGGAGCGGAGTGAGTGAGCGGCTGTGTGGTGCTTAGTTGCCAGCTGGGGTTAAACCACGACAAGATACATTGATGGGGAATAAAGAATATAGAGGAATTAAATGGGGAAGATGAGATAGGCATTGAAAGGATGTCCTGTTCTTGATTTTAACCTCTAGTCATTTTTAAAAAGAAATCAGAGATTTTGCCTTAATCCCTTGACTCCAATAGCTAGGTTTTTATGAACAACGTAAAATATTATAGACATTAGCAGTAGCAGCAATATAGTTGTTTTCCTGAAACTTGATCCTCTTGATCTACATAAGTTCTTTTTATTATGTTTTCCTAATTGTTCTATGATTTTGATACTTTAAAATCAGTGAAAACTGGCACCAAGAATGTAAAAGCTATACTTATATTTGTGTTTTGCTACATGTGGCAGCATCAGACTTTTTTCTTTATTGACTCCATCATTATCACTACACAAGTCTGCTATAAAGTTACAAAATAGTGTTGTATTCCAGAAGGTGTCAGCAGAGTATTAGAAAAAAAAAAAAATGAGGATGCTGCCTAAGATCTACAGTATCAAGAAGTTTCAATGGTAGACATGGCTGTTTTACATGGTCATTTGTACAAAGAAAACATTATCTACAACTATTAATTGCTACTCTTTTATCATTATTGTAAAGAAGGCCTGTATTCCTGCGCTTTCAACTAGTGAGTTAGTTAGAAGATACTGAAACACATTTTGCTGAGAAAAAGGCTTCAGATCTAAATATTAATGTGAAACAAGGAAACAAGGAAATCCTCTGCAAAGATGGCAACAACACTTCCACTGGGCTGAGGGAGTAATCTGGCAAGTTTAGGGCTAGAGCATGAGAAACTTCTTGCACAGTTACGTGCCACTGATGATCCCAGAGCCATAGCACAGCTTGAAAAGGGGTATACAAATGCAGAGCATTTGGTTTATATTCCTCTGTCTCTCCTCCTCTGTTAGTAGCCTGATCGTGTTTCCTCTCAACTCAGTGAAAACACTTATGGATTCACTCATAAGAAGTGCCTCACATAACACAATGTTACCTTTATACACACATTTTAATAAATGAAATTACAACACAGGTAACAAGAATGTTCAACTATTGTATCAATTTAGGAGTGGAATGAGTAATTATCACTAGCCAATACAGCAACTATATTAAAAAATGAGATCTAGAGAAAGATACAGGCATGTTAGGGTAACCTTGCAAATTTTTGGAGGAGCTTCTAAACTAAGTAATTATGAAAGAAATGAGACTAAATAGAAAATGGAAGGTAGCTGTGTGTCACAGTAAGGGATAACACTCTGACAAAAAAAGGTCCATTCTAGTTTGTCTTTTTTCTTACCTTCTTAGTCAAGAACATGACTAGAGCTCGGTCTGTAATGATCAATAACACTAATGAGAACTAATTGTACTTTCCTTAAGTAAAGAGGGAGTGGTTGCACTGATGTTTTGGGGATAAAATGATAAAAAAATACATATACTGGAATTACATTATTATATATTACTGAGTTTGTATAATGTAACATTAAATAATATTAATTTCAAGAACATTAGAGCTTCAAGTTTACACTGGGGAAAAAGTAGCTTACAATGCCCTTTCAAAGGCTGCCACATACTCACCCCATTGGAACTCACTTGTTCTGCGAACCAAGTTCTCACAAGTTCTGCAAGAGAATAAACAATGCAAACAAATAAACAAATTACCAGTTATTATGTATGCTGTATCCCTTCCCAGACTCTTTTACATTATTTGAAGAAAGACGGGAAGAATAGTATCTACCAGGCAGCCTCATCACTCCTCAAGGCTGATGACGGTGGCTATCCCTTACGCAGGCCACACAAGAAGGGAGGGTTCTTATTCTCTTCCAGCATCACTGAGAAGCTGGTTGATACTGACAGTCATTAGGAACCAGCTCACTGCTATTGCAGTACCAATCCCAGCTAAGGGCCTTCTAATTTGTGGAATTTTTTTTCCTCTTTTTAGACCAGAGCCAATTTTAGTTGTTAAGATACCCTACAGTCCAATTTTCAAGCTTTTCTTCATTATGAAGAAGGGTTACAAATTGTTTAAAAGGCAATGAAAATGAGATCCTCATCTTTATGTGATTCCAGAAACTCCTAATTCATCATAAAAAATTAGGGATTTTTTTTTTTGAATACCATCATGTCACTTTTCTTTTTTGCTGGTTATAAGGGGAAGTGACTGAAAAAAGGATAAGCATGGAAATATAAAGTAAATAATGAACTTTAAAAGACGTGAGAAATAAGATATGTAGGAGAGTGAGGTTATGCAATTAGCTCTTTATATTCTTTTTTATCTTAGGATTAAGCCAAAAAGGATCCATCCAGGTATGACGAACCATGTCACTGTTTTGACTTTCACTGTGCTTGTATGAATTTGGCCATTGGAGATTGTGTTTGTATATGACCATGATGAAAAAATCACAATGCGCCAGATACAGTCAACATGATAAGTATCTGCTTATAAGGCTGAAATAAAAATGTGATCAGAGTATTTCATTGTTTAAGGTCCATCTTGCTCTTTCATAAAATTAATCTTAATATGACTCTCTTCTTTCAGATATTACAGGTTTTCTCTGTCATTCCTATCTAGGAAATTTCACAATGAAGAAAGATCACATTATGAGAAGTTTTATTGGTTGTCATGTATCTCTTGCAACTTCAGAGTACTTGTTTAAATCATTTGAATGGGTCAAGACTTTGAAGTTTAAATAAGCTCTGAAGGGATGAAAGGATCAAGGATGAATTGCAGTTAATGATGTTTTCAAGTTCCCTCTTTAAGTGACTTTTATGAACAAAAAGAACTACAAAGATTTGCCTTTGAGTAAGTAGTTTCAAGGTCTGTAATTGAAAACAAATGTACAAAACACTACAGCATTAAATTAGGCACGCATATGAATATATTAAAATACAAATTTTTGAAACAGAGTATCTGTACTTACCAGGTACACCTAAACTGTAAGTAAATAAATATTTCTTATTCCATTACCATTTATTGGTCATATTCTTTAGGTGAACCAAGGTGGAATTTTCTTGGATGCAAAGCACATTGCTTCCTTTGCCACTGTGAGTAGGGAGTTCATTCCTGGCACCTACTAATGAAGAAAAGCAGGCCCTTTCCCAAGGACTCCCTAACAAAGAGGCTTCCTCTCAGGGTGTTTGTGGGGGAAATAAACTGAACTAACTAAATGTTGTTTGCATGTCAGTTACAAAACATTTTTTAGATAAAGTAAAAGGTGATAAATTTTAACACTGCAGAGACTACACAGTCATATTTGGAACCGTAGTAAGAAGAGAACTAAATCATGTGGTCAGTGAGTCAGCTTCATGTAGACAGTCCTCACACTAGGGTAAAGGAGCCTTACTTAGGGACATTGCTAAAAAGAGTTTTATTACCTTCAGTGGCAGAGTTGCAGAGTCTTTCATAATACAATCTCTTTTCCAAAGGAGTAACTGTGTGTTAAGTGCTGTTGCACAAGATGGTCTGCCAGAGGAGGATCTGTGATGTAAAAGACCAGTAGTGACAATGGGTGAAAAGTGACCTGAAACAAATACTGAAATACTGAAAGGCTGTTGAGAACCTTCCTTCCAGCTATTGAGTTGTCATCACTTCAGGCAGGATAGCTAATAAAGCACGACAACATTATGTATTCCTTACTTTGAAGCCAAGACTTCTCAGGAAGAAAAATTTTCTAACTCTGACAATGACTTGTGCAGGAGATGGTGGGGGCTAGCTTGCTCTTCAGTAACGTGAGGTTAAAATTTCCATTTTATGTAAGTACAGTTATGGGAATTCACTATTTGTCAGTGTGGAATAATATTTAACTTATTATTCGGTGATCAAATGGTGCGAGTAAGCTTGCCATATTTTCAGGTGGAAACGAGCTAGTGTGATCAGAAGTTCTTTGAGCGTTTGTTGTCATTTTGTTCTAAGTATGAATTTTTAGGAACCTACGCTGGCTTTTGTTGCTAACTTAAAGTACTGGGCAGAGGAGTTAATTACGGGTATGTATACAGAGTTTTCTTAATCAGTGATCAAATTTTGCTGTGCAAAGAGAAACAGGTGATAGGCAGGATGCACAGTATTAGATTAAAAATTTGGAGAGCACAGGGTTTAGCTTTGATCAGTTTTAAGAAGCTGCAGCTGTAAGGCTGACATTCTTAGTTTGGCTATTTTAGTAACTGATCATTAAGAAGTTTCAGAAAGAATATTACAGCTCTATGATTTACATTCCTGAATGATGAAATTGACTTATTTTTCTAAATCTTCTGCATTCTGTCCCCCCTTATCTTGTAACAGATTACATCTTACTAGCAAGATGGGCAATTTTGCCATCTGCTCTAAACTTCAGATAGACTTAAAATGAGCAGTTATTTTAAAGTTAAGTCAGATGAAGGGCAACACAAAGGAGAACTTAGATATCAAACCTTGAGCATTTCATATGCCATTATGATACATATATTTTTAAAAATTACTCTTCAGAGATGCACACGACCTAAAAGAGGAAGTTCAGAAGTTCAGCTGAGCCTAAGAGGTCTATGGTACTAGTGTGGACCAATATATATCTAATGACATATAGATTTTGACTAGTTCCCTGTCTTACTACCTTAGATCCTTGACCCAAACGGTTGGGTCAGCTGGAAGTGGCTTTGAAATGAAATTCCTCAGATATAAATGCTCAGTTTTTTAATGAGTCTCTGATCTGCTGTACTGTTCCCTGCAATAAAACCATCTGTACAACCAGTCAGGCTGCAAAGATCAGGAAAAGTAGAAATGAGTACTACTGCCTGGTTGGATAGAAGTCCAGTCTTTCGACACTTGTATGTCTGCATTGCATTCAAACTTTCTGGTCACCCACTGTGCACACTCCAAGAGGGAATATTTAACTCTTCAGACCACAGACTGTAATGGCCTTAGCAGGCTGTTATAAGCTAACTATATAAACTAAACAGGCTTAAAAACTGGCTTGCAATATGGTTTATTTTCTGGATCCATTTTCTGGAATGGTTTCCCTGCATGATTGTCAGTCAATGCTGGGCATGGGTATAGGGCATGACAGAAGATATTTCCAGTTGGCAGTATGAGTGAAGCTACCCTATTTTAAGGAGGTGATAGGTTAATGACATGGTAGGGAGAGACGTATTATGCCAGATAACTTACCCTCAGAGCCAGAGGACAGAAACTGGGCCATTTTCTGTATTGGTATAGATATTGTCTGCGTAGCTATGTTATTCTACGAAACAATAGAATGAGCTCATGACCAAGCAACATGGACCAGCTCACACGAGCATTGCTTTGAATTAGCTCCCTCCATGTCAGAATTTTCTTGGGGACAACTTGCTGGAGTGATCCAAAAGCATCAGAGATACTGAAGCAATAGTTAAGCAGTGTGAGACTCAAGCTCCTTGCTTAGTTTACCTTTATTTAAAGAAAGAACACTTTATAGAGACATATCCCATGATACAAGTGAAGAATATAATCTGTATTACATCTATCATTAAACCAAGCTAACAAGATTCTACATAAATCTTTTGAGAGCTTGGAATCCCACTGGCACACAAAAATCATTTGTAAGGGAAGTGTTATTCATTGTATTAAAACATGGGAGGCTTGGCAGAAAAATGGATTTTTTTTTCTTCTTCTTGTAAACAATATCTGACAATGACTTTTTTTTTCAATACTGTGAAAGAAACCAAAACAGACAGATTAATTTTCTCCCTTCTCCTGGAGGAGATTGCTGGTTTAAGTGTAAGCAATCAGACCATAAACACTATGTAAAATTAGTAGTCAGATTGCTAATAGTTGCAGGTAGAGGGGAGAATAGTTTTGTTCTGCTCTACAGGGCTCCTGTCAGTCTAATCTTGGCCCTATTCAAACATCAAAAAAAAGGTAGAATTAGCTACTGGGCTAGAAATGGGTCAAGCTTTTTGCCATGTCATATTTGTTTACTTTATCTGTTGTTTTTTTCTACAGATTTTTGGCCAACTTTTCTCTCCACACCCTTAAGTACCCTTAAGTACAAGTTGAGAGACTATGTTCATCCCCAGTTAGTGTTGCTCTTATCATTGCTCTAGGTACAGATGTTAGACTATCTTTTTGTTCTTCTTTAATGTCTTTTGACCAGCTAAAATTCCTGCTTCTAATGATATAATTCAATAAACTCTCCTAGTCTGTGGGCTTAATTCAGCATCTGCCAAAACACATGCACAGACAGAGGTACACATGGGGTCAGCAGCTAGGTACTTTGGACCTGAGTCTTATATAAAGGAGGTGAATTCAAACTTTCTGCCCGCTCTTTACCTTGTTAGTTGCAGATTACCGGAGGGAGATCATGTAGACATTTACCTAAATTATATTTAGATACAAACTGTAGGTTTAAAAACCAGATGACTATGTGACTAACTTTCTAGAGCTAGAAGAGCCTGTTACAGCTAGATACTGGCTGTATCCAAGCCCATCCTTGGAGCACAGCAATATGAAAGAAATTTTTAGCTCTTATGTAGCCTTTTAAACTTTGTTAAGGGATGTTAGAAGCTGCCACCTCCTCCAGCTGCCCCAGCCCAGGGCCCTCCTGCCCGGCTGCTGGAGCCAGCCCAGTGCCCAGGGGACCTGGGGTCTCTGCCCAGGCTGAGGGACATGGCTGCTGCTGTTCCCCCTTGCAGGTTTCCCTGGTTGTACCAGCAAGGACTGTTTGCCTGCCTCATAGCCTTGCCTGGACCTGAGGCTCCCCTGCTCACTGGCTTGTCCAGCTTGGAGTTTGCCAGCGATTCTACACGCACACCCCATGCACACCCAGTTTGGAGAAGATACAGACACTTGCCCCCAGCAGCTGGCACCCAACACACGGGCTGTGACCTGTGGTCCCACTCCAGCACTGAGCCCCTCACTCAACTCACTCATGCCCATCCCTCCAGTAGCTGGTTTTTGAGACATACACCGTTCCTGCTCCAGTGGCTGGAGGTTAAAGACCCCACTGGCTCCAGTAGCTGACACCACAGGGCAGGGGCACCCACATCCCCTGTCTGACTCCAAATGCTGGCACCAGATCCCCCTTTTCTGTAGTCTCCCATTTGACAAGGTCCTTAATCAGATAATCTTAATGAAATAAACATTCCTACATTCCACATACCCTTATCAATTAGTGTGACTGACCTGGTCTGTTTCTCCTTACTGCCTCCCTTACCGCTTGTTCATCACGTTTGCATCTATGTAGGTTCTTGTTCACGGCTTCCTTCTTTTCTTATTATACCCTTCTGCGCTGACAAGGTCCTTGACCAGATATCCTTTAAGAAGCAGATGCTCTCTTCTTCCACGTACCCTTTCATATTTCATTTTGATTCATCGTTTATGTAAAGTTACCTGCATACATAAGTATATTGCTGAATTATTCTGCTGGAAAGGTAATATCATCATTCATGAAGTGTGGTAGAATTACAATATATATTTATTTAACTGTTTTCACAGATTTCACCGTTAGAATTACAGTGAAAATTATGTTGTCCAAGATTTTTTTTTTTTAAGATTAGGTGGTATTTTTCTTTTTTAGCATTTGTTTAGAGCATCCAGTAAAAATGAGACAATTAAGAATAGCTCTAGAAGAGTAAATTTGTTAAACTGTAATGACCTTTTTCAAATATGAAACTGCTTTCTTTGGTAGTTCAAACGTAAGAAGAGAGGCACTTCAGTCATAGACATTGCACTATTTAAAATTAATCTGTACCTCAAAATAATCTGGTAATTATCCCCCTTTCACGAAAAACTTCCTACAGAAAAGTAGATTAACTCTTCAGATTTTTAATGGCTCATTGATTAATGGTATCTGTTACTGGTCAGCGTGGTTGATTGAGCGTGCAAAACCACTAAGTAATGTTGTGCAAGTGAAGCAATGTTGTGAAGGTCCATTGCTCTTACACTGACTGCTAATATGCAAAGACCTCTTTGTGTACTTGCTGAAAAATTATCCTTGGAGGTTATTTTTAGTTTAGTAATTACTTACAATAACACTTCAATGTTAGGTTGAGATTCTGATAGGATGAGATACTGATACAAGTACTCACAGTTTATAAAATTATAACCTAAGATAGTTTGCTCACTGTAGGGTGAAAGTGTTATCGGACATGGAAACGAATTTAGAGACTGACCCCACTAGATGACTTGTCTTTAATCAGAATTCTTTTTTTTTCCCCAAAAAAACCCTTTAGTCTGACTATTGTTGCAGATTCTTTTTGTAGCTTTTTCTTTGCTAATTGAAACAACATAATGCTGTGATAAGTGATATATTAGACTTAATGAGCCAAAGTGCAGCACTACAATGAAATGGAGATGTTCTCCCTCCTCTGTTAACATGTTGTACTAAGCAGAGCCCTTCAGTGATCACTGACCAAGGTGCCACTACTCAGATATGTGTGTATGCACAGTGATATCTAAAAAAAAATTAGGAAATGCTGCCAAACAAAAGTTGTCTTTGATAGGAATTATTGAGTGATTCTCATGTTCAGTGCATAAGACTCATGCTAAGTGCATAAGTAGGTGTAGTCAAAAGTATAGAAGAAGAAACCCATTATTTTTTGGAGGAGTTGGAAGAAGTTAATAGCTATAACATATTGTCTTAGTGTTTATGACTATGTATCCTTCCACAAGCTCTTTCCACAGCTTTGAAAACAGCATCTAGTGGGATCGGGATTCTTTAGTTCCCAGATTCACTTTCACTGTCAATCATTATGTCTTTATGTCTATATCCACAATATGTTACCATAGCATCAGTATTAAAAAAAAACAGTTTTCCTGCCTTTTGGAATAAAGCGTTATCAAAATAGCCGAGGAAAATTATTCATTTTCAACTTATTAATTATAGTTTGTACTAGCACAGTAAAAGTCAGTCATAGGTGTGAGGGACTGGAAGAGTTAATGTCTGTCAATGTCTCAAACCTTGTAGCAACCAAGGTGCGGTCTGCATAACAAAGAGGGCCATTAGCAAGAAGTTGGCTGGCATGGACACAGGGGGTGTGCCGGAGGGTGTGCAGTCCTGTGTTCTGGCAGAACCAGCCTGGTAACCCACCACAGATGGCCAGAGGCCACACAAAGCTTATTTGAGGAGGGGGCTTGTAGCTCCTTGGAAAGTCCCTAAGACCACCACCCCAATAAGCCGCACATGCTCAGTAGGTGAAGAACCCTCTGGAACACTACCATGTATGTTGAGAATTGTCTAGAATGAACCCATATAAGTCTTCAAGAGGCGTGACTGTGGACAGAGATTTACTATAAAAGACACAACTGGAAAGAGCCACGGCGCGCGCCCATCACCGGAGGATTGCCACGCTCGTCGCCGACATCGCAGGAGCCAAGGGTGGTGACTATCTCTTTTTCTTTCCCCCCCTCTTTCTTTTTCTTTCTTCTTCCTCTGTTTTCTCTCTTCTTGTGAACGTTTTGCTGCAACCCATGCTGCCCACCGTTATGCTTTGTACAGTTTGGATTGTTCGAATAAAGCGTTCAAAGTGATCGTTTGGTGTCGTTTCACCTTAATTTAGCCCGGGGGGATCCCAGAACTTCTACGACCCTCTGGTCTGTCCGGTCCGGGTCGTAACAATAGGATCATGAATAATTCAGACTAAGAGGTCCCTCAGGAGGGCTGTAGTCCAATCTCCTGTTCCACGCAAGGTCAGCTATGAGATTTGACTAGGTTGCTTGGGACAGTTATCCAGTAGGATTTTGAAAACCTCCAAGGATGGAGACTGCACAACCTCCCTGGGCTGTTCTCATTGTGAAAAAGCTTTTCCTCATAACCAGTCTGAACCCTCAGTTTATGTCCATTGTCTGCTATCCTCCCAATGTGCACTGCTGTGAAGAGCCTGGCTCTGTCTTCTCAGTAACTTCCTCATAGGTACCAGGCATCTGCTGGTCGGTCTCACAGCAGCTGCCTCTTCTCCAGGCTGAAACAGGCCCGCTTCCTCCAGCACTTGACCATCTTTATTGTCCTAGTAGTTGTTGAATCCTGACAAAGATACTGAAAAACAAACCATGTATAGTGACATGTATAGCGATGGCGATTCCACCCCCAGCCCATGCAAGTGTATCTAGAAGGACTTTTAAATGAGATTAGGTTTTTTGTTGTTAACTTTTGCTTCAAGTAATTGATGAAGCACAGTGAAAATCATGCTGTCTATCGCTGTAGAGGTCCAGGAATGCATTTATAAAATGAAGATATGCTTTCACATCACGTTAGATTGTTGAAATGTAGCTTATTGGAAAGGTTAAGGGTCAAATAAAGAGCATTTTTACTAACATGTACTGCAAATGTGGAACCTGCTGACCTGTATCTTTAGATATTCGTATATCAAAATTTACTATAAGGTTGGAGGAAGAAAAGGATATGATCATAGTTACCAGGAAATTCTTAGAAAGCTCTAAGAAAAATTACAAGAATAAGCAAAATAATATTTTTTGTTATTTATTTGCCATAATGCACTGTTGGCATTTATTAAACTTCTAAAGATGGGAGATAATCTAGCCTTGACTAAACCCTCTTTTGAAGAGGGGAGAACATGAGTCCAATCCAATTCTAGCCTCTTGCTAACAAATTTCATCTTGAATGACTTTCCAGATTTTTCCTTCCATGTTTCTTCAGTTTATTATGACTGATTCAGTGCAACTAGATCACTAGGTGCATACATTCTTATATGTTTATTCAGAAAATTTAACACTGGCCTGTCAATGAACCAAGATGAGATTTTGTGTAGGTGATTTTAAACCAGGCAGTTTCAAAGATGGATACATATTATTCTAACTCTCTCTACTTAAACCAGTTTTTAATTTAACTCATTCCTTTCTGGTTTTCATATATTTTTATATGTCAAGCAAATTATTCAACATTCACCTTGAAATATATATGAAAAAAGCACACTTGTATTTAGAAGTGAATTTTCATGAGTTTACTCAAACAAATTACTGCAGTGTGTCAATATATAATTTACATGAAAATAATTTTTTTTCTTGTCAGTATTTTGATCTGTAATACGGGACAACTAATCTGAATTTAAAATTAAAGACCTATAGGATGAATTAAAGCCATTTTATTCATCTTTAATAAGTTTTTTTTTTAATGCAAAAGCAAAAAATGTGATTTTAAAATAGAGCAAGGATAAGTTGAACAGATGTCTGTAAGTGTTTTGTCAAATCTCAATTTTTTTCCCTCTATAGTATAGAAAGAAGATATATTTCACATAAGCTAAGATGCTGTCATATTTAGCATGATAATCCCTAATTGATTTTAAATGTACTAGAAAGATCTTTTTTTGTAAAACAGAAAGAAGTTTCATAGTTTCGTATTTGCAAAAAAACCCCAGTTGCTGCAAAAACAGTAGGGATAAATATTTTTGCTGGAGTACCAATTAATGCTGGAGAATTGTAAGACTTGAAATTTTTGAGGTAGGTGGTGTGGTTATGGCTGTTTGCAACGTCCCAGAAGTTCACATCTACTTCTCAATTCAGGCTGGTGAAAAAGGAATCTTTATTTAGATGATCTTTCTAAAAATCAAAATATTTTTAACATTTTTGGTGTCTTGTAAACCTGAAAAGAAAACACAGCTCAGTTTGTGTTAAGGAGTATATGTATTTACCTGAAATTTAAATAGTCTGAAATTGTATTGATTTGTTTTTACAAAGTTGTTGTGACTAAAAAATAAACTTTCCAATTTTACAATGCTGGAAATAAAGTTCAGCTATTTTTAATTAATCTATTTATCTTCCGGAGAGGTTTTGCAAAATTTAAATCAACCCATGAAATGCTTTGGTGCTGTTAAAATTGTCCGTTTTGATGAAATTTTTGGTACAATTTTTTTTACAAGCAATAATTTCTATCCTAAATTTATTGAGTCTGCTATCTGATCTGTTACATGAACAAAAATATATGTTTATTTAATAGAACTGACATTTTCCATTATACGGAGACCTTGCACCTGTGAGCATAATTCCCTAGTGCAATTGGTCTTTGACCCTTGATAAGTTTAGGAGAAAACCAAGAATTATTATTTTTTCTTGTATCTCATTCTGATAAGTTTCTAAATAGCAGAACTTTCAAAGCTGCTCAAGTTTTGAAATGTTAGAAGTGGTGTTTTCTCGACTTCAGATATCTGAGATCAAACATTGCTTTTACTATTGTTCTTTAGGGGAAAAAAAACCCCCAACATTTGATGTGCACATATTTTACAAAACATTTGCCTCCATTATATCTTTGACTGTTCAATATACATAGCATATATGTTTTTTCTTAAATTCTTAGTACTTTTTTTCTTTTCTTTTTTTTTTTCCTTTACTCTTTTATCTTTGAAAACTCCCTGTTTTGGGAGGAAATTATAGTGTGAGCTCTCCTAGCTGACATTTTCATAAATAATGAGATGGAAATCAAACTATTTTAAAGATTGTCATTGTCATTCTGTTTTTGGACTAATCTTCATGCCACTTGTACTCAGATATTTGCCTTCTGCAGGTATGCTTGTAGAAGGCAGAATCCTGGTTTTTTATTCATTGTCTACTAACATTCAAAAGAAATTAGAAATGTTGGGTTTATTTCTGCAGGTGCAATGTTTTCCACTCTTTTGAAACAGGCACGCTTAATCAATAGAAATATATTTTTTTATTTTGGTAGTAGCATCTTAATCAATATCAGATGCACTGGGCCTTCATTACATGCCTATAAATATAACCTCCTAAATAAAATAGACTTTGTTGGATGAGATTGATGGCAGAGGCTTGTCTAAGAGCCTAAGTAGGATGTTAGGGATAAGAATACCAACGTGGAAAATTCATCATTAAATCAGCTCAGCTCTCACAATCAGTTGTTGTTAAAATGCAAAGCTGGCTATTGAGGATTTCTCCATAGACTATAGGACTTTTGTCCCTGCTATTGGTATTTGGGACAAATGTTCCAAAGGTATGGGAGCACAAGATTAATTGATATGAGACTGAGGTGTACAGAATTAATTAATGTGAGAGACTGAGAGCTACTCAATATGAGCATAGAGATATATGGAATAAATTAATTGATATTTTGGGAGAATCTAGAATCTCCCTGTACTATCAGCTGCACTCCATGCAAAATATATGTGATATTAAGTAAAAAATACTAATTTTTTCAGCCTTTTAACTCTACTGGGTTAATTCTACCAGGAAGCTGGCAGATATTAAAATGGTAGCTTTCTCTAAGCATCAAAACAGAAGTGAGTTTTAAAGAGATAAATACATTTCAATGTTTTCACCTGCTACATGAGATAAATAATTTATATTTTGAACTAAAACACTTGATTTGTAAGATGAAGTAAATCTATTCTCAGCAGACAGGATTCATGATGACTTACTGTGCTTGAAGTGAGCGTTACAGTTAATTGGTATAATAACAAATGTTTTGAAGATAAAAGACTAAAAGTATGTTTGTCAACTTTTCAGACTAATAAAACATCTTTCTTACTGGCTGTACCACAAAAGCATTCTGATGTTAAATAATTATGTAATATCTGGTCCATAAAATTTTGGTCAGACTATTGCTCAAAATGAAATGGAGACAGAAAACAGGCAAGATAATTAAGTTTATTCTATTATTTGGCTTGTAGTCTATTTGTTTTGTTTCTATTATTTTATTTCTATTATTTCAATAAAATTGTTTAAACTTTTAGAAATGAAGAAAGATGTGTGAAAAATATCTACTTTGGATCATTTTGATGGATCCCTACATTTAACAGTGCTTTGGAAAGACTCAAATGAGACTGCATCAAAAGACTGAAATTAACCTCCCAGATGAGATTAATGAGATTAATGAGATTAATGAGTCTGAGATGTTATGGGTGTCCTGAGTAATGGGTTCAAAGTAGTAAAACAGACCCACAGAAGCATAAAAGTCATTTATTCTGAGCGTGGGAAACAGTAAGATTTTCTTAATACTTGGTATTTTGTCAAATTGAGAATCATTGCAGCCTCCTTATCCTCTTTCATAAAGATGGATGGAGCATAGGCATAAAAACAAATACTGTGATTTTAAAAGATTTACAGCTGATTTCTTTTCCCAGTGGCTTACTATTATGGAGGGTGTAACAGTGGGGTAATAAAATTTCATAAGAAGACTACTGTAAAAAAGTAGACAGTGTCCCTTCCCTTTCTGGGACCCATTCTTTAAACTGTTGACCACTGTACCGTGGCCCAAGAAAGCAGCTTGGGCATTCACTTAACTTTAAGCATGTTGTTCTAAACCACAGACAGGAATCACTTAGCTTACATGAGTGGAAGATCTACTGCATTCAAGTTACTGCCAACTCCTACCCAGGAATGATGAGATCAGAGGAGATAACATGGGGGTTTTTTGCATTTGTGAAAGCTATGGAGTTTGTCTTATGTTAGTATGAAGCAGTGATTCTCTGCATCATTAATTTAACCTTCAGAGAAAGTCAATTTACTATTTGCCATTACTTTTTCTTGTTTCCTTTACCCCATTTAATTTATTTAAGCCAAATTAATGTTGTAAGAGGTGTATTCCATACTGCATACAAGCATTGTCTTGGGATATCACTTTTCTAAGTAACTCTTTCTGCCTATTTTATCCCTGTCTTTGCAGCCTAACTCAGCAGAGATATGCAACAAAACATCTGTCCAAAAAGTTACTCACAGACTGCAGTTTATCTGGGGGGGGGAAAAAAAGGAGAAAAAAAAAGAAAACAAACCAACAAGCCCAATAAAAATAACATTTAAACTCCTTCCCAGAAGTTTACGTTTATATTATTGCTGTCTCATTTTTAAATAACCGCTGCCCAATGAGAGTTTACAGGTAGAGTTGGTTTATATTTTTTGTTGTCTCATTGCCTATTAATTGAATCTTCTATTGTGAATGGATTCAGTATAGCACATTGAGCTTTTTGTCAATATGTGAAGGCTAAGGTAACATTAAGCAGAATTAGGTTTTTCTAGAGGGAAGTCCAATAATGAGAATATATTTTTAACCACAACCTCAAGCTTTCTATAATAAATAGAACTTTAGCTTGTTCTGGCATCTTTTGTATATACAGACAAATTCCATGCATGTATTCCACTCAAAATGCCTGTATGGAAATATTTCCCCCCAAAACTTCATTGTTGGATTAAACAGATATCTAATTCAGCTACTGCCACTGTTGTTTTATGATATACTACATGACTGATTCACACCAGCTGAAAGCAGAAATGAAGCTCCAGAATACTTTCTGTGCCTTAATCTGAGGACTGGGAAAAAATTAAGAATTTAGCTCCTACAAATATATGTCTGAATGTAGACTGGTTGGCCATGTCCATTGTACCTTTAACTGTGGGTGAATCACAGCAGACAATTAACACTTGCAAACTACAATTCTTTTGTTTCTATTTATAGGAGAGGAAAATGTTTTAATTGTCACAAACTTAAAATACTTAAAACACACTTTAAAAACACACATTGTTTAGATTGTGTATATTTGGGGAGAAATTCTCTTTCCAGTGAAGGCAGTTTAACCTGAACTTGAAAATTTCCCAGTATAATAATATGGAAAAAATGAACAAAATATTATTTGATAATGACTTGTTCAGCAGTACCGGGTAATTTCAGTGCATTTCAGTTTTATAAAGGGAAATGCTAAAAGTTAGCACCATTGGTTTAAGACATTATGCAGTGGACTCACATGCACAAACTGAAGCCATTTTCATGGACTTGAATACAATCAAGCTAGGTTTTTATAGCAGTCTAGAATCTTGGAAATTTAGGAATGGAAAGGACTCCAAGAGATTAACCCCTTCAGGAAGGCATGCATATATAAAATGTCCCTGACAGGCATGAGTATAATCTTTATTTTTTTTCCTCTTAATACTTCCAATGAATGGAATGTTTCATGCTTCGTTGATTTTTTTTCCCCCTTAAAGCTTGTTCTCCAAATACTAGAGTTTGAGCAGTTTTCTTTCTTGATGTATAGGTGGTGCATGGTGTACTATGTTCATCAGTTACCTGAATTAACGCTCTTCTGACCCAGAGCCTGTGGTCCCACTCCACTCTGGCTCCCATTCCCACTGGCTTCTGATGACTCGCAGTGGCCCTCCTGCCTCTGCTCCATCCCATGCTTCTCACCTCTACTGGCTCTGCCTTGCTCCATTTACTCATCCGCTTATCCTCAGGTCCAGCTTTTTGGTCTTCTCTGCTTGGCTCGTGCTTCCTTCCTCAATCTGCCACGCAGATACTAGTGAGGGAATACCAAGAGCATAACGTGGATAAGGGGCACTGCATAAGAGCAAATATAGTTGACATCTAGCATATGTTGCTTCTGCAGGCAAAAAGGTTTCTTGGAGCTCTGTGGCAGGAATGCTATCTTGGAGCAGAAGTGAGCAGTCACAGGAGAAAGCAAGAAGGGAAGAAAGAGAAGATACTAGAAAAGAGAGTGTATGTGCCCCAGATGCAAGTTATCTTTTTATGATTCTGGGAATTACTGCAGATAAGAATAATTGCAGGAAAAGCCTCACTGAGCTTCTGCTGCCCTGTGATAGAGCAGCTCCAGCACAGATGAAACCTGCAGGGTGCTTAGGTGATAACTCTAACAAGGTCCTGATTATGTGTGAACTCTGCTTCTTTTAAAGCTTAATGATTTTGTAATATATAGATGACTATACTGATACATAGCTAGGACAATTAAAGGACTATACCATATTTCAAAGCTGTTCTTCATCAGCTTAGGGCAAGTAGATTTTTCCAGTGAAAGTTGTTAAGACTTTTTTTTTTAATGTGGGCAAAACTATTTAGTTTCCACCAATCTTGATATACACCAAGAGCTTCCTCATTCTACTCCATAACAGTTAACTCCAAATAGATAAATCTTGGAAAAGTTATAGGCAGTAGAAAAGGACTATAAAAGATAAATAAATACTGATAATCCTGAAATATAGCTACCGTGCATATGTAATAAATTCTTTTTGTTTTTCCCTTTCTAAAATAAAGGAAACATTTACCTTGTGGTTCATCTCGAGTATAATCTGAGCACTGACTCTTATAGCAGATACATATAGCATGACTACTACTAGGTAAAGAAGCACAGAATAGTTATCTAAATTGGTTATCAAAGCAATAATTATTCTGAGCCTGATAGATTCTGATTTATATGACAAATCTAAGAGCAAAGGATATGCAAACCTAAAACCTGAAATCCATAATGCTGCATACCAGTAAACGACACTATTTCAGATGCTCATTCCTCTTGAAGTTAATTTTTCGTGAACTGAAGCCAGAATGTAGGAGCAATGTTTTGCAGAAGGCATATTTAAAAGTAAGCTATATCCACCATTTGGTGTGGGGTTTACAGTCTGATGAATTTAGCATCTGAATATATGCCCTCATATATGCCCTCATCGCTGGAAATGGTTGGCATGGCTATACATAAACTGTTTTTTGTTCCTCTTTAAGGAAACCAAAGCAGATTTTGATATTTCATTAAGGCTTTTAAGTTTGAATTTGAGAGTCTGCCCTCAAATTACAAATTTGACCTCAAATCCCTGGAACATCATAATCATGGTGTGTAGTGAAAATCAAGCTGAATGCATGAGAAAAATCCTTGCCTCCCAGATGCTGAACACTGTTCATTCAGTTGCGAATGCCAGGTCAGTTTCTCCTGTTCAGTGCAATGCAACACCAGCTGAAGTACTTTAATTTGTTTTTAACCCTGTGGACAAACTGGTCTAATGAGATACTGTAAAATGTTATCTAATTTTTGTTAAACATGGTCCTCAGATGTAAATAAAATGTTCTCAATGGAACATTAGGAACAGACATTTTACCCACAATACTTTTCATTTTTTCGATGATGACTAGCAGTTTCCATGTCAACTACGTACAGTGAAGAGGTTTTGGTGCCATACGGTTTACAGAACCATCTGTGTACTCCAAGGACAGCTTTGACGTGCACTGCAAATGCAAACTTGTTTTGTGAAAGGTTAAAGTGGCAGAAATATATATCAAAAGCTATCTACTGATATTCCCAAAATGAATTTTCCAGCTGTTCATGTCAAATTCTTTTTGTTATTATTGGAGAATACCATTTAACTTTAGAAGAAAGTTATAAGCCTAGGAACACAGAAACATACAAAAGTGATTTTTTCTTTCTTTTTTTTAAGCAAACTGTGATAACAATGTGCTGTAGGCAACTAGACAGAATCTGACTTACTCTGGAATGGAATAATAATTTTCAACTAACAATACCCATTTCGGGTGTTCTTTACGTAAAACGATTCAGCTTGCAATACTATTCTAAGTCACATCAGTCTCGGAGAATAATTGGGGCAAAGAAATATTATTTAAGAAATTAAATTCAAGAGGCTCTGATTCTACAAAACAGTTCGTTGTTATATAGTGAACTCATCTTTCCCTCATAGGAACTTTACCACAATCATGTTCTTTTTATAGTTTTGTTGCTGGTTTTCTTTTTAGTCTTGTGAATTTTGCATTACTTCCTGCACAGAGGCTCATCTGCAGGAGCTGCAGATTCCCTCTTCCATTTGCTCCATATCTGACTATGGATATTAGACATGAGGATTAAGCTTTCTTGCTACAGGGTGCAGAGTTGCAACTCCTGGTTCTATTTTAAATGGAAAAAAAACCAAATCTATTTCTAGCTCTTTAAAGTAGTGATTGACATTCAAGGTGAGATTCACTTAACTTATTCTATCTTGGTTTAAACTCATAGTTGTCTTACTCCCTTTATAGTTCATGGAGACAAGCCACTCCAGAAGGCAGTAGTTCCTACCTACCATAGAGCACAACCGAATGCAGAGGGAACCCAGAGGGCTGTCTTAGATTAGGCTTAATTTTTAGAGATCTACATTTGGGTATGATGAATTCCACTCTTGTTCTCAGGAGATAATTACAGGCTGTGGATCTCAGATAGATGAATAGGATTTTTGAGATATGCTTGTACTTGGTACCACGGTCTAGTTGCAGCTAGAAATGACTCCCTGTAGAACATAGAAATACTCTGAATTGCTGTTGTTAGATGTTGTTTGAAAAGTGTATTTGAGTCATCCATACACAACTGGAAATATGACACAGGACCTACAAGAGACCCACTTCTTTTTGAAGTGGCAGCTGCAGTCTTGATGAGTTATATGAGGCATCTCAAATGACACACTAGGTGCGTAATCTTGAGTAACGCCTAGCTTATAAATAAACACTTAAAATTATGGAGAAGTGAATTTCAGTCTTGTTATCTCTCTGGGCTAATTCATTTGAATTATGGATGCAAAGGTCTTTTACAGAAAGGAATGAGAAAGCCAGTTTTTATCTTCTCTGCATAGCAGGGCAATCTTCTGAGAGTTCTTAGATCTAAGTTTGAATCTCTTGATGTGAAGAAGAATTTGATGCTATGTCTCTTTTTCTCTATATAGGTGTTGAAATTACTAACCTAGACTATCATAAAAAGGAAGGAGGAAAAGGAACCACCTTGACTACCATTGCCCCTGGATTTGGAAAGAAATATGTTGTGGTCTCTCCTCTGACTTTGAAATGACTACATATAATGCCCCGAAAGTATGAATTGCAAGATGAAGAGGGACCTTGAGTACTGAAGTAAGGAGAAACTTAGAAAGCAGCATATACTCAGCTTTTCTTAATGGGTAGCCTAGACAACTCGACACTTAGCATACCAATTTTAAGATCCAAATCTGAGACCTGTAGCTTTCCCTGTGCTTTACATAAGGATGTTGGATATGTAATTCAGAGTTTGTTTTCTGACATGGGAGTCAGGTGCCTGAATCTCATTTTGGATCTAATCCTGGGTCTTGCTTCTCCAGCGATTTTCTGCTTTTGGATGAAAAATTAGCTTTTGCACCACTTTGGCAGAAGCAAAGAAGATGCAAACAGTTGGATCTGCCATTAGAGTTTTATTCCTTAGTAGAATACTATAATTTTTAGACTTCTTTGATTTCAGTGAAATTTTGCTAAAATAAAACAGGAAGGAGAATTTCTTTCTCAGTTGTAGTTGGTCATTCCTTAAACACTGTACCTTTTCAAAATCTTTCTGGTTATTTATTTTTAAAGTAAAAAGCAAAGGCAAAGGTAATTGAATTTAAACAAGAGATTCTTCCCTTCACAACCAATAATCTTTCATACATTTGATCCTGCAGCTAAGTGGTTATTTTGAAATTACGTCTTACCCATTGCCATGGCAATGAGCAATGCTGGTATCACAGTCTGAAGCCATGACCGTTCTTCTCCACCATGAATGTCAACAGTTAAAATGACCAAGAATTTTTTTTTTTTCTTCTGTTTTTATCATGACAAAGTTTTATTGTTTCTCCCTATTACTATCAGCCTGGCAGCTCTTCCCCACCTCTTCCATTTTCTTCCAATTGAAACATAATGAATGAAATAATTTGAATCAATTAAAAGTAATATAGTTATCCTAAGGCTGTGTTGATTTACTGTCTTCCTTCCATTTCTCTTCTCTTAATATTCCCTTCTGTCTTTTGATTTCTTTCTCTTATCTCTGTACCTTTTTCTTTCTCTTTTATGGCAGGGTTACAAACCTCTCTCTTTCTTTTATCCCTTGCCTCAGCAGTGATTTTTCATTGCCTTCATAGCTGTTCTGTGAGGATTTGCAGCTGCATTCCCATGGCTCCTCTTCATCCTGGCAGCAACCCACACAGTTTTTTTCTAACAGCTCTCGCCTGCTTGTTGTAAGGGTGGGTGTCACATTACCAGTCTGTCAGTGCTTTTGTTCATTAATAGAGACAATGTTAATTGAGGAGTGATTTTGTTAATAGATGTGTTAAACCTCTAAATACACCCTGTAGGAACTCAGTGTTTTCTGTAATCAGAATATTTTCCCACTGAGCTGGTTCATGCAATTCATAAATTTTGGTGCCTTCTAGCTTGCATTCCAACTGCCTACCAAGCATTACAGTTTGGGTTTAATGGCAAACTTGATGTCAAAATCAGAGCAATTTCTGAAGCCTGACTGAAGAGTCGAGAAAATCTGGGTGAGCCTGACTCATTCTTAAGTAAAAGTGGGCTGCTTCATATCTGTTGTTGCAAACCACTTAAAATTCAGTGGTTGTCCAGAGATGGTTCAAACTAAGACAAAAAGCACTTTATTCAGTTTCGTATTGATAACTCCCACCATACTACACTATTAAGGCATTACACTGTTACTACTACACTATTAAGACATCCTTTAATTGGACCACAATTTCCTGTTACCATGGAGAACATCCTGGCACATAAGAGCTCAGAATAAAGTTGAATGCTTTTTAGCATTTAAAATAGACAGCCTCAGTTTTGGAGTCTGTATTTAAAAAATTACAAAATCTGCTCTAGTTCATTTCTAGAGTGCAGTTAGCCACACACTGGAGAACACAGGAAGCCAAAGGCTGAGAATAGAAGGTAAAGGATGGTAAAGCTTTTTGCCCAAGAGAAAAATGTGTGTGACAAAAGCAGAGTTCTGGACCATCTTACCTGGTTGCTCTGTACACCTAACAGAGCAAACAACATCCCCAGAATGTGATTCATCCCACCCCTAGCTAGACATCCAAACACCAATGACCCTTCACCAATTACAAAAAGAAGTAGCTCTGATTCAGATAGACAACCATCAGGTATCTACACCCAGGAGATATTCTAACTATGAAATATGCTATATATTAACTGTAAACTATTAGTTAACTATGAACAGAGACAGATGGATATCCTGTTATATGGATGACCCACTAGATGGGCAGGTGTCATGGTCTTGAATTCTGTAATTTGAATTTACGTTTATGGATTTGCTTCTCTTCTGAATTGTTTTTAATCTCGAACAACATTGCTCTGTTTTTTCTCCTCCTGTTATGCATGCTTGTGTAAGATTATTTTTAGCCAGATGTGATTATAAAAGGTCACAGTTTTTAGGCTGGCATTGTGACTTACCTTGCCATATTTGAAACAGTTACACTCTGTAAACTTATCTAAATGATGACTGCCTTCATTTCACACTAATCATCACAAAGAAAATAGTAAGTGACTGCCTTTGGGATACCACCTTCAAGTATGAAACAATTCTTAAGGTGGTTGTCTCCAGTGTGGTTTGGTAGGACAAAGTATTGTATACATGGAATTTGTTACTGTCAAATAAAAAAAAATCCTTTTTATTTTCAGTTCTATTCAAAAGAGCAGTGGGAGAGAAAACTGAATTGAAATTAAAAAAATAGACAAATGAAAAGGAAAAAATGGCAGAGGAAATATTTTCCAGCTGTTACAAATAATGAAAAGTAATTTAGAAGCTACTTTACTGTGGTGGGTTGACCCTGGCTGGATGCCAGGTGCCCACCAAAGCCGCTCTGTCACTCCCCCTCCTCAACTGGACAGGGGAGAGAAATTATAAGGAAAGGCTCATGGGTCGAGATAAGGACAGGGAGATCACTCAGCAATTACAATCACAGGCAAAACAGACTCCACTTGGGGAAAAAATTAATTTAATTTATTACTAGTCAAATCAGAGCAGGATAATGAGAAATAAAACCAAATCTTAAAAACATCTTCCCCCCACCCCTCCCTTCTTCCTGGGCTTAACTTTACTCCCAATTTCTCTACCTCCTCCCCCCAAGTGGCACAGGGGAACAGGGAATGGGGGTTTCGGTCAGTTCATCACATGTTGTCTCTGCCGCTCCTTCCTCCTCAGGGGGAGGACTCCTCACACTCTTCCCCTGCTCCAGCGTGGGGTCCCTCCCATGGGAGATGGTTCTCCACAAACTTCTCCAATGTGAGACCTTCCCACGGGCTACAGTTCTTCACGAACTGCTCCAGCATGGGTCCCTTCCACGGGGTGCAGTCCTTCAGGAACAGACTGCTCCAGCATGGGTCCCCCACGGGGTCACAAGTCCTGCCAGCAAACCTGCTCCAGCATGGGCTCCTCTCTCTCCATGGGTCCACAGGTCCTGCCAGGAGCCTGCTCCAGCCTGGGCTTCCCACGGGGTCACAGCCTTCTTCAGGCATCCACCTGCTCCCATGTGGGGTCCTCCACGGGCTGCAGGTGGATATCTGCTCCACCATGGACCTCCATGGGCTGCAGGGGGACAGCCTGCCTCACCATGGTCTTCCCCACAGGCTGCAGGGGAATCTCTGCTCTGGTGCCTGGAGCACCTCCTCCCCCTCCTTCTTCACTGACCTTGGTGTCTGCAGAGTTGTTTCTCTCACATATTCTCACTCCTCTCTCCGGCTGCAATTGCCGCTGCACAGTAACTTTTTCCCCTTCTTAAATATGTTATCACAGAGGTGCTACCACTGTTGCTGATGGGCTCGGCCTTGGCCAGCAGCGGGTCCGTCTTGGAGCTGGCTGGCATTAACTTTATCGGACATAGGCGAAGCTTCTAGCAGCTTCTCACAGAAGCCACCCCTCTAGCCCCCCTGCTACCAAAACCTTGCCACGCAAACCCAATACATATAGAAAAAGGAATGCAGCAGGACCTTTTTATCTGTTTGACATCACACTTACGATTCTTTTGAGCACCTTCCAAAACAAATTACTTTTGGGTATTTCATGATAAATTTTATTTTTTTTTTATCATGTGTAATTACAATATTTATGATGAGTGCAAAGCTTGAAAGAAAATATTGCACTTACTTACATATTTTTTATATTAAGGTAGAAAAGTTTGTAACATTCAGGAGTGGAACTCCATATTAAATATCAATATAAGGCAAGTGAATTAACACAGTGCCTGATAATACAAAAAAATCCTGTTAATTAATTGCATTTAATTTATAATAGAGAAAAAGGAAAGTGCGCCACCAACAGTATTCTCACACTAAATCCAAAACACAGCACCACACCAGCCACTGTGAAGAAAATCAGCTCTGTCCCAGCTGAAACCAGGACAATTTGTCTCTCTAGAAAGACTTTCAGAAAGTGGTTTTCAAAAATTATAACACAGAAATTATTGTAACCAAAAAAAATTTTCAGCTTTTGTTCCACATTTTTTTATTTGGCTGTTAATAAAAAGCAACCTTCACAAGTGTAAGATTTCCAATACAACATTTTTAAATTTTAATATATTTATACAAAAACATGTTTAGTTCTGATTTTAACAATGACAGACTGCATAAGTGAAGTTTGAGTTTGATTAATTAATGCTATTCTTAAAGATCTGGCAATAATCTGCATATCAAGATATATTACTGTAGGTTATCTGCTTTCCTAAACCGTTTTAAAGAAAAAATCACTCACGAGTTTGGGCGGTGGTTGGCTTGTTTATTTGTTTCCCAACACAGTTAATTAATTAGCTTTTTATGCAGTTGGGGTGATTGAAAATTCTAGTTATTTTTTGTGGACTATTTTGAAAACATAAATTTTAATAACATCTTTCGGCATTAGTAGTCTAATAGGTCTCATTTTCTGAAATAGCCTATATATATGTTTATACGTGTGTGTATTCTGAAAGGGATAGTGACATGTAGATGATAGACCTATACTGACTTTTAAGTATCATTTTCATGAAAACAATGGGTTTAATTTCAAACATATTTTTATATTTTTAATGAGTAATCCATTTTTACTGAAAAGCCAAATTGTTCCTAAACAGACTGCTCACTTTAATGGAATGAACTGCAACAATTTTTGACCAAAGTGGAAGACCATCACTTGCAACGGTAATATTAAGGGGCTCAAAAAAAAAAAAAAAAAAAATTTTTCAACTTTCTTTTCCAGTTGCTTATCCAATTTACTGTTGAAATTCTCTAGCAAGGGGCTTTTCTGTGTATTTGTTTCACAGAACAGACATTTGATCTATATTTTTTCTTTCAAAGTATGAGACTATCACTCTGAGTCACACCTTCTTTTACCATTCCAGATAATTCACCTGTGTTTTTGCACCTTGACTCTTTGAAGTATTTCTAAGAGGTCATCTTCTTTTGATAAGTTACTGAGGAGACTCTCTCCTGTGCTTTTAGGAGACACAGAGCACAAGTTGTATAGCCCAGAATTTGAGGATAAAACTTTTGTGTCACCTGACCCTATTTACAGAGATGCTTAGACAGAGTTACAGTCTCATTGTGTTTGTCAAGGTATAGATATTATTTATTTCTTCAAAAACTGTTCTTTATAGCTTCTTAATAGTAGGTTTGATTTTATTCTTATCGCTGATGGTATTTTCAAAGTAGGTATTGCTATGTTGCTAAATAATTTAGCTGTCCTCTACTGGACCAGGACCTGCTCCCGTGATTGCTTAAGCAATGAACATTTTATTTCACTCCTGGGGTCTCTCTTGGATTCATGAAACTAGAGTGTTCCTAAATAAAACATAGGTCCAGCTCTGACTTTAGGGACTAGTCACAAAAACCAATGTAAACAGGATAACACAAACATTTGGGTTGACCCACACCTTACACAGCGCTCCAAAACTGTCCCAGCAGGTTTGGCACACTTACAGGTCCTTATATCACACCACAGGGTATGTAACAGGTACAAGAAATTCATGCTATAAAGAAAATACTTTGATGGTGTCATGGTTTAACCCCAGCCAGCAACTAACCACCATGCAGCTGCTCCCCCCTCCCAGTGGGATGGGAAGGAGGATCAGGAAAAAAAAAGTAAAACTCGTGGGTTGAGATAAAAACAGTTTTATAACTAAAGTAAAATAAAATATAATACTAACTAGAATAATAAAAATACAATAATAATAATAGTAAAGAAAAGGAATATGACAAAAAAAGGGAGAAATAAAGCCCCAAAAAAACCCCAGTGATGCTGACC
Source organism: Gymnogyps californianus (assembly GCF_018139145.2). Lineage (NCBI taxonomy): Eukaryota > Metazoa > Chordata > Aves > Accipitriformes > Cathartidae > Gymnogyps > Gymnogyps californianus. Next base: position 38,603,141 of record NC_059471.1, read on the forward strand.
GATGCCCAAGCAGTGATCCACCCCTCCTGGCCAACTCCCCCCTGTTTATATACTGGGCATGACATTCCATGGTATGGAATATCCCTTTGGCTAGTTCAGGTCAGCTGTCCTGGCTATGCTCCCTCCCAGCTTCTTGCACACCTGCTTGCTGGCAGAGCATGGGAAACTGAAAAATCCTTAACTTAAGATAAGTGCCACTTAGCAACAACTAAAACATCAGTGTGTTATCAATATTTTTCTCACACTAAATCCAAAACACACCACTGCACCACCTACTAAGAAGAAAATTAACTCTATCCCAGCCAAAACCAGGACAGGTGGGATGGAGCACTCTATTGTAATGTTTTGGACACATTAAACTAGGGGTGAAAAAAAGGAAAAAAGAAAAAAAAAAAAAAAGACACAGAAAATAAGTATTGTGTCTCAGTGTCACAGAAGCGTTGGATGAGGCCAGAAGACCCAATGCTGTCAAGTCCATACATAGTAGACAGTATTTAATTTTCTGTGGAAGGGAAAATCGCTTTCCCCTCTACAGAAAACCTTGAACAGTGTCATTGCAAGCTACTTATCATCACTTGTCCTAAGGCTATGCATCACTCCCTGGGTCCAATGCACTTAGCAAGGTATATTTACCTAAGGGTATGTCTTTAATGGTAAATAAGAACGGGCAAAAGACTTTGGTCGTATAGTGCTACGTCCATTTTACAAGATACCAGGGCCTGTTCTCATTCTCAGCAAGCAAGTGGCACATCCTACAACGTGTCTACATGACTAAGCAGGAAATCACATCCACAAGGACTACTAGGAGCAGTTTATAGCTACTGCTCTTCCATGAACTGCGTCAAGCACCGTCTGGGAGACCATAGCTAATTCCAAGCAGAATGGATGTGAGCAGACAGTGCCACTTGGCTCTAAGAGCTGATGCAACTATGTAGAAGAACTGCTATTTATTAATACAATGCAGATTTCTCTGCACTATAGAGTCTCATGAAAAATGAGTCACACATTTATTGGTTATTCAACTTTTTATTCCAGTATTGTTTCTACAGTATTTGTTTATCCCAGGCTCAGAGATGACCTCCCAAATGAAATAACAGAGACACTGTCATTTCTGTGTTCTGTGACTCAATGCTTCTTTTATATACTATTATAAATTACAGTACACTTGCTTTTTGTCATGTTGTGTTATAAATTAATATGCAACTTTTTGTTATATCACTTCCTGATCTGTTTAACTTTCATGTTTTATCCCTCCTGTTGAGTGCAAAGCAGGAGTTTCAGACCTTCATTTTTCCTTAGATGTGGTAGCTTACCTTTTTTTCTCTTTCAAAATCTCATTTTGGTTTGTATATCTATTTAGTCAACTTTTCTGGCTTGACTTTTGTTGTATTTATGTCCTTTAGGGTTTGAAAGGTCCCCTGAATAAGTGCAGTCTGCAAATAGTATTAACATAATAGTTGTTGCCTCCTAAGTGCTCTAATGAAGTTGTTAAATAAGGGCAGTTGTGACACAGTTGGCAAGTTCCTGAGAGTTCCTGACCCAAAGCATGTTAACTCAAGCCACACAGTTTATAAGATCTATTTATTAAGAACAACTAAAAAATAAAAGTTCTATTATATTTTTTTATTGGGGATTTATCATTTCGTTTAATAAAATTCCATGACATACCTTCACTTAAAAGTTTGAAAAGATAAAATCAAATCAAATTGCACTGAACTGTCTTTTTAATGGATGGAGTAAAAGAAGAGGAAGAAAATGAGAGATTTCTGACATTCCTAGAACTAGAAGAAACCCAATTCACTATTACAACATCGAAAGCATCCCCAAATATTAATTCTGATCTAATACTCCTGATGTATATAAAAAAATATTAAGACTCATAGAATTATTGAGTTGCTTTATTCTTCCTTGGCTGACATATTACATGTCCAAGTTCAAAATTCAGTCTGAACTGCTGCTTTGCTCCTATGACCCTTTGTTCTGAATAAGGGTCTAACAAGCATGCACAGAAATGCCTCTGTCTTGGAAGTACTCAGAGACTTTTAGTTCTTTTTTTGCACCTGACATATCCACAAATCATCTCTGTTTCCAAGTCTTATTTAGTAGATACTCTCACAAAATGTCTACTGGATTTAAGCTAGCACGGACCTCAGCCCTGCTCCTCTTTGATTGCTCATTGATTAAATAATCCATTCAGGATATGGGAAACTAAGACTCAATTCCTTTCTTTGCCTCTGGGGATGCTAACCTGCACTTCCCATGCGAATGCACTAAGGACATTATGTTGGGTTTGTGTAGCGGGGGAGAGGCTACAGGGGTGGCTCCTGTGAGACACTGCTAGAAGCTTCACCTGGTCCAAGTCAGACCCACCTCTGGCCAAGGCTGAGCCCATCAGCGACGGTGATAGCGCCTCTGGGACAGCATATTTAAGGGGAAAGACTGCTAAAAAAATGGCAGCAGAGAGGAGTGGGATGTGAGAGAAACAACCATGCAGACACCGAGGTCAGAGAAGAAGGAGAGGGAGGAGGTGCGCCGGAGCAGAGATTCCCCTGCAGCCCATGGTGAGACGGCAGGCTGTCCCCCTGCAGCCCATGGAGGTTCACGGTGGAGCAGAGATTCCCTTGCAGCCCGTGGAGGACCCCATGCCGGAGCAGGTGGCTGGGCCCGGAGAAGGCCATGACTCCGTGGGAAAGCCCACGCTGGAGCAGTTCATTGAGGACTGCAGCCCGTGGGAAGGTCTCGCATTGGAGAAGTTTGTGGAGAACTGTCTCCCGTGGGAGGGACCCCACGCTGGAGCAGGGGAAGAGTGTGAGGAGTCCTCCCCCTGAGGAGGAAGGAGCAGCAGAAACAACATGTGATGAACTGACCACAACCCCCATTCTCTCTCCCCCCGCGCTGCTAGGGGGGAGGAGGTAGAGGTATCGGGAGCAAAGCCGAGCCTAGGAAGAAAGGAGGGGTGGGGGGAACGTGTGTTTTTAAGATTTGGTTTTATTTCTCATCATCCTACTCTGATTTGATTGGTAACAAATTAAATTGATTTATTTTTCCCCAAATCGAGCCTGTTTTGCCTGTGACCATAATTGGTGAGTGATCCCTCCCTGTCCTTGTCTCGACTCAGGAGCCTTTCGTTGTATTTCCTCCTCCCCATCCCGCCGGGGGGAGGAGTGAGCGAGCGGCTGCATTGTGCTTTTTTGCCGGCTGGGCCTATACCATGACAGATATGTTCTGCAATGGGGTAATTTCAGTCCACCCTGCTCAATCCATTCCACTGTGCATAGTCTAGGTAAATATTCATTAGGCTGGAGAGAGAGCATGCAAAAGCCAGTAAAGGGTTTTAGCTCTTGGCTAATAGACTGAAAACTCAGAGCTTAGGCTCCCTGCACAGGGGATGCATAGAATGAAACACCTCAGAGTGGAGGTCCGAAATGCTGCATTCAGGTGAGATGCTACTAATAGCTTGCCGATGAGAAATGCTACAGAGATCTTACTTCCACAGGACACATGTGCCTCATCCCTAATCTTAGAAGCCATCACCAAAGCAATTACAAACCCTCTTTTAAAGCATCAGTTAGAGATGAAACATTTCTTTTACAGCAGAATTTGTGTGGGCGATAGCAGCGGAAGATTGCACTTTGATGCTGAAAGCAGGTTAAGCTGCAGAGCTAGTAGCAGCTCGGAAGACCCAGTGCCTTTCTCAGAGTCTGCAATATCCGTTGTGGGTCACCTTATGGCTGTGAAGTGACTCACACACTGAAATGAGCTGGCAAGCATTAGCATGAAGGCAACTAGAAAGAGTCTTCTGGAGCGTGTTTGAAGCCCATGAGACCAAGTGCACTGAATGGCTTAGTATGCCTTTAGTCATGCTCCCAGAAACAGCCTGCAGTACAGACTAGCTATAAAACAGACAACTGAATGGGAGAGCATGTCCTTATTACTGTGACACTAAATACCAGTTTAAATACGTAAATATAAATATGTTGATTTTAATGTTGGTAGTTATTTCTTGTATATTCATATAAAAAAACATTTTTGTATCTTAATATCAGAAAACTCTTCCAAAAACTGTTGACTGAAGCTCTAGGAACCACAGATCCACTGGTAGTAGGTTTATTTGCATCCTTAATAATAGTTAACATTTTCAGCATTTTCCTTCTATCTTAATTTGTAAAAAAAAAAAAGAAGGTTTTGGTGAGTGGGGGAAAAAAAAACCCAGCCAACACTGAAATCTTCAGTGGCACATGGTGGTGCTGTTGGATAAGAAAAATGTAGAGGCATAACATCACAGGGTGAGAAAGATTGTTACGGTGAGTTAAATAAAATTAAAAGAAAGACAGCTTCATTCACCTCTGTCATATCCAATCTTTCGTTTCTTCTTTTGACACAAAGATTTTAAATTAGGCAGAATCATAATTCCTGGTGGCTTGTATTCTTGATAACTCGCACAGGGGATACAGATCTTTAACATGAATTTCATGCTTCTGAAGACTGACAGTTAATGAGGCTATTATTTTCATTCTTAAATTGCCCAAATGTGAGATAGAAAATTGGTGATTTCACATCCCTTACTTTCATCTTTCAGTGCAAATTTTATTCTTCGTCTTTTAAAACCTTTAATAATATAAGGTGAATGCAGAAATCATCAGATTATTCAATACCATATTTTCTATTGCAATGAGTATTTCATTAAGCCAATAACCTTGTTTCCCAGATATAAATGGCACATGTTTGAAAAAAATGAATACCTGTTCAAATTGCTTTGGCTGATGTAACATCTTGACATTGAACTGCACGTTCAAAACCCTGTTATCATCTAATTTACAATCCTTCTTCAGAAATGTTCTTTTTCTAAAAGGTGTTCAGTGCAGCAGCTGTAAACAAAGTCTTCAATTTGGCAATCATCTCTACTTATTGTAGTTCAAGCTAAAGGCATTTAAAATTTCAGCAAAGCACCTTGGGATCTTTCAGTATCTACTGAAGATTGTTCAGATGTCTATTTTAAAAATTACTGAATAGACTAATTATGCAGTGGCTGATTTATAAAAGGGAGGTAAATGGCATATTTAGGTTTTCAGGTATTGTGCTGAAGTTCTTTTTAATTACAAAAGTCATTATTGTGTTAACTCTTTCATCAGGTTTAGTGGATTTTGAACTTCTGGTGCTCCCACGAGGATTACATTATAGCACTTCATGTGAGGTCAGAAAAGATGTCAGAGCTTTAGCAGGAATTTTCAATGACAAAATGAAAGTTTTAGAATTGTAGTTTACTTCAAAGAAAGGGTCTCAGCAGTGGCACTCTTTGTCACATTGGTAGGCAGACACATCATTAGCATCTTTGACTTATAAGAATAGGAAGCCTGAGGGCCTAAATTTTGCCTCTTTACAGTTAAAAGATGAGGCACTCAGACTGCGCCTGTGGCCAAACACTGTTTTCAATATAAGGGGCAGAATAAGCTCACAGTGTATTTCCACCTTTCACCTTGGTGCCCTATGTATAATTTTATTTCATTTTTATTTTTCTTTGGTTTCAAATCCTAAGTGAGATCCTGAGCATCTCTAACTCCCATTGAGATCAGCAGCATTTGTAAATGTAGAGTATGTTATCAGCACATTTTTAAATGCAGAGTATGTTATCAGGACCTCTTGGGATCTGGTTCAAAGCCTTGTTGCGTTTGATTTATTTTAGATGTATTTGATTTGTATTTTATTAAAAGAAGCCCCTTCAAAGGTAATGGATAACATGCTTCAAAGACAAAATGCACTTGTGATCTCACAGAAACAGCATGGTCTATTGGGTAAGTATTAGCCTGGGAAAACAAGATTGGGATTTCTGGGTGTTTCCATCATCATTCATTGCCCTGCTGAATGGCCTGCAGCAAGCAGTGCCCTCACTATGGCTTGATGTCAGGGTTTAACCCCAGCCAGCAACTAAGCACCACGCAGCTGCTCCCCCATTCCGCCTCCCAGCGGGATGGGGAGGAGGATCGGGAAAAAAAAGTAAAACTCGTGGGTTGAGATAAGAACAGTTTAAAAACTAAAGTAAAGTAAAATAAAATACAATACTAACTACTACTACTACTACTACTACTACTACTACTACTAGTAATGAAAGGGAATATAACAAAAAAAAGAGAGAAATAAAACCTAAGAGAAGACAAGTGATGCACAATGCAATTGCTCACCACCCACTGACCGATGCCCAAGCAGTGATCCACCCCTCCTGGCCAGCTCCCCCCAGTTTATATAGTGGGCATGACGTTCCATGGTATGGAATACCCCTTTGGCTAGTTCAGGTCAGCTGCCCCGGCTATGCTCCCTCCCAGCTTCTTGCACACCTGCTTGCTGGCAGAGTATGGGAAACTGAAAAGTCCTTGGCTTAAGATAAGCGCTACTTAGCAACAACTAAAACATCAGAGTGTTATCAACATTTTTCTCACACTAAATCCAAAACACAGCACTGCACCAGCTACTAAGAAGAAAATCAACTCTATCCCAGCCGAAACCAGGACATTTGTTTTTTGTTTTTTTTTTTTTTTCCATCTGTAAATACAGTCTGATGATGAAAAGCTGATATAAAAGTTTGGTATTGTTACCACGATCAGAAGGTAGTGCATCTTCTCAGTAGGGTAAATGGAAGTGGACATGAAGAGAACCTTGAAGTAGACATGTGAACTCCGCATGTTCTGTATTTCTTTACACACATTTGTATCTAAAGATATCAGTGGTCAGTCTCTTTCTCCTGTCTGTGTAATTCGACATTTGCTAAGCATTTCTAAGCTAACTGTTCTGTGTAAAACGTTTTTTAAGAAGGCTAAGGAGAGCCGTAAGTCCAGATACAATACAGAAATACACGTTTCTTACTGTACACATATTCTTCGTTCCTCATCCATTATTCAAACTGCTGTAGGAAAAGCTTGTATGTGTGACATGAGACTAACAAAAACGTTGCAGCAGTCAGTATTTTCAGATCCTAGCATCTTATTGTTTGGCACCTAAATCCATGTGAGCTGTTTTCTTCCTCCTGTGGTAAACAGTCTCCTTTTCTTACCGTACCTTTAAACATTGCAGTCATGGAGAATAGCTGCCTCTCTAGGGGATGTGTATACTACAGTTTGTACCTCAAGCCCCAGAGTAAACATAAACATTTATGCTGTTATGTCAGTAATATAACCTCCCTACTCCAGCTGAGTATTCCCCTGATTATGCAGCCAGGAATCACATTAGCCCTTTCAGCCACAGCACCACACTGGGAGCTAGCAAGATCATGTTCAGCTGTTTTTAACTTGAAGGAACAGATTGTTGGAAAGTAACATGTCCTCAGCTTCGTTGATTTAGAGCCTGGGTAAGCCTCTGTGAAGTGAGAGTTTGGGGACTTCACTGAGATCAAATGCAGCCATATTCTTGTCTAAATAAGAAATATTTAATGCAGTATTACGATTTAGTTTGCCTACTTAACATCATTTTGGGATGCTCACTTCTCCTACCACTCTAGGCAGCTGATATAGTCACTGGAGTGAGCAGAAAGTAATTGATAATTAAGAGATAATGGGTAGTAGAAATTCACTGAAGAATACGGGCAATATTTCCGTGTCTCTCCTTTTTCTACAGTACATTTTCTTTTGCTCTGTGACTTGATGCAGCCACTGCAACAGAAAAATGATGATGGAGCTTTAGTTTTATTAGAAGATGGAGGGCCAGGTTTTAGTGATGCTGTTCCCACAGCCAGTGCAAACTAGACCCAAAGCTGCTGTAAGCAGTCTGGCGAGTTCATTACGGTGCAGAGGTGATCCAAAACTAAAAGTGAGCAGGGATTTTTCTCTCTCTTCTCATGCCTGAAGCTGGGAAAAACTGGCATTGCTCTAAGAAAACGTAAATGGCCAGTGTGTTGTTTTGCCAGGAGTTTTTTACCTTGCAAGGGAAGAGAAGAGAGTTCAAATACTCTTTCTTTTTATAGTTTGATGAAATGAAGACTTAAGACGTTTTGGTTTGTATAAGGGTCCCAGTTAAAAAATAAGTTAAAAAATAATAACATTGAAACTGAATTGATAATCTAACTCCTTGCTGGTGGGGAATTTTGCTGCTAGTGTAAGCCAAGAGGTCATCATCACGGTGCTCTGATTCAACACAGAGACTTATGCCACCCTTTCAAACTGGTTGATATATCAGTTTATATCCATGTATCAGCTGATGCCCAGTATCTCACCTACATTCTCCAGTTTTAGGCAGAGATGTCACAGAAGAAAAAGAAAAATCCTGATGTATTTATACTGTAGTGTTTTTATCTAAACTCTACCTTTCTTTCATCCACAGAACTAAAAATAATGTCTCTGTGTGCTGCTTCAGCAATGTAATCCTCTCTAGCCTGTCATGGTCCTAATTTTTTCCCACTACTTATCCCTTCTCACTAACTTGTACTATCTGAGGGCTTAAGTATCCACATCGTAAACTGTTCCAGGGAGTTGATCCAGCTAAGAACTAACAACTTTTTTTTTTTTTATTTCTTCTTTTGCCGGGTGAATTTTCATCCATTCAGCTCCCCATAATGTTTCAGTACATGATTGCAGAAGACATAGTGCCAGTGCAATGCAGTAGAGTGCACAGCTGGGGATGGAAAAGGCAACTGAGATCACAGCAGTCTCAATTTAGATTTGTTGCAATGATTATGGATATGCACCTTTCATTTCCTGAATTTAAGCTGCTGCTGAGAGAAGTGATCCCTGGGGAACTGTTCAGGAACCTGGACAAAAATATTTTTAATCAGACCAGTTCATCATGCAGCTATATGAACCTCTGTGTTGGCAGTTAGAAGGTGACAGAAGCTAGAGGCAAGAAACTGTGAGAATGAGGGATACATCTTTAGTGACAGTGCCAGTTTATTTCATCCTAAACTGGTATTGAAACTTTGTATGCTTTAATTAAAACTTGTTTTAGTTAAAAAAAAAAAAAGAAATCTGCTTAGTTTTTTAACTAGTTTAAAACAGCACACTACTCTTGTATTCCTTGAAACCTTATGTGTTTAGACAACACTTACAAATTTCCAGAGGAATTTCACCCTGGCCATCCTTCACAACCTTCCCCCTTCTTCAATCCCTCTTCTTTGCCTTCTCAGCTCCTCTAGATGCACGGAATGCAGGGAAAGATGTGGGAGAACATAGAATATATTTCTGTGCTGTTATTATCTACTGATTTGCAAGATTTCAGGGCTGTTGGTCTTCAGTTCAGAGATAACCAATTCTGATTGTCTCTAATCATATTAGTTGCCTTTGAATACTATTCAACCATGTATACAACATCTTACAATAAATTGGAGATGACATACAGTGCAAATCAAATGTGTGTAGAACTTGATACCCAGATAGGAATATATCATTATTCTTGAGAAGCTTCTGTCAGAATTGCAAACTCCAAAGAATACAATTCCACACTTTATAAAGTATTACTGTAAAAAGACGGTTTGTTGTTTTCTAAAATATTACACACCACTAAAAATATTACTTTTTCTGAATTATTCGTAGGACATTACAGTAACATTGTTGCAAACCAGATTTATCCTACATCCTTCAGGCAGAGCTCCTAAAATAAAACATAACTGATCAAATTATGTACTGTGAATAAATCAGACAAACATGGGAAATTTTCCTTAAAGAAATTTATTCACTTTTGTTTTCATTTTCTTGATTACTTTAATGGAAGAAAGTATGAATATACTTTAAGGTCCTCAATCTCAGAATTTTACCAAATGTGTAATCATAAAATTGATTTTAACAGAAGTGGGTCCCTGATATATAAACGAGTTACAAACAGAAAATATTTAACTAACATTGAAAAAGGAATTAAAGGATTTAATATAAACCCTGATACGGATACTAAGTCAATAACCTCTTTCTGTTTGTAAATTCACAATTTGTGATGAAATGGATGAATGTAAAGTTACATTAAAAGTGATTTTCCTAGAAATTAAAAAGTTGTGATTAGGACACATACAGTAGACATGGAACTTTGTCGTATTTTTCAAACTCTAACTAGGCACTTTAATATACTTTTTCTCCTAGTTCTATATCAAGTTTTGTATTCACTGATGAAGCTTTTACTTTTTGAGCTACTTTCTAATTCCTTTTGTCTATTGTTAGAAAGTTTATGGTTTAATTAAATTACCTTATTGATTAGCGTGGAACAGTCTTTTAATATAGTGCTGCTCTTAACTTGCCTAAGTCTTTTACAGTTCACTTGATTTGTTATTTTTATTTAGTTACAAAAAACTCCGTTGGCCTATGGCATCTTCTATTTTCACTAGCATTCTTAGGTGAAAAAGACACCAAGAAACATAAAAAAAGAAGTGCGTCTTTTATTACAGTGTCATCAATGGCATTTTAATAGCTACCAAAGGTGTCCAGCTGACTTCATCAGCGAATGGATTGGTACAATTTCCCTCTAACCAGGGTATAAAGTCACCAATATTTTACAGCTCTCATGCATACTTTGTTGTGAAAGTTAAATACATCTTTTGTGCAAAAGCCCAATATAAAAGCAGAGCATCTAATATCTGCATCCTGGCTTTAGAGATAAAGGAACTGGACAGCATAGGCTACACAGGAATGCTGGAATATGAGTAAAAGGATGTATGTGTGTAAAACAGTCTCTGTTCTTTCAAACTGGCAGTAACGGGTTTTGCTTCTTCATCTATGTTTCACCTTCATAGAGCCAAAATAATCAGTCATTATTTTAAGAATGGCTTTGTATACGTGCACACCAGAGATCACTGGGGCCCCAGCACTTAGATGTTTGTAAGTAGCACATAAATGCTAAAACCAAAGAATTTTCTCCTATAAACTGGGAAACTTATAATCTGTCAATAAAAGCTCAATTCAGAATATTAATAGCATCACTGAAGAATTTTGGTTGGAACCAACCACTAGATCTCAGCTAGTCCAACCCCTGCTCAAAGCTTGTTTCTGAGCTAGATCAGTTTGCCCAGGGCCTTCCACAGCCCTCTGGGCACAGCTGGGACACAAACCCCAGCTGTTTACTCAGGAACAGAGGGTCATACTGAAGCACAAGTGGCTTCTTGGCAGGTGTTTGGAAAGTCCCTCAAGGGGTCTTTTGGTTAGCAAATGTGTACATATAATCCTATAATCTTCATCTGCATAGAGAAGCCACTGCCACCTTGGAGATGCTCCAAGGTATACCCTCCATTGTTGATGCTAGTGTGTGCTGGCAGCCTTGGACAGGTTCAGCCAACTTTTAGTGTTTTGCATGTATCTGTTCTTGTGGCTTCAGCAGGGCTAGAGTTAGGGACATTTTCCCATGTTACCCCTCAACATATACTTTTCTTTAGTTTGTATGTTTTTATAACTACTTCTCCCTCCACACCCATAAGCACCTTGTAGAAGACATTCACATAAACTTGCACAGAAAGGTCTTTTCTGACACTTCCTGCAGCCTCAGGTTGGGAAAGCTGAGGAAGTCCCAGGAAGTCTGTTTAGGTTGAGGACACCACTATCCCTAGAGGTAGCTGAATCAGCCAGGGCAAGGTATCATTTTTTCTAGTGCATCACCACCCTCGCTATGCTGACTCCACCATCTTCAAGCCCTTTTTACATGCCCTTGCTTGCCAGTTCCCATGATAATGCCTTGGTCCTGTTTTTGTGTCCTTCTTGTTGTGCCACTGGTTGCTAGAGCTTCCTGTCAGTTAAGTAGGAAACCCGGCATAAGTCTGCCTTGCCCTCCAAGACTTACTGCTGTGCAGGGGACTTCATGGGGTCGTTTGTTCCCCTGTCATGGTTCACAACCCTGGTGAGTCTGTCTCATACTTCTTTCTCCCTTGCTGTGCTCCAAAGGTGTCCTTATGCATGGGTGTGCTCTGTCATAGTCACAAAGGACTTTTTGGAACTCACTGGACTTCAAAGTATAGTTTTCTTGAAACTTACTCTTAGAAAATATCCTGACACATGTAAACCAGAATACACAAAAATGTATATTAACTATATAGATGTCTTCATTTTCTTCTGATCAATTTGTTTAGATTTCTTTGTTTGTTTGTTTAAAATGCCAATCTTGTACCTTTTTCTTTTATACAGCAAGTAATCTAGGCTAGCTATTTTATACATTGTGCAATGATTCTTTTCTTAATTTGCATCTGTTTTAAGAAAAATAATAATTTTAAATACACATTTCCCTGACCTCTGTTGAAGTATGAGTTACATATGCAAAACCCACTGAATTCTGAGCAACAACAGCTGAGCAAATAATTTGAAATAAATGCCTTAATTAATCTTTTCCATTTGCAAAATATCTATAGGCAAATAATTATTTCCTCACATTAATTCAGCATTCAGATTTGCTCAACAGTTTTTCACTTGATTGATTGAATGAGTAACTGGGAACAGTTCAAAGTACCTGTATGTTGTTCAGTATTTAGCTTGACTGGCAATTAAAAAGCTATTTCTGATCTCTAACTCTTCTGTAGTTCCTCCTTATCAAACATCTCTTTGTGGCCTGTATACCACAGTATCTGAGGACCTTGCAATCTTATACGTACTTATTCTTATAGCTTATGAACTTAGGAATTCTTTCTTTTTCCTCCTTTTTATAATGAGAAGCAGCATATAGAAAGCCAGGTTTTTTTAAAGGTGCTTAGGCATAGTTCCACTAAACCAGAGAAGCAACATCTCATCTGTTGCCAGCTTACTTCCTGGAAAATTCAGCAGCCAATAAATGTTTTGGCTCCCAGTATGATATAAAGAAGAGCCAAGTGCCTAAGGAATGGATTTTCAGAAACCTGCAAGCTAAGCAGAGTCTATGTCAGTTAGATATGAGACAAATCCATACAGAAGGCCATAAATAAAAGCTGTGACTTACAATCCTTCCATTCCAGTCATCCAGAAAACAATTGATCCAACAAGCTTAGGTCTAAGGGACTAATGCTGTTGAAAAATTGAGGGCACATCAATCTCTAGTAAGTACTAGAGAAGCATAAAATGCCCACCTCCCCTTGGGGATTAGTGGCAACCTACTCATTGTTTCCAGATAGAAAATGCCTTCTGTTTTTTATAGGCACATCAGGGCCCTGAGGACACCAGTAGGCCTTAATGTCCCTGACAAGCTTCACCCAGTGCATCCCTTCCCACGGCCTCAGGGGCTCGTCCCTGGGTCAAGCATCCAGTCCCTGCGTGAGCTATGTGGCAGGTGTACTTATTTCCAGCCCTGCCTTTGCCTTCATCTGCTTTGCTTCTCACTCCCTTGGCCCTGGTGCATCACATGCTCTGCTGGGCGCTGTTGATGGACCCTGTTACCAGACCCTGGCACTGCCTGCTGTGCTCAGACCCTGCAGGACTGTGCCCCGTCAGTGAAGGCACTGTCCATGCTGGGGTCACTCTTGGCTCCTAGCTTGTGCCCTTGGACAAGCATGAGAAAATATCAACAAAGCTGCAATATATAGCTTTCTCTGAGAACTGGTAAGTGCAACAGCTTTGTTTAGGACAGAAAAGTACACTGGCATGTCCTTTTCCCTCTCCTCCCTCTTCCTACTCACCGTGTTCTCTGACTGTTAATGCTGTCATCATATTAAAAAAGTTCAGAAAGCAACCAGTTTTCTGGAACAGCTTTCCCCAGGCTGGGGAGAGCAAAAATCCTACCTGGCTCTCCTAAGGACATACCCATGAACCAAACTGAGAGTTCTACTTGGACTAAAGAACTACAGATTGTCTACCATTTCCAAGCCACATTCCAGTTGTTTTCACCCAAATTGTTGAAAGATATTATTTAGATAACTATAAATTATCCATGCCAGAAAATGGAGTTTGGAGTTCTGAAAATATTTAGGAATTCAGCTATGACTGTGTGTATAGTTTGTACAAGAAAAGTCTGGATGTGTGGGACAACAGAGAGAGATTGCTCATAGATGGGATTCCTCTTGTTCAATCTCAAGCATAGGATTAAAATTCAGTTTAAGAAACTAAAATTTAAATGTTGACATTTACATACCTCCTTGTAATTTTATGTTTACTTAAGCCTAAATGTGGAAAAGTTATTCAAACTGAGGTAAAGCTTTATGGATTTGGAGGGGGGGTTGTGGTGGCGTTGTTGGTTTTTGTTTGTTTGGGTTTTATTTTTTTTTATGACCTACAAAAAGCAAAAAGGAGCCAGCATTTCTGTACTCCATACAAGTGGAATGTATGGTTTTACAAACACTTTTATGTTCATAGCTTGACAGCAAGACATTTATTCAGAGAAGAATGTGCTTCTGTCTGTTACCTTTTTTTATTTTATTTTTGGCAGTGCAGTTAATTGTACAAATTTTTTGTTGTTCTCCTTATGTTTAGCAAGACGAGATAAATATAAGCTGGAAAGACTCCTTTTATGTTCACATCTTTATCTTGACAGGCTAAAATGAGCAAATGTATAGATGTTATTAAAGAACTGCCTTGTTTATATTCCTACTGATAATTCCACACTTTTTCAAATAAATATCTTTTGCACTCACTATCAACAAAGCTGGAGATCTTAAAATTATTCAATAAAGAAAACAAAAATAATTTAATTTCAGCAAAGATAGGTATGAATTGATGACTCAGTAGACGAATTACAGTGACTCCAAATAAAGTATCATCCTATGAATAAACCACAATCTTTCAGAATCCTCCAAATCAATAGATGTCATATTTCTTAGTCAAACATTGACTCTCAAGAACATATAATTCATTGCAAAAATTGCTTTTGAAACAATCTTTGACCTACACAAGAGTGAAAATGTAATAAACATTTCAATATCAAATATAAGCTTGTACAATTACTTGGAAGCATAGGCCCAAATCCTCATATGAGATTCCAATGAATTGCCCAATTAAATATTTTCCAGGACATGTGAAAGAAAAAAAAAGAAACCTTAAATAAATCATGATTTTTTGATAACTGCTGTAAAAATGTTATAGTTCTAGTACTTTATCTGCCTGTGGTGATTTTATCCTGTGATTCTAAATTTGTACTTCAGAGAGATTATTGTCTTACAACTGATCCATTTTTCTTTCCTGAAAATATTAAGATACTTCTTTGATTAGGTTTTCCAAAGTTCTCTATTGTTCTTGTTCTGTTGTTCAAAAATGAAAAGACCATAGGAAGTCACTGTAATGAATCAACTGAAGATTCCCTGTAGTAATTTAATTTCACGGGTGTCCTGAATCTTGCAAAGTTAAGTTTACACAGTGAATTCTTTCTCCTCAGTAAATCTGAAGAAAAAGGTGGAACACGGCTTTGTTGCAAGTAGGTTTTGCAACTCAGGTTTCTGAGCAGAACTTTTCCCTTTTCTCTTACATTTCATTTCGGGACTTGGTGACTGTATACATAGATGATTTTTGAAGATTCTTCCCTCAGGAATCCAATTCTTCATACGCATCATGAAGAAAACCTGAACTTAATGATTCTCAGGATTTTATTATTTTATTAGTAGGATTAATTAACCTAGATGGGATTTTTCTTTCTGTATCCTGATTTCTCAATCAGTAAAGTGGTTCTTTTGTTACCTCATAAACATGTGAAATAACTAGATGAAGATAGTGCAGTGCTTTCTACAACAATGACACCTATATAAAAATCTGACAGAAAAAAAGAGATTTAGTAGCCATTATCTTGAGATTTTTTAAAATTTAAGGTTCTAGCACTATTTTTAGAGATTACAATGTTGTAATGTTTAATACTAATCATGTCTGCTAAAAGAACACAGGAAGAAAAAGAAGCAAAAAAGCAAGAAAGCTCTTGCTTACACAGAATTACACAGTTGTAAAACCTATCTGTTAGATATAAATTACCAACTCTATCTACAGTTACTGATTTTTCCAGATCTGAAAGTTTTTCAATATCATTAGACAGTGATTGGTAATTACGAAAAGAAAATCTTTGTTTAAAAAATGTTTTTTAAAAAAATCTTCTATTTGTTTCTATCTGTTCTAGTGATGTGGAGCATACACGGATGGTTTTGGAGCAGGTCAGATGGCTAAACGTTACCTTAAACACTTAGTGATATTTCAAGTTCTCTGAGACATCTCACATCCAGGACCTTCACCTAAGAGAGGTAAATACTGTACCAAACCTATGAGAGACTCATGCTGCCCTTGGCTGACACCTTAAGGCTGGGTGAGATACTTCATCTCAAATGGTGATTTAAGTAACTGAATTGAGCTCCTCCATTCTCTCACAAAGTTTCTAGAAATATTTGAATCATAACGCATAAGAATCTCCTCTATTATTAGAATCAAAAGGAACTACTACTTCCAAAATGTTGAAGAAAACCTTGAACTTTGAGATTAAAAAAGAGAGATAATGGAATTCAATTTTTTTGCTTGTATCAAAACATCTGAAAAACGTATGTGGGTCCACACTTGCTTGATCCTTTAGACTTCATATAAGAAGTTGTAGGATCACAACCTTAATCTGGGTGAGGCCCAAAGGACGTCATTATTAGAGCATTCACTATTATCTTTATCCCACAATCCAGTGTGAAGCATCATCTAAGTTTAGATAATGAATGTTTCAGGTAATAATGGGATTTTTTAAAGTATTCTATAAGTAGTGGGAGACATCACTCTTTCTCTGGGAGACACAGAGATATGCACAAATTGCTGCTGACTAGAATTATCCTTCTCCCTCCACTGCAAAGAGCCAGTCCACACAGACTCTCACAGATGGCAGAGGTGGTGATGAGGACAGACAGGCAATGGCAGATGAGGAAAGTTGCCCGGTGGAGAGTTGGCTACAAGAACAGGTGAACTTCAATTAGTATTTTCCCATCAATTCCACTGGCTGTCGTAATTAATTATCTTTTCACTCTCTACTCATGTCAGTATTCACCACAGTATTTAGCTACAGACTTGTCAGTCAGGTAGGAAGTAAGAGAAAATTATTTTCATTTGTGCTCAAAGGACCTCAGTATTTAATCTGTTGATAGGCTTTGGAGCATCTTGAGATTTAAATACATGCCTTTAGCTAGGATCTACACCTTAACACACAAGATTGTGGCATTTGGGATAGACAGGGTTGAAAAGCCCAGGGTATGTAGAGAGACCCTTACAGCATGCATAAAGGCTTTTAGGATGTGCTGTACTGAAGAGGCATGGAGGATGAAAGGCTGAAAGAAGCAGTATGAGTGTAGCACTTAGCCTTCCACTTGAGTCCTTGTCTTGCAACATCCATCGTATTAGAGTAGACCCAACATGGAAGAGATGATCATTTGCTGAGTGCCTGCAATGCCCTTTAAAAACAAGTGACTTGAATACTTTGCACTAGTTAGGTGAAAGAAACCTCATGCACTGCACTTCAGTAGCAATTGCTCTGGCACAAGATTTTCAAGAGGATCCTGCAACACAGCAAGAAGGTGCATTTGGCAGTATGATTTAGAAGTGTATTCTTCCCCAAACCCCTGACCAGCTCTTTGTTCAGATAAAAAGGGAATTTGTGTTCTCACTGATAATTTTGACAGTGCTTGGGGCTGCAACATTGTCAGATCTTGTAGTCTTGTTCCATATCTCTTGATACATGGTATATTTTATAAAGATTCACATGACTATCTGATGCCCTCTGTTTTCATGAATTGAAAAGCTATTATTGTTCCTGCTATGAATCTGATTCTATTTTCTAAAGCAGCAGCAAACAAAACAACATAAAACAAAACAAAAAAACCAAACTTTTTTATCAATTCTGGAATCAGGAAAAAAAAATTACACAAAATCATCATTTTTTGTAAATCTCTGATTTGTAAGCCGATGTAATTCTTCAGACTTGCTGGCTGTTGTGGGTTAACCCTGGTGGGTAGTTAAGCACCACTCACTTTCCCCCCATACCCCTAGTACAACAGGGAAAGAGGAAAGGAAAAGTAAAAGCAAGAAAAATTGGGAGTCAAGATTAAAAAAAAAAAAAAGTTTAATAAGAGAAGGGTAAGTGGAAGAAGAGAGAAATAAAACAAAACAAGTGATGCAAAAACAATCACTCACCATCTCCCACAGGTAGACTGATGCCTAGCCGGTTCCCAAGCAAGAGATGATTAACTCCCTCAAAGCCTCCTCTTTTTCCTTTTATTGCTGAGTATGACATTTTATGGTATGGAATATCCCTTTGGTTAGTTCAGGTCATCTGCCTGGTTGTGTCTCGTCCCAACAGATTGTGCACCCCCCAATCTGTTAACTGGGGGACACAGTGGGAAGCAGAAAAGACCTTGATGCTGTGCAAACACTGTTCAGCAAAAGCTAGAACATCAATATGTTATCAGTACTGTTTTGGTCACAAATCCAAAACACAGAACCATATGAGGTGCTATAAAGAAAACTAACCCTATCCTAGCAAGGCCAGTACACTGGTGTATTTCTTCATGGTTTTTGGCAAGTGGATTTGCAAATACCGTGACTGGAAATTTCTGTCAGTCACAGGAGTTAGGCTCTGATTCTTTTGCTTTCTGTTTAAATCTGTGTACCTGACTGTCTTAGTCTTTTTCAAAATTTTCAGCCAACCTACTATGGCCTAAATACATTGTTATTTAAGCAAAATATTGAAGCAGCTTAAGGAACTTTCAAATTACACATTCAAAGACTAGCTGACTGGGGACAGGGGGAAACAGAGGAGGAATGTATATACTCACACAATCTACTATTTTTTCTATTGTAGCCAGAGGTGAACCACTTAGGATTGATTCAGAGAACCTAAAACTGGGGGACATAGCTTTCTCTGTGTTCTCAATGTAGAAAATTGAGAGATGTAGATAGTCTAGGCAGTTATGAAGAGCACCTGAGTTAGAAGCCTAAAGTTATACACTTTGCTTAATCATTGTAATTGCAAATTGCAACTTTAAATACCTCTTAAATTACTATGAATTGTTTTTTCCTCTCCACATGAATTAGAGTTTGGGACTTCTGTCTAATATTTTCTTCTAACATACCTTCATAAAGAAATACTGTACTGCAATGGGCTATAACTGTAGTATGCTTTGATACTACACTTCTTGTCCTGCAAAGATTTCTCAGAGGCAACTGCTGTTGTCTGCTTCTGGAACCATTGAAAGTATATACATTGTGCTCTCAGGCTGGCATTACAACAGCAAAACATGACAGAAGGCAGTGGTGACTCAGACTCATTTTAAAATGCTGAATTTAGCTAATGGAGTCACTTTAAATAGTAAATCTGACTAGTCCATCGTCTATGCAACAATCTGAAAAACTGTACAAGAAATGAGCAACATTTAAATGAAAGAGGATCCATTTCTACATGCAAAACCCGTGCCCAAACTTGATCCTGTTGCTGCACAGTAACGTAAATGGAGCAGACACAACATGAAAGGAAATTTGGCTTTTTTACTTGCATCAGTTGAAACACAAGAGCCATTTTTCCACTGCATGTAAAATTCTGTAATGTCTATGTATTTCAGTATACATAATGCTGTCTGGATAATTACAGAAGGAACAATTATTTGGCTTAGAAGTTATTCAATAAAATTATTAGATCTGTTAGGAACATTTTCAATTACATGGAGCTACCTAAATATATGTGATTCATTTGAACTTTCTGTCTATGCATGTTCTGGAGTCTAGTAATGAACAAAGATTTAGTTTCCAACTCCTCTTCAGTCAGTATATTGTATGAGAGCCTTTACTCTGAATAAGGTGAAGGAGGAACTCACAAAGAGTAGAACCAAAGTTATCCTCTATGCTAGGCCAGTGACCATGAATAATCATTGTGGTCTCTTTTTAGGGGAAAAAAAAGGAGATTTTATTACAGAATTCTCTTGATAATGTAGGAGTTATTACACTAATATATTCTTCCTCCTTCTTCACTTCCACCTAAGTGCTGATATTACTGTATCTACTCTCTTCATATCTCAAGTTTGCATGTTTTTTCCTCCTGTAGCAGTAAGTAACAACTCTATGAAAATAATAGAAACAGTTAAACAAAAAAAAAAAAACATACTTGTGTTGAAAGAATTTATCTTCAGGTTTTGTGATCAATAAAATAAAATTGAAATATATGTGACTAAGGGATGAGTTGAGAGACGAATGATGCATTATTTTTTCAACCTGCATTTACCTTCTGTGAGCACATGAAATGGAATAGCTGCCCCTTCTGTCACCACTTCTGATCTTAAGTGTATGTCTTTAATGCACAGTAGTGAAATATCGAAGTTTGTCCTAATTTAGCTAACTTGGTTACTGGAAAACACATTATTCCTGTCAACGTGTTTATTTAATCCAGTTCCTAGCTGTAAACTACGCTGGATTAGTTTTACTGTGCACTGCATAATGCAGAAAGGCATACCCAAAGAGGGCAGGAGACCACAGCATAGGGAGAAGTCATCTCTTCCTTCCAGGTTACATTAATTTCATCTGTTCATTCTTCACAATGCATTGGCCTGATTTTTCTTTAAACAAGTTTTATCAGGCTCTGCTCCGTGGGTTTCTGTAGAGTCTCTTTTGATTTACCCCAATGTCAATGAAAGAAAGATAAAGTTACATAGCTCTCATGAGACACCTAGTCAAAAGATGTAATAATAAAGACAAATTGTTGCATTGTTTTATGGCTGTTGCTATGTCACCAGACAAGGGCTTTGAGTCAACTCAACTAGCACTATTGTGAGAGGAAGAAAACCTCTGTACCTTGATCCAGCTTTACTTGAAAAGGAAATAAAATTGCTGCATAAATCTCCCATTGCAAAAAACAGAATTGCAGGAATGGAATCTGCGAATATCTTGTCATGTACACTAGCAAATTACTGTGAGTGACCATGTTTACTTTCTCCAGGAGATGTCACTCAAGACACTGGCAAATGTACATTTCAGAAGTTTGCAGTAAGAACGCAGTCAGAATGAACTGTGACATAAAGCTCTGTTCTCTCCAAAAATACCTTGGCCTGTTTCAATAAAATTACTGCCATATATACGTGCCAGGAGTGAGTAGCACAGTTTTCAGTTCTGTTCCTCTGTAAAATACACTTGTTTGCACCAGTCCATTAATGAGTCATTGTTTATTTACCCACGCAGAAGAGTGATGCTCTGAAGGAGTCCAAAGTCTGAAGAGAGAGATTTGGGGAAAAAGACAATTCATTCAGGAACTATTGCAGCCTGAAGGAAACACATACTGCTGGCAGTTTACTACATATGCACTTTACATACCGATTTATGCTACTGTTGCATTAAAAAAATTAGCCTGTAGTGTTTCATGTTACCAGGCATTCAAATCAGACTGGGCAACCACTTTTGGGCAGAAAACAGATCTTGTTTCTTCTGAACACAAGGCAAGGCAAGGAAAAAGAGAATGGGAAGGGGAAGGAGAAGAGGAAGGAAAAAAGGGAAAAATAGGGAAAAAAGGGGGAAAAAAGGGAGAACGGGAAAAAAAAGAAAAAAAGGAAAGAGGGTACGAGGTATGAAATACTGAACTACAAGAAGACAAAGATGGTCATGGATTTTTTCTTCTCTTGTAGCTTCCTCACTGTTCTCAGGAAACCTTTACTTTGAGCAAGCATTAGAGAGAAACTTCATTATTTAATAGATGAAAAGCATTGGAAAGAAACTATATGAAGGAACAAAGATGGAGTGTTAACGGGAAGCAAAGACAGCAATTGGGGAATGAAAGAAGCGGAGAAAAGGGAAAAACAGAATTAAGGTTGTCTGTGGAGGTTCTCCAGAGAACAAGGACACTGGGCCGAGAAAAGTGCAGTGGCGTTTTGCCTGGCTGTGAATACAGATACAGAAGAGGACTGGAGTTCTCAGAAGGCAAAAGGAGGTGAATTCAGAGCTGATAAATGAGCATAAATGAGCCATCCTGGGATGGCTAAGATCACGTGGACGAAAGACTCCCCTGTTGATCTCAGATTCTCTGTTAGCTCAAGTGGGCAGAGTCTGGGTTATTGATTTATAAGCTCCAGTCCTGGTGAAGAACAAAGATTAACATTTAAGTCTCTACTTTTTATGATTACCATGAATAGCACAGCATGAAATATTATCACACAAAAATAAAGAGCTACAACTATACTACTAAGCAAAAGATTGCCAGGGACCCATTACCTAGTTCTGCAGTTAATTGAGATGGTTTGGCTGTATTGACACTATTAAAATCTCTAAGGCTCCAAAAGAGTGCACTTGAGAGCTGTTTTGAATACTGTGTGCTGGCTTAAAACTCTTTTGGAGACTGATACTTGACCCAGACCAAAACTTTGTCAAGAACTATTTTAACTGTTTAATTGTACTGACAAATGGATTCCCCAGCGCTGTTTACTTTCCCAGTACAGACATAGCCATTTTGTAAAACAATTAAGTACAGAGCCAAACAGTGAGAATAAGTTTACTGGCTAAAAACTGTAGAACTATAAAACTATATACTTATATAGTTGTTATATAGTTTTTGCCTGGGGGAATTTTAGGTGTCACCATTAAGATTTAAGCACAAAATTCATAAAACACAAAATTCATAAACCACAAAATTTCCAAATGATATTCACTGATTCAGCAAAAACTTGTATGTAAAGCCTCTTAGTAAACTTTATGTTTGTGGTGAAGTAGAACTGTACAAAAAGATGAATGCAAAGACAAAATAGAAAGTGCAGGTTTTAATTAAGATGTATATTTGGCTAGCTATTTTTTGGAAAATATACACTTACTTGTTCAGCTATAGCATATGTAAGGTGTGTGCACACAAATATATTCATACCCATATCCATATATGTATGTTGAACAGCCTAGGCACGTGGTTAATGGTTTAGTATAAATTAAAATATGAAACCATCAGTGGTGTCTAATTTTCCAAAGCTGTTGCTGGATGTCTTTTTAAGCATGCTGCATGGTATGAAAATGTATAATTTAGCTTTCTTGGATTAATTTCTGTGAGACATGGTTATAGTAAAAGACGACCAGGCATTCTACAGGAACAAATCCTAGCAAAGATGAAGTACTCAGACTCTCCAGAGAAACAATTATCAGGGATTATAGACCAATCTGGCAAGTTGTGGGTGGAAAGTGAAATTTAAACTTCTGGAACTCTTGTGATGAGAATGGACTGGCTCCAGGAAGCCTGCTAATGAATCTGGTTTATAAAAATCCAGTATGTCTTAAATCTTTACATATGTTTCAAAGATATTGTTAAAGTAGAAAATTTAATTAATAGTAGGCAACTTGGAAGAAAGATAAATAAACAAAATACCCTTTTTACTCTTACACAGAAGGACTGTGTGCCCCATATTGAGGTCGTCACTCCTCGGTTCTGAAAAAAATCACCAAAAAATACATCACAGAACATGCCGTTTCCTTCAATGTATCCTTTGCTTAATTTCATTGTGTATGAATTCTACAGTTCTACGAGATTTTTTTCTATTCTTTGTTTAGCCTAAAGAAAAGAAAAATCAGTTTTGGATTCCAGATAATATTTGTCCATATTGTAAATTGCCCGTATTGTAAATATCTGAATGATTATGAGTGTTAAAGGTTATAGCTTTTACTGTATTCTAAACTAATCTAAATCTTTTCTTTGAGTGTAAGAAGAATGAAAACTATCAGGAGAATCAGTCTTATATAGAGTGCTAATTGCTCATAAAATAATACAAACATCATGAGCAATACAAATGGTATTTAAGTGCCATAGGCTAGCTCCATTAGATTAATGAGCCAACGGCTCCAACTTTGATGCCTCTTCTAATTATGCGTGATTCGCCATTTCTTTCAAAAGAAAGACATCTAATTAATTAGGTGCAAAATGTCATCTATAGGTCATTGACAGCAAGGAAGATCACCACTCACTCGGTTTAGTCTTCAGGCAAAATTATTACTCCTCTGGGATTACCACCAAATGTCATTATTGAATCAAAAAGAGCTCCTGCAGTAGGAAGATTATAGAAAAGAGAGGAAAAAAACCCCACAAATCCTTTCCTTTCCACGCTGACTCATACACAGAATTATCTATCCGACCTTAAGTAGGTAAATACAGTACTCCTGAGACGCCACAAATTAAAGAATCCCTTTTAATCACGTAAAATAAAAGGATGTTACAAAGTCCAAAGTGTTCCACAAAGCTCTTAAACAGTGATGCTAACTGCTGAAATACCCCAGTAAAAAAACCTAGTTGAAAGTTCCCCCATTTCAATGTGATGAACTCTCACTTTCAACTCCCAAACTACAGGCTTGAAGTTACAGTTTCCACTTCTTTTACAGAATGTGAAACTGCAACATCCTCTGAAATGTTTGTAAGTTTTCAGTTTGACTTAGGGCCTGATCCAACTGCCATTGATTTCAAGGCCCTTATTTGGAAAAATTAAGGACTGTTTAGTGAATCTATCATTATACAGCTGCTAGTCTGTTAGATTACCTTTAACTTGTGGAAGAGTCACTGAAAGGGAGTTATTTAAAATCTGTAACTCATGATAACGAAAACTAAAGCTGGTTTATTCCAGCTGTTCTGTCTATAAATGAGAAGAAATGCTATCACTTGTAACTTGCAAGCAGATAAAAACCACTGTCAGGTACTATCTCAGTTTGATTTATTCTCCTTTTTCCAAATATAAAAGCTTAGATTCTTGATAGAGCAGCACTAGTTAGACAATCTATAGACCTTTAAAAGCAATGCAGTGGTCTAGCTGACTGGAATACAAAATTTGCATTTAGGACCATAATGTAAGGTATTAAGATGGACTTTCATTTTAAACTGTGATAGAAAGTTAAAAACATTTTAATTTATTCTTTTTATGAAGCAAATACTTGGTTTATCTTGCTGAGGGATTTTGTTTGAATTAAGTCTTAAATTTTTGTTTTGTCTTCATCACTCAATTATACTGTATTTCATACACGTTGGAGTAATAAAGTTGAAATGAAACTTTGATAATATTCTCCTGGCAATTATGATAAAATTGATATGTTGCAGCAAAATATTTTAATTTCATGGGATAAGCATTTTCTGACAGAAAACAGGTTAATTAGAAAGACATGAAACAGTTCTATTATTTCTTAACTATTATCACCCCAAAGAGAGTCCCTATTTATTTTATGGTCTACAGTTACTAGGCATATAAAGGAAAACACACATCTTTTTTTTTTTTTTTTTTTTAACACATTTTACCAAATGGAACAGAATAGGGCAGAGGACAACCTTGCGGATAGAATTCTTGCTTCTAAACTCAGTAACAGGTTACTATCCAGGAGACCTGCAGTAAATTTTACTCTTGAGTTTCTGTCACTTTGGGCTCCATTGCCATGTGTCTGTTTACCTCAAACTTCACTTCTGTTCTACCTCATAGAAAGCTGATACAGAGACCATATAACCACAGATGTCTTGCCAAACCAACCAAACCTAACCACTCTACCAGACTGCAATCATGTATGCACATACAGGACTCTTCATTCATGGGACCTATGAACACCCCAGGGCAAAGCAATAACAACAAAGCAACCTCAGAGGAAGACTTGGAATTCAGCCCTTCCAATATTTAGAAATGATAGAATAATTTATTGATTTCTCTTTGATCTGGAGCAGTAAGACAGTGTCTCTTAGTGGCAGATGTAGAAGGAAATTTTGGGGAAATTCAGAAGGTCTGATTGTTATCTAAATTTACCTTTGAACAAATGTAGTCTAGACATTAGAGACTGCTTTCTGTATCCTTAGATCAGAAATGTCCCAATTCTCTGGGTGGTCCAGGAACTCCCTGCTAGTCTGTTCATGGATGACGAGTTTGAGACTGATTTCGTAGCCACTGTCACAACAAAGCATTTGACTAGTGGCTATAGGATTTCTTCAAGTAAGAATTTTGGACTGGCCTGGAGATTGTCCCAGGTAGCTCCTGCTGTGTCCAGAGCAATTAATAGGCACCATCTGTATGCTTCAGTGAGTTGGGTGGAGAATCTGACCATCCCAGAGATTTGCCCAAGTAGTTTCTGCTGTACAACTGGGTAAACTTAGACAGGGCACTTGTAACTACTCTGTAGCAACTTTGCTGGAGATGCAGAAATGGTCATGTAGGACAGTGTTTTGTACACAGAAAGTTATGAGGTGTTTTGTAAATAGTTTAAGGTGCTTAATAGTGATGGATCATACTTGCTGTGTAGTACTCACAGATGACGACAGGGGAGTTGGGCATCAGCAATCGGCAGGAGAGTGGTTTTGGACTCTCACCCATTCTGGCTGAAGATCCCATTGCAAAGACCCTTGCAGCAGAGACTCCTGTCATCATATGGACTGCAAACAAGAGATTTTATTCCTCACATAGGTGTTACCCTGTGCAAAGATTCCTGTATGTTTTTAATGAACACTTTGTCTGTTAGTGTCTGTACAACAAAACCACTCTTGCATCCTGTTCTTTTTTTTTGTCCATAAGCCTCTTTTCTTTGTTTCCTATGGCAAGAAATTCTTTGTATGTGGGCTAGATTTGCTCTTTGAAATTCAAACTGAGATAGTTTGGACCAGTAGGAGATACCATGGCACCCACTCCATATACTATCTGTGTGCCATGGAGTCACTTTCTAGTCCAGACACAGCCCAGATAAATATATGTATATGTATGTATATGTAAATCTCTCTGTATAAGAGTAAAATGGGTTTATGAGCATAAAAGCTTTGTTAGCTTGAATCAGAACATCAAAAAGTTCCTCTTCATTTAGTAACAGCTTGTAGAAAAAATCAGTTCTGATGTTGATGTCTCAGTCTCTTAAACATTTGCAACGGGGTTTTGCAAATTTGCACCTAATTACTTGTACTGATAGGAAAGTGTATGTGAAAGTAGGTAAGTAAACTGTTATAAGCAGACAGCAACACCATTATTATTATCATACTATTTTTAATATATATAGTTATAAATAACTTGTCTGTGTTTTCTCATATTGCACAGCAACAATTTTTATTGCAGATAATCAAGAAGTACAGAGACTTCAGTTTGTCTTTAATGGCTACTTCATGCAGTTAATTTCTTTTCTGCGTTCCTTTGTGGTGACTTTTTTACACCTAGGAATATATATTTGAAGTGCTGTTCTTTAACTAGAACATTCTGATATTCAGAAAAGGCTTTTATCTGCAGGGAAAAGAGATGGAAGTGAGAGGAAAAGACACTACATGACAAGCTTGGAATCACAGACTGGAATTCTCTGCTGCCATGACAAGGTAAAGACTGACATGATTAGCTAGAGAATTTTCATGATCCTAATGAAGAGCCAAAGAAACAGTTTACCAGCCTATACCCTGACTTCAGCAGGATATCAAAGGCTTGCAAATCAGTTTAGCATCTGGCTTTTGAAAATTTAATCAGGGAATTACAAGTGTTGGTAAATTAGGGCCTGATCTTGCTGACCTTTAAGTCAATGAGAGTTTTGCTATTGAGTTAATTGGAAGCAGAAGTAGATCCTTTGTATTTCAAGGTATCATATGTAACCACATGTTGCAAACAAAATCACAACTCTTCTCCATCTGCTTCAAAACTGATTATTTTCTTGATAAATCACCAAGCAATGTTTCGTTTTGGAGTGGCAACCTTGTTTATACTATGTAATGAATCCAAAAAGTAGTAAGATAGCCAAAACCGCCAATCTCCATTTGTGTCCATAAAAGAACTTAGCAATGTAGGAGAACATATCTGAAAGAGGTTCAGGAATTATCACAGGTAGAGACCACAGAAGGAATGAGTAAACGAAAATACAAATAAAAAATATATGTGTCCACCTTTTTCTATAGTCTTGCTTTCCACATGTCCACATAACTTACAGCTTGATAAAATCTCTTTTCTCTGATGGAGTACATGTTGTAATAGATTCCAGCAGCTCCCTTAGCTGTGGCACCTAGAGAAACCTTGATTCTACTGCTGTCTTTATGTAGGTAGGATTGCAGGTGGCAAATAATGCAGTCTTTACCACTCTCTGCAGACCTACACGTCAACACTGAAAGGACAGGTGTATTTTGATCCTCAAGAGACAGCCCATCAGTTAAGAAAGCAGGTGGAGTAGGAGCTTCAGGGGACTTGTTTGCCATGGTGCACAGTTACAAAACACTGTTAAATTTGCCTCTTTCTAAAAGGAAAAAATAAAGCCGGAATTTTGACTGTAAGGACCATCCTCTTTTGAGGCGCTCTCTATATGTGTGATTGGAGGTCACTAAGGCAATTGCTGCAGCAGTCTTCTTCACTGAGCTTGAATCTGAGTTGGAGAGTATTGTGCTTTCCCATCTGAGGCATCAGACATGTTGTCTGCAATATGGCTCAGCTCAGAAGATGTAGAATATCATCTCTTCACAGTAAAGGGAGTAGTTGTACTCATAGATGTCATTTACAAGGCAGTTTGTGTTCAGAGCATGCAGTAGGTGCTAACATTGCAACACACCCTTTGACTATCTCCATTAACTGTGTCTACAAAGGTAGAAAAGAGGGACATAGGGATGAGGGTTGGTTAGATCTATGCATTGCAAGAAGCCAGTCAGGACAAAACCTTCTCGGCTCTCCAACTTTTGTTGCAGCTTTAAGAAGGGACAGTTTCCCTCCTCCCTTACAAGCCAATTGTTGTTTTTCTGTACTCTAAAGTAAAAGTCCTGGTTGTGGACAGGAGCTGAGATACTGCTGATTCTTTTGACATTCCCTTCAAATAGAGGATTTTTATAGGAGCCCAATCAATTGAAGCCCAAGTGAGTCAACTGTAAAAACTGCTTCATATTTTGTAATCTTTCAAATGAATGCACTGACAAATATCTGGGTTTAAAAGAAAGGAGTCAGAAATGATCTTGCATTTGTTTAGAATTGTACACAATGTGTTAGTGAAAGCAATCAATACCTAATTACTAGTCTATCTCCGAGACCACAGTCCTCTGTATTCTAATGTTTTCCACAGAGATAAACCACTCACTGCATGACCTGATGCATTTGTTTTGACAGCTCTGCTTCAAACATGACAGTGAACGTCATGCTCCAAGAATAGCCTCCATCCTCCAAAAAAACCAAGCTACAGTAATGGTAAAGTTGTAAAGTTGTGGTTAAATGCTAAGCGTAACTAAATTCAGAAAATCGCCATTACTCTGTGGTAAGAACGTTCATTCAAAACCAGCTGCTACTCAGAGCCCACATTTGCTTTTTACTCTCTCCAAGGTACTGCAAGTGCTCCACTGAAATCTGTGTAACCAAGTATGGCATTTCGTCCTATGCATTAAATAAGCATGAAATTATAGACTACTTCATACTTTATGTAACATTTAGGCACACTGTACACAGACCCTTTCGTGGTCTCGTTTCTGACCAATGCTTTTACAATTCAGGTGCTGAGCAGTATGGGCCCTTCTCTGGGGGCCTGGTTTCTTGCACTGCAAAGGGAAGGAGTGTTTGTTTCTGCTTGTGCATGCACTTTGAAAGAGCTTAAATAAGATGATTGGTCAGGAATATTGATTTCTGACAGATGCAATGGTCAGATTCTGTTTTCAGGAAGTAAAACGTCTGTGGGTTCTGTCCTGGATTGATCATCCAGAATGCGGTTGTTATTTGTGTGCCACTTTTACTCAACAATACCATCATACAGTGATAGACAAGGAGCTGCAGCTATGGACCAGAGACTCACTGTGTGAGGCACAGTACAAATATAATTTAAACCAAAAATAAAACTTGCTTCTGGTACTAACTTCGAGTTCTGAGAGAAGTTTCAGTTTCATGACAAGCCTTGGACCCTGACATAGGCCTTTCCTTGTCCCTTTTTTAAAAAATTATTATTGTTTTTTAAACTATTATTAGTACATTTTGAGAATACATACTACAGGGTACATGAAGGTAAATAAAAGAACAGAATTATAGTGTATGTAACTGTATTTAAAAAAAAGTTTCATTTCTTATTCTCTGTCACAGGGATGACATTTACATCAAGAGGGGTTTGGTATATATTTCAGTTCCTTTGTACTGTTGCAAGTTATTAAATATTTAGGCAGTGAACACACAGTGGTTTCACAATTCTATAGGTTTTATTCATGTCACCTGCAAAAGTTTTCACAGCAAACTCCGGTTTGTTTGGTTCCTCTTTTAGCTTTGAATAGTGATTCCAAAGTAACATTTACACTAACATGATTTTAATGCTACTGCTGAACTGTTCATAAGCAGTGAAAGGTTTCCAAGGCCTTTGCAGAATTAAGCTCTACCTGAGCAAAGCTAGTGATGGGATGCAGTTTAACTCTATCTAGCTTTTGTAAATAAATCTAGATTCACAAGTCAGTAGTCTTGTTGACGAATTTACTGCCCCTAATAAGTCCGGAGACAGTCATCTTTAAAGTCAGATTTGGATTTGAGTTTGCATTTTAGGAGCCTGATCACAGTAGTAGGAGCTGCAAGTAATATTGTAACTAACTTAAACATGTCAGCAAAGTGCAATCAGAGGTTAATCTGTGACAAGGAATCAACGTATAAGTATAAATTAACTTGTGCATACACAGCTGTCATGTAGGTGGGTAAACAGCAGTCAGGCTTTCATAGTTTTCAGCCCAGCTCACATGTCTATTTTCCAAGAAGCAGCCTGAACATAAGAAATAATTTTAATGAGATACCTAGGCAGATAGTAAAACCCTCCTGAAGTTCATACTTGCCTTTCCTCCAGGCATTATTTTCTCACTGCAAAACTTCACGTGAAAAGCAAAACACAATGAAGCATCATAACTGGACTTCCCAAGATCAATCATTTTTACCATATTCAGAAGACTGAACATGAAAGGCTGCATGTAACAGAACTTACCCAGCAAAATCTACCGTAACAACTCTTCCACAGTGTCGTGGTTTAACCCCAGCCAGCAACTAAGCACCACGCAGCCACTTCCTCCTCCCCGCTCCCAGTGGGATGGGAAGGAGGATCAGAAAAAAAGATAAAACTTGTGGGTTGAGATAAGAACAGTTTAATAACTAAAGTAAAATAAAATATAATACTAACTAATAATAATAATATTATTATTATGATAATAATTGTAATGAAAAGGAATATAACGAAAAAAAGAGAGAAATAAAACCCAAAAAAAGACAAGTGATGCACAATGCAATTGCTCACGGCCTGCTGACCAATTCCCAAACAGCGATCCGCCCCTCCTGGCCGGCTCCACCCCGTTTATATACTGGGCATGATGTTCTATGGTATGGAAAGTCCCTTTGGCTAGTTCAGGTCAGCTGTCCTGGCTATGCTCCCTCCCAGCTTCTTGCACACCTGCTTGCTGGCAGAGCATGGGAAACAGAAAAGTCCTTGGCTTAAGATAAGCGCTACTTAGCAACAACTAAAACATCAGTGTGTTATCAACATCATTCTCACACTAAATCCAAAACACACCACTGTACCAGCTACTAAGAAGAAAATTAACTCTATCCCATCTGAAACCAAGACACACAGCCTCCAGTTACCAAAGGGAAGAAAAAATTTCAGATGTTCTTAGCTGAATCCATGAATAGCAGTGATTCGCCTGTGTATGTAAAACTATGCATGTAGTTATCTGATCAATTACAGGGGCAAATAGCTAATTTGCAACCAAATAGTTATTATTAATATTTTAAATATGAGTCTTTCAAATCTTCTACTTTCCTGACTTAAAGTATCATAGTCTGTGAACTCTCTGCCTTGAAGGCAATAATTACATGAAGTTTTTGGAGTTATAGTACTTATAAAAGAAGACCATTGATGTCTAAATATGTAAGTAACTAAACTCACATCCAGTTTTAAGCACTGCCAGTATTTTATAAAAAAAATTATTATCTAAGTGAATTGCTGCAGTTGGCTCTGTGTTCTAAGCCAGCAGCTGAACTACTGAGTTATTAGACACGCAACGCTAAGAGCCTTGAATGGCTAGGTGTCACAGGAGAAACTGTAACGATATGTGGAAGGTAAAGGATATATAGATACCTCGAATGCATGGACATATAGTTTATGAGTATATTGGGTTAGAAACAAAAACAAGAGAGAGGAAAAGCAATTAATTAAACACCCAGATACACGAGACATAAACAGGAGGTAATAAGACAGTATCAGGGACCAGGAGACTCTAAAATAATAGTAATAATAATAATAATAATAATAATAATAATAATAATAGGACCAGGGTCTTGGCATGGATCCTGGATGTAGTTAAGGTCTAATCTAGAGTTCAAGGGACCTGGGGATATGCATGTGCCTGTGGATCAAGAGAGGAAGGGTACGCATTTGCCTGCTAGTGAACTTCAATCTGTATCAGCTGGAGAGGACAAATGTATTTGTGCTGTGTTACTCAAGTTTCTGTGAATGCTGTTGGTGTTTATGTGGGTACTAGTAAAGATAATGTTCTCTACTTCTTGGCCTGCTCTGTATATAGTGTGCGTGTGTGTGTATCTGCATGTGTGTTTGTATCTGCAGGTGTAGAATGTATGCTCAGCCTTGCTACTGTCTGGACCTACAAAAAAGGAACAGCAACAAACACTGCGGAGGAGAAATCCCCTGGGTATTAAAGTCTGCTGGATTCAGCTTCCCTTAACAGATACATATAAGAAGTATATGATGATAGTAAGAAGGTTGCCTTTTCCACAACACACTTACACCTCTCCAAATGTCGAATGTGAACACTAGTCCTTGCTACTGTGCTGTCCTTCAACACCCTCGTGCAAGAGCCTCAGGACAAGGAGAAGGTTTGTATTGTCCTTGGAGTCACTGCTCTCTCAGGACAATGATTGTCTCTCCATTTTTACGAGTTTTGCCTACATGTATTTTCTACAAGAAATAACGTGAAGGCACCTAACGTGAAATAACATGAAATCTAAGGGACTTTATTCTGGGTGTTCTTACTAGAAAGGCTGAATTCACCTATTCAGCTATGATACTGGGTAACAACGATAAATATATGTATTCAGCATTCTTTCTTCCCTCTCTTCCACACACGCCCACCAAAAAAAGACAAAAGAAAAAAACCCTCCAATATATTTTAGTCAAAGACAGTCTGTTTGTTCTTGAACTAACTTCTTTCCTTCACAGAGTAACTCAATAGACTGTAAACAAGTGATTTATTTTGTCGAGAAATGCAGCTCATGTTTACATGGATCATGGAAGAGATCCAATTGTTAAAGCCCTTCAGCATCATTCCAGACTTTGATCTTTTCTCCCTTATTTACATGCACTCATTAACAATTATACTGCATTTTGTTTTATATGAAAAGAAGAACACTGTCTTGTAGGCTCCCTTACTTATTTCTAGCCCTCCTGAAGGGCTGTATCACGTAAAGAGTGAAGCACTCTGAACTCCCATTGGAGGGTCTTAGAGACACTAAGCATCTTGCAAGATACATTTATAAATAAGCAATCTTTTCTACACAGAAGAAAAAATGGGATTTAAGTGTTCTGGTTTTCATCTCTAATTTACTTCTTTTTCAACTGCACTTTCCCCTGGTACTCAATTTATTTTGTACTTTATTTACTTGACTTAATCATTTTTAGCAGCGATTATGAAAACTCTCTCCTCCTTGCATCTTATCATCTGATCTTCCATTCTTCTGTTTTCTTTAGTTCAGTGTTAGCAGATCAAATGAGAGGCTTTTCCTTTTACAGATACCTACAGTATTTACCTCTTTATTTTAACACAATGTTCTATCAACTCAGTTATGAAATCGTTTTATCTTTTGTTTGCTGGAAACAGAATGCTTCAGAGTAGCTTGCTATGTAATTGAATAGAAATCTCCTGTCATCCACTCCTCAAATGTGAAGTTTCTGCTATTGTTCATTTTCCATTGAACCTCTTTTGTCACCAAGGCTTTACATTACCAGTTTTAGAACGATTTTGTCTGCAAAAGTCAGATGAGCAAAACAAGCCAGTTTGTTTATGGTTGAATTATTTTTTTATGCTAACTCTAACTTGTAAAACTGAGTTGTATCTAATTCTAAATAATTGGTGATGATTTTTAACAGTCTTTTTAACAGGCAAAACTATTGCTCTGCATCTTCGCAGTAGCTATGAGTTGACCCCAGCCAAAAGCCAATGTGGAATATTCCTTCATCCAATTTGGGTCAACTGTCCAAGCCGTGTCCCTCCCAACTTCTTCCTCACCCCCAGCCTACTCACTCTGGGGAGAAGAGTGGGAAAAACAGAAAGCCTTGATGCTGTGCAAGCATTGTTGAACAATGAATAATCAAAGCACTGGTGTGTTACCAACACTGTTTTGGCCACAAATCTAAAACATAGGACATACAGCTGCTATGAAGAAAGTTAACTCCATGTCAGCCAGACACAGTACAGCAGTTTGTATAGCAGTACACCTCTCAGAAACAAATCTGAATGAGCTGTATTGCAAATAACTATGTTTGTGAGCTGCAAACTGGCTGAATGTACTGTGTATCCTGCTGTTTGGAAGAGTTCTGAATGACCTCTGTAGTACACGAGAGGGAAATCTACTTGAAAATCTTTTAACTGCTAAAAGAACATGAGTTAAGTCCTATATATTGCATATTCCCTCTCATTTAGAGTACAAAGACAAGCTAAAAATTGCAGGATTATCGCTACTGAAACTACTACCAATTAGACACAAGTTGCTCTAACTTGTTTGACAAATGGTGTATGACCTTCTTCTAGACAATTGTAATATTGTAGATACCTCAAAACAATTGTACTTTTGGTCACCTACTCTGAGACATTAGGATCAGCTGTGGTAGAAGCATGGACTCCCAGGCTCACTTGCAGTATCTTGCTGGGATGATACAGTCTGTGGCATAAATGCAGGCCCAAAATTTGCAATGAACACATGAAAGGCCCTAAACTGGTCAGCAGTTTAAAGAGCATTTACTGTGTCTTTTAAGTGAGCAGCTCAAAAAAAATCAAATTCAAAAGCCAAATTTATAATTTGATGACTTTTTTTTTTTTTTTTAAGGGAAGGTCAGAATCAATAGGAAAAAAGGGTATAGATAAATATGTTCCTGACCACCCTGTTCTGGCACGTAGGTTTTGTCCTCCCAATTAGCTTTCAGACTGATATTTTTTCAAGGACTTTTTGGTGCATCAGTCTCTACAAAGTCCTTCTGGGACCAGAGGAAAGATAACTCCTTCTATTGTCTGTGAGGTGTAGCTCTGTGTGTCTGTGCCCTGCTGGTCTCAGTAGCCTTCTGTTGTATGCTGCACCACGTTGCTTGTAGACCTCTCACTCCTTTGGAGCATTTTGCCATCTCATCCTGAATTATGCCACCTTCTCATTTCCATACAGGCTGAGTTGCTCCCTGAGCAGGAGTAATTTCCCCCTCCTAGAAAAGGTTTCATAGTTTGCTTTGATAACTATGGTACAGTATTCATTGTAGGCATGAGTCTGATCAGTGAAGCAGTAACCAGCCCTGTGCTGGACCTTCATAATCCTGCAGCACAACCAGCAGATCATATATTATTGCTGCTCCCAGCTGAGTTCATATTGAAGCACACAAGGCATGCTTACTTAGTTTGGTCTCCTGGGAGGGCTATAATCTCCAGCAGAGAGGTGGCATTGAATAACCAAAGAAGGTAATTTCTTTAACCTTATCAGTTAGATTCAGAAGAGAAAGACTAAGAGTAGTCATAAATTATAAGCTGTCTTGGAAAATGATAGTGTTTAGCACCTTACACAAAAGGTTCTGAGACTTCTCAGCATCTTCACAATAAATGATGTAATAAATAGCTGAACTTTGACCTCATGTATAGACTCCGTTTTAAGCAGGGAGTGAAGTGTTAAGTCCCCATGTTTCCTGATCTTTTCAATATTGTCTTGAATGCACCCTTTTGCCCTTTTCTTCTTTTGCTACTATGCTAGCAGCTCTGTTATAAGAAGGCCAACAAACAGTTGCATTTAGAACTGTGAGTGGAGTGCAGATCTAGAAATGAGCTGAGGAGGGCATTGTAGGAGCAGTAGCGCCTCTGCCCTAAGACGGAGCCTGCCATTGTTATAACTTTGTGCTAGCTGATTCATGGAGCAGCATTAAAGGTTATGGCAGTCAGTAAATAACCTGTCAAACTCCTACTGCTTCCCTTACCCAATTCAAAGGATTCATCAATCTCTGTATTCACTTGTGCTGCACATCTGGATTGCTTATTGATGATCTGGATCATGTTCATCAGTTTCTTGCTCATTTAATGCCTCTATAATCACCTCAAGCCTGTGTAAACCTTTTCAGAACCACTGAGGTGTAAAATATCTTCCCTTTGGTGTTCAAGGTGCCACTCTGTGCATTCTGACTATGCATTTAACAGTCCTATAGTCTAGTATAAGCTCACCTTCCTTCCCCTTCTAGAAGCATCTTTATTAGAGCAGTAAATATCCCTACCTGAAAAGACACACAAACACACACACACATGCACACACACGCGTATGCACACATGCACACACAAAGTAAAAGGACACCCCCACAGGCACACAATTCTTAATTAGACTTTTTAAATGTTTTTTTTTAATGGAAAATAAAAATATATTTTTTAACACAATAGATGTTTTAAACATTGTTTTTACGAATAGGGATAATACGACTATTCTTTGCTTGTTCAATTTTTCTATGAATTGCTAAATAACAAAGAGGCAGCAGCAGTGCTGATATTGATTTTTTAGGCCTGCTCACAGCAATATTTCCTTCTAAAGCCCAACATCCAGGAGAATTTAAAAAATTTTTCTGTGACAATTTAATGTAATGCCATATGGGTTATAAAAACAAAACCGCACTATTTTCTCTTTTTTGTTGTAAAAGGAAAAGACATACTGCACTGAGAGATGCCATAAACAGACGAGAGAAAAATATGTGAGTGTTTTTCCTGGAAAGCACCCTCACAAGAACAGTATTCATGCCATCAGCTGTTCCTCTCTGGCTTCCCCAGGATATAGTCAACCTCCAGCAGAGACTTCTATAAATCTGGAAAGGCAGAAGAGCCAGGCATTCCATGAAGTCCATTAAGAACTTCACTGTGATCAATCTGTTTTGTATGGAGTGTGGCTGGATACTTGCTGGTACAAAACCCTAAGATCTATATCTAAGCAAACTGATAGTGCTTACTTAATGTGTTTCTCTCCTCTATGCTCACTGCAGGAGATTTACCTTCCTGTAAGGAAACCGATGTTGGTGAAAGTGAAGGCTTAATAATCTTTCTTTGTGTGCTGCTTCCTAGTTAACATGAAAAAAGTAATTGCAACTATTTCCACATTAGAAGTTTATTTTTTCTTTCATTCTGTTTTTAAAGGAAATCCCCAGAGCTTTGTGTTCTAGACATAGATATTTATTATAAATTAGTTTTTAAAATAAGGATATGGCTGCTCAATATCCTGCTGAAGCTCAGCCAGATATTGAACGCAGCAGCTATGTCTTTATTATTAAATCTGAACTTGGAATAAAAATCTATACAAATGCAGCCCTCAGTTTTTGCAGAGATTTTTGTGGCTTTTGATTTTTTTAATTCAAAATCTTACTGAAATATGAGGACTCTTCATGAAACTGCAAATGATACATATTTATCCACTGGAATTACATCAGAACTACATTTTTGGCTTGTGTTTAATTTAAAGAATACATTTGCAGAACTGAATCTTGATATTAGCATACAGATGGAATTGAACAGTATGTCAATACTGACTGACAAAGCAGATAGATTGCTGGTTGCTTTATTTTAGATTAGTTCTAAATTTTCTCATGGAGAATATAAAAATGTAAAAGAGTATTTCAATTTTCCATTTCATTTAAACTGAGAAGAAAGTAGTAATTTGAGGAAAACTAATAAAAGACTGATGTTAGAATATGATTGACATGTGGCTAAAATGTGTTTCAGTTGTAAAGATAGTCCAGTACTAATAAAACAACATTGACTGGCTTGCTACCTTCAGGCCTCCCTTGCTCACATGTAATTGATTTTAAAACAGTATCCAAAAGAGAAAAGAATGTTATGCTATGTCTGTATGGATTTTTCCTGTGTTCTACTGTCTTTGTTAGGAAGCATTTGAAATTAAATGCCAATGTATCCTAGGGCAAATATAGCTAATTATTTATTTATTTGCTATTTTATTAAAAAAAAGAGAAAATTTCAGAGCTCCACTGTGAAGATAAAATGCCTTACTTGTGTATACTTCCTAACAGGTAAAAATGTGAGAGATGGAGTGAGATAATTTGATGATATGGGTGAACCAACTTTTAAACTTTTTGCAGTGCTGGAGACAGAAGGAGGATTCAGATGTTCCTTGTTATTAGGGTAAAGTATGCTAATGATTTTCTTTGTTTATCTGCATAAACAGCTCTTATTCTCTGAATCAGAACATGTGGAGTCAAATCCCAGAAAAGTAAATATTTATATTTATAATTTTGGTTTCAACTTAGTGAATAGGATTTATCTGATACCAACTTCAGCCTCCTTTTATCATCAATAAAGAGAAGCAGACACTTCAGGCAGGATTTCTTGTCCTAAGCTAAGCACCACACAGCCACTTGCTCACTCCCCCCTGGTGGGATGGGGGAGAGAATCAGAAGAGTAAAAGTGAGAAAACTTGTGGGTTGAGATAAAGACAGTTTAATAGGTAAAGCAAAAGCCATGTGTGCAAGCAAAGCAAAATAAGGAATTCATTCACTACTTCCCATCGGCAGGCAGGTGTTCAGCCATCTCCAGGAAAGCAGGGCTCCGTCATGCGTAAAGGTCACTTGGGAAGACAAACACCATCACTCCAAATGTCCCCCCCACTTCCTCTTTTTCCCCCAGCTTTATATGCTGAGCATGATGTCATATGGTATGGAATGTCCCTTTGGTCAGCTGGGGTCAGCTGTCCCAGCTGTGTCCCCTCCCAGCTTCTTGTGCACCCCCAGCCTACTCACTGGTGGGGTGGGGTGAGAAGCAGAAGGGGCCTTGACTTTGTGTAAGCACTGCTCAGCAATAACTAAAACATCCCTGCATTATCAACACTGTTTCCAGCACAAATCCAAAACATAGCCCCATACTAGCTACTGTGAAAAAAATTAACTCTACCCCAGCCAAAACCAGTACAAAGGGCCAAAGGAATGGCAGTATAGAATTGTGTTTCTCTCTGTTCAATGCAAACAGACCGTGGGTGATTAGTTCAGAGGCAAATGACCACACTGCAGATGTCTGAAGAAGCTAACATAAATCCCACCCAATCTGTCATTATAAACCAACACCTCAGCCTCTACATACCATTAAAGTCTCTCCAAAAGGAAAGGTTTAAACATCAGACTTTTTAAAAATTTATTTCCTACTGCTCATTGGCATTTTTAAAACCTAACATCACTGAAATGAACAGTAAAACTCTCATTTCTTCCTTTGGACCACAATTTAAACCTGAATGTGTGACATAATTAGTAAAATTACTGAAATGGCAACCAATAGACACATAGGCTTTGTTTCTGTTCTACCTCTTTCCCATCATTATGGATATGTCTGCACTATAAAACAATGTAGCTCTTCAGAAGACTCAAAACCTCCAGTCTGATGCATCAATTTCAACTCAGCCTTGGGCTCCAAAGTCAAGTGAACTAATACGTTTCCTCAAAACAAAACCTGATAGAGGGTCTGCATCTGGTTAATGACGTTCACTCAGGTCTGCATCAAAAGACAGTATGGATGGGCTTTGGCTCTCTCCATTTTGTACATTCCCCCAACACCCTCCCTGCAGGTTCTGCACCCTCAAGCACATCCATGTGCCTAAGATATGCAAGACATATCTTGTTCTTATGCTGTAAGAATATTGTTTTAGTGGGCTACAACACAGTGCTCACTGTATTTCAGACACTTCCAATTTTACATTCAATCTTCAGAGACCCCCCACAATGAGTCTCTGGGCCAACTGCTCTGTGGTCTGAGTGAAATCTACTTGTTTGAGTGTTTTGAAATGTTATTGTGAGTTACTCTACACAATCTGGCAGAGGAAGGGATGGCACAGATAACTCCTTGTGTGGATGCATTTAGCAATGGAGACGTCACCTGTGAAAAACTCTAGGCTTAACACAGTGTATCAGAAAGATGATCTGGGTATAATTAACTCTGAATCAGGATGGAATTAATCTCAGCCAGCTTTAAGCATCTACATTTGAGCTAGTTGCCTAGACTCCCTTGATAGTCAATGGAGGAAAACAGACATAGGATAGAAATCATGTGACCTTTTTAGGCACTTGCCTTTAGAAGAAATTAGATTAACTGTAATGTATTATAATTGGTTTTCTCTAATGACTGTTCAGTAATCTAGGCAAATACTCCAGATGTAGAAATCTACATTGCATATGTCTGAAGTGAGGAGAGAGGCATTTTTAAAATAGGTCTGTTCCACATGCTTTAAAATTCACAGGCTTGTGGACATTTCTGCTTTCTACAAGCCATCATGGATGTGCATGCATCAGTTATGACTCAAATTCTAAGCCACTTTAATCAAACGTGGTTCATGAGATAGAGCTTCCTTCAAATTGTGTTTTAAAAGCAACATGTGGTATTCATAGGAATGCTTTATTGTGTGCTCTTAGGGATGACATTATGGATCTAATTTCTGCTGAATTATGTTGTCTTCTTATGTTTTCTTTCAGCTAGTTAATGGCAGCAGCTGCCTGTCTATAAAAATTATTGCATAGATTATTTTAGCTCATGGTTATCGGTCAATTGTGTGTATATTTGTGTGGGGGAACTATAGCCTTTGTCTAATGTGTTTGCAGATGTTAATTAAGAAAACTGTGCCTTTTGTCATCAGGCTTGAATTCTTTACAGAGAGCTCCTTCACTCCCCTGAAACATTTTTGGGCACCTCAGAACCTAAGAAAAGCTTAAACCCATTTTTAGAAAGCAGCTATGGGACAAGATGAGCTTAATTGCTGCTCAGAAAGAACTGAAATGCACATTTGTACCATGATTAATACCTTTTTGTTGCAAGCTCAAGATTTCAAGGCTTGTCCATGTCAAATTAGCATCATGGTTCAGAACAGATTGCTGTTGTTATTGACCTAAAGTAACCATTATTATCAATAACAAAGCTTCATCCATACATTTGGCAGCTGTTGGAAAATGAGCCGTATGTGCATTAGTGATGTTCTGCCTTTTGAAGAGGCTCCTCTTGTAAGCTTTGCAATCAGAGCAGGGTGCTCAGGGCTTTATCCAGTTGGGTCTTGAAAATGCCAAGGGAGAAAGGTGGACACAACCTCTTTGGGTAGCCAGCTCCATTTCTAAGACTACCCTCATGATGAAAAAGTTCTACTTATATCCAATTTGGGCTTCTCTCATTTCATGTCATATCCATTATCTCTTGTCCTTCTGCCATGCACCTCTGTGATGAGTCTGTCTCTGTCTTCTCTGCAGGTACCTCCACCCTGCAAGTACCCAGGGACAGCTGTTAGGTCCCCCTCAGCTATCTCTTTTCCAGGCTGCATAAACCTCATTCCCTCAGCCTTTTCTCACAGGCCAAGTGCTCCAAGCACTGACCATTGTGGTGACCCTCCACCAAACTCACTCAGCTTATACAGATCTTCCTTGTTTTGAGGATCCCAAACTAGACACAATATTCTACACACCGTCTTAAAAGTTCTGAATAAAGGAGAAAAATAAATTATTTCTATCAGCTGGCTATGTTCCCATTCATACAGCTCAGGAGGCTTTTGGCCTTCCTCACTGCCAGGATGCACTGCTGGTTTACGGTCAGCTGGCTGTTTGCCAGGGCTCCCAGGTCCTTTCTGCAGAGCTTCTCCCCAGCCACTCAATATCCAGCCTATTGCTGCAAGGGGTTCCTCCTTTCTAGGTGGAGGACTTTGCATTTGTCCTTGCTGAATTTCATAAAGTTCCTGCCAACCCATTCCTGCTGCCTGTCCAGATGTTTCTGAATGACAGCCCTGATACCCTCAGTGCACTGATTGTGCTTTCCAGGTCGGTATCATTTGC
Organism: Gymnogyps californianus; assembly: GCF_018139145.2. Lineage (NCBI taxonomy): Eukaryota > Metazoa > Chordata > Aves > Accipitriformes > Cathartidae > Gymnogyps > Gymnogyps californianus. The sequence continues at coordinate 38,644,930 of NC_059471.1, forward strand.
AAACTTTACAAGTATGCATATTCATACTGTGGTTTTGTATTTCTGTTCAGATTAATTTCATACTTGTACACTACTGCATTCAATTTGCTGCCTACAAGTCCCAGGCTAACTAGTGCCATTGGAAGACACTGAGCTTCCTTATCTGCCTGGAGTCAGTCATCTGGGATAAACGGAGTCTGAGAGGAATTAAGATCTTCCTTCGCAGTCTATTGCTGAGAGCGGGTAGTATGAGAGGAAGTCCTAGGAACACACATAACAGATGATTGTAGACTCAGTCTGCAGCTGAGTAAATTCTGAACTACTAAATAATGTTTAATATCTTCATAAACAAATTTGGAGGAGAACAAAGTGGAGGCACAGGTATTCCCCTTTTCTATTTCATCTCTTTCTATCTGTAACTATTATATTCAAATGCATCCTCAGATCTCTAAACCATTCCTATTTTTCACCTCTCTCCCCCAGCTGTGATGGATGATCAAGGGGAAAGGAATTGTTTACAGAGAGGTAAGGAAATGATGAAATTATGTAGAGGGAACAAAATGATTAGTGGCCACTTGCTGGTTACTCTGTAGTTGAGGTAATACTTATCAGGAACTCATTGGCAGTGAAGAAGCTAGAATTTGAAATGGGGGGATATTGAGAAAGTGACAATTTTTTTACAAAAACAGAATTGCAGTATCCCAAAGTGCTAAAATCACACGTTTCCCAATGATGTTTCATGTCCTGAATATACCAGTCAATCTGTAGTCTAACCTCAGAAAACACTAGAAAATGGCAAGGAGAGAGTCAGGACAATCATAATTTTATGCTTTTATAAACAATGCACCAGGAGTCCAGCAGCACATATCCCCTTCCCCTTACTCATGAACAGGGTAGGATATTATCTCAACTTTTCATAATCTTGTGTACACTATGGTGCTGTTTTATGATTAGAATCATGCTGGATCTAGCCAGAAGTATAGAAAGTATAGAAAGCAAGTATAGAAAGCCAGGCTGGCTCATTGCACCCAGCCTTGCTTTGTGGGTTTAGATAAAATCTTACCTGTAGGATTGTCATAGCATGAGTATCTTTTATTGATCCTTTTTTTTTCCCCCCCCCTGCAGTTGTTGCTGCCTCATCATTTAGGGGCACAGGAGCCTCTTGCTCCCTTTCCACTTCCTGCCACCAGAGGGGCTGCTACATGTTGATAAGTCACAGAAATACCAAACACTTCAGAGACATGATTAATGGCAATAGCTACTTTGGTTGATGGATTTTGATCCCCCAGCAGAAATCTGGCATCAATCATGTGCCTGAATTTCTCTCTGCTGCTAGATGATTTAGTATCCCATGTCCTATGCTCTACAACTTCCATTTGGTGCTGAACAATTTCACTGTCACCTTAGAAGTGTAGCAATAATTTCCACTCTGCTTTAGATTCCAAGGTGTTGGCAAGTCACTGCTTTTAGGACACACCACCAAGGGGTTCATTAGAACTATTAGAATAGGGAAGACACTCCATTAATTATCCTTTGGCCACCATGCATACTCCCCCCCCCCCCCATTAAAAACAAAGCAGTATTTCTGTATAATTTCAGAGATCTATGGGTTCTGTCTAACATTTTCTTGTAATTTGTGAATGAAAGCTTGTGTGATGGTATAGAATTTCTGAACTTCAGAATTATTGCTGAAATGCTACAGAGAATTTTTCCACATTAAAATGAAGATGTAAAAGCTGCAAAAGATGTACTAAAACACTTAAACACTTGAAATGTCAGGTATATGATCGGTGCTAGATAGGTCCAAACATTTTAAAATTATATTAATATGAATTCTGAAGGTGCTAAGTAGGCTTCCAACTAATATTAGTATTATACTAGTAAAGTTAATTAACCAGTTAATTAAATGTTTTAATAACCTGTCAGTAAGTTAATATAAAGTACTAAAACCAAATGAAAAGGATGTGAAAGAAAACAGAAATTAAGAAAAAAAAAAATCCCACACCAGACTCCCACTAAGTATCTTGCTAACATTAACAAAATTAATTGTTCGAACAACTCTGTAAAATGATGATGCAGATACAGAGAATTAAGCATGAAGTGGCTTTGACCAAGGTCACAGAACACATCTATGGGAAATGAAGTCAGGAATTATGAGACTGAGTTCAACAATTTACAGAACCGCTTTTCTGTCTGTAATTCTCAGAATGCACAAATAATAAGCTACATCCCAACAATATTACATTTCATCCAAATCAATTTGATATGGTGACCATTGCAAAAAATATATTAATATTTCCTTTCTGTCAAGAGAAATGTCTTACACTTCAGACTCTGAACCCAGTAAAGATTTCTGAGATAGCTAATGTCCTCTAGTTCTGGTTCAATTAATAAGTTAATGCCAGTCTAAATCAAGATTCCTTTTCTGCCTGTGACTTTATTAGGGATGTTTCTATTAGAAAGACAGACTGAAAGTAGAGTTGGTCAAGGTTTTCATTTTTTAATCCTGATAAAGATGATTTTTCAAAATGTTCAATTGCTTTTATGTTTTCCAGACATAACTGTTAAAATAGCACAAATTATTTAAGATTTAAAAAAAAAAATCTTTTTAAGGAAGTCCTCTAATTATATGTTTTCCTTGCATCCCACCTCTGGCTGCCCAAACATATACACTTAATATCTGATTTCCCAAGCATGCTCATCTACATCTCCTAGCATGTTTAACTAAGCAGCTGTCAGACTTTCACTAAGAACTGTGAATCTGCAGACCACTGCACTTAAGTTTTCTGTAGTTTGCTATCATTATATAAAACTCATTCTATATCTGGTTTGTTATTGGGTTCTTGGCATAAGGCAATGCTTACATGGGGAACCAGATCTCTTTAAGTGGATGGTTGGTCACCATTCAGATGGAAACAAGAGTCTCTGTTATAATGATCTTCGCAATAGCAACTTCAGCTGGATTGTGTTAGACTCCCAGAAACACTATGTTGCTGAATTCTTATATCCTGTGATCTCACCTGACATCTCTAGGGCATGCAGGATCCTTTGCTGTTGATTATCTTAAAATTTATAGAAAATATCTCCTAACCATCTTAATTACATGCTGTCTTACATGATTATCTTGGTATCTACAGGAAGAGTTTCAATTGACTATTTACAAGCATCTTGTCTATGCAAAGTTTGACCAACTTTGCAGCAGGAAGCAGGTGGGGGAGTCTCTAGAAAGAATGGCCAGATCCAAGTCCTGCCAGCAAACCTGCTCCAGCATGGGCTCCTCTCTCTCCATGGGTCCACAGGTCCTGCCAGGAGCCTGCTCCAGCCTGGGCTTCCCATGGGGTCACAGCCTCCTTCGGGCATTCACCTGCTCCAGCATGGGATCCTCCACGGGCTGCAGGTGAATATCTGCTCCACCATGGACCTCCATGGGCTGCAGGGGGACAGCCTGCCACACCATGGTCTTCACCACAGGCTGCAGGGGAATCTCTGCTCTGGCACCTGGAGCACCTCCTCCCCCTCCTTCTTCACTGACCTTGGTGTCTGCAGAGTTGGTTCTCTCACATATTCTCACTCCTCTCTCCGCTGCAGATTTTTCAGCAGTTTTTTTCCCCTTCTTAAATATGTTATCCCAGAGGCGCTACCACTGATGCTGATGGGCTCGGCCTTGGCCAGCGGCGGGTCCCTCTTGGAGCCGGCTGGCATTGGCTCTGTTTGACATAGGGGAAGCTTCTAGCAGCTTCTCACAGAAGCCACCCCTCTAGCCACCCTGCTACCAAAACCTTGCCACGCAAACCCAGTACAGTTCTGCACTTACCTCAGGAACATTGCACCTATAATTCTTATATCCTGGACATCAACTGTGGCTGTTAACTTCTTATGGAATAAGGAAGAAAGCTGATTCTCTTCTCTTTCTGTTCAAAATGGGCCATTCGGTAGCCAGGAATGAAAATGTCAGGAAACCAGAAGAACTAGCACAAATGATGTGACTCCACCATACAGTTTTTGGGATGAAGATATCTCAAAACTGTTGAGTGGTTTTACATTCGTAAGTCACTGATAAAAAGATGGGAAAAGTTGATATAGCGTGATATAAATTGCATTAGTGTCTCTAAACAGCATTATGCATCTTAAAATAGTGAAAAAATTCTAAAATACTTCAAGACATGTAAAGGAAAGAAATCAAAGCATTATATGTTACATATTAAATTATTTTGGATTAATAAATATAGTATAATATTGTAATATTCTGTAATTCTTCCAGACTTGCGAGAATCAGTTAGAAAACTTGAACTCCTGTTAGCACCATTTTATACATCTTTGCAAGGAATCTTGAGATGGGTCACATAAGAGAAATGAATAAAAAACTGTATTTCTGGGCTTGTGGAATGATCCTCCACAACTGGCAGATTGTTTTTGACTGTAAAAAGAAGACCTTATTTCTCTACCTTAGTGATTTATTTAGGCAGAGTTTTTTGATTGTATGCTTTCTGGCTTGCTAAAGTACCACCTGTAATGCAATAACTTCTACTAAAACAACATGCTTCACAGAACATATTTTTGAAACACAGTCTTCACAAATATATGTAAGTTATTTAGGAAAAAAGTAATTTTTCCCTATTGGTAACTCCTTATTCAATTCACTGTCATACTGAAGTCCAGTGAAATTCAATAACTTCTGCTGGGTAAAGATTTTATATAACTACATGAGCAAGGCCACAAAAATTGTAGGAGGATTGAAATCTGACTTGGAACAGTAGTCATTTGTCTTATTAGAACATTCTTTGTCCAAAAAGACTCTAAATCGTTGTGCAAAGAGCTGCAACCAACTGTCCAAACTGCAGAGAGTAATACATTACCTACTTGTAGAATTATTTATGTAGAAAAGTACTCCTCAAATGTTATGAGTAGCCCCAAGGAGAGTAGTAAGATTGTCTACTTCTGCATACACTCTTGTGTATGCAATTATCTGTTTCACTGTTCTTTATTGTTTTCTTATCAAATGAGAATTAAGAGCAGATTATACTTGTAATTGCACAGTGTTTTCTTGTTATCTCATTTATTGAAATTAAAAAAAAAGAAATTGTCATCTTCGATCAGACCTAGATGACCATCTAAATAAAAATGTTTTATTGAATGATCAATCAAAAATAAAAATGTAAATGCTTTTCTAAGTGACATTCTGTTTATGAGCAGCAAAATTCCACCAAGTAAGCAAATGACATTGCCCTCATAATCTCTTTTTAAAACTAATACACATGAATAAAAAGGAACAGATCTCATGACCCTTCACTGCATTTTTACTATTTTGCTAGTACATCCTCCCAGCCAAAAGCCCTTCTTTCAAGTGGTAGCTTTGAACACTCGATTATCAGAATTTTAGTAACTGAGATTTCTAGCAACAGCACTCTCCCTCCAAAATCACTGCATGAAAATTTGTTAAAGAAGGATCTGTTTTCTGTTAATGAAATCAGTGCCTAAAACATATTTTGTTCCTGCCGTCAAAGGGAAAATACAATTGAAAGGAATTAAGGTAGTATGTGGGTAAGGAGAAAATACAATAGCAAGTATTGTATAAAAACACAGACTCACAAGTAACAAAATCAGAATAGTCATTATCAGAGCAAAGTCCTCTGTCGCCATGAAGACCAGCAACCTGTGCAATTTGTCTCACACTGTTCTACCAGCAAGGTTCAATTCTGGCTCAGAAGGCCCATCATCAACTCAGATGGAATGAACCTATTTCTATGCAGTCCCTGGTCTGTCTGGTGAGATCGGTAAGGAGGGTGTCACTAAGAACTTGTTAAAATGCTAGCAATTGGGACACCTGCTTGGAGCTGAATTGATGCCTACAGCACATATTCATCTTGAGTGTGTGCTGGAACTGAACCTAGAACTGAAATACTCTGATAAAGAAGTATCTGCATCAGAGGGTTATATGGTTAAAAATTATTAGCAGCTAAAAAAAGTAAGAAAAAATGATGGGAAGAGGAAAACAAAACAAAACAAAACAAAGTGCATTCTATTATGAGAAGGTTTCTTAATATGTGATGTAACCATCAATAGCTCACAGGTCCAATAAATAGTGGTCCACACAAGGGTGTAAAAGAAACTGCCGCCAGCAGCTGCAGCAGCAGCATTACTTAAGAAGAGAGACAGGTCACACCTTTAAAGAAATGTTTAATTTCAGTTCTACATAGAGAATTCAAAGCCATACTCTATAACACAAAATTTCCTTATCCTGCCCAATAGATTTCTTGTGATAGTGCAATTAACAAGTGAGGTCATTATCAGTGGGACTTGATATATAACATATTGTGTATGTGTAAACTTAAAATATGAACTCTTAAATAATAATTTCAAAATTTATAGTATAAAACAAGGCAATACATGAAGACAAAAAAACCCCTTATATTATTTACCATTATAACCTATTTTACTCCTTTGATCCTTTGTTTCAAATCCTGGATAATATTTTAGGCACATCTACTTGAGCAACGTCAGGCAAATCTGTTTTACTCTTTGTTGTACATAAACCCACATAGATACAACAGTGTGTTCTACGTCTGAGCTTATAAACTCTGCAAAGTGGGAAGCTATCCAAGTTTCAACATAATACCTCACTGGTATGGTTGTGACTTTTAGGCTAGAATTGTCTTATATCTATCACCCTCAGAATGCAATCCAGAAGAACTCAGACCTATATGTAGCCTACTGGCAAACCTTCTGATGGCTTTTCATGATTATCAAGACATTGTGTTCAATTTCAATATGATTTATGATTTTTAATCCCCCAGTCTTCAAAAAAATTGCCTTTCTTGATCATCTTGTAGACAACTCAGAATATTATCAATGAAAAATCTGGATATCATCTGCAGCTCAGTTTTTATCATCTGCTGTGTTTTCTGTTATTCAACATATTTTAAAAAAATCTCTTCAACTGCTTTTTATTGTGGTTGTACTCCTCAACATACTTTTAAAACCATAAGTATTGTCTAGCTATTTCTGCATTCCACTCTACTTTGACCAGCTTTGTTTTCAGAAATCAAATACAAATGATATAATGGAATATTAAACTTAAAGGGGCCTTCTAGGTCATGGATCCCTTCTTCCTGTCATCACAGTTAATCACTTTGTATAATGCACTTCATAAATTAATCTATTTCTGTCTTAACAGTAGCTGGGCTTTTTTCTTTTTTTTTCTTTTTTCTTTTTTTAGGATACTGTGTTTCTTTCTTGGTTTGTTTTTGTCTCTATTATTCCTGTTAAACGGTTTCTCCAAGATTCATTCCTCAGCTCACAAACATACTTTCTCTGTCAAGCCTACATTGATTGCTCATGGCTATTCTATACCCATCTATTCTTGTGCCAACTTGGTCTGTTAGCTAAATAACTCTTTTTCCTCCCTTAGGTTTGCCACTGATTTATTTATAGGCAACAATTATATTCCCTCTCATCCTTAGTTTTTCCAGATGAAACAAGCTACATTCATTTTGTTTCCTTTGTTCTTCAAAAGGTCCTAGTAGTCCTCCTCCTTCTTAAAATAATTAGATAAGGTGAAGATACAGTGATTGTCCCATATTTCTTAAATAACTTGAAGGATGCATAAGCATGCTGGTAGAACATTTTTGTTAATGGGAAACAAGCACTGGGACTTTGAATGACTGGGTTATCCAATTATACTTATTCACTGATGGACGAAGAAATACAATAAATATAGCCGTGGAATATAGGAGGTGATCAGTTGGTATCATACCATGATAGATAATGACTATACTATGCTCCTAACTGTTATAGTTTTAATTTTCGACAATGAACATTCACTATATATGACTTTTTTAATAGTTTCATCTTTTAAGTTTAAATTAGTGTAAAATATTCACCAGGCACATAAGAATTTTGTGAATTTAATCATTGTGTATGTTTATTTCATGCAATGTAATTAAATGTAATCCTTCTAGAAAATTCATAAGAGTTGAGTAGTAGCTGTGACAACTGAAAAACTACTATGTAATTTGAAGTATTTCTTAGAACATACTTCTATGCTGACAAGTAACTATTATCAGTAAGAAAATGATATATTACATTAAATTTTCCTGAGAGTCTTTGTATATATTTCTTTTACCAGGGACAGTTGCAATTTAATAGTGCATTAAAAGACCATGTGGTGTGCCATTTGTCATGTAGTATTTTTATATAATCTAAGCTACAAGTTCCTGCTTGAGCCCTAATTAATCTAACAACCACCTCATTAACTTTTAGAAAAGCCTCACTCTAACTTAAGGTTAATTATTTAGCACTTTTGGCATCATTGCTACACTACCTACATATTTTTCTCTGTTTATAAGATCCACTTGTAAGGGAAAACTAATTAATGATTAATGAAAGTTTTGCGGACCAGAAGGTGATATTAAGTATTTGATTTCTCTTTTTATAATAAGAAGAGAAAGAAGAGACAGAACTATGGCAAAGAGAATTTATTTATCCCTACATATATAGCTTCAATGTAACTTTACCTAGTCCCCTCAGTCTCCTTTCTCAGGCAAAGGACAGAACAGACACTGTTAAGGGGCAGTCATCTTCTAGTGCACTCATCTGACAGATCAGATGAATCATGCTCTCTCTGTGGCTTGTAAAATGATAGTTTGTAAAATCACATGTAGATATCTACAGTGCAGAGTCTAATGTTAGGTAAGATGAATCCCATCTAAGTTGTGTTTATCCTCACCATATAACATAAATTATATGTATAATCATACACACAACTGTATAATTATGTTTATTTGATATACTTAATTACATCTGCACCTGGTCAAATATTACAGAAAAAAATATTTTTCATCAGTAAAAGTTATCACTTTAAAACAGACACTTTCTGTTTGACTGAGTAATTATATTGATAATTTCTTTAGAATCTTTCCTTCCTTCCTTCCTTCCTTCCTTCCTTCCCTCCTTCCCTCCTTCCCTCCTTCCCTCCTTCCCTCTCTTTCTTTGCCTCCTTTCCTCCTTCTTTCCTTCTTGCTTGCCTGCCCTCCTTCCATCCCCTCACTTGCTCAGTTTTAGAAAATGTTCGATTGTGTTGACTTATTCTATTTTTTTATTATTTTGACTTTTCACAGATACAGAAGTACATTTTCATGGATTTTTTTATGTAATGCAGAAATCCCTTCCATAGAACAAGAAACATTTAAAAAAGGTCAATATAAATGAACCATTAACCAAAAATGAACATTTTTTTTATATTAAGTTGCAGATTTTTGTTTGTTTGTTTTGGTCTGAGTTGTAAAAAGAAAACAACTAATTTTAAGCTCATAAAATGAACAATGAAATAATATTTGCTAGTCCTACTTTTTTCCCTATTATGTGATCTGTTTTATGTCATTCAATTGCTTCATCTCAAACTTAAACTAAATCTACATGGATACAGTGCTTATTTGTATGTGAAATCCATTTTCAATTTTAAAGCCTCGGTCTCTGAGTCGTAACGATTCCTGTGCCCACTCACAGTCTGATGGAACTTACAAGGCATGTCTTTTTATGGCTGTTTTAACAATACTGTCTGGCTCTTAAAAATTAATAAAATCATGTGGATGTTCAGTATATATATTGTGACTAAGTCAGCAAAAGTGGGGCATACGGTGTAGCTCTGCCTCTCTTTCAAATCCGAGCCATCTATCAAGTTGACTTATGATTGATTTTCTCTAAAACGTTCTGCATTGCAGTGCTGTGGCAGCACTCTGTTTTTACAGTGTCGTCTTTTTCCTGTGCCCCAGCTGGACTCACAGGGCAATTCAGCAGCTGGTGCAAATTGTCATTCCTTCCCTCGACGGACAGGATGGTGAGAATAGACATTGAGGATTTGTCCTTCAGACTTTGCCTCAGTATCTAAGACTCAAATTGGCCATTCTAAAATCCTAAAACCTAACAATCCTTGTTCCCCCATTTGTCCACTCATTTACTGAAAACTAATTGAGAGTGCTTTTAGACATCTAACTCCTCTTTCCTCTTTTAAGTCTCAAGTTCCTATTAAAACAAAATATTTCCAGGATGCACAAAGCTCAGTGTAATGTTTTCTAATCAATTTGAGACTGTCACACAAGAATACCTGTTTTGTTTCATACTGGATAAAACTGTTTTCATGTTAATTAAGCAAAAGGATTCTTGTTGTTTTGTGGTTTGTTTGTTCTTTTCTATATTAGTCCTTACACAAATTCTATCAATATTGGTACAAAATACACTGTATTGTATTGTTATTATCGCAAAGAAAAATGAGTATATATTCATAATTGGAGTACACTTGAAGCACTCAGAGCAAATCCCTCGATATTTATGATGTTTTGTGCTATAAACTACAATGTATATAACTGCCTAATTTACATGTACAATATTCCGATCTCTTATTCCATTTGGTGTTACAAGTAAGAAAATTCTTTAAGAGGGAAAAAATTTTCTGGGGAAGAAACTGTTACATGTAACCTACCTTCTGAATCATCATCTCAGGCATCGTTTCACCAAGATTTATATAAATACTGGGCTTTGGGGAAAAAATACAGTTAACATGGCACAGTTTCCTAAAATCCTTATATAGTCAATGGAGAGAAGACAGCTCTTCTGAGCACAACAAAATAAATGGATCCGCTGAAATACCTATGTACTGATAACTACTGATCCCCTAGATGCTGCAACATGCCTGGGACATCTGCATGTGACTGGCAGATGTGACACAGGACCTAGGGAACCCTGTGTCCTCTGAAACACCAGTCAGAGTGAGCAGAAAGTTCTGGAAGCAAATCTAAACGTCAACTAGTTGTGTCTGTGTAGGTATTTTGCACATGTCTGCAAGACTTCTGGGCAGAGGATTTTCAGGCTAAAGGGAAAGAAATGAATGAGTTTAGAACTGCTACTAGGATAGGCAGTATTGTAATATTGCTATGTGGATTTTAAGTAGCTAAACCCCAGTATAAATAATTCGGGTGGATTGAATCTTACCTGCAGTTATTTGGTGTAATTTGATTATTTAGGAAATCACAATTAAGTCTGGTTAAGTGATATTTACATTTTTCATCTTTGAATTTATCATCTAACATATACGGATCTGTGCAAACTACAGGTTATTTTTTTCATTAAATAATTCAGTCAATACACAGTATCTTACCTTGAATCAAGCAATGGTTTTTGTTCTGGGGATATTTATAGGGGAAAATCCTAGTTCTGCTGAATTCAGTATGATCTTGTTATTGACTTAAGGAAGGTTGAGGGAAATAACTTCACCAGTATGCTCTTTCTCTCTGCCTTTCTTTCATAGAAAGATACATGCCACACATTCTTACAGATATGCACACAACAGAAAACACACTAAAGCATGTTTTACATCTAGGCGCACAGACACACAAACATTAAAGCTGTAATATATATGCTCAATAAGAAGGTAAGAATTTGTATTCACAGCTACCTTGAACCTTGTAATCTGTTTGATTCTCCAATTAGACTGTTTGCCATCATTTCGTAAGCAGAAGCAACCATTTTCTTTCCTTCCACCCAATTTTTCCCCCTATCAATTTGAATTATTTCCTCCTCTTCTAGATTTAGACAGGCTATCTATTTGGTTGTCTATATAATCAACAATTTAAATCAGGCTACAAATGTACAGCACAAGAACAGGTCAGACGGCAGAAGCAAAGAAATCTAAGTTCTGCAATTGAAAGTGTAGCTTTTAACAACAAAAGCCTGAATGTTTTGGCATTCTGGAGATAATTAATTTCTTAGGTATTAGTGGCAAAAAATTGAAATGCCAACAGCACATGAATTACCTCCAAGTAGTGTCCTGTGTTTTATTTTTATACTAAACACCATTTTAATTTGTGTAGGTTATGCAAAGAGCATATCAAACGAGTAACATCTAACAGTTTTCAAAGCCACAAGATTTTGAATAAAAAGCAAATTCTCCTATATGTTACCTGACACTGCAGTTTAATGCGTCCAGAGTGCCAGCTACCAATTAGAACAAAACCATGACATATTCATTGTAATATCAGTCGAGTTTCAGTGCAGTCAATTATATGCAGCTTCATCTGGTTTCTGAGTCTGCAGAAAGCTGTGATTAGCAAATAAACTTGTCTCTGGGTTAGCAAATAGAAAAAAATGAAAAGACCAGAGGTGGCTATGAATCCAAAATCAATTAATAACTGAGGTACATGAGATAATACAGGTAAAGACTTAAATAAAAATATTATGGCCCAGGACTGATTAAAAAAGCAGAAGTGCCAGTGCTGGTTTCAGACTGCCAGAAGTCTCCCTGCAGCACTGCCACCCCTGCCCATGTGGGACAGGGCAGATCCCTGCCAGGTACTCTGAGCCGCTGCACTCTGGCGAGTGGGGTGATGCTGAAGGGTGCAATATGGGGGTACCTACGCCTCAGGGATGATTGCTCAACAGCATGTGCATTGGTAGATATTAGTCAATATCATGTTGCTAACAAATCAGTAAATCACTTTTATCGTTATATGATTTAAACTGTAGGAACTGAGCGGTTTTTCCCCTGGAATAGTGTCACCCTTTATCTCTGTGCAGTGATATATAGGATTTGACAATGACACTGATTCTACGTTACTGCTACGGAAAATGCCACATTCTGCAAAATGCCAAAAAAATTCTCTTAAATTGATCAAATTATAAGGTTTTCTGAGATCTCAGTGAATGGATTTGCAATAGAAATCTGTAGAATTTTGATGCTGAAATTCACCACAGTTTAGCATTGCAAGCTCTCCGTCACAGGCCTGCAGCCCTGCACTTGCTGCCTGTAGGTGATGCCACTGCTGAGAGTCCAGATAGAAAAACTGGGACCAAGGAGCTTGGAACAGAGAATGGAAATCATTGGATTCCTCTCCAGGCATGTGAAAGACAAGAAGATAGTCAGGAACAGTCAATGCATATTACTGAGGTAACATCATGCCTGATTGCCTTTTACAATGAACTGTCAGGCCATATGGATCATGGTAGGGCAGTGGATGTAATATACCTTAACCTCAGCAATATTTTTACAATCTTTACGACAGCATTCTCTCTTGAAAACCAAGGAGTTATGTGTTGGATCAGTATACTGTCAGATGGAATGAAAGTTGTCTGGACTGTCAGGCTCAAGGAGTAATAATCAGTAGTTTGACATCCATTTGGTGACTGGTAACAAGCAGAGTAGCCCAAAATCAAGGCCTGGGCTGATATTGTTCAATACCTCCATGAACAACCCAGATGACAACATGCACAGCAAACCTATAGATGATACCAGATATGAATGGTATCACACTGAGGGAGAATATGCCCATCTGCAGCCCACCAGACTACTTTTCTCATAAGAGAAATCTGTTGTCAGGTGTTGGAAGTCCTGGACCATATCAGGAAGGAGCTTTAAGAGTGCAAAACCTACTGGTATGGCTTTGGAAGACTCTAAATGACTGAAGAGAGTGGAGCAGCTCTCTTATTCTGCCCTTTGAGAATGTTTGCTGGAGTAAATTTCTGTGGAAGTCGTCATACAGGTTTTTTGGGTTTTGTTAATAAACTAATACTTATTTGGAGTGGAAGGTCAGGGGACTAAGACCCAAGAATGAATTAAGACACTAAATTTTAAGCAATATTTTCTTAATCTGTGTCTCAGCTTCCTCTGTTTCTCCTGGAAGTGTAGAAGAATCAATCCTGATTCAAACACAGAAGAGTGAGGAGCACAATCGGGGATGGCAGTGGAGATAACTAACTGGAATAAAGCTAGTATGCAAAGGCTCAGGTAAGATCAGATTTCTTTATAATGAAAATTTCTAGGCATCCTACTGTAGTCATAGTGAAACAAGTTAGCACTGTTCGTTACTCTAAATTCCCTTCTCCCCCTTCTCCTTAGCTTTCTCCAGCTTGGTTTTCCTTGACCTAGTTTATATGGCAACAGTCACACTAGAATCCTGCAGGGCTCAAAATGTTTTCCCCCTCCTTTTACAGCTACGAAGAGGAAGTTTCCCCAGGATGAGCTCTGCTCTTGCACAACTCTGGCTATACCTTTGTAATGGATACTGACAATTCCCCTCTACCAAGAGCAAAAATACAGTAACAGCATAACAGTTTATGGTTTCTGCATACAATGTAAAAAAAGTGCCCATTTTGTGCCTTTTGTAGCAGCTTATTATAATATGTAAATGTAATTTATACTGCCTGGCTTCTCAGTGATATGTATGGAGGTACTCCGTAAGCAACACAGTCATAGTAAAACAAACCACCGATTTAACCAACTGGCTCACCGAGTAGTGCAACATTATTCTAATCCATTCTGTGAAGTTATTTTCCCTTAGGAGCAAGTACTCTTCAGGAGCTACACCATATTTTCTGACAGTGAATTCTACAAACTCACTGCCAATTACTGCAAATACTTTTGTTGACCTACTTGGCAAACCACTAGAGATCAAACTACACTTACTGCAAACAAGCCTTAAAAAAAAGGTTATTCTTCTCTTATCCTTCCTCTCAAGCTCCAATTCCTCTGCTAGCTAAATTGATGTTTGCTTGGGTTGCATTAGGTTTACCTGAAGCAAATCCCTTTATTCCACTGTTTGACAGTCCTCAATCGTACTTGGCTGTTCTGTCTTTTGCTCCTCCAAAGTGACTAGCAACAAACACTTTGCAAGGACATCATTCTTCAGATCAGACTAAAGCAAGACACTCACAAGTACCATAAAGGAATTTATAGTTCCACTTTGCTGTCTTGTGTTGTTGCTCAGATAATATTTTGTGTCATTTTAGCAGTAGTCTTAAAGTGACAGGATGAAAACAAATTTCTAACCCTTCAATCAGTAGAACAAAAATCAGCTATTTATTCATCTGGGATAAAATCACATGGAAATATCTGTTTGTATAAATATTTCCATTTGTATAGGCTTTTTATTTTCCTAGGGTTTGGGGTTTTTTTTGTTTTGTTTGGTTCTGTTGCATTTTGTTGGTTGTTTTCTTTCTGGAGTGCTACAGCTTGCGAACATTTTTTTCTGGAAAACCTATTCATAAAATTACAAAGTATTTTCAAGCACATTTTTAACAGCCAGCAAAAGTAGCCATAATCTAGCAAAATTTACATAGAGAAAAACCCTCACTCTTGGTCCACATGTAATCCCTAAATTCTATTTCAGTTAATGCTTTTTATTTGGAAACTGCCTTTTTGTGAAACAAGTGAAAGATGATGAGCGATATGTATTTTAGTTGAATCTCTGCTAGAAATTTGATCCTAACTACTTATACAGTAGGGACTATTTTTTCAATTTGATGGCTGATAAAGAAAAAATGCATAAAACAAATGATGGATATAAAAAAATAAATAAAAAAATAAACTGGCAAAAGTTGTAATATATACATGTGCTTGGAAAGCTTAAAGTAAATCAGAAAGTAAAAACAATCACTGCAATTAAAAAAGAAAAGACAATCACCTCTAATTTAATTACAAGTATCACAATAATTTTTATTATTTTAAGTGCTGTTATTATTTTCATATTACATTGAGAAATTGTACATTTGAAAGTTCAGGGTTAGCAATTCAGATATGGTAAACAGAGATTAAGTTAAAAGAAGGAAAGATTTATTATGACATTATTG
Organism: Gymnogyps californianus; assembly: GCF_018139145.2. Taxonomy (NCBI): domain Eukaryota; kingdom Metazoa; phylum Chordata; class Aves; order Accipitriformes; family Cathartidae; genus Gymnogyps; species Gymnogyps californianus. The sequence continues at coordinate 38,660,524 of NC_059471.1, forward strand.
AGAAATGCAACAGAAGACAAATGCTTCAGTGTTAATATCTCCTATTTGCTATCTTCACAGTAAAACAATAAGCCATGGCAAATCTGAAAATCTGGGACAACTAACTCAGTGCCATTCATAAAAAATGATACCAGAATTGAATTCTTCGTATTTTTTGTAGGATTCAGATTTACCTCACGTAACATTCTGTACCTAAAATATGGGAAATGGAGTGTGATTCTTAAGTTTAATTATATAAATATTAGGTGTCTAATCTTAACTGGCCATTTGTGTTGCCTCAAAAATCTATAAAAAGAGGCCACCTCTATAAGGCATATTCATGCCCTCCTAGGAGATCCCACGACAAAGCCTAGGAACCTAAGTTAGACTAGAGAGGAGCAATTTGCTTGCCTAAACCTAGGTCCTGGCTGCCATATGAAACACCTTTGCATGTCTGCACTCAAAGGAGTAAAGGAGAAACTTCACTGTTACTAAATGGCATCTAAAGGCTTGTCAGAAATTCTGTAGTATCTAAAATGACTCTAAAGGCATAGGTTCAGTGAAAAGAATCCTCTCCAATATGCAATATGCTGTAAAGCTGGATAACTGAAAGTTAACATCTAATCATGTGGAGTGTTTCTACAATAAGAGAAGAACCACTTTCAAATGGGAACTTATTCTGTCCTAAGATACCTGGGCTAGTACACTCCAGCATTTTGTGATGCGATAAATCATTTCCTGGAAGTGTCTACAAGTGAAGGGACTCCTAGGACTAGCTTAAACTAAGCATGTAATTTTGGCTCATTTTGTAGGCTGTGATACAAAACTATGATACATTTGCTTTCACTTTTGATATTCTAATACAAGTCTGTAACGTGTTATAGGATTAAGAGTGGTTGGTTGCCTACATGAACTGAGCCATATGTAATATCGATATGTGTTTTATTCTTGCAGTGCTCTTATTGAATCACAGTTCAAGAGACTTATCCTCAGGTGAGGAGGAGGAAGGGTAATTTTTGCTAAGTGTGATGTTAAAGGACAAACTAACACAAAAATGCACTTGGTATTTACATAAAAGATATGTAAGACTTTTTAAATATTTAAGAACAGAAAAAGGATTATCTGAGAGGGAGCAGAGACTGAGTTTACTGGGGCAGTAATCTGAGCTGAAAAGCAGATCTTGAAAGAAAGGAAAATTAGTATTCAAGACCTTTATTTCCCTCTTTCTTTCAATAATGTATTTTATTTTTTCAATGGAAATGGATGGTGAATATCTTTATAGCAATGTTTATAAACACGATCTGCTAATTAAAAAAATCAAATCTATTTTATTGCATTCACTGAAAATAATTTGTGGAATACAAATGTACAAACACTGGTGTTGAAGACATTTGCTTCTCTATTAACTGCAATCACAGCAATTTCAGAAATCCCTTAGCATATATGAAGTCAGTTTTCTCCATTTTGCAGCAACAGATGAAACAATCACTATTAAGTTGTTACTATCTTAAAAGAAAGAAATTACTAAAATGAAGCAATTGCTATAGTATTTCCAAATTAGCAGCATATAACATTAGTTCCTGTGGTAAAGCTATTTTCTTTGGTCTTTCATTGTCAAAAGGAAATCTTGTAGGCAACTGAGAGCTTTCTTTTCAGATGGACTTAAAACTTTCAAAAAGGAAAATGTTGATTTGAGAAATGAGGTAAATATTTTTCTTGTCATAAAGAAGAGGGAAAATATTTAAAAATAGGCATATGACCAATTGCTCACTGAAGCCTTTGCACATGTATAGTATAACTTAGCAAAATGGCTGCATATGTCTTTTTGAGAGGATGTGGAAAAGGATTTTTCTCTTGCAAAAATCCTTTTACTTCCTCCCACCCCCGACAGATATTGAACCATAATATATTTCTTTTGGGAAAATAATCAGGGTTGAATTTGGGGTGCAAGAAACATTGTTTGGAAACCTCGGTTGCTGTGTGTGTCACCTTCTGCTAGTGGTGTGTCTACTGATTGTGCAAGCATTAGCTACTCTGAGGGGAGAATGTCCATATAGATGTGAACTTAATAAGCATGTGTCATATTATGTTTTCCTTTGCACACGTGAATCATACATATTACATATCCTTGGGTCCAAAATAGAAAAAAAAACCAAAAACCTAGTATGCTGAAACTGTTGAAACATTCGGTCATCAAATGGAACAAAATGGGAAAATTATTACATATTTACTGATAGCATAATGAAGGTAAGACATCCTTGTTCCCAAGGGATACAGAGTTTTTCATACTCTGACATAATAAAGCAATGGAGTGGAAGTAACAAGATTCACACATGCTAGGTAGGGTTAGAATAGCCTGGAGGCCCCCCGTGGCTGAAGATTTGGCAGCATTGTCTGAATCCCAGTGATTTGTGAAATGACCAAGTTAATTCTCTCTGCTCAAACATCTGTTTATTAAGGCAAAGCTTGCTTTCTAAAGGAAGCAAGGTTAGTATTTTTTTTTCTTTTTTCACCTTAAGTTTAATGATTTTATAGGTATGGTGTGGCAGAGGAAAGCCATTGAACTAATCTTCTTTTACCATCCATCACTCTTTTCTGCCTGCTTCATGTTGTCGTTACTGCCAAATACTTGCAATATTAAGTTCATATAATATCATTGTTTTGATCAATATTGCCAAAAATCTACAAGTTTATTACAAAAAGAGGCACTGAATCTGTTGGAAGAAACCCTTGATTGTTAATTATACATTCAAATTTCTACATTTTCTAAGCACAGACAGTTCAATGAAAACAAAAGACATCATAACCTAACTAGTTAGGTGTGGTTCTTTGTTAAATTGGGAAAGTGGAGAGGAAAGATGGATGAAAGCAGGAAAGTGGATGACATTTTTTCCATCAAGTATTGCAATTTTGTATTAAAAACTTTTAAAGTGCTGAAGTGAAATTTTAGCAAAACTGTAGACCATGCTGCATATCTGAATCAATCGACTAATTGCAGTATATGTAATGTTTTGGACAATATTCTTCTTTGATCACCAAGGAGCCTGTGGTTCTTTCCTCAACCTCTTTCTCCAATAATAGAAAAATCAATATAGGGGCCAAACCCAGAAATTCTAATTTGCCAAGATCTCTACATTGATATGTTAACCACTGCTGCTGTGGTAAAGCTGTCTAATATGTCTGGTAAGACAAGTTTTAAATAATTTTTTGTTCTAGAAAGTTATTCTTTTGTTTGTTTCATCTTTGAGAGTATTCTGTGTAGCAAACTGCAGTTTAAAGAGAGAGAAAACCTTTTATGTATTCTTTTAACAAAGAAAATCATGGCTATTTTAGTTTCCAAACTTTGAAGCAAATATTCAGATGTAATTTTTCACAGGTAGATAATTAATTACCGCAGATTAAATGTGTTAGTGGGGAGTGAATGCAAAATTATAGCTGTGTAACATTTGGTATGCAAAATTCTGTAGGGACTACTTTTGAATATTACATAAATGTTTTCAAATCAGGCACATCCAAATGATTCCAATTTGTAATATTCCCTTAAACTTAACAGCTGCATCATTTTTGGAATGAGTCTCTCTAGGCCCATCAGTCTGAATAAAAAATTCAGATGACCATTAATTATCTTGAATAGAAACCTGGCAGCTCCGTTTTTTACTGGGCAAGTCAGGTAGTGAGACAAAAAAGCTATACTTGATTAATGACAAGCTACGAGACCCAAATAACATGTCATCATAACAAAGATATGCTTCTTGACTACCTATATTAGGTAAATTTTAAAAAATGACTAGTGCTTGTGTTGACTCCATTTTTATATGCTCAGTCTGGAAGACTTTGAAGTGTTCCTTGATGAAATCTGGAGAAGGTCTTTGGTTTTCTAATGGAGATGTACTTGAAACTTACATTCAGGATCCAGAAACACTGTATTGTAGTCATTGCAATGCTGAGAGGAACCTTCAGATCAGACCTCAGCATTTCCTAGCTGACGGCAAGCTTCTGTATTTGTAGCCCACTGAGAAGATCCAAAATTCTCAGGTCTTATTTCAGTGTCATGGTAATTTAGACAAGAAGAGCAGTGTCTGGTTTTTCTCTGTTTTTCACCTGTATTTTTGTACCTGCATCCATGTACCATTCTTCAGGTATATTTTGAGCTTGCTTAACACACCTGAATGTCATTTCAGTTCAACAAAATTAAAAAAAGCTATGCTTCTGCTTCCCACCATTAAAAAATATTTCGGCAGTGTTGCCAGACTCTTAGAAGGCAATGTTCTAGAGGCTAAAGGATTTGCTTTAAAGGCTACAGGACAAATAGGGAAACTGTGTCTGATTTTTTTAACCCTCAAGGATTCAAGGTCATTTCTTACTGTAGTGTCCTTAACTGTTACTTTAGCTTATACTGTTCTTCTTTTGTACAACATCATTCTCTTAAACCTCTGTTACCTGATGTGCAAGTGCACAATCCCCAAAAAAGTTTACAAAAAAATTTACTGTTGAGATTCTAACAAGTTAAAAACCACTAAAAGCTACCACTGTTATGTATGATTATACCCATCTCTCTCCAACACAGAACTTTTATAGGAGAAAAAAATCCAAACCAGTATGCACAAAAGGCAGTCAGTGCTACCTGGTCTTGGGGACAGGGTCCTGTCCCGCTTTAGTTTGGTAGTATAAACATAACAAATATGGTCATGCATGTGTGAATCAGAAAAGACTGGTACTGAAGGTCATTTAAACTATATTTTTGCACGTAGGATGCCTAAATTACAACTAATTCCCATTTCAGATGACATTGTGGTAGCCTGAATCTCACCTCAAGCCAAAATAGAATTAATGTCAAGCAGCTTTTGTTAACAGAATGATCTTATGCCTTGTCCTGGAAGGCAAATTTTGTTTCATCTCAGTAAATGTTCATGTCTGAGGTCAGTCTGAAGGGTATCCTCCTTTTCTTACTTTATAATGAGATAACAGTCTCTGTGTTCTCTGTATCTCCTGTGAATTTGGCATATAGTAAGTCAATGAATTAGAATCAACAATATTCATTAGTTTTCAAAAAGCAATTTTCTTTGAAAGCTGATTCTCAGAATCACTAGCACAGAGAATAAAATAATTATGAAACAATAGTATTTCGTATTTATCTATAACATCTACTAAATATTATTCCTTCCATATTAATACAAAGGAAACCAAAGAAGAGAGAGATTCAAGTCTGTGTTCTCAGAATAATTCACCACATTTAAAGGTTTGGGGTTTTTTTGGTTGTTTTGTCTTGTTTTTTTTTTCCCCTGAAATAGCAGCCTTTTTCTGGAAATTGGGTTCAGGGATGTTTTAAAATCAGCAAGCCAAAAAAAACCAGTGGTTATCTTCTTTGAATATATGTTAATCTAAAAAGATCCCCAGAAAACACCCAAGAATATGTCAATTAGTTGCATGATAAAATATACGCTATATCTCTGAAAAAGTTATTAAAAGCTTGAAAAGCTGTGAACTATTGTACATTCCATACACTCCTTGATTTTACTAATATAAACAGCCAAACCTCAAATTTTTACTTATTTTCCTTGAAGATTTTTACTATCATTTGTGAGCTTTTTTTTTGAAAACATGATTTATAGTAGTCCCATAGAACAGGAGGATAATCAAGAGTAACGCTACAGCTTGTGAAACTGTTTCTTAAGCAAGTGCCAGATTATCTGGGAAATTTGAAATAGAATGCCACTCTCATGAAGATCTTCATAGATTTTGGCTTCGACAGGCCACTCTTATTTGGAAAGGTATATGGGGAAAATCTTTGGTGTATACACTCAGCAAAGACTTATATATGATAAAATAAATGCCTTCAAAATGGATACTCTTAGCACCGCCCCCCCATGATTGTGTTTGTTACAAGTTATTTTCTACTAAGAAGAAAAAAATAGGAAAAATCCCATAATTTTTTGCTAAGGAAACATTAAAATCTACAGTAGACTGTTCATAGAGAACTATCTTTACCACTGGCAAGTTTAAAAGTACAGAATGTTAAGTTTCCTTTTTTTTGACAGATGAAACAATTGGCAAAACACTGTAAAATGACGTTAAATATCAAAAGTAGATTGCTTGTTCATCTACTTATAATACTCTCTGCTTTTGTTATGATTGGGATATGACGCAACAACACATATTTGTTCTCATTCAGCATAGATTTTACTGAACTTCTGCGTTCTTAGTTTATAGCAGAACTTCTCCAACAGAAGAATATATGATGCTTTTCAGTTGACATGAGAGACAAGAGCATGTCTAAAGAGAGTGTGTAATTTTAATTTTATTTTATTCCTTTAAGCTAATGGCATGAATATCACAGAAAAATAAATTCTGGACCATCCTTTTCAGAAGGTAAATCTGTAAGTCAACTGATTCTTCTGGCAGAATAGTACATCAGGGATCCAGCTTTTAATATGAGTTTTCTATTGTTGTCCTTTTTATCTTACTAAGGTTCTTGTTATTTTTAAACATCCTTAACACTCATGCATTTCTGTAGTATAACAGAAGCAATTATGTGGCTGTGATTTCCAAAGAAGCTCTTTTAAGACCTATCTATTGCATTCATATTTTATTCACTTTTTTTGCATAGACAAGTGTAGATTAAATTTTTTTAAATGTGTGACTTCTACAGTGAAATGTCTTGTTTTCAGAACTTGTTCATGAAACAGTTGTCTCTCAGCCAACATTTACATTTCATCAGCAAATTATCATCTTTGTGTGTGAGTTCCCATGTTTAAAAAAGTAAAAAAAAAAAAAAATTGAAAAGAAAAGGTCTTATATCTTCTTGGATGGCTTCAAGAAGGGTTAACAATTTGCAGCTATGTTGAAGTGTGAAATCCCAATTCAAGGCCCCAGAGGCTTTACAACAGTAATTGTAACATATAGCATCTAAAGGTCAGGGTATGTTTCATGAAAGTCCACTGATGACAGCTGTCATTACAACTTCACTACCAAGAAAACTATAGTTATGAAGGCACTCATGGGGAACAGTAGGCATTTAACTACCAAGGATTTACTGCTGATGCTATTTTTACATGTTAGTTCTGCTTACAAAAAGACCAGTAAGCAAGACAGATGAGGAGAATGTCTGTAGTTGACTGACAGCTCCTGCTTTTATTTCAGCTTAAAATTAGTCAGTTTAATTATTCAAGCACTAGACGTCATTCATTACAAGGCAGGTAATAATAGAAGCTATAAGATACATTTCTTGCAGAAAGCTGATAAGCTGATCAATTACCTCAACAACTTCAAAAATATTGTCATATGTGAACACAGAATTTAAAAGAAATACTTTGCAGGTTGATGCAGCTGCTGGTGGTGTTTCAGCAATGTTATGCATGACTGGTCAGCAATCCAACACTTACTAAAAAATCTGTTCCTTTTTTGCTTATAATAACAATAACAACCATAATGCTTATCATAACTATTGCTAATAAAATTACAATTATTACACTTCCGCCTTGACAGCACCTAAACACTTAGAAAAAGAGAAAGAAGGATAAGGAATGCAATCACCAACGCAAATCTAGTTTAGGTGAAAGTTTTAATAACGCTGGAATTTTTCCACCTCACTATTTTGATGTGGAAACATGCTTACCAATGTTTCTTTCTAAAGGCTCTATTGTCTTATTGCCTTAATCGCATGGATTCTAACACATATAATAGTCTTTTTGTTATTCCACAATAAGATCCTTTTCACTGCAATAATCAGCTATGATGATGAGGATGAGGGGGAGGATGATGATGATGATGATGATTTTGTACTTTAACATTTTTACAATTTTGGTTATAACTAATCACCTATATTGAATTTTCTTTTACTTCAATTTTCATGAGCTCATAATCTCTGGAAGAGCCTGCAGTGAAGTACCCATCGTCCCTCTGTCTTGAAGGTATCACACATAGTCTTCCTAGTTTATACTTCTTATAATAATATAAAAAATCCTGTAGTACCTTTGTATTCTTCTTTCCTGTAACTTTACCTGTGATAGTGATGTTTCCCTCTGACTTGTAGTCTATATTTTTTGTATAGCAAGTACTAAATAATTCTGTCAACTTTGTCATGATATAATATACAATGAGTAGAAACTTATCTTGGGCCAATTTGGCACATCCTCGTAACTGAACTTCTCTGGGACCTGGCTAGATATCCTTCATTTGAGGCTTATATCTTTTCTATCACTTTTCTTCAATATATCTAGTACAGTATAGTTTTCACCAACAAAATGCTCAGCTTCTTTTTCTTTTTTTCAACTTTTTGCAAGCCATTTATAATTTGTCACTTTCTTAAATGATTTTTTCCTAAAAAAAAAAAAAAAATCCACATATACTTTTTCATCTTTAAATCCCTATATAATGCTTTGTCCTCTTTGTATGATGGCTTACTTTCAATAATACTGTATTTTTCACTTAGTTTTGTTCCAACATCTAATCAGTCTGGCTAGGAGCCTATCTGTTAAACTTCAGAAATCTCTACAGATGAACTAGTCATCCCAGGCCTCCCCTAACAGTTAACGGGAAAAAATATATTTTTAGGAAATGAATCAGAACACACGTGTATTTCTTTAGAATGAAATGAGCTGCTCCCTCCAAAATGTATATTTTTCTCTGTTGACTAAAGGGGCACAGACTAACTAACATCGATCTACTAGTTTGGTAACTATATTTGGTCTGGTGAATTGCACCCTTATCTTTCACAGAGGTTGCTAACATTACAAGCTCTTAATGTATTTTTAACTTCTCTTAATGTTTTTATCTCCATCTTATCTGGTAAGAAAAACTTATCCATGACATTTTACTTCTTTATACAGAATGCAATTCCTCACAGCCGTTTTTGCCTAATTCTCTTAGATCAGTTTGTCCAATACATTGTGACAGTAGAACACTCTACAACTGTATTTGCAAGTAAATATTTCAATTTTTCATTATGGTCTTGTTTTTAGAGTTTTGTTAATGTCTCAGAATTGTCTTTCATTACTATTGCCTCAATGTCTTCCTCCAACAAAATCCTACATAATTATAAAACATAACTGTATCTAATAATACCCCATTTTCCCCTGTTACTTTTGATTCCTTAAAAAAAAGACACACACCCCCAAAAAAACAGAAAAAAACCCGCATAACCACAAACAAAAAACCACCAACTTTTATCTGAATGCCATTCTGAAAATACACACAATGGAACAATTAATAATTTCAGATCATGAATATGAAACAGATTTGCAAAAAACAGTTAAATGACAATTATTTTAGGTTATATACCTTTCAGTTTGAATAACTCAGCATTGCAGACAATGATAAAACTAAGAACAAAGACAACATGGAATATCCTCAAAAAATCCCATCATATCTGATTTTTTTTGTACAGTTTTAACCTGGCAGTTTAAGCATAATGTGCACTTTCCTTTGCTACTCTGTAGAAGTTCTACCAATACTGGATGGCATTTTATCAATTCAAGTGCACTTATAATCCAGGAACATTACTTTTTTTTTGTTTTTGATAACCTACTCGGTTTACATGCTGAAACTTTTACTTTTAGTGCAGCTATCAGACAGACCTTCTCCTAGCACTGTAAAATCCTTCCTTCTCTTGAGAAAGCACATAATTAGTTTCAATACATTCAATTCACATAATTTCAGAGAGTAAATATCAGACTACAGGCAAATCTACAGGTCTACATTTAGGAAGTCATGCTTCCTCTTTCTGAAGAAGAAAGATCTGCCTTTCAATTGCATATATATATTTTTTTTCCCACCTTTTTGGGGAGGTAAATATATTTTAAGCTGAAAATATAAATTAGCCCACTCTCCAACCAATAATTATGGATTCTCTTCCTTTCTGGTGTTTACCGATTAGCTAACTTTCTCAGTCTGCTTTGTAAATTGTAATCACTTTGATTAATAACATCATCCCATTCACTAGTTTGTTTTCAACTTACTTTGGCAAAGGATTACATGATGCTTTCTTTTCCTATAGATCTTTTAAAAAAATCAGTCACAGTTTGTTTATTTATCATTATATTATTTTTATCCCTGTGGTCCTACTGCCTGAAGAAATCCCTCTGGTCATTTTCAAACATGTTTTGATATTAATATTGTTGTTTCTCTGTGCATGTCTCAAGTTCTCTAGACTGTATCAACAGCTTGTGTTTCAACTTTTCACGAACATCTTTATGTGATTCACATTTTCTGTACAGCTCTATTACTATTAATATACTTTTCAATTTCCTCTTCTTTTTCTCATCCAGACAGTATACCATTCAGTTAACTATTGGACCTCCAGGCTAATTTAAGTCTACTCTGCAATTCTTGTTTTATAGCACCATTCATTTTGCCACAGATCACAGGTCTTTCAAAGCTTTCAAATTAGACAATGATAAATTTTTTGAAAATTACTAGGTCCTTAATACTTATCTTCAAGATACTTACAGACTTTTGGGGGACATTTATAGACATTTTATTTCTATTTCTAAGAGCACATACCACATTTTCAGTAACGTGATCAGTTTATATTATGATTTTTTTTTCTCTTGCAGTCCTCATTTTTCTTTTTCTTTTCCTCTTGTTATTTACAATCTTTATGATGATCACAAGAGAGAGCAGTATTTTTAGGATAAAAAACCTGCCATGATATCCTGCTTTTCTGTTTTTTAGCATTTCTTCCTTTTTGTGTCTTTTTTTTTTCTTTTTATGCTATTTGACAGTGATGTCCTGCACTAGAGAGAAACTAGAGGCAGTTAGCGATTACCATTTGCAAACTTTCAGAATTCACATTCTTTATCCAACATACCCGAATTTTATTTATAGTCATAACCAGTAATTCATTAATTAGATATTACTATCACTGTATTAAAAAAAAATTCACTATTAAAAGAATCTACTTTCCTCTCCATCTCTCTTCAACACTTATCAGCAATTAGCTAATATTCACCCATGTTTTTTTCCTATTGCAAAGAATGCAATTCTGAAAAACAAAGAACATTTTCATAGGCCTTGAAGTATGGTGTTTTTTTCCTTTTTGTGTCTTTCCTGTATATATAATTACAAATGAAATGAAAAGAGAACTAAGCGTTCATGTTGGTTATATAAAATAACATATAAAAATATATTATATACTATATATATGCATATACAATAAAATTATATATATACTGGTTATATATAATATAATTATATATATTGGTTATATATGATATATATTGGTTATATTTTTTTAGGTAAAAAAAATGCTTTTGACTCCCAAGGTAGATGTCAGATGGCAGAAATGTTATCCAATATAACAGTAATGATTCACTCACATTACTTACAAGCACATTAGTAGATTATGTACATAGTATATTCTTATCTTAATCTTTGAAAGCCAAAGTTGTTTTTAACTCAATATAATCTCTATTCAGTAAAAGCTCTAATATCAGGAAAACTATCTGCAGGAAACCCTACTTCCTGCTGGAAAGCTTCTCCAGGGAACTAAACCAAATTAAAACGCACAAACTTTCCTTGCACCATTTTTAATATTCCTACTTTGTAACTGAAGAGATCTGGCTACCTTCCAGTAGTATGTTTCTGAAGAACAGCTGACCTAGAAAGTCTAAGAACAGCATTAGTTATGGCTTCTCTGAGGGTGAACGTAATGTCTCTTCAGTATCTTTATCAGTCTGGAGGATTTGGATATCCTTGTAATTCTTAAAGACAATATGGGAGCTATGATCAGAATTTAATAAATTCCTGGATTAAAACAACTAATTCTGAATATAAATTACTTAATCTTTTAAAGATGTAGATTCAATTATGGGAGGAAAGTATATAATAGGGAGCCATCTGGGGAAAAACAATCCTTTACTTGAACTTTGAACATTAAGAAATTCAATCTTCAGTCCATGTCCAAACACTACAGTAGATTTTTTTTTTCCATAGCAGGATAAAAAATTCTAATTTTAATGTCCTTAATTCGGGGGAGGTCTAAACTTGTAACTTAATTTTGAGGAAAACTGGTTGAGGTTTTAAAACTAGACAGATTAAGATTCCATCTTACAAAACAATCTGTTCAAATTCAGGAACAATTTTTATTGAAATAAGAAGACACTGGGAATTTATGTTACGGATTAATAACTGCAGAGTACTGAATTTTTTTGAATGATGCATAGTTCCTTTTTTGATTTAACAGAGAACAACAAACATGATAAAAACATTCTAAAAAGAAACAAGCAAAAGAAAAGCAGAATACTTTTTGTACATCTATGAAAAGAAACAGATTAAAGAATTTAATTAAATCCTTTAACAGAATTAAAGTATTATATTTAATTACAAAAGAAATAGACAAACAAAATGGGTAAGTAGATAGAATTTAGCAAGTTCTAGAAATCCATGAATAACATGTATTTACTAGATAAGGGACTTCCAAGTGGCACTAAAACATTTTTGTTTGTCAATTAAGAAAAATAATATTGGTTTAAGAAGCAATAATTAAAACTCACTATTACTGTAGTAGTAGTTGAATCAACCAGATTAGTAGAACTCAAGCATCACTGATTTTTAAGATTTGTTCATTGTGACCAGAACAGAAGCAGAAGGTACATTATCTTCCTTGGCACAGAAATTATAAAAGAGTATGCCTAACTAACTTAGGCACTCTTGGTTATTAATCTGCAGGTTCAATCCCACCATGATAAGAGACTCTCCACTCTGAAGTAACTACTTGCAACTCAGGTTACTTTTCAGCAGAGTAGGGTAAGTGTCTCATAACTGACTCAGACTCATTTTAATTTTTGTTGTCCTTATACGACTGCCAGATAGGTTCAGAGAAACTTTGCCTCTGCGTTGCAGCTCACTGGAAATGAGCTTCAGAACTACTTTTTATATATGTATATGTATATGTATATGTATATGTACATGTACATGTACATGTACATGTATATGTCTATATACACTTCCCTTATAGAACACATTTCCTCCTATATGTCAAAAGGAGTTAAAAAAACCCAACCAAACCTTCTTACATATGAAACTCTTCTTTCCCTTGCTCTGCTTGTCCAATCACCTTTAATTTACAATAAATAGCAGCTTAAAATCACCAAAAATGAGTATTCTCTATCTACAGAAAAGGACAAATGTAAAAGTACAGAAGTAAACTGATATTTTTCATGGATATAGAATCATAGAATCATAGAATCATTTAGGTTGGAAAAGACCTTTAAGATCATTGAGTCCAACTGTTAATCTAACACTGCCAAGTCCACCACTAAACCATACCCCTAAGCACCATATCTACACATTTTTTAAATACCTCCAGGGATGGTGACTCAACCACTTCCCTGGGCAACCTGTTCCAATGCTTGACAACCCTTTCGGTGAAGAAATTTTTCCTAATATCCAATCTAAACCTCCCCTGGTGCAACTTGAGGCATTTCCTCTTGTTGTATCACTTGTTACTTGGGAGAAGAGACTGACACCAACTTCGCTACAACCTTCTTTCAGGTAGTTGTAGAGAGCGATAAGATCTCCCCTCAGCCTCCTTTTCTCCAGGCTAAAAAAACCCAGTTCCCTCAGCCGCTCCTCATAAGACTTGTTCTCTAGACCCTTCACCAGCTTTGTTGCTCTTCTTTGGACACACTCCAGCACCTCAATGTCTTTCTTGTAGTGAGGGCCCAAAACAGAACACAGTATTCGAGGTGCAGCCTCACCAGTGCCAAGTACAGGGGAATGATCACTTCCCTAGTCCTGCTGGCCACACTATTTCTGATCCAAGCCAGGATGCTATTGGCCTTCTTGGCCACCTGGGCACACTGCCAGCTCATATTCACCCCCAGGTCCCTTTCAGCCAAGCAGCTTTCCAGCCACTCTTCCCCAAGCCTGTAGCGTTGCACAGGGTTGTTGTGACCCAAGTGCAGGAGCCGGCAGTTAGCCTTGTTGAACCTCGTACAATTGGCCTCGGCCCATTGATCCAGCCTGTCCAGATCCCTCTGTAGAGCCTTCCTACCCTCAAGCAGATCAACACTCCCGCCCAACATGGTGTTGTCTGCAAACTTAGTGAGGGTGCACTCGCTCCCCTTGTCCAGAACATTGATAAAGATATTAAATAGAACTGGCCCCAATAGTGAGCCCTGGGGAACACCACTTGTAACTGGCCTCCAACTGGATTTAACTCCACTCACCACCACTCTTTGGGCTCAGCCAGTTTTTTACTCAGTGAAGAGTAGGCCCATCCAAGCCATGAGCAGCCAGTTTCTCCAGGAGAAAGCTGTGGGAAATGGTGTCAAAGGCTTTACTAAAGTCTAGGTAGACAACACCCACAGCCTTTCCCTCATCCACTAAGCGGGTCACCTGGTCATAGAAGGAGATCAGGTTAGTCAAGCAGGACCTGCCTTTCATAAACCCATGCTGACCGGGCCTGATCACCTGGTTGTCCTGTACGTGACACGTGACGGCACTCAGGATGATCTGCTTCATAACCTTCCCTGGCACCAAGGTCAGACTAACAGGCCTGTAGTTCCCTGGATCCTCCTTCCAGCCCTTCTTGTAGATGGGCGTCACATTTGCTAACTTCCAGTCAACTGGGACCTCTCTGGTTAGCCAGGACTGCTGATAAATGATGGAAAGTGGCTTGGTGAGCACTTCTGCCAGCTCCCTGCGTACCCTTGGGTGGATCCCATCCAGCCCCATAGACTTGTGTATGTCTAAGTGGTGTAGCAGGTTGCTAACCATTTCCCCTTGAATTATGGGAGCTTCATTCTGCTCCCCTTCCCTGTCTTCTAGCTCAGAGGGCTGGGTACTCGGAGAACAACTGGTCTTACTATTAAAGACTGGGGGAAAAGCATTAAGTACCTCAGCCTTTTCCTCATCCTTTGTCACTATGTTTCCCCCCCGCATCCAATACAGGATGGAGATTCTCCCTAGCCAGCCTTTTGTTGCTAATGTGTTTATAGAAACATTTTTTATTGTCTTTTACTGTAGTAGCTAGGTTAAGTTCTAGTCGGGCTCTGACCCTTCTAATTTTCTCCTTGCATAACCTCACGACATCCTTGTAGTCCTCCTGAGTTGCCTGCCCCTGCTTCCAAAGGTCATAGACTCCTTTTTTTTTTTTTCCTGAGTTCCAGCCAAAGCTCTCTGTGCAGCCAGGCCAGTCTTCTTCCCCACTGGCTCGTCTTTTGGCACATGGGGACAGCCTGTTCCTGCGCCTTTAAGGTTCTCTTCTTGAAGAATGTCCAGCCTTCCTGGACTCCTTTGCCCTTCAGGACTGCCTCCCAAGGGACTCTGTCAACCAGGCTCCTAAACAGGCCAAAGTCTGCCCTCTGGAAGTCCAAGGTAGCAGTTCTGTTAACCCCCCTCCTTACTTCTCCGAGAATCGAAAACTCTATCATTTTGTGATTGCTAGGCTCAAGATGGCCTCCAACCATCACATCACCCACAACTCCTTCTTGTTTGCAAAAACAGGTCCAGCAGGGTGCCTTCCCTAGTTGGCTCACTCACCAACTGTGTCAGGAAGTTATCTATCTTCCACACATTCCAGGAACCTCCTAGACTGTTTCCTCTCTGCTGTATGGTATTTCCAGCAGACATCTGGTAAGTTGAAGTCCCCCATGAGAACAAGGGCTAGTGATCGTGAGACTTCTCCCAGCTGCTTACAGAATGTTTCATCTGCCTCTTCCTCCTGGTTGGGTGGTCTATAACAGACTCCCACCATGATATCTGCCTTGTTGGCCTTTCCCTTGATTCTTACCCATAAACACTCAACCCTTTCATCACCATCATCAAGCTCTAGACAGTCAAAACACTTCCTAACGTACAGGGCTACCCCATCGCCTCTCCTTCCTTGCCTATCCCTTCTGAAGAGTTTGTACCTATCCATCGCAGGTTGTGTGAGTCATCCCACCATGTTTCCGTGATTGCAATTACATCATAGTTTTCCAGCTGCACAATGGCTTCCAGCTCCTTCTGTTTGTTGCCCATGCTGTGTGCATTGGTGTAGATGCACTTCAGTTGGGCTATTGATCCTGTCACCCTTTTGGGGGAGAAGCCCTAATTCCTTCGTGACCGTTCTCAGGCACTTCTGTGGTTTCTAACATGTCAATAACCCTTGAATCTTTGCTGCCACATGGATCTCCATCCCCTACCTCCACTGAGATGGCATTCTGAAGGACCTTGCTAGCACACCATCCCTCAAATATTGGCATGCCGCTCCCAGTCTTATCTCTAGTGAGCCTTGTTTTATCCCTTTCCCCCTTCAAATCTAGTTTAAAGCTCTTTCAATGAGCCCTGTTAACTCCTGCACAAAGATCCTTTTCCCTCCTTTTGAGACAGGTGTACCCCGTCTGTCACCAGCAGGACTAGTGTCATGTAGACCAACCCATGATCAGAAACCCCAAAATTCTGCCAGTGACACCAGGCTTGGAGCCAGGCATTGATCTGCTGGCTCTTCCTGTTTCTTCCCTCATCATTCCTTGCAACTGGAAGGATAGAGGAGAACACTGGTTGTGCTCCTGATCGCTTAACCAGTTGTCCCAAGGCCCTGAAGTCTCTCTTGATTGCCCTCAGACTTCTTGTTGCAACTTCATCTCTGCCTACATGAAAAATCAGTAATGGATGATAATCTGAGGGCCGTACAGGGTAGGAAGTTTTCTCGTCACATTTTTAACCCAGACCCAAGGGATGCAGCAGACTTCCCTAAGAAGTGGGTCCGGTCTGCATATTGGGCCTTCTGTTCCCTTCAGAAGGGAGTCTCCTATGACAATGACCTGACTTTTTTTCTTTATGGAGGTGGTTTTGATGCAGGGTGTAGGCCCATTTAACCTTCGCGACACCTCCAAGCTAGATGAACCATCATGCTCATCATCATTCAGTTCCACTTGCAGAGCCTCATACCTATTATGCAAGGGCATCTGGGACGGTGGCGTACTCACAGAGGAGACGCACCTGCTGCGCTGGGCAGAAACTTGTTGCCATTCCCCCCTATCCCTTAAGTCCCTGCATTCAGCCAGGTGGAGAGAGGATAGAGAATCCTCTGTGTCATGTGTCCTGTCTGCCTGTTGGGCCTGTCCCGGGGAAGGTAAGGTGCGATTCACTTCTTTTCAAACAGCTCATTTCTTATGTGATATACAGAGATCATCTTGACAATAGTGGGCATCAGCCATGAACTCTCAAATCCTTTTTGTTGGTTTTCTCAGTTTAGTCACTCCTCCATGGAGAATCACATATGCCTCCCCTGAGGCATATGGAGGTATGTTACAGAGGGCATTGACCAATTAACTGTGTATAAACCTTTCAAGATTAGTTTATCTTAGAGTTTTATCTCTAGAACAATGCTCCTGAATTAATTTTGGGATTAATTAAATGTGATTCACTAGGCTTAAATCAGTGTTGATTGGACCTTGGAGAATTTGCCTGGAAGATCCTGGATGTATCTGAAGCACTGACCTCAGAGTAAAATTGTTTTCTCTCTTTTTCCAAAGTCCCTTTGTCTCAGTGATTCCTTATTCTAGCTTTCTACAGTGGAAGCTGTGAAATGCATACAAATATGAAAATCAAGGAAAAAAAAATGTTTTCTAAAGTAGAATCTTTCAACAAAATTTTGCAATGAACATCAAACATAATTATTTAAATGCAAGCCTTTGCATATAAAAGCTATATAGCTGACCACTTAATTGTTATGCTGCCTCTTTTTTCCCCTTAGATATTTTGTTCCTTTCTGCACATTTTGCTCACAAGCAAGTATTCCAGAGTCAAATGTGGAGAAGTAATTTTGATTAAAAATAAGCTGTAAGTATCATATTCACAGATCTCAGTTGTGCAGGATCAGTGGGCAAACAACTCCTTGAATGTATGTCTGTCTTTGGATATCTTTCCTAGAGATAATGCTTACAGCAATATCTGTACTCCTAAAATAAATAAAGTCTACCTCTGAGGTCAAGCGGCAAGACCAGACAGATCCACGTAATCTTTGACCCTCACTTACATCTGCACTGCAGATGAAGTCTCTTCCTTCTATGTATATATTAGTAAATAAAATGGACTAGGGAGCCTATTCTTTGGTCCTGAGGGAAAGCTTCACAGAACAAGTCATGTATATACAGTTTAACTTTTCCCTTACTCTCTTAAAACAAAACAAAACAAAACAAATCAGTGGCCCTTTTCTGTTCTCTGTTGGGAATAGTCCATCCCTGGGCCCATACCATCACCAAATCATGGTTGTACAGTGAGTAGGACAGTATAGTCATTATTAGTCAAAACCATGATGGTCACCAAACAAATAAACAATATGAAAGACATGTCAGTGCCTAAGCCTGTGCCCTGGCTCAGCATAGTTTACTAACGTACACAATCCCTGTGGTGGTAAAACACCAATATAAGTTTTGGTTATTCTTGGTTTTTTTCAGTTCAAAATGGTTGACATAACACAACAGTAATGCTAGAGCCTCCCAGAAAAGTGGTTTCATAGTCTGAAACCAAGGGTCTGGTTTATGCCAAATTGTATGGCATGAAGGCATGCAGTGGTGTTTGAGGGCTCAAGCCTTCTGGGGTACTATTAAAGGACTCAGGTCCGATGAAATCCATACTTGAGCAATCCTGTTCACACTTTTGGACATACTCTTTGCTGTATGTTATCTTGCGATCAGAGCTCAGACACTGTCTCAGAGAGTCTAAGCTGGAACATCCTAAAACTGTTACAAAATTGTTACACTGCTAATAGATCAACAGTGTGTATAGTC
The DNA here is from genome assembly GCF_018139145.2 of Gymnogyps californianus. NCBI lineage: Eukaryota > Metazoa > Chordata > Aves > Accipitriformes > Cathartidae > Gymnogyps > Gymnogyps californianus. The sequence continues at coordinate 38,679,222 of NC_059471.1, forward strand.
CTGGATCAATGTCCAAGCTTGTCTCAAGGCTGAATTTTACTTAGTAGTATAGATATGACAAGTTGAAATCTATCTTAAGTAAATTGAAATAACTTATCCTCTGAATGAGTAGTGAATCTTTTCCTATTTTAACATAAAGCTCACTGAAGTTTTGGTGTATGCTGGGCATTTAATCAGGGATAATATACACTATCGATAAATGGAAAAAATGTGGATAATCTCAGTTATGTCCCATGAAGCCAAAAGAAATATCTTTTAAGTAAGCTAATTCTAAATTACTGACATGAGAAAATGAATGAATAACAACAGTCTTTCATGTGAATTAAGTACCCTTTTCCTCTGCTTATTTTTCAAAGACAAACTCATGACTCTGATGAAAAAAGAGCTCTAAATGATTTGGAGTTTAACAGGAGAAAACACTGGTGATATCACTCGAATTGGATGTTCATACCCTTTTGGTCCTGTTATGTAGGGAAAGATTCAATTTTTTAAACATACATATGTGGGGTCATTTTAGATATCTTTGAGTAGACAGCCTGGCCTCCAACTGTCGTTCTAAAAAGGAGCATGTTACCCATCGTCTTAAGTCATATTATTCAGCCTCATGAAAATGGTCAGAAAACTGACATAAAAAATAGCACTAGATACCAGTGTCTAAACACCTGAATAGTTTCTCCAATGACCCCTTTTCCTGCTTTTTAGTCTAACTGTGGACTTTTTATAGAAATAAACAAGGTAAACTTCACAAGTATAGAAAAATTGAGGACTGGAACACAGAGAAGGATAATTGCTTGCTTAACCTGAACTTCATAACCTACTGTTTACATTACATCTCTGAAGGAAGTAAATTAATCTCTTCCATCATTTAGTAGAGTCAAAATTAGCTTTCTCCATTATTTAATGGCTTGGTAGCTTGTAAGGTGATGTTAACAACATGTTTCCTTTCTAATCATGTAGACTTTTTAAATATTTTTATGTGCGTTATATCCTTTTTTCCTTGCAGCAAGAAATCTTTATGTCTTACAAATTTGAATATAACTTTTTAATTCCATTCCCTTTACAGAAATATCCCTTATACAATTAAAAAGCGATGGCAAATTTTGTTTCAATAAATGTAATCAGATTTATGGTTTAAATAAGTCTTCCACCTTTCCAAATAATCTTTTAACATAGTTAATTCTCAAACAGATTTATTAAAATTTAAAAAAATAAAGAAAACATAGTCCTTTTATTAAAAATATTTTTCTTAGAAACCTTCTGAGTTTGATTGAGAAAGATTGTTTTGAGAATTGCCAGATAATGGATTTCGAGTCAATTACAACGGTTTCACTTTTACATCTCAAAAAGTGCATACCAAATATGTATTTCTGGGTCATAGTGTGCATAAACCTTTTAATTAATCACATAAGAGGGTGGCATAAGGGCACAATCTATTCAACTTCAAAGAGCTGCGCAAGCATTTAAGACACAACCATATTCTACCTTCCTTGGGGGGGGTAAAAAAGTCATTCAGTAATGAAATCGGCATTTCTTTGGCAGAACAGTCCCTCATCATCAGTATTTTTGTCTACAAGTACTTCTAGAAGAAAATCTTCTCAATGAAAAAATCCTTTGAGTAGGCTTAAACAGATACTTGCACTGTGACATAGTTTATGGGTCTGACAGTTCATTCCAACATTCCTCATTTTTTCTAGACAGGACATCCTTACATCCATTTAAAGTCACAACTCTTTCCAGATCTTCACATCTGAAAGAGATTGGTTGAAAAAAGGATTCTGAGCTATAGATCATGTCTATATCATAATAGTATATTATTTAAAAGGTCTTGCCCTTTGAGGAGACAGTCCCCATGATTGTTTGATTATGACTAAGTTCTTCCTTTCATTACAATCTCTCATTTTTAGTAACAGTCACAAATTGTAATTTCAAATGCCTACTAAATGTTTCACACAAGGCACAACTCCCAGTAAAAATAAGTTCTCCATAACGTCATAAAAAAGTAAAGTAGATTTAAGAATATTTAAAATGTATTAAAGATGTATAACAAAGTCTTTATAAATAAGAGTGCTTGCTTATGATCAGGTTTGTTATTTCCTTTCATATCTATCAGTAGCCACTATCCATCATAATTGAAAAGTTGTGGTAGACTGGTGAAGTTCCCAGTGACTGGAAAAGAGGAAACATAACTTCCATTTTTAAAAAGGGAAAGAAGGAAGACCTGGGGAACTACAGGCTGGTCAGTCTCACCTCTGTGCCCAGGAAGATCATGGAGTAGATCCTCCTGGAAACTACGCCAAGGCACATGGAAAACAGAGAGGTGATTGGTGACAGCCAACATGGCTTTACTAAGGGCAAATCATGCCTGACAAAATTGGTGGCCTTCTATGACGGGGTTACAGCATCGGAGGATAAGGGAAGAGCAACTGACATCATCTACCTGGACTTGTGCAAAGTATTTGATACTGTCTCACACAACATGCCTGTCTCTAAATTGGAGACACCTGGATTTGATGGGTAGACCACTTGGCGAATAAGGAATTGGCTGGATAGTTGCACTCAAAAAGTTGTGGTCAACAGCTTGATGTCCGGGTGGACACCAATGATGAATGGTGTCCCTCTGGGGTCTGTATTGGGACCAGTATTATTCAACATCTTTGTCAGGAATGTGGACAGTGGGACTGAGTGCACCCTCAGCAAGTTTGCGGATGACATCAAGCTGAGCAGTGTGGTTGATATTCTAGAGGGAAGGGATGTCATCCAGAGGGACTTTGACAAGCTAGAGAGGTTGCCCATGCAAACCTCATGAAGTTCAACAATCCAAGTGCAAGGTCCTGCACCTGGGTCAGGGCAATCCCAAACATGGATACAGGCTGGGTGATGACTGGATTGAGAGCAGCCCTGCGGAGAAGGACTTGGGGGAACTGGTGGATGAAAAACTGAATATGAGCTGCCAATATGTGCTCGCAGTCCAGAAAGCCAACTGTATCCTGGGCTGCATCAAAAGAAGTGTGACCGGCAGGTTGAGGGAGTAGATTGTCCCCCTCTACTCCATTCTTGTGAGACCCCACCTGGAGTACTGTGTTCAGCTCTGGGGCCCCCAGCATAAGAAAGACATGGACCTGCTTAAGCAGATCCAGAGGAGGGTCACGAAGATGATCAGAGGGCTGGAGCACCTCCCCTATGAGGACAGGCTGAGAGAGTTGAGGTTGTTTAGCCTGGAGAATAGAAGGCTCTGGGGACACATTATAGCAGCCTTCCAGTACTTAAAAGGGGCCTGCAGGAAAGATGAAGAGGCACTCTTTATCAGGGAGTGTAGAGATAGGATGAGGGGTAAAGGTTTTAAACTGAAAGAGGGTAGATTTTGATTAGATATTAGGAAGAAATTCTTTACTGTGAGGGTGGTGAGGCACTGGAACAAGTTGCCCAGAGAAGTTGTGGATGCCTATCATTGGAAGTGTTCAAGGCCAGGTTGGATGGGGCTTTGAGCCACCTGATCCAGTGGAAGGTATCACTGCCCATGCCAGAGAGGCTGGAACTAGATGATCTTTAAGGTCCATTCCAACCCAAACCACTCTATGATTCTATGATTATATGATTTTATGATTCTATGACTCTATGATTCTAGCTCTATGCTATAGATAGCAAAAATTGGTGTTAATTATAACATTTATTAACATAACAGAAGCTGATAGAAATATTTTTTCAAGAATCATATGTCAAACAAATAGATGACATCATTGTTTGAAATTTAGTAAGAATATAGACATCTATAGAGGCCTGGTCCAGTATGTTAAATCCAGAAAAAAAACCCAAACCAGAACAAAAAATCCAATCAGCTCCCACCTGAATGAAAGATTTTGAAAACTTGTAACAAGTATAAAATTCTGTGCTAAAATGATGAACTGAGCCAAGAATGGAAGTCAATGGGTTCTTGTATACTTTGACTTTCTTGTCAGTAGAAGACATATGTGACTTCCCGTGTGTCAGAATAGTAGATGACCTCTTTCTCCTACAGCACAACTAGTTAAGTATACTTTGAGTTAACTGCTTATTATCGCTGTTGTGGGGGTACCTCTACTGTTGCACTGTATGGCCCACACTAGTTTAGTTATGTTATGGTAATGACAAAATCATCCAAACAAGTTATTAAAGTATTAGATGGACAATACTGAGGTACATTTAAGGCAACCTGTAAGCAGCAGCAATGACAGTGGTCATGATCATTATTCTTACTTGCATAAATGGGTAGTTAAAATACCTTCAATAATAGCTTTTTTATTTTTGCGTGAAGTTTGAGAAGTCTGTTGCTGTTGACGTATCCTTAAAAACACACATAGAAAGATTGCACTTTGTACAGTACAAATGTGTTTTAAAATGTAAATCAGCTATATACATGGCTTAGATGCCTAATAAAAATTAGGCATTTTTATTTTAGTTTTTGGTGCGATGTAAATTTTGCCTCTGAATTTAATCTCAAATAAGGACCAACTGGAAATCACAATTTCCATTTCACATACAAAGACACAGAAAAACAAACACATATGGAAACACACACAAACACAAACATACTTAGAAATTAGAGCCTTTGAATGTTCTCTGGAGTGAAATGAAAGCCAGACTGTATAGCATAGACTGGATGTCAGAATACTCACTAAAGATGTGAAAAAGCTAGTAGTTGGCTTTGTGGGTTTTGGTTTTGGTTTTGTTTTTTTCAAAACTGATAAATATGCATTTCTTTCCAGATTTCATCCCAAAAATTCTAATGACCTCAACTTTGAAATACTGTGAGTGAAAAAAAGTCATCATATCTGCCTTCTTGTATATTATAATTTTTGCAAGTAAGCTGCTGCAGATATGCCTTCATTGTATTTTATAGAACCTAACACGATGCAGTCTTGGGTAAAATATACTAACTTTTTGTGTCACCTAAAGAAATTTAAAACTATGATCTCACTTTTCCCTGAGGCATTTTAAGACTTTTTAATAAAAGTGGATTGCAGTTTTTCATTTTGTTATTAAAGCAACTGTAGATGAAACATCTAACTTTCTTGTGTTGCCTTTGGGAATTGTGTCTGTAACACATTTCCAAAAGTTGGGTTTAACGTATTGAGCTATCTAAATCATTTTGAAAATATCATACCAGATACTGTGTGACAAGGAGACAGGAAAAAACACATATATACATATTTTTCACTGAAAAATACTTTAGTGTCTTGACATTTATTTCTTCTATGGGAACAATACTGAACAAATCCTTAGTTGATATTTACTCTATTCCTCATTATGGAAGTTATTTATGTTTGTGGGTCAATGACTGGATGTCAGTCAACTTAACTCTTCCACATCTTCACTATTATTAAAAATTGACAGTTCTTTAAATGAAAGTGATGAGGAAAACAAATCATAAGCTTTTAAATTAGAAGATAAAATATTAAGATAAAAACATCAAGAGCTACATATTTTGCATAAGTGTATAAAGCTGTACTGGCAATCATACAACATACTCTGACTGAATGTTTCTGTTACTGGTAGCAATAGACTTGATTGCTGTAGTAATTATTTTAAATATTGGGAGACTGATAATCCTTATTTGGGAGATTCTAGGTGAGCTCTGGGGAGACAGATCACACCAGACAGTAGCTTCTAATTTGATCGGTTTTCATTTGTGTAGAAAGTTCCTTGAAGGTGAGTGACCAGGCCAAAACCCTCTCAAAGGAGGAGGATACCTCACTTAACGTGGGAAGCAACTGTACCTCTTCAAGGAGAAAAATTTTGAGAAACATAGAAAAAGATGGGAAAAAGTGAGTCACAGCACTGAGCCTGGGAGCCTACTGGTTATGTAGAGGCTAAGCATCTTCAATGAGTAACAAAGAGTATAAAGTCAAGTTTCAGAGATGGCATAAACAAGCTTTCTAGGGAACAGGGAGGTCTGTGCAGAGCTTGCGACTATTCAGAGGTCCTCTGAGCTGTTTGGAACTCAGTCTGGAAAAGAGAAACCACATTGCAAGGACACAGTGGGCACGGCTAGAGTTATGTGAACTATTGTTTCTACCCTATCTTCCCTAAACTCTTCAAGTTTTCTTTATCTGAAAAGATAAATATCCTAGTTTATAAACTAATAAAACTTGACTTCTTGACTTTTAGCCCTCTTGATCTTCACTGAGGAAAATACAAGGCAGAACCACCTCAAAGCTTTGCCTGCTTGGGTTTCCTCCAACAGATACTTTTCTTGCTGTCCCTGTCTGAGACCAGACCTTGTGATCGGCCAAGATGTCCTCAGGGTCTAACAGTAATTTCTTCCAATTCTTCCACAATTTCTTCTGCAGAGTAGTTTACAGAACTATTAGGCAAGAAAAAGTGCTGGTTTACAGTTTAACTTTTCAGGAGGTATAAATATGGCCCATTAATGATTGACAGCAGCTCTTGGTGTTCAACAGTACATGGAGCTTTGAATCTATGGATACCCAGTAAATCAAACTTAGGTTTTCAGCAGCTTTTCAGACCAGTAGGCTTTAACTAATCAAATTTCTGTGCTGAAATAAGAAACCTATTGCAACAGTAAAGGTTGTCACAATATTTACAGAAAGCACCCTATGATAAGACTTTCGCTGAGAGCTAAAATCACAGCAGAATGATTATACATTTCTTTCTTCAGATCATAATTTTTGTTAGCTTAGCAAGCCTACAATACTAACAAAAATATAAGTAAAATCAACTGCATAATACTGATGTCTGGGCTAACTAACGCAAGCTAACACACAAAAAAGTAATTTTCAGGAGCAACTTAGATGTAAACTTTAAACATATGAGCAATTGAGTTGATGACTTGTCCCTACTAAAATTCACATTTTTGTACTGATTTTGCATGGGGAGACATTGCAAGGTAAGTAGCCTCATTTTCTCAGTGTGTTTTACGTATTAATATCTCATAATTTTAGATTAATAAAAATGATTTTTTTTTAACCAAATACTATTTTCTAATGGTTGTGACTTACACAATTAAGTTTCTAATTGCATAACCATGGTCCTGTAAGATATTTCAATAGAAAGATTTTGGAGTCAGAGCGTCTCAGTTTTCACTTCAAATCTCATACTCCATGTGCAAACAGTGATGAAACTCTCTGTCCCACTGCCAAGGCCCTATCATAGGCCTACTTAGGCTAACCCACATCTACACCTTAGTGTTGACGGACACATTCTTTCTCATAACTCATTCATCCACAGTGTAAACCCTTAAACTCTTGGTTTTTGCTGATGCTACAGGGAACTTTTTCTGCTGATATACAGGATTTTGAATGTGGTATTATTAGCTTATTGAAATGAAGCTGCTGTTGATGTGGAAAGCTTTCAAAGCTAAGAAATTAAGATGATTTCATTGTCTTGCCAAATATACATGTACACATCTGAAGCACTTTCAAATATCGCAATAAATGGAGCAATAAAACAAGACTGGAGAAAATGTTAATCTTACTACGCTTTAATTTGTCTCCTCATGCTGGCACTGTAACACAAAAGAGTCTTTTTCTTTTTGGCTATGCCACAGATCTGCTAGACAACTTTGGTCAAGTCACTTTTCTTTGGCTCCTGTTCCCCCAGCCAATGCAGATAATGATCCTGACCTCCTTTCTAAAATGCTTTGCGATCCTTGGGTGAAAAGTTCTCCCTAAAAGCTTAGTAGTTTTATTATTATATCCATTATATAGTTACGCTATTCAAGGTCAATAGACCTATATAGCTGAGCAAAAATGAGATCATATGACTATCAGTACTATGCAGTAATTGCACTCAAAAGTACCCAATCAAATGTTTAGTCCAAATGAATCCATATTTAGTATGGCTTCATATATTGTTGTTGAAAGTTTGATGCACTGAATCTTGAAGTTCCTTTGATTATGATTCTGTAGTGAGACTTCCTCAAACTTTTTAATTCATTGGCTGCTGCCCCCAAGGGATTCATACGGATTGGGTAAGAAAAGAATGACATCAACAGTGTATAATGAAATTCTATCCAGGATGTCCAATATTTTTATGCCTTCAACTCTGTTATTGTGTTGGATTCTTTGACTGATTTGTTCCAGAGTTACGGTAAAAAGGGAGGGCAAAAAGGGGCACCATTGCCTTTTGCTGCTAGATAAAGTAAAGACTTCTGAGTGATATCCATTATTCCTTACAGTAGGCTCCAATACAATGTCTTTATTTAAGAAAGTTTTAGACCATTATGTGAGACTCCCAAAACTTTCATCAAATAGCTTCCTTTCAGCCAATCAAATGGTCCTTCAGCATATAATGCTAATAAATAAATAAATCCTCTTAGTATTTCTATTTTGCAAAGGTCGGTAACCTGTAATTTATGCGTTCCATCAGCCAACATAATGACACCTTACTGTTATATCCTCATTGCTCCTTCACTCTTTCAGGTGCTGTAGTTGCTCTACTATTTCAAATGCATACTGCCTTTTGTCTTACTTTAGAAAGTTATTTTCTTTGGTATTGGAGAAGCTCCAGGAAAGCTCTTAAGTAAAAGCTTCAAGATAGGCTAGCAGCTGTCTAGTGCTAGCTAGATGTCCTGAACTGAGGTTTAAGGACAATGTTTAGTCCTTGAGATTGAGTTTCTAATCAGCTTCTTCCATTCAACTCAGACATGTGGTTCAGTCAGGACACTGTAAGAAAGAGGTAAGTTAACTGAACTAATGTTCTTGGTCTAAGTTCTCAATGCATCTTCTTCACATCCTTGTCTATAATTTTCCACTACTTATGAAACATTTACTTTTAAAATATTTCCCTTACAAAAAGAACACATTACACTAAGGTCCACCTTCGAATCACAGACTTTTAATTTTTTTCTATCTGCTAGATGTGATTTTTATTATTTTACATTTCCATCTTCTGGACCACAAGCATGAGATAAAAGTGAGAAGCTTTCAAATTTAAAAGCAATTAGAAAGAATGAGAATCAATAATGAACACTAGTATTATACTTTACAAACTGTACAACAATTGCAAGGGTGTGTTTTGGTCCACTAACTCAGTGCCACACTATCTGAAAGTTGAAGGTGGTTTACAGTGAATAAATATGTTTTACAATGGCTTTTGCATGCTTTATTCAAATGAAAATGAACATGTTTTTCAGTGACTTTAGTGATAATAGGTAAGTGCAAAATTAAATGGCGTACATAATTGTTGGCCTTGCAAATGAATCACCTTAACAGTCTGTAATATTTTCAGTTTATTCTGCTGCTGAAGATTAAATAGCGTATTTTAAATATAAGTGCTTTTTGAGTGAAATAGACTTTGGTCATTTAATATGCATAAAGGTGTGGTAGTGCCTGATAGATTAAAAGCCCAAACCACCAACTCTTACTCCAAAGAGCTGTTCTTAGCTACTCTTTGGATTCAGATAAGCTACTTGTTTCAGCAGTCTGTACCAGAATTCAGGCCTTATAAAATACTAGGAAAAAAAAAACAAACAACCTTAATTCCATTTTCATATCTTTATTGTATATTTCTTTAGTCCTTTTTTTCTCTTTCAGGTTTGATTTCCAGGACACATTTCCATCAAGTGGAGGTGAAGAGTTTTGCATTACTATGAACTACAGAGCTGGACTCTTGTGGACAGTGGAAAGACTAGAGAGAAAATGCTCGTGATGAATATCCAGGTAACTGCATTAACTGCCAGCTGAGAATCCACCAGCTGATACATTGCACATAGCTCTACTGCAACAGCAAATCACAAACAGCCTGATACAAAATGTATACTACCTGGAAGAAAAGATTAAAAAAATGCCCCCAAACCCTATACTTTTCCAGTTCAAAGAGTAGAAATTCAGATTGCTAGGAAAGGGAGAATACACTTTGCCCTTTCTGCCTTATGAACTATACTCTTGTGTCATTAAGTGAATAATTAGCCCTGCAATCTTTTACTGTTCTTCAAGAGTATAATTTGTCATATATCAAACAAATTGTATTGAATTGTGTACCTCTCTTTTAAAGATTTCAGATGCTGGGTTAAACTGCTATATACTTTGGTTATCAAAGATGATTCTTTCATTTTCCTTCATTATCTTAAATTACAACTCTCGTATTTGAATTGTTCACTTTTTAAAGGCTTGGTCAAGGGTCTAATCACTTGTTTTCAATATACAATATTGCACAGATACTGTGAATTAAATGTAAGCAGAACTAACATTATCGTTATCATAAAAGTTGGAGGAAAACATATTACAGTCACAAGATCTGTTTCCTACCGGTTTTAGCAATGTATCCATCTTTCTATCAGTGTTTTTTATTTATATGTTGCTTTGAGAAATAAGTGTTTTAAGTTAAACATTTCTCACTCAGTTCTTACCAAGAACTGACTTGTATGTGAAGAATTGCTAAAGTCTTAATTATCAAGAAACTCACAAGCTGTTTCACTAGCTATCATCCCTGTGTTCAATCATGTTAATATGTTGGCAGAGGTGTTGGAATCACACACACACACATAAAAATCAGTGCTGAAAGTTCTGCTCTGCAGATTCTCTTTAGGAAGGTCCAACTGTAGCCTCAAGAAATTGTCCATGCTACTGAAAAGAAATAATACTACTAGTATGACTGGAGCAGTCACAGCTCTTTTTGTGGCTCCTGGGAGAGCTCACACTGAAAAGGCACTTTCACTACTCTTTCAATAAATGTACTCTGTGATTCCTTCATCTTTGAATTTCACAGATTCATTGGCAGGGAGAGAAGTAGGGCAATGTTATTTCCTCAAAGGCAAATTCATTACCTAGATCTTTGTTGGCACCAAACTGGAAAAGTGTTTCTGAACTCCTTTGCTTGACTGCTATCTACAGCTTTCTATAAGTGGTTCTACTCTCCTCATGCTATTTGTCCTCTTTTTTTGGTAAACCATCTACATGAGGGCCTTCAGGGTGTCACATCAGGAAGAGAAATCAGGAGTTTCCCAAATGATGAGAGGTCTCAAGTATCTCTGGATATCCAACACAGGACCTTTCAAAGGGTACCAATATTCAGAAGTTAGGAACATTCTCTTTGAAGATTTAGTGACTCTGAAAAAATTGATTAAAAGTATAGATTCAGAAGCTACATTTCCTAATAAATGAAGCACAACTGTTTTGTTTCTCATTAAGCATTGGAGAAGACCAGTGGAATGCATCAACCCATTCAATCCTCTCAGAAAGAAGACCGTATGAACTGTATGTAACAGAGGTATTTCTAATTGTAAGCAGAGCTTTTTTTTTTCAATTGTAAGCTCCCCAACCAAGTGGGAAGGGTATGAAAGTGAGGAAAAACAGAAAGAGAATTAAACTGCTGAGGAATAGCTACTGTAACGTCCCACACATTTTTTTCCAAAGCTTTTCTGTCTCGTACTATGTTCTTTGGTTCCTAGACAAAGAATCTTTTATTTAATTAATTTAGTTGTTTAATTTGTATCTCTTTCACCCTTTTCATTTAAGCTGCCTTTTGAATACTCATTCTGTTATTCTACTTTAAAAATCAATGACCTCATGGAAAACTCTGATCTGCTAGTGGCTCAGCCTCATAGTACTGCATGATAAACAACAGATCTTCAGCAAAATTGCAGTTTCAGTTCTGTAAAATTGCACAGGAGGATAGTTGCTGTGAAAACGACTTTTTGTATGGTATTATACCACTTAGTTCTAATACTAATAAAAGGATACAAAATTTCCTTTAATCATTTCTTTACCACACACACAGTTAGGATAACACCTCTGAATGAAATACCCATTAATTTCTGAGACTGAGATTCACTTCACCTGCACAATGACTGAAAATTGCAATGGTAGCCTCTCAAAAACCACTTCCAATGCTCTTAGGACTACTATATTTGAGTGACTGCTGCTCTGTTCTTGACCTGTCTTTCAAGAAAGTTAAATGCTATGTGGTAAACCCAGCTGGAGCACGGGTTCTGTATTAACAGGCCCTCTTCTGTGATACTTAGAAATGTTGAGGAGGTAGATTTGCATAAATACTTGTGGTGGGTTGACCTTGGCTGACCGCCAGGTGCCCACCAAGCTGCTCTCTCACTCATTCTTATCAAGAGAAGGGAAAGAAAACAATGATGAAAAGCTCGTGGGTCAAGATAGGGAGAGCACTCACCAGTTACCATCACAGGAAAAACAGACTCGACTTGAGGAAAATTAATTTAATTTATTGCCAATTAATCACAGAGTAGGATAAGAGAAATAAAAACAAATCTAAAGACACCTTCCCCCCACCCTCCCTTCTTCCCAGGCTGAGCTTCACTCCTGATTCCTCTACCTCCTCCCCTTGAGCAGTGCAAGTGGATGGGGAACAGGGGTTGCAGTCAGTTCATAATGCTTTATCTCTGCTGCTCCTTCCTGTTCTTGCTCTTCACCTGCTCCAGTGGGGGGTCCCACTCACATGAGACAGTCCTTCACTGACTGCTCCAGAGTGGGTCCTTCCCACGGGCTGCAGTTCTTCAAGGCCTGCTCCTGCATGGGTCCTTGCCATAGGGTGCAGTTCTTCAGGAGCGGACTGCTCCAATGTGGGTCCCACATGGGCCACAGGTCCTGTCAGAAAACCTGCTCCTGTGTGGGCTCCTCCGTGGGCTGCAGCTCCTGCCAGGAGCCTTCTCCTTTGTGGAATCTCCATGGGCTGCAGCTTCCTTCAGTGCACATCTACCTGTTCCAGCGTGGGATCCTCCATGGGATGCAGGGGGACAACCTGCATCACCATGGTCTTCACCACAGGCTGCAGGGGAATCTCTACTCCAGCGCCTGGAGCACTTCCTCCCCCTCCTTCACTGACCATGATGTCTGCAGGGCTGTTTCACATATTCTCACTCCTCTCTCACAGCTGCTGCACAGCATTTTTTTACCCTTAAATATTTTTTTACCCTCACAGAGGTGCTACCAGTGTCACTGACGGGCTCAGCTTTGGCCAACAGCAGGTCTGTACAGGAGCTGGCTGAAGCTGGCTCTGTCTGACATGGGGACAGCTTCTGGTGTCTTCTCACAGAAGTCACCCCTGCATCCCCCCTACTATCAAAACCTTGCCACATAAACCAAATACAATACACTGTAAGGCAAAGATACACTGTACTTCATTTGTACAGCCCTTATCTTCCTATCACAGATTAGCCTTTTAAAAAGACATGATTTTACTTTACATACACATGCTCACAAAAGTGATAACTAATTGAATCCCAAATGCTTTTGTCCAAAACGTGCTAGATTTGATGAATTTTCCTGACTTTAGGGAATAAGTCTCGTAAGATTTTCTCTGGACTCTGGTTGGTCTTGTTAAAGACTCAGTACCTCTGGCATCTTCACATTAAAATAGATTCATATTACAGCTTTTGCCAAAGTTAGCATTTAATCTTTCAGGGTCCCAGTTTATACAGTATGTCAGGGCAGAGAAGAGTCACCTGCTGCAGTTGGAGCTGTGACAGCAGTGTCTGGAAGCTTTAGCTCTAACTGCAGCAGGAGACTCTGGGATCTTCAGCTGCATAGTGAAATCAGTGCACATCTTAGTATACATCTCAGAACATAAATCAGTTCAGAAACATCATTTGTAGAGACTTCTTCTGAATTTCATTGCATTGAAAATGTCAACAAGTTGTTGGTTTTTATCTGATTCAAGACTGAACTTTAATTTTCCACATATTGGAAACCCCTTGCTTTGGACAACATTGGTCTACCGAAATGACTGTTAAAGAAAAGAAGATAGAAATTCAATTTTTCCCCAACTCCTTTTATTCTACTGGATTTGGTTTATGCTCCGAGAACTGATGTATAAATGTTCTTCATTGTATTTTGGACTCTGTATTGTAATTTCTAATTTAGACTGTTATAGTTTGTTGATACAACTACTATCTGGGATGTCAGCAAAACTAAACAATATCAAGAAACAAGCACTGAACATAGCACACAGTGATCTTAGGTCTAATTAATGCCATGTTGCCAAAATTAGGAACAGGTTGGCCTTGAGATAATGATGACTAAATACATTGAGAACCTCATGCTTTAACTAGCAAGTCTTAGCGCCTTCCACAGGGAACATTAGTGCGATTTATAGTATGTTTACCTCGCCACTGGGTGTCACTGTTCTTTCACTTTTAGCTTGGAACAATACCAATTTTTGTTTGTCTGTTTTAATAATAACAGAGAGGTTGCTTCCTTAAGAAAGCTGTTAAGGCCAAGTAAGTCACCTTAGAAAGAGACTGAAAGTTCTAGTGAAAATCTTCATCAGGATATTTGAACATCATGTCCGCATGATGGTTTACTGTGTAGTCCGCAATGCCATATCACACCAGTCAGCTATACATACATCATTTACCTTTTGACATCTAAACTCAAGGCCTCATATGGTTCAAGAGATGCAGTCAGCATATACTATTACATTTATTGTAAATTATTCTCATGAGAAAAGTTTTTTTTGCTGCTGTTGTTTAGGGTTTTTGTAGGCCTAGTATGTAAGTGAACATAAAGTAATATTGAGACTGACACTCAAGAAACAGTGCAGAAATACAGAAAGTGAATTTGTATACCATACACAGGACATTGTTCCCCTATAGAAGTCATGCATTTGAGCGATGACAAAGAACATTTGAGCAATTCAAAGAACTAGGAGAAAAAAAGGAGGATCCAAAACCGTGCCTCATTCTTTTGGCTTTTCTTTCACTGCATTTATAGGTCTTCAAAAGGAAGCAACACCAGACATAATCTTCTTCCTTTGTGCACAGAAACTCCTGAAGGAAGAGATTTAGCTGAACTGTTTGGAGATGAGGAAGTAGGGCCCAACCAGCTCTATAGTCATTATCTCTGTATAACAGTTGCTTCTGTGTTAAATGATCCTAAGGAGAAGTATAAATTACTTCAGTGAAGTTATATTGCCCTTTAAGGACTGTTGCAAGGACAGCATCCTGCAAATGCATTTTGCAACATGATATTGAGATTCTACAGGTTCTTTTGTGGATTGGAATACTAATAGCTGTTCTATTTAAAGAAAGTAACTAACTAAGGTAATGAAGAAATTTCTTAATTAGTTCAAGATGTACCAATGTAAAAACCCCTGTTTCCATTTCTGTGCGTTACAAGGATGTCCTTATTGGTGAAAAATTATTGAATTGTGGGAACTGTCAGTAATATCTTGGCATTTTATTGTCAAATGCATCAATGCAAGCTCCTACTGTGTGTGTTCCTCTTTCACAATAGAAGCTGAGTATTAGCATGGAGGGGTTGTTTCCTGGGGCTATTTTATTATTATTATTGTCAAGGAGGAAATAGCTTCTTACAAGAGAACATTCAAGAAAAAAATGCAGATGCTACACTATGATGCTATTGTTTCTTTTTATTTATTTTTTATTATTTCATGATGTCAAATTTGTGATAAGTAACTATTTTGAATTTAACAATCAGACAATATGTTTACAATGCAGCCAGTGATCCAGCTAAAGGAAGAGTTTATGGCTCAAAAATTCTGTCCAGTTTGTATTGAATTATAGACATTTTTAACAAACAGTATTATTTTAGGATTTCATGTGCTAGAAGCCCTTGGTCCACTTATCACAGCAGACACTCTCACACAGAAGTATTTTCAAGTGTGATGCTTTTATATTTTTAGGAAGAAAACATCTTCAAAACCATGCTGTGCTAACCCAAAAATAGTTCTAAAATGTTTCTTATATAATATCTTCAACAAAGGACAAACCAGGACTTAATTCTTCAGTCGGTCTGTGTACCTACTTGTATCAGTCAGCTAAGTATTAGCTGCTAGGTAATGTTACCTTGTTACATCCGTACCTCTCAAAGCAATATATTTACCAAACAAAATGTCGAACAAAATGTTCTTTGCAATAAGAAATGTCTTCACACTTGTAGCTAATATCCACTATCTTATGGAAACACAGAAAACATTGATAATATTCACTCAAAGACCTGGTCCTGTACATATGTGCTTCATAGTTTATATAAATGTAGAAAAAAAAAACTTACTGTAAGTGCTAATTTAACAGCATAATGTTAAATCAGGGTTAAAGCTTCTTGTTTTGTGACCTGGAATTCTGGGGAGATTCATCTTATGTTTGAAATCAGGTTACTGGATCCCACCTCAGATGTTGTACCGCTTAAAAAAGGGCAGTGCGATGCAATGTTATTAATACCACTACAGTTAGTGAAACCAACAAAATAACTATTCTGCTAAACTATATATTAGTTTAATTCTGAAAGAGTTTGTGTGATTTCAGTGTTTTTTCATAAGCATAAAGTTGATTGTGCTGAGCAAAGTGATCATGTTTTCTCAGCCTTTCACTTTGAAAAATATTTGCACAACTTGAATATTGTGGATTACATATGTTTTTAGAATAACTTATGTTTCTCTTGCTATGGCTGTTTAATTTATAAACTCTTCAAGGCTGAGAATATTCCTTACTATATGTACATACAATGTATTTATATATTATTATCTGAACAGAACATGACCAACACAGACAGTCATTTGGCTTTAACATCTGAAACAAATACATACATGTGAAACATAAGTAATATATAATGACTGTATACATGTACTATTAAACTACTACATCCCTTCTTTATCTCTTGGCACATACACACATAAACATACACACCTGCAAATTATCTTCAATTCCTTTGTGTTTAGTTTACTTTAGCAATCTTCTTATTTCCTTTGCTTAAGAATGTAACAGAAACATAAAAAACAAACTATGCCAGAACACCTATTTCTATGTAATGAAGCATGTAAAGTCATAATGAAATGGATTGCTTACATCTTACAAAGAAAAGGCTCTTCCTAATGCCCCAGCAGCCCTTTAGGCCACTGCAATGTTGGTGTACACTATATTATCAGATTTATGTCATTCTGATAAGATGGTCCACTTGAAGTAGCCTTTGAGCTAAAAATAAGACATTAGGTTGAAAGAAGCAGCAATTTAAAGTTATTGGTGTAAGGATAATTAGAGACTGGCAGGTATCCAGTGTCATTACGAGGAGGTTACTGTGGGGCAAATGCACAAACTGCCTGTTTTGTGCAGTGCCACAAACAAGGATCTGTCTTAGCTCTAACTGGTTTTATTTTTAGCTTACATCTGCTTCCTAACATCTTGAGTTTTTTCAGAGCTGTTCTTGAACTTGGACTTTTTCAGCTTTCAGTTGTTTAGTCCAAATTCCAAATGAGTTGTATTTTAAAGCACATGAAATATATCTTTTGCAGTGAAGGAGCTATGTTTTTGTTTTGGTTTGGGTTTTGGTTTTGTTTCTCCATATATTTAGCCTCTCAATGTTCCATTCTCTTCTGCTTTCTTAACAGTATCTGGTTATTAAATATCTACAATATCTATATTATTTTTTTTAAATTATTTTTTAAAGGCAAACCCCACACTGGCTAAGGAGACTTTTAAGTCTTTCAGCTCTTCAGAGACTTGTTTGCAGAAGGTGTCTGGTAAGAAAAAGATATTAAAAAGGAGAAGCACTAGCTTACAACTGACCAACAAGGAGAACGGCTTTGATTTGTCATATTCTTAAAGCTACATCCAAATTGTCCATGCTTACAGGTTGAAACTGGGATCTAGACTGAGAGTATCACAATCCTTATTTCGTATGTGCTTTCATTTTGTAGGTGGGGAAGAAAAGTAAAGGAGTAATCTCAAGTCTGTTTCTTATAATGGAAGTAAGCTATACCTGGGGTAAACACCGACACCTGACAGTAAGAAAGTGCTCTCACATCTTCATTTTAAACATAACCCAAGAGAAACAATGCTACAGCTAGAAACTGCAGGCAGTCTGTCAACTTCTAAATGCTGTCAGAGAACATGGGAAACACAGGATGAAAGCTTGAGGATGGTTTGCAAATCTCTTAAAAGTTTAAAATGATGGAAATGCCACTGTCTTAGAAACAGGCTCCTAATGAAACAAGGCTAATTTAGTAATTTTTGAGCCAGATATATACTAATTAATCTCATGAAAATTTCTTTTTAAAACTCTCTTGATAAATTATTAAAAAATATTATTAAATTTAATAGTACCAGAGGATGCTCCTGGGTATAGAATATGTTGGCTATACCGCTTAACTGTAACAGTGGTCCTTTGAAATGTTTGTGGCGCGGGCCAACATTCAGTCTCCCAGGCAATTCTTGAGCAAGGTCTGGGAGTTAACAGAGACCAGGGAGTACTCGCAAAAGGTAGTTTGGAATTGTCCATCCTGTTTTGGAAAATAAGGAAACTTAAAGATACTGACAGGGACTATTCAGTACCAGTTGGCCTCACTTCCAGAGAAATATACTGGAATTTTCTGGTATCAACATAGCCAGTGATGCTGTGAAAATCGTTCTGGTAGCTGTCAGGTCAGAAAGTATTCATAAGGAAGGAAAAAGGTAAGATGTCAGCAAATTAAAAGTTAGTTTTATTGTATTGTAGTGATGGGATGGCTAAACTGAGAGATGAAATTAACAGTTTGTCTTTCTCTGAGAGAGAAAGTCTATATGATGGGATGTCACAGCCCCACTTTGACCAGGAGTATCCTATTAAGTTTTTGAGGGCCCAGCTGCTGCATCTTCAGTGCTGTGCAGGTGCAGCACAATACTTGAAGTCAAATTCATCACTTCTTTACATTGCCTGTCTTCCAGAAAGCTGTGACGGTCAATACTTTGGGTACCCTGTATTTAATGAAGTAGAACACTGATACATTTACCTACTGTATAAATGGGTCCTGGAACTCTAAGAAACCTCCATCCATCCAATCCATCAGACACAGATAAAATGGCCTGGGATCCTTCCCAGGGTCACCCTGATTTTACCTACTGTGAGTGCCCTGCACTTAGACAAGAATTTGTGGTAATACTTGAAATGCACAATAGTTAATTCCTGACTCTTTGACTACCTCATAAGAAAACTCTTTCTGAAGATCAAACTTCACTCCTAATGTTGTAGTCATGAAAGTGACTGAAATATGGTATAGATTTCAATTCAAATGGGTAGCTAAAATAACAAAAACAATCTTCCATAATTGAATGTAGATTATACTATACTAATTTACTCTTGACAGGACTTGACTTGGTTTACCTCATCAATTCCTGTTTTATACAAGCTGCGTTGAACTTTTTTTCTGTGCAGGGTGTTTAAAAAGCAAAGGAAACAGATACCGGCAGACAGGCGCAAGGATGACATTTTTTCTAGTTCTGCTGGTGAAGAGTGCTGAATGCTGGAAGAGAAAAGAGTGAGAGAAAACTTTAATTTGCTGTCCAAACTCTAAATCCAAGAGTTCAGAGGCTGTGCCAGATCTCAGTATTCATGGCCACATGGTCTACACAGCTAGTTCTGTGGTAAGGCTGAATATTTCTGTATGTGTGTATATGTATGTATATATTTTGTATGCATATGTTTATATATATGTACATACACAAAATGTAAGTATATATGTATATATGTATAGTGTGTATGCTGTAGACAGACTGATAAATATACACTGGCCACATACAGAGTAAATAACTTTCTCAGCAAATCCTTACAGCTTGCTAAACAACTTCTGTTCTACGGGATACTGCAAAAATTAGTGTATCTAAGGCATCACTTTTGATAGAGAAATTAATCTTACTTGGTAACAATATGAAAGGGGCATTGTAACCTAGAGATTTGAATAAAAAATTATGTGGATTTTTTCCTGCCCCCAACTTTTGACCAAACATTATTTGAAAAAAAGCTCCTATGACTGATGTGAGTATCCCAAGTGTAAGTTAAACAAGCTTTATTACCCACTTGGGAAAAAAAAAAAAAAAAACCCAGCAGCAATGTTTTTCAGGAAAGTAAGATTTTCTATCATCTATTAAATTATGGGTTTCTTTCCTGGGTATACTATATCCAGGAAAAGTCTCTGATTTTTTTTTTTTTCCTTTAGTTCAATTAAAACATTTATAAAACTCCCTTTTCATCTCCTTCCCATTCCCCTCTGGAGTAGCAGTCAGGAACTCATGGCTCAGAATCAAGAGCAAAGTGCAGACAAATGAGTGATGCCAGGGCTAAAACCAAAGTCCTCATGAACAGATTGTCTAACAGACTGGTGTAATAATCTTCAGAGCCACCATGCTGGCTTGCAGATTGCTGTTTTAAGTGGCTTTGATTATAATGGTTATTTGGCAGCAGTTCTTAAATTGGAGTTTGGGCTTCAGAACCCAGATGTACTACCTGAGCGTAATTGAATTCTCCTGGATGGGGAGTACAAACAGCAGAAGAAATTCCTCTGGTTAAAACTCAAGACAACAACATAACTAGTTCAGCATCAGTACTTGTTTCGCAGGAAAAACATACACAGCTGATTAATTCCCCAAGAGCAAATAACAAACCAACTGGTTAATTTACATGTAAAAACATGTATTATAAAACTACACTGATTGCTATTTATGATTCAAAGGGTGTTAAT
Source organism: Gymnogyps californianus (assembly GCF_018139145.2). Taxonomy (NCBI): domain Eukaryota; kingdom Metazoa; phylum Chordata; class Aves; order Accipitriformes; family Cathartidae; genus Gymnogyps; species Gymnogyps californianus. The sequence goes on from NC_059471.1 coordinate 38,699,634, forward strand.
TTCTACAAAACCTCAGTATTAGAGTATTGAGAAATAGGAAGCTGGTTAGCGGAGGAATTAGTATTGGTGAGGCATGCAAGCACTAAGTGGTAAACCTGGTTTTACAGAGAAACAGACGAGAGGACATACGGCACCATAAAACAAAGAAAAAAAAACATAATTAAAGGTCTCTGGAGCTTCAGGTACTCACCTCTGCAAGAATAACAGTGACTAACAGAGTTTTCCCAGTACATAAAATTAGTCCAGTAAGATAAATAATGTTTACATTGTTACTACCTTTTAAAAATGTGTATGGAGGATTATGGGCCATATGGGCATCATGAAGGTCAGGAGGATTTGAAAACAGAAATTTGAGTGCAAAGTGTTCTTACACTGAAAAAAACCAGAAAGATGTTGATCTGATTGGTCCCCTCTTTATTTTTCACAGGAAGTGTTGACATGGACATAATAGCTTTGACGTAATCAGTCAAAGCAGACCATAACCTGATTTGCAGAGATGAGGAAATAGCTTATCATGTAATTGTTAACAGGGGAAAGTGCTGAAAATATAGTTCACTGACACTATAATAATGGCTAAAAAGAAAATCAGAAGCTGGTAGACAATAATACAGGCATACATCGATATTTTGTGACTTTTCACAAGTCTTTGTGCTCTTTTGCTCTTGCAGTTGGAGATCTGAAAGGCACAAGATAAATTTTTTTCCTTCTGTAACCCTGAAGTGAAGGGAAAGGATGTGTCATTGCAAGCAGGTGGCCTACACACCCTAGTTATTATGCATAATCCCTTGTATGGAGAACAATAATCATACTGTAAATGGGCTATCATAAAAATAGAAAAGTTACAGTTAGAATTAGACAAAAAAATCCTCTATTACCAAAGACCTTTGGTGGGAAATATCTGCTTAGCTGTACACCACTGATATGAATATCAAACTAAAACCATGATGAGGCATCAGATACGTTGGCAGTTAATCACAGAGACCTTGCCTTTGTATGCAAATACTATTAATTTGAGTTACATGAAAGTGCCTACTGGCTAAATGTGAAGTATGGTAGGCTTGAATTGAAGTGGGTTTGCTTAACAATTCACTAGGTCTGAACCAGAAGAGAACGTGGTTTTACTGTGGATATGAGCATGAGCGTACTTATTTGTCCTTAACCATAATGTTAGTCTGATGATGAAGAAAAAATGCAAATTCATAATGCTAAAATTACTAAGTGAATTCTTCATCAGGATACTGTCTTTAAATATGCACTCTTCATCTCAGTATAAAGGAACCATGAATCTAACTAGATGGCAATGCTATTACAAATTACAGGAAGAATCAGAAGAATTTTATGTAGTAACACTGATGAATAGATGTAATCCACCGTCTTAGAAAATGAAGTAATGTGCAATCATCTGCTGTGAAAAAATACAACTTCCCTTAAAACAAGAATTTTGTATTTTTTCCTAACACTTTTTTCCAAAATAAATGGTTGAAAAGTGAATGTGAATAAGAAAAATAGCACATTTCGGGACTCTGTATTAACTGATATGAATGGGAGAAAAAGTTAAAGGGTTAACATAAGATGTGTAAAACATTCAAATAAATTGTGAAGTTAGATTTCAAATACGTGGAAACTTGTGTACCTCTCCAGGTAAAAAAAGGCAAATTAAATATAAGGCCTGAATCTCCTTTCTTATACGCAGTTGAAAATGAGTAGCAATTTCATTGCAGATAGTGGAGCTGTATCAGGAAAAACCAATACAAATAGGATCAGAATCATGCCTATAGCATCTAAAAGTATAAACCAGCCTGTAAGCTTGTTTAACATATGACAGCCCTAGGGGCAATTTGGAGTCTGCCTGCACTGCTTCCCCTGGAACATGCAAAATCGCTAGATGTGACTGCTCAAAGAATGTTTTCCGCAGCTTGGCATATGGTTTATACGTACCAAAGAGAATATGCAGCGTACCATACTACTTTTTTTTTTTTTTTTTAACTCATTATTTATCATGTATTCATTGATACGAACACATCTCTAACTAACATAAGGGTACAAATCCTAACTTCTTTCTGGTCAATGGGTTACCTGCTGTTTACATCATTGGCAACAGGACTGGACCATGCAGTGCTTTATACAAGCATTTATCATTCAGAAAGGAACATTGTTAAAACTAGTAAAGGCATTAGCAAGGCTAAGAACCTGTTGTTTGATTTTGGATGTTTGTTTTTCCTCAAAAAACACAGTTAATCCTTTGCCAGGGAAAATATTTTATGAGTGTATGTTTGTCAGTCTTGTGAATATAAAACCCTGTCCTTTCTTCTTTGGTCTAATCAAAATAAAAGTCTGATTATTTTACAAGAAGCTACTTTAACATTTCTAGATTGTATTTTTATTTGAGTTGAATGATGCCTTATCTGTATCTTTTGCAGCTTTTCTCTCAATTAGACTATTAAAAATTATGTATATAAAACCATTCTTAAAGTGTTTAAATTAGGGATTATTCAGATAGATAAACTAAAAAAACCAAAACAACTCTTATAATGTTATCATTTGGAATAAATGATTTTTTATTTTACTGATTTTATTTTTTGTTTGTTTATTTATTTATTGTCCATAAAGGATCACAGGCATATTTGAAGGAGTAGAATAATACTCTCGTATTTAATCCTCGCAGATGATAATCTTCATGGCTCTTTCCACAGATACAGTGAAAGATATTTTCTGAATTGAAAGCGTCCTTCATGCTGGCTCACAAAGTTAAAACTGCCTGTATTTTGGACTGTCAGTATTAGAGAAAGGAGCAGAATGTAAGGATAAGGACTCTCATTCTTGTCATTTTGTTGACAGGGCTGTTTATTGAGAAAAGTTAAAAGACCTAAACAAAGAATTTCTGTAAACTAGAGTGATTAAAATATTTATTTCTGTGCATTTTCATTTTATTCCAAATTATGTCAAAAGCATTTCCTGGGATGCAGTCTCCACTGCTAAAGAAGCTCATGTGCGTCCTTCTCATCCTTTGAGAATTACACTTCTCAAAGACTTTCATAACAGTCCACTATAAACTCCTGGCACAGTTGATGACTCGGAGTATTCTGAGTGGCAGATGGTATCCACCATGCACTTTTTTTTCTTCCCCCCCTTTTTTTTTTAATAGCTGAAAACTTCAGAAAAGAAATTCTAATGGGAAAAGTCTAGGAAAAGAAAAATCTTGGCAGTTTTGCATCTGCATTAAAATCAGCTTAAGGGCCAACACTGTATTCATATTGTCAATGGGAGACATGAGCAAGCAGAACTTGGACCTAAAAATAGTTCTGTTGGCAATAGGACTGAATATTCTTCTAATTCTTCTTTCTTTTAAATCACTAGAATTTCCATTTCTGAAATGTCTTATTCACTGACTAATTCCTTCAGTTATTACAGACTGCATTGGGAGGGAAAAAAAATGTTTAATTTTCTCAACTATCTTTGCAATTACTCAAGGCACCACGTAACTTTTTTTGGCTGACTTCTTCTGACAGGCAGGTTTCGTCAGACTAATAAAGCTCCTCCCTTAAAAATCATACTTAGTTATCTCTTTATAGGACAGAATTATTAACCAGTACCTGGTAGATAGGTCTGAAACTCAGTTTTCGTGGTGATCAGAATGAGTACGAAAGCCTGAGACTACAGAACTTCCCTTAAATAATGTTCCCAAGCTCTAAAGCTAAGAAACAGGAAACTCTATTCAAAAAGATATTTAAACAATAAAAGATCAATATTAGCTGTGCTCTAGCTAAACAATAGAAAACTGAACAAAGTCTAGTCACCAAAAACTACTTTGTTCTTTTTAAGCTATGGGAAATTTGTGTTTAGCAATTACAAAATCTATACTACCTAACAATCTGTTGTTCCTGTGTGGTGTAAATGTCAGACTGCCAAGAAGATGCCTGCAGAAAAAAGAAGTACTTTACAGCAAAAAAAAAAAATGTAGAAGACCTCAAAGGAGCTTTTCCCAGAAGCACTTGTACTATTTACATCAGTAACTCTTAATTTCAGAATTGGGTAACTGAAAAGAGTGGTCATCCCTGATTCAGATTACTGCTTCTGTTTGCTAACATAACTTCTAGATCAGTATATTATTCCTTCCTGGTTGTTTGGTTTATTTTATTTTGTTTTGCAAGAAAAGAGGATACTTTATCCAAAATAAAGTATTTAACTGAAGCAATAATCAGAAACTAACAGGACAAACCAAAATTCACTTTCCGTTCCAGTATGAGCACCATCACTGTTGTATCTCAATTACTGTCTAGAGATAGCAGCCGAAATTGCCTGCAGGTCTTCAAGTTCGTTTATGAGTGTAACTCTGTCTATGGCGTTTCCAGATTGGTGAATTGCACCTTAAGAGGTTGTTTGATATTGTGTACTCTAGGATTTTCTAGTCATACAGATGGTTGTGGTTATCATAATGGAATTTACTGAAAAATATCTTTTGAATATTTTTATCACTTCTGCCAGGGAAGAAATTACAGCAGTGGTACAGGATAATAAACCTGAAAGATGGAGAGAGACCTGTCTTTTATGATAAAAATCTAAAAAAATCTGCATATAAAACTAAGGATACAACAACAAAAATATTTCTAAGTTCAGTGGATAAGAGCTAGACATACATTCACTGCGATTACGTTGAGTAACGTTTGACACAGTCACTCATTCAAATATGTTACAATATAATTTTGAACTAAAACAAGTGATTTTTATCCAAACAGTTCGTAAGATTTTAGGGAATCATGCTAAGAATTTTAATCTTCATTTTGGGGATTTTTGTAAGTACTACAGTAAGCCTCTTGAGTGCAAATATGTGCATAATATTCCAGTAATTAAAATACTGTATTCCAAGAAATAATTAAGGAAAGTTTTAAGTTCTAAAAGCTGCTTGCAGTTTACTGACATATAATAATGACAGATATCCCATTAAGGATTCGGTAATAGAAATTAAAAAAAAAAAAGTTTAGTAGTTTCTGTAAAAATAAAATTTAAATATAAGACTTTTTTTTTTTTTTACTTTAAAGGTCTTTCTCTCAAATGATTTTCCATCTACATAAGCTATAGATAGTATTTTTGTGGAGAGAATGTTGTAAAACTTCTTTAATCCTCTAAAATAAAACTGTAGTTCACTATTATATTTGGATAGTATCTTTAATGCCTATAATAGTTTCTTTACTCTTTACATACACCTCAACTTTTAATTTAGAAAGCTCTTATTGCAATTACAGGTGTCAGAAAAGAATGGCATTTACAGGAGAAAACTGAGAGGAAAAACAGATAGAAAAAAATCACAAATTTTTGAAATTTCACATTTTTCAATTATCTTCTGGAAAATAAAATACAGGGACAGCAATTATGTTTTCCTGTCTTTTCATAATCTCATAAAGAACACATAAATCCAATGCAAAAGGAAGAGCAATAAAACCAAATGAAAGGTATCGAGTGTTACCATACTGCATTGCAGTGAAATGTCATAAAAACTTTTATAAAGACAAATTTCCCCTCAAGTGCAGTAATACAGTCAGAGTGGAAAACAAAATGATCTTTATTTTATATACTTCTTACCCTCAGAGGAAAAATACCAAAAGGAGTTCTGATGCTGTTCATAACAGATAAAAACCTTCCAGAGGGGAAATTTCCTCTTTAGTATTGGGGCAAGGTAGAATTGGAAAGCAATACGAGAAGTAATGGACAGAACAAAATGAAATCAGATTTTAGAAAAGAGTACTTTGATGTGTTTTTTTTCCAGTTACAATGTTATCATTTTATTTCCCAAGCTCTGACTTTTCTAGGATGCTCCTCTCTCTAGAGCAAGTGAAGTTTTTCTGGTTTTGCTCCTATGCTGATTTTGCAAGCTGCTATTGATTAGCTTACTAATGCAGAAGGCCTCAGGTGTAATCTGCAGAGGTTTTATTTTGTTCTCTTTATCTCTTGTATAATGGTTATGACCCTGGAGTCATTGTAAATTCTGAGACTTCTTTTGAAGACCATATCAATCATGTAATTAAAGTGTGCTGCAACCACCTTTGTAATTTAGCTGGACTGAGAGCCACGATCATTAGGTCACTTGCTGAAAATCAGTACCATATTGTCGCCACCCTGGTATGACTTGTGAATATTTTTTCTAGATGTTGTTTCTTGGGATCTTTTAGTTATTGCTCATAGCAATCAGCAGCTATTAAAAACCAACTAACTAGATTACATATCGTATTACATTATGTTCTTCATATTCAGAAAGTTACCATAGTTTCCATGATGAATGTTAAAATACAAATTAGTTTCAAGATGACCTTATAACTGCCATACTATTAATAAGTAACTCATCAATTTTGGTAAGTGAAGCTTATGACAAGTAGCAAAGGAAAATGCCTAGTGATGTTTTATTAACCTTTTAAGACCAAATTCAGCTGAGTAAACTGTTGAACAAGAGTGGCATTATAGGCTGAGACATTCAAACAGAGATGTGAGAAAGGACCTAGTAGAGAAGCACGTTTTACCTCCAAAGAGGTAAAAAGAAGATTGGAGGGACAGTCTAAGGAGTCTCATATAACACTAGATGCCCTCCCATAGACAACCGCATTAAATCTTCCATATCTTCCATATCTTCCATTGACATAATTTTCCATAGTAATAGTTGTTGCAGTAGTGACACTTTTAAATTAAAAATTGTCACAGTACTTACTGCTGTTATGCTGACCCAAGCATCAAAATGCCAAGCATCACACCCCTCCTGCCAGACATATTACTGAGAGAAAAGAAATAAAGGCATTATTTATTTAGTGTTAATTTTACCCTCTAGGCAACCTAACAGTCATTTTTGATCGGTAAACAAACAATTTATATAAAGTTTACTCAAAACACTAAGTTGTCAAAATCACTGTGGATACAAAACAATTACAATGAAATTTAAAATTTCATGGTGGTATTACTTAGAGAAATGTGACCAGTAGTCTAAGCGGGCTAGAAGGTCTAGTGTTGTGTGGTGTCACACTAGATTAAATTCAGAGACAGAAGGAAAAAAATAGATGGAAAAATCATTTGGGTGAGCAGTATTTCTCCTTCTCTCATCTATTCTTTTTTCTCGTATCTGTTATCTCATATGTTTTTCCATATGAACTGATGACTGGACAACTATTTCTCATACAGAAAACCTAAAAAAAAAGAAACACAGGTATGATCTTCTTTAGATCATTAAACTTATATTCTGCTTGAGCAATACATGCCACACCTTATCACCATATTAATGCTGGGAGTGTTTAGGTCAATACGTAGATGTCTAGTGTCACACAAGATGCTATGGGATAGCAAAGATATCCACTAACTAGTAGATATGACAAAGGACATGCTGGAGACCCAATGCTTTCTGGGATGCAGCTGGAGGTGAGGTATAATAATCATTGTCATCTCAAAAACCACAAGGCATCAATGTGGGCAATCAAATTGCACTCCCAATCCTCCAGGTAAAACTTAAAATTTTCTTAAACTTGGATGTCCAACATCATTTTAGGCACTGTTAGGTATCTTGCCTGGTCTCCAGCTCTCATTCTGACAGAGCACAATTGTCCCTTAAATCCTGTGTCATATCTTCCAGCCCTTTGAAAATATATTCAGTGCCTTAGCAAATGGCACTAACAGCCTATCTTCAGGTCTAAATTTGAGTGTTTCCATGTCAGCTAGGTATTTGAGTACCTACTGTAGTCACCGGAGTAGTTGACCAAGACAGCTAATGAAATCAAGAAAGCAAGTCAGTTCAGCACCTCAGAGCAAGCTTTAGTGGCCTGAACACAGGTATTTACTATCATTTGAAATGTCCTAGAATACCCAAGAAATCTACAAGTGATTAATAAATATGACAGAATCTAAAGCAAGGGAGACTTTATAAAACTGATGGTCCCACAGACAGACTAGCTATCTTACTGCTTATATTGAGTGCTATAACATATTTTGGGGATGGTGCTTTCTTTTTAACTGTGAACTATCATTTCTCTGTTCCCACCATCCCTTCTCACTATAACCATTTTACAAGTATAGAGAATTTAGTCTAATGAAGTATCTAAACTTTATTTTTAGATGCAAGATTTATGCAATTTATTGTGTTATTATGATTTAAATACATAGTATAAATATAAAATTAAAAAATAATTTATATTTTGAAAGAATCTTGAATCAAAAACTTCAGTTAAGCACTTTGACTCCCAATGCAATATGTCATCAGGCACCATTCTGAGACAAGTTTAGGACTGGAACATGTTGAAGTAAGTATAACATGCTTGTGACTGAGTCTGCAGCTACCTAACAGCAGCTGAAAGAAAATGTTTACATTATTTCATTCAAAGGACAGTGAGTATTATTTTGCATTTCTTAACTCTTACTCAGAGTCACAGAGAACACCTTTCACTCAGGAACTACTTCTGTGACACATCCGTTGAAAGAAAATTCCACACCCTTTTTATCCAAGCATTGAACAGAATACAGTCTGTTTTTCTCCCTCTTTCTCTTTCTCTCCCCCCCCTTCCTTCCTTCCTTCCTTCCTTCCTTCCTTCCTTCCTTCCTTCCTTCCTTCCTCCTTCCTTCTTTTTTCTTGTAATCAGAGGTTGTATTTTACACACTTAAGCTGAAATTCTTGTCATGTAACCTAAAGCCTCTCTAGGGTGGACATTGCCAAGTCATTTAAATTCCCTTTATAGTCACTGAAGAGAAATATGAACACCTTCTGACTCATTTTAAATATTTGCTTTAGGATGGACATCTAAAATGCTGTGAGATGTACTCTACTGATTTATTTTAAAATTTTAGATTTTTTGGGGCATTTAACTCTTTTTTTTTCTTTTTCTTTAAGTATCTTGACACGAGTCCATTCTTAACTACTTTTTCAATGCAGGGTGAGCAGTAGATTCTTCTCTTTGAGTCCATTGTGTAATGTTTTATAGATCAAATTGTCATTGTAAGAGTACAATCTTTCATGTGGTAGATACATACTTTTTAAGCTTAACTTGTATAGTACCATATTACATAAAAGAAAATACAGTTTTATCTTAATGTGAATGGAACACAAAACAACATTTAAAAATAACATTTAAAAATTGAACAAATCAGAAAATTATCTTAGTTTTAATTTTATGTGTAGTCCAAAGTAGAAAAAGTGATTTCTTTTCCCAAATTTTTTGATACTTTCTTAGGTTTATCTTGGTTTATAGTTATCTCTTCTTAGTTACCTAAAGTTTCCCTGGAGGCACACATCACAAAAAAGATAAGAGGCTGGGGAAGACAGAAGGGGTACAACATATAAGTGTTTAGATTTATATTCTAAACCAAAATCGAAATATGTATATCGATGTATATCAAGTATTCTAGGAACAAGTATGAATATAATTCCTTTAGTCACTCTGTGATTATAGTAGTGACACTGATAAACTATGTCCTTGGCGGACAAAGGTGATGATCAAGGTGCTTTTTTTCTTGACAATTTATCATATTACAACCCTCTCTGGAAATGACAAGTTACTGGTTTTTGGCTTCCTAAACCTAATAGCGTTCAATGTAAACATTAACTTGTTTTAATAAATAGTTGCTTTATACTATTGATTGCTACTTTTCAACCAACATTTATTATAACTGTACCACTGGTTTTCCACTAAACAGTAGTATGTTGCCCATTCATTTTATTTTAGTATACAGAAATAGTATATAGTATATGGTATATAGAAATGACTAAACTCATAGTCTGCACCCAAGAAAAATACAAAGGACCCCATTCTTTACACATTTTCCTTCCCCAGACAAATGAGACCTCAAACTATCATATTAAATGAATAAAAATTAGTCAATGCTTAAAATAATTATAAGGCAAAACAATTCTCAGAATCACGACAGCCCTCATGCAGACAGTTGGAGGAGCTCTGCTTGCTCCTTCTATACCTAGAAGAGTTCGATATACAATGTGATAAAACAAATAAGCATTTAGAATGCAATAGGAAGGACTATAGAATAGCTATTAATAAATACTTTGCAGATTCAGCATCTTTGACAATAAGTACGATATCCAGGGGTCATACATAAAAGTTCGTATTTGTTACTTGGCTAAAGTATGAGATTAACATTCGTAAGCATAACTCATGTTAAATTTGCTGGACTATTTTATTTTTTATGCTTTTTCAGAGACAACTTTCAGTTAATTATTATAGAAGATGGTGTTACAATTGACATTAAGTTTAATAATGGCAAATAAAATTAATTAAAATAATGTATAGCACAATACTTCCTCTTTCAACTGAAGTGATTTCTCCTTTACTATGAAAAAGCCATGGCTTACCACATTTTTTACCTTGACAATTGGTCTTAACTGTTTGTCTATTCAGTCAACCATCATTCATATCAGACCTTTAACTTACTGTAGCACAAATAGTGTTTGAGAACTGTTAGATTCACATGCATTATGTCATGGTCATGAATGGTTCATAAACAACTTGTTCCAAACCTTAGGAACTTTCTGAATAATGTATGTTTCTTTTTCTCTGAAAAAATTTCTATAACAAGGAACATATTGTCTCCTTAAGTGTTTTCAGAGCATCTCTATTTGCTGAGGGTTTTTATGGGCAAGTGCTTTGTGTCAACTCTTAAGATACTAGGAAAAGAAAATATTCTTTCTCTTATTATTCTTGCTTACAACCTCTCTCTCTCCAACCAAAACCAAAATAAAAATGAAAGCATGCAAGCAAACAGAGAAAGAAGCCCAAGAGATGTCTTATAGCATTTCTTGGGTGATTTGTAGCAATCTTTTATTTAAAGAAATTTATTGACCATGCTATGGTTTAGCACAGTTTCTTGGGACTTCAGGGACTGTCTCGTTAGCTTACAAAAATGCAGGGGATTTTTATATTTCCACACTTTCAATATTTTTTTTGCAGTAATAGGTAGAAGTTATATGAAATAGTAATGTAGACCATCGCCCAGGGCTAAGAGCTCTTGCAGAAGTCCTTAATCTCATGCATTGTCTCATTCAAATAAGTTTTATCTATTTTGGGATAAAATTCTCCTCCAGCTAAGGTCCCTAAAAAGAAGCTATTGTACAATTAATGTCCTCCTTAAGGTCTTTATGTAAATGCAATAACATCAAATATAGATACAAGTACCTGAAGAGGGGTTAATTTCTGTCTACATGAGCAATGATTTCTTATGCATGGGAAAGTTTATAGGACTTGGCCCTTATTAGATGATACATTGTGCTGGAATATAAATTGTCAGTAGCTTTAACTATTTAGCCTTAATGCCTCTAATAATTTATCAATTTATTGCTTATTTCTCTGTGACACATAGCTTTCCTGAGTAATTATTATTCTATCTACTCTTTTAATCTTTACTGGGTTTACCATACAGTTATTCAGAATGTTATTGAACTTCATTCAGAAACATCTATTGGCCTGATGGTAATTTGACATGATGCACTTTAGGGTTGAGTTGAATCTGTGTTGACTGAAAAATGCAGTTGACTGAAAATATCATATCAAAATACTTCTAGGTTGATCTGCCTTTTTTTTGAGGAATGTTGAACACTATTTTCTCTGACAATGGATTCAATAACTGATTGGTTAAGATAATGGGCAAAATAATTATTACAGGTAAAATTATGCACCACGTTACTTTTGAAGCAGCACAAAGGAAAAAAAAAACAACTCAAAAGCCAGCTCACGTGATTCTGAATAGTATTCACAACAATTTCACTTGCTGCTAAATTTAGTCCTTTCTTTGTATGCCACAGTTTTTAAAACAGCATTCAAAAAGTTCAACTATACCAGCATTTATCTCTTTACATTGAGATGAACAGAAAGGATGAGCCAGTGATGAATTTAAGGCTGAGAACCAACATCTTACTGACAGTATATTGTACAGTGGCTCATAAGACAATTGGGGTTCACCTTTGAAGGAAAAAGCCATGCCATGGCAGGAAAAATCTGAAGTGCCATAAGGAAAGAGTTACGATTTTATGGAATTGTACGAGTACTTTTATTCCAATAAATGATATATAGCACTTGTGAAAGATGGGAGGATTTGAGAAGTCAAACTAGAGCTCAAAGGCTGAATTATATCTGTCTTTAAAAACCTTTTAAGAGACTTGAAAACTTTAAAGGCCTTACAGGGAAACTCCTCAACAAGTGAGTGCAGAAAGCTGACATTCACAACCAATAAGAAAAAAGGAAAAGTAAATCAGTGGGTAATATGAACCTTATTTAAATTTAGGAAGGAAGTTAAGTAGTCTGAAAACTAGCAGATTTTAACTTGACTGGTCCCAGTTGATGGAGAAATAAGTAAGGAAAGTGCAACTCTTAAAGAAGATACAATGTTTCTGTTGATGGTAGAGCGAACCTAGGCAGGGAATTTAAAGGCAGTTGTCTTGGTTTCAGCTAGGACAGAGTTAATTTTCTTCCTAGTAGCTGGTATAGTGCTGTGTTTTGGATTTAGTAGGAAAATAATGTTGATAACACACTGATGGTTTTAGGTGTTGCTAAGTAGTGTTTATACTAAGTCAAGGATTTTTCAGGTTCTCATGGCCAGCCAGCAAGAAGGCTGGAGGGGCACAAGAAGCTGGGAGGGACACAGCCAGGACAGCTGACCCAAACTGGCCAAAGAGCTATTCTGTACCATATGACATCATGCCCAGTATATAAACTGGGGGAGTTGGCTGGGAGGGGCGGATCACTGATCAGGAACTAACTGGGCATCGGTCAACGAGTGGTGAGCAATTGCATTGTGCACCACTTGCTTTGTATAGTTTAATTCTTTTAGTATTATTATTGTCATATTATTATCATCATTATAATTGTTTTTCATTCCTTTCTGTCCTATTAAACTGTCTTTATCTCAACTCACGAGTTTTTTTTTTCCTGATTCTCTTCCCCATCCCACAGGGTGGGGGGGAGTGAGCGAGCGGCTGCGTGGTGCTTAGTTGCCGGCTGGGGTTAAACCACGACAGCAGTGCAACTATCTTCCCGCATTTCAGAGATTCTATAGCAATAATAAAATAAAAACAGTCATATAGTAGGGAGGTTTTTTTTAAAAAAACCACCATGCTATTTTCATTCTGGCATAAATTGCCTGCTTCGCAAACTGTTTTTGCATTCTGCATGCTATTCTTATAATTCAATCCTGTGGTGTTGGAATGAGAGAATTATAGAAAAATGTAGGTTAGAAGGCAGGAGCTGATTTAGGTCAACCTCCTTTTCAAAGCAAAAATAGATTCCAAGTTGGATGAAGGTACTTGTGAACTTGTCCAAATGAACTTTTAAAATCTCCAAGAATTATCAACTTATCTGGACACCATGTTATTGTTCTTCTCACTGTGAATTTTTTCCCAGTGTCCAACAGGAATTTCCTTTGTTGCAGCCTGTTACCCTTGCCTCTTGTCCTTCCACTATGCAACTCTGAACAGAGTCGGCTTCTATCTTCTCTATACTCATTCTGTTTGGTAGAGGAAGACTGCAATTACATTTTTTCTGAGCTTTCCATTCTCTGAGTTAAACAAACCCAATTTCCTCAGCCTTTCCTTGCATATCATTTGGTCTAGAGCTCTAATTGCTTTAATGGTTTTCTTTTGGACTTTCTCAGGTTTTTCAATCTCTTTATTGCATGGGGAAGCTGAAATCTGGAGGCAGCATTACAGAAGCAACTTCTCCAGTGCTGAGTAGAGGTGACTTACCAGTTCCCTCAACCTGTTTGTACATTCTTGCTAGTTCTGCCCAGCATGCAGTTAGCCTTTATTGCCACAAGGCCACTCTGCTGACTAAACTTTAAATTGTCATTCACCAGAACCCTCAGTTCCTGTTCTGCAAAACTGCCTGTAGGCAGTCTGTTACCAACTTGCACTGATGCCAGGGGATGCTCTGTCTGAGGAACAAGATTTGACATTTGGCTTTGCTGAACTTCCAAGGTTTCTGTTGAGCCATTCCTCCAGCTTTTTGAGGTACCTCTGAATGGCAGGCCTGCTAGCCGGCACACTAGCCATTCCCCCAGTTTGGCTTTGTTCACAGATGTAATGACGATGCATTTTGTCCCATATTCCAAACTGTTGATGAAGGCATTAAACAGTGTCAGTTCCAGTACTGACCCAAGCATGACATTCGTAGCTCACTATCAGTTAGACTTCAAAGCCTTGATCTCTGCCCTTTGAATTCTGTGGTCAAAGAGTCCTGTGAGTTTTTCATTCACCTTGTAGTCCATCCATCCAATTCATATTTCTTCAATTTTGCTAGGTTACTGTGCCAAAATCGTTACTAAAGTCAAGGTAAATGATATATACTACTCCCTTTAGCCAGTCATTTTATCATAGAAAGAAATCAGGATTATCTAGCAGGATTTACCATTGCTGGCTATTCCCACTTACCTTGTCCTTCATATCTTCCATAAGTCATAATTTTCCCTATGACTGGGATAAAGCTGAATTGTCTGTTAGATCACATGGTTCAAAATGTGAAAAGAAATTTCCTAGTAGATAAAGTCGCAGACTGTACTCCTGGCATAGGTAGAATTATCAGGCTGTACAAGATGGTCATCACAGAAAACCAGGAAACTTAAAGCAAAAACTTTATGCTGGTATAAATGGTGACAAAATGTTAACATTCACCTGGCATGACAGAAAATGTCAGTCTCCATAATCAGCTGCCTGCAGTACCCCTCCTCAAAACAACCTGAGGAACACCTTTGCAAGGTTGTGGATAGGACAGGATAATAAGGGGAGAATGAAAGATCAACAAGAAACAGGTAGCATTCCATCTAAGGAATCACAGATTGCATTTGACTTTTGCACAGGCCTTAATATTGACATTGAGGGGAAGCCTGGCAGCATGTACTCAGTTCAGGTGCAGCACAGATATTCAGGTACAATTCATTTTTCTCTTTATCCCTTTTTAGAATCTTGCTCCTCTCTGCAGCATAGGAACCCGACCTGTCCTTCTTAGAAGACAAGAACAATAGGGATCAGTATGTAAAAGTATGCTTGAATAGCTGCAGAACAGGAAACAACATCTTCCTTGCTTCTTTAACTGTGATAATCTCCCAAAAGGGCTGGAAACACAACTGGAAACCATGTTTCAGATAGCTTGCTATCAATAGAGGTGAGCCGGTATTATGGTTTTTGTTCTGTTTGAAAAGTATGTCTTTATGTTGTTATGACGGTGTTGTAGGATTTTTACAGTAACAGCTTTCATAACCATTTTTTAGAGTCTATGGGTACAATAGCAATGATAGTTAATTTACCTGCATGCCTGTGCTGGTTTTGACTGGGGTAGAGTTAATTTTCTTCATAGTAGCTAGCATGGGGCTATGTTTTGGATTTGTGCTGGAAACAGTGTTGATAATACAGGGATGTTTTAGTTATTGCTGAGCGGTGCTTACACAGAGTCAAGGCCTTTGCTGCTTCTCACACCACCCCACCAGTGAGGAGGCTGGGGGTGCACAAGAAGCTGGGAGGAGACACAGCTGGGACAGCTGACCCCAGCTGACCAAAGGAATATTCCATGCCATAAGACGTCATGCTTAGCATCTAAATCTAGGGGAAGAAGAAGGAAGGGGGGGATGTTCAAAGTGATGGTGTTTGTCTTCCCAAGTAACCATTACACATGATGGAGCCCTGCTTTCCTGGAGATGGCTGAACACCTGCCTGCCGATGGGAAGTAGTGAATGAATTCCTTGTTCTGTTTTGCTTGCACGCGCGGCTTTTGCTTTACCTATTAAACTGTCTTTATCTCAGCCCATGAGTTTTCTCACTTTTACTCTTCTGATTTTCTCCCCTATCCCACCAGAGGGGCACTGAGCGAGCAGCTGTGCGGTGCTTAGTTGCTGTCTGGGATTAAACCACAACAATGCCTCAGAAAGCAAACAGCTGCAGAGCTTGATGTAGTTCATATCTCTTCAGGTCATCTGTTCTTTAAGAAGTTCTCTCAACATGCAGTGCATTTAAAGATCCCTATTGGTGCAGTACTTCTTATTTTGGGGAGAGATCTTTATCGTGTGTTGCAATACATTTCTAAAAGATGCAAAAATGCAACCTGCTTGTCAAATAGATAAAAATGTAGGTCATGACATTTCTTAGAATTCAGATTTTTGGTGCAACAATTAAACAACGTTAAAAGTAGTTGTAACAATCAGATGTAGCTCTTTCTTCTAGGCCATTTTGCTAATATTTTTTGACACATTTCATTTTCAAATGTCAGTGACCCTTCTTCTAACATTAATAGTTTGGAGTCCATACACATGACAATCCACATTGAGAAAAAGAGAGCTAACATTTTAATTCCAGCACAGTCGTTAGTTCCTTTTGGGTCCCATCCTAAATTCTTCAGGCAGAAATCCATGACTTGAGCTTTAGTGTTAAGCACTAACTGGTCGCAGATATAGCACTCATACTTTATTTTCATTACTACTAGAATAGCCAAAAGGGAAAAAGCTAAACTTTCGATAGTCCACTTTTGTTTCTTTTTTTTTTACTTTTTTTTTAATGGCAAAGGAAGTAGAATTTTTTAAAAGGAGTAATACAGTTCTGATTAGAAGAAACATGTAAAAATGGTTTGAACTAAAACCATATTTGAGCCACCAACAAAAGAATATCTAATCCAGACCTTCCTTTTTAAACTGAGTGGTATAGAAAGAGCTATTAATATTTTGTAAAGTGTGCTTAATACTGTTCTCTTCAAGGTGTTATTCTTCAGTTGACTATAGTTTTGCTGAAGAATGGTTTTCACAGCTTTTTCCCAGTAGTGGGACTCAGGTCAAAATAATAAATCTTAAAGATACCTAAGTGTTGGTGTCTACGGGTAAGCCAAGTACCTCAGTTCTTCTGGTCAACAATGTCAATAAAGGTTTTGGCATGGTTGCCTAAACGTAAATGTACAATGCCATCTTTAGATGCTTTAGGGTATCCCAAGACACCCAAAGGTCCTGGGTCTCTTGTAGGTCCTGTATTGTATGTACTAAGTCCATGCAGTCCTTTTGGCTAGCTAAGCCGTTTTAAATTACCTTAGACCTCTATATGAGCGAACTGATCTGATTAGGTCACATGTGGATACTTAACAATATCAAGCAGAACACAAATCTGAATTTTCATATTAAGCTGAGTATTTCTGGCTTCAATCTGAGCAACTGAGGCCTGTCTGAGAGAGAAGTTGAAAAATTGGCTTTCTTTTTCCCAAAACAAAAAATTGCAAGCATTTCAGGTGTTGTGTTGGGACACAACTAGTTGCTAACCCTCTGTAAATTTGCTTAAACATGGACAGGAGATACATTTCTGAAAAAAACCCCAAACTTCAGTGTGGACAAAATCAATAGAAATCTGTTTACCTGTTAAACTCTCCAAAATTCTGTCTGCATTAAGCATTCTCCAAACTGTAACAAAGGACAGGAGTCCTTTGTACTACTTTAGTCACTGAGGATCGATCTACCTGACCATGTTGGAGGCTCACTGGACAAAACGCAGCTTTGCAGAAAAAGGCCTGGGGGTCATGGTGGACAGCATGTTGAACATGTGTCAGTAGAGTAGCCTTGCAGCAAAGAAGGCGAACCACACACTGGGCTGTATTAGCAAGAATGTAGCCATCAGGTCCAAGGAAATGATTCTGCCACTCTATTTGGGCACTTGTGAGGCCAAATCTAGAGTGCTGTGTCCTATTTTGGGCTCTCCAGTGCAAGAAAGACATTGGGAGGGGGCTGCAGCACATAAGGTGTGAGGAGAGGGTGAGAAAATTCAGTTTGTTCAGCTTTGAAAGGAAAAGGCTCAGGAGCAACTACCTTTTTGCCTACATCTGATTAGAGGATACAAAGATGGAGTCAGACTCCCTGGAGATGCACAATGAAGGGGATGGACACAAGCTGGAACGTGGGAAATTCTGAGTCACTATAAGGAAGAAAAAAAAAGGCGGTCAAACATTAGAAAAGGTTACCCAAAGAGGTTGTGGAGTGTTCAAAACTTGATTGAAAGAGTTCCTGAGCAACTTGATCTAATTAGACCTTAGACCTTCCTTTGAGAAGGAGGTTGGATTAGGTGTCCTCTGGAGATCCCTTTCAACACATATGTTTCTGTGATTCAGTTGTTGACTTGATGGTGGGGTATGGCAGCCACTTTTCATAGAATCATAGGATCATAGAACAGGTCAGGTTGGAAGGGACCTCGAAAGATCATCTGGTTCTATCTTTCATGGGAGATGGAGCCTAGATGAGATTACCTAGCACCTTGTCTAATTGCATCCTGAAACCCTCCAGCAATGAGAACTCTACTATGTCACTGGGGAGGTTGTTCCAGTGATTGATTGTTCTCACTGTAAAAAATTTCTTTCTTATATCAAAAAGAAACCTCTCCGAGTGCAACTTGTACCTCCTGTCCCTTGTCTTCTCCATGTGGCTCCTTATGAAGAGAGAGCACCTCCATCCTCTTTGTAGCTGCCCCTTAAGTACTGGAATACTGTGATGAGGTCCTCTCTGAGCCTTCTATTCTCCAGGGAGAAGAAATCTAACTCCTTCAGGCTTTCCTCACAGGGCAAGTTCTCCAGCCCTCTAATCATCTTTGTGGTCCTCCTTTTCAAACATCATAGCAGTAATTGCACATGCCTATCAAAGATGATGTGGTGTTTGGAATCCCAAATGAATGAAAGTTCATCCTTGAGGAGGCCTGAAGTATATAGCTGTTGCTTAGCTTCTAGTAGGTCCCTGCTTGACCCACTGAAGTACTCATCATCCCTATTCTGATATAATCAGAAAAAAGGTTATTTATCTTGCTTATCCCCTGTGAGTCAGAGTACTTAATATTTAATGAACTGAGTGCTTGCTTTTCAGTCAAAGCAATATCTAAACTACGTTACCAAAGAAGACAGTCTGAATACACTTTGTCTTCTATGTCTAAAGGAATAAAGTGTTATTTAGTACCTGCAACCGACTTCTGATGACCATGGTTCATTTTGATTCATGGTATCTGTAAGACTCACCTTTGTTCTGTTATGTTAAGATTTTAAACATTTCTTTTCCTGCACAATTTATGACAGAGTATCCTGAATGTTTTCTCTTCCAGTACACATTAAAATCAGTTTTAAACCTTCTATTGTCTTTGGTAGGCCTTAGATAGGGCCCTGGAAAACCATAAGTAGAAAAATCCCATCAACTCCTCAGATACTATATGCGGTTGGGTTTCTTTGTGTTACTGTGGCAATGAAGGAAATTAATTTTTCAAAGGCATTTGTGCAATAACAATACATGCAATAACAATTTGAGCACGAAATAGTATTCGGTCATTGTCAGTGACAGGGCCAAGACAGAAAGCTTCCACATAGCACTGAGTTTTAAAGAAAATTAGACCACTAAAAAGGGAAAAGGAGAGAAGATAATGTTCCCAGCTGCCTGAAAGAATATTTCTAAATCCTGGGCCAACACCTAGAGGAAAGAGAAGTCTATTAAGTTAACAATATTTAAATTATGTTTGTTATTGAACAAAAAAAAAGTTTTAATTTTGTGTCAGAAAAAAAAACGCAGGAATCAAAAGTAAGCCATGTAAAATAAAAATTTATTTACTCTGCAGTTTCACCAAACTCAGTGCAAATGTGCTAATTCGCCTGTTTTGTTACAACATTCATGAAGCATGGAAGCTAGTGGTTTCCTCCACATGCCTTTTTATTAGAACAAGATTTTCAAAAGTAACTTGTGGTTATGAACCTATAAAATGAAACATCTCAAAGAAGCTCAGTTCGTTCTTGATGAGCGTCTGCATTGCATTTGCTAGATTTTAAGTCATGTTAAAATGTTGTAGCCTGATTGCCAAACACTCATAAACTCAACATCACTAGTGACTTCTGAGATCGTATTTCTCTCTGATATGCACAGAATTAAAAATATTAATTCGCTGAATAGATTTTTGTGAAATTTTAATTACACTTCCATAATGAAAACCACAGTACTCCTTTGTCTTGCTTCTGGTCTGAAATACAATCTTCATTTACATCAGGACTTTGTGTGGTTTTGTTGTCTTTTATATGTGTTTGTTGTTCGATCTGCCACAAAACTTTTTAATCTTTCCAGTGACTAAATGTCTTCATTCTTAAAAACAAGGGCTTTATGTATAACTGTAATTAATTCATCTTTATCTTCCAGAACTTGAATTGTATCACATCTTCATCTTTCAGACAGAGGAACCCACAGTCCATCTCTGTTTCTCCTTCTGACAGTGGTTTAAACATTATAATCACCTTATTTGCAACTTCTTTCTGCAAACTTGAAGTTCTCTTCGGATCCCTCATCTTGAATGGTGGACACTGACTCTGTTGATCTAAACTCAGTATCTGAGAATGTATTGTACTACATTCCTCTCTTGGTATGTCAAGGTTTGTGTTTGGTTTTTTGGCCATTGGACCACTGTAAAAGTTCATGTTTGAATGGTTATTGCTGTGACCAACCTGGCCTTCTCAGAATCTCTGATTCCACATAGATAGAGATCTCACCCAGAAGTGTGGCTTAATTCTTTGTCACTTACATTTCATCATTGTAAAATGTTTATTGTTGCTTCTTCCCAGTCTACTATGCAATCCAGGTATTTCCCTACAAGTGGCTTTTTACTTACTGCTGACTTTGTCATTGATGATTCCATGTTTTCTTACAAATAACTGGTGACATAGAGTAAGGCAAGAATTGATTATGACATGACACCTGTAGATGTTTTAAATATTTTTAATAATTATATCCTATTTGGAATGACCTTCTGAGACTTGTCTGATGCCTGTTCTTTAATCTATTTAATTTATATTACATGAAGTTTTATCATTCAAATTTATTCATTAAATTGATGTTTGTTATCAAGTTAAATGCCTTACAAAAAAGCAGGTGTACTACATGAATGATATTCTCTATATTAACTCTAAACATCAAAGTAAACAGAAATTGTTTGATAAACTGACATTGATTGTCAAGTGATATTTGCCTCATTTAATTCTTTACTAAGTCCAATTACAGTCATTCAATTATTTAATATAAATAATTTCTAGTCAGCACCTTTCAACTCAGCACCTCTCATACCACTTATATATGAATATTAATGGTGCAGCAAAAGAAAAAAAAGGAAATCTTCAAGGGAAACTTGGAGTATAGCAATGGGACCTAGGAATCCCAGGTGCTATTCCTTCTGTGGCTGGTGATTCTTTATGTGGCTGAGACATCATTCAAACACTCCTTCTAATTTGTAAATAAGATGTTATACATACTGATAAGAATAGTTCTTCTGACTTTGAAAATTTAATTTTGTGCAATGATATTTTTATTTAATATACAAGCAATTTTTCTGTTTTATCCTATGGTTCATTGACATACAAACGGTATTCACATCACACACTACAGCAGTAAGTTGAAGCTGCTACGGTATGAAGGCTAGTAGTGTTTAGAAGAGTATTTTCAGAAGGACTGGTGTTCACTGTTAATTAGTTGTATACCATGTTAAATGGACAGTAAACTGAGAAAGGAGTGTGGGAAAATAAAAAATGTTAGCACATCATGAACAATGAGCTATCACGGGATGGAGAAGAGAATGGGGAGAGAAGTAGAAACTCTTAGTTAATATGTTATTTTCTATGAATAGTAGTCACTACAAGTCAACTTCTTTTGTGAAGAAAGCCTATTAGCTTTCCCAAAGTTTGTTAGAGAATCAAAAACTGTCAAAAACTTGACTAAAGAAAGTGTTTTTAAAATTAAGACATTTTACAGTTAAGTGAATGTTTGTCTAAATTTTGAACACTTTCAATTGTTATTAAATATAAAAACAAAATAAATATTTAAATAAATTATTTATGAGTAAATATTTTCTAGGTGACAACATGAAACAGTTGGAATTAGGAGGAAAAGTAAGATTTTTTTTTTCCAAGTTAAAAACATTCCAGCATTTTTGGAAACAATAAAAAAATCAAACTGAAGTAAATATATAAAGTATTTGTGTTTGCTAGATCTGCATTTTTCATGCAAAAAGTGTCTTGACACACCAAGAAGGAAAATGAATCTTAGAAAATCTTTGATAAACCCCAAATTTTTTCAAAGTAAATTTTCATGATGTTGGTAAGAATCTTCTATGAAGTGGAAATAAAGCAAACACACTATCCCAACTGGTCAGTTAAGAAAAAAAAAAGTGGTACTTGATGTATGGAAAAATATGTGATTGGTATTATCAAGAGAGCTAGAAAAACAGACTGGTAGAGAGAAGTAAATCAATATCAAGGATATCATAAAGATTGTTCTGAGACATATGTAGAGAAAAACAAAACCAAAACCAGATTCAATAGGTATTGTTTCTAAAACTATACACGTTTAACAATAGATTTAAATGATGAAATAGTAATAGAATAAATAATTGAATTATCCTACAAAAAGCCTTAAGCTTTTCAAATGAAAGTAGGGAAAAAATAGGGAAAAAGAAGGAAATGTGATTTCTTTTAAATATTAAAATCTGTCACGGTGACTCAGATGCACTAATACTACCTAAATTTTTTACTAGTTTTTTTTTTTTTTTTTTTTTTTTTTTTTTTTATTTTTTTTTTTTTTTTTTTTTTTTTTTTTTTTTCATACAGCAGAACTGACAAAAGTAACAAGCAAATAAAACTAAAAGTATTATACATATGAATCATGCAGTATATAACTGGGGGAGTTACTGGGAGGGGGATGGGTCGGAACTACTGCATTGTCAACGAGTTGAGCATTGCTTGTGCACACTTTTTTTTTTTTTTTTTTTTTTTTTTTTTTTTTTTTTTTTTTTTTTTTTTTTTTTTTTTTTTTTTTTTTTTTTTTTTTTTTTTTGAGCTTTTTTTTTGGTTTAAACACATAGATATGATCAGGAATGCAAGTACTTGAAGTATTTGTCACTTTTTTTAAAAAAAACATTTTTTTAAATAAAATATAAACATTATAAATGGCCAAACATAATTTCATTGAAAAGATTTAATTATATAATGATTTAAATAAACTTTTGAAATTTCATCTTTTAAGTCAGCATAATGGCATTATGATATATATAATAGTGTAACAAAGTATTAATGATATTTTATGTAGTTTTAAAAGTTCCTCTGACTGGCTTTTCTTTAATGTGTTTTCTCAATTGCTTTAAGTTTTAAAACAAACTCAACACTGTAACAATAAAAATTGAATTTTTTTTCTACTTTACCCACAGCTATAAAATCGTAAAGGTTTTGCTTCATAGAAGTAACATATACACCTTTCACTTTCTTTCCTAGGAATTTCATAAGTTGTATGTCTTAGAGTACTGAAGTCCACAAAATAACCTCAATCAAATGTTCAGATTGCATGTCTTTCTTCTGAATGGCGGTACTATGACATCACATAGATTTGATCAACCTCCAGCTAAAATTCACTTAGACCTGTTGAAAACTGCTGGCAGGATTTCCTAAGTACAGCCAGTTTTGAATTTGTGATGTACTTACATGATGTCCTGGTTTCAGCTAGGACAGAGTTAATTTTCTTCCTAGTAGCTGGCATAGTGCTGTGTTTTGGATTTAGTAGGAAAATAATGTTGATAACACACTGATGGTTTTAGTTGTTGCTAAGTAGTGTTTATACTAAGTCAAGGATTTTTCAGGTTCTCATGGCCAGCCAGCAAGAAGGCTGAAGGGGCACAAGAAGTTGGGAGGGGACACAGCCAGCACAGCTGACCCAAACTGGCCAAAGGGATATTCCATACCATATGACATCATGCCCAGTATATAAACTGGGGAGAGTTGGCCAGGAGGGGCGGATCACTGCTCAGGAACTAACTGGGTATTGGTCAACGAGTGGTGAGCAATTGCATTGCACATCACTTGTTTTGTATATTCTAATCCTTTTAGTACTATTATTGTAATATTATTATTATTGTTATTATTATTATTATCATCATCATTATTTTCATTCCTTTCTGTCCTATTAAACTGTTTTTATCTCAACCCACGAGTTTTTTTGTTTTTTCATTCTTGGTTTTTTTTCGATTCTCTCTCCCATCCCACTGGGCGGGGGGGATTGAGCAGGCAGCTGCGTGGTGCTTAGTTGCCAGCTGGGGTTAAACCACGACACACAAGTTACGAGTGAATGGTAGGTATTGTTTCAAAGATCTTTTTTTAGTATTGCAACAGGCCAAATGTTATTACCCTTCTTCTATCTGCAACAACTCTTCAGTCAAATGTTAGTTTCCTTTTCTCTGAGCCATGTTCTTGGCTGAGTGGAAACTGTGAGTTCTCCTTGGCCACTTCCATAAAGCATTTGCCATGACATGTGTCAAACTGTCAGATTTTGCATTCATGCCAAGCATGCCCATGTGCCTTCAAGCCTGCATACTTACATGTTTGGTTCTGCTGTGAGGACTCTAGGTGAGCACTGAAAATGAGGAGCTGGGGAAAGGAAAGGAACAATAACATCTTGAAGTGCTTTTCCTATTATTGAGTAGTATGATTTTTTCCTTATTTTATCCAAAAGATACTATTAGGGTGAAAAAGAACGCTGAAATATAGGGCTTTGTCCTTTTTAATTTGTCCCTATCAGGTTTCAATTCAAGATGTTGTTGGGTTTTGGTAGTGTTGGGGGTTTTTCTCTTTGTTGGAGAATATTAGTACAAATTTGTGAAAGATTTAGAAATCTGTGAATAGGCTTAATATTTCTTTAGGGAGCCATTTCCTCAACCTGAAAAAAGAAATGGACACATACTATTTGTGAATACTTTCACCTTTCTCATGTACCCCTCTAACAAAAGTTGCTGGGAAATTCTCTCTTATCGCATACTAAAAACCAGTATAATAATTTCTATTGTAGTTCCACTTCTAATACAGTCCTTATGGATTTATTCCTAAAAAATACTCCTGTACTGCAGCAAACACAGCAGTGTCAAATATCACAAGGATCCAGCCAAATTCTTTTGTTGTCCATTAAGTCTTTATATTGAAACACTTCCTGCCTGTGATTTGCCCTTTTTTCTGAAAATAAGCTCTGAGATCAATCTGTCAGTACTTGAATCAATCACAGTTTGATTGAGGTTTTTTTTCTCTTTGCTTCCTTTTTGCTGCCATGCGCAAAACACAAAAGTTTGGAACTTTCTTTGACCTGAATATAAATAACAAAGATCACTGACCTGCAGTCTGCTCTTCTCTCTTTATCAACATTTAATGGAAAGGGGGGGAGGGAAAGGGAAAATGCATGCTGTTAGCTATTATCTTTACAAATGACTTGCTAGCCTTTTATTTGTCTTCTTATGCTTCAAACACTCAAAGGACATTTTCAGAATTTCACTAGATGAAGGTTCAATCCTGAGATGACTTGACAAGCCGTATCTTCCTTAAGAGATTTTGACACGATATTAAGCCATAGTTACAAGCCAATACTTGAATGTGGAGCCCTGGGGAAATCTTTCAAAAGTGGAACACAACATTTACAGCAGGAGGCAGGTGTCTGCACCACTGAAGCAAACAACAATATGATATATTTAGTATCGAAAATGGAAGCAAAACTACTGTCTCTTTACCACTGGGGACAATGGAAGAGGTTGAATGAGAAAAAAAGCATCCTTTTCAGCCCTGGAGAATTTTAATTTACTGACAGAATGAAATATAGTCTCATCACGGCAGGTGCAGCAAGTGCCAGGTGCTGCTCACAATATTGTCTTTGAATTTATGTGTTTTCGAAACATTGAGAGGATGTGAAGCAGCTGCACTGGCCATGTGGAGAGAAAGCAAAGAGCTTTTAATTAGCAATAAGAGGGCTGTTAATTTCTTTTAGGAGCCGACTTTGCTTTGCACTCATATCAGAATCTCGGCAGGAGCTCTGTGCAGCCCCAAACATACAAAGAAAATCAAGTAAGCCATGTGTTACAGCAGATTTAAAGCAGAAGTGAAATAAAGGTCTGGCTTCCAGCTAAAGAAACTCTTGGCAATTTTGATTCTCAAATTGAGAAATGAGATTCACAGATGAGGGACTGCACAAAGATTTTAAAATCTCAGTCAAATCACTAACCCAAGTGGTGCATAATATAACACTCAGAGATCACAGTACAAAAAATGTAACAGTTCTGCAATGGGATTGCTGCTGAAATCTAATACAGTAGTTGTTTGGGCTGAAGTAAATGCTGGAGACCAAACGCTGAGGTAAATCAGAGTCTGAGAAATCTTACATGACACTACGTCAGAGATACTAAACCACTGGCACAAATACCAACTTTGGCTTGGACAAAGAATTTTATGTTTTTGAAGTCTAGCACCAAGTACTGATGAAGTTCAGACGCTCTGGACAACATACGGATGACTTTTCATTAGAGAAAGCCAGAAGAAAGCGTAACTTGTATTGGTTTTGATTCTGTCAACCTCAAAAAGACAAAAACGTATGCTTTTTCCAATGTATCATTTACTTTTACGTTAAGCGCTTAAAAAGTTCTTTTCAGCACTTAAGAGCCACCAGTGACCTACTTGTCCTTAATTTAGGGACTTTCTCAACTGAGTTTGAAAGAATTTAATATCCTCCTGAAATAAATGTTAAAATTGTAAAATAAGTTATTGGATCACAGGGAAAATGAGTTATGAATGTGTAAACAGTCTGATTTAAAACTCAATGAGGTAAGTTAAAACTTTTCCAGATATTTTCGTAAGTTTGCTGGTTTGTAAATCCAGTTATGCTCAATAGATTCTATTTGATAACCAAGAAAATACAGAACAGCACTTACTGTATATAGGACGTGTCTGTTTAATATTTTCTCGGGATCCCATTCTTAAATGAGATTTATTTATATGTTTACCTTTATGTTGTATTAAAGATTATTGCAGTGCAGAAAGTTAAACATGTCAATGAGTCTTTACAAAGTAGGGAATTAAATATTAAATTCATGCAAATAAGAATGGTATATTAGGTCAGGACTGCAGCTTTTAATTTGATCTTTCATTACACAGCAGCAATTAGCATACTTAATTTATGGTGACACAAAAAATTAAATGGAGAACAACTGATAAGGTATCACATCCCCATGGACAGCCTTTCAAGATATGACAGGAGCCTAATAAATGACTTTGACAAGTCAAATGTCCATCTATCTTTACATTCTTACCTAGCATATAGTAGTAATGTGCTATTTAGATTTAGTCTCTTTTTATAATATCAGAAAATAATAAGCAATTTCATGTATTGATTTTACAACTGTATCAAAGATGTATAAGGATAAATAAATCAGGGTTAATTAGCCTGCCTTCTGATGCAATGTAAAAAATGAGGGTTTTGTCATTAGTGAAGTTGAACAAAGGGGTACAACATTAGCTACTAAATATTTTTGTATTGTCATGAGACAGTATACAAAATATTATACATTTATAAACAGAACAAATAAACTAGAGATAGATTTAACAATCTTGATTTATTTGATTTCATAAGTAGGATAGAGAAGTGGTTTAATATCATCTACCATTAGATATGTAATGAAATACCTATTTTTTGATCTGTTCTGAACAAGGATGTTCAAAGCCATGGCTTTGTTCTAAGACGCTGATCTAAGATGTTGCTATGTTCAGGATGTTGTTCTTTGTTGGTGCAGAAAGAAGTCCCATCATGTCTAGTAGAAACCATAGAGAGATTCAGGAGAGCCTACTTTGTTTTTATGCTACTCTGTAACTTGCCAGTAGTAAAGATGTTTTATTCATTTGCTGCCAGATGCTTTTATTTTGTGCATTTATTCCACAAATACAATGTCGTATTCCTGCTGAAGAGAGGATATCCTTCTGAAGGCTGAAAACAGAGAGAGGAATTTTGCATCTACTTACTGGGGAGGCAGACTGTGAACATGAGCACAGACAGAAAGCACACAGCAAAACCTGAATTAATGCGATCATCTGTAACTTCAGACAGCAATGCTGATATAAACCAAGGAGCTGAACAAAAGTAGAACTATAACATAGATTCCTTATTCAGAAAGATATTCACATTACTGTGAAGCAAATAGGACAGACAAAAGCAGATGTTATTGTGAAACCAATATCTTCATCATTGTATGGGTATTCCTAAAAACTGCTACGTTAAACCAAGGCATATGTTGAAACCATGGTCCTGCTAAAGTCATATTTTTTCAACAATGCTGTTTATTGTTTAGATATTTCATTTTCGCAGGTAAGGATGGTAAACTGATGATGACATTGATACTTTATTACTGAGCTGTATCATTCAGCTTTGCAACTTCTGTGATGTCCTGACAGAAAAAATGATGAGACTGTCTCCTTTGGACTTCAAGACAAAAAAATCATTCAGCATCATATTTGATTTTTGGTTTAGCTGCTGAATTAACATAACTGTATACAATGGGAACTATGTTGTGATAACTTTTGTGAACTCTGTGTCACATTTAGAACAACTATCACAATTCATAAACTCGTAAGAAAAATGGGAATTCACCCCACAAGCAAGGGGTGGCATCATCAGGCAAGACTAAATACACAAGTTACTGTTGAGGCTCTGAAAGATAACATCAGTAGTCTTTATAAAAATTCAGAAGTGCCGAGCAGTATTTTTGCAGCCGTCTGTTCTTTAAAAGCCAAAAGTGTTAATAAAAAGGACAATTAAAAAATTCTTCTGAAATGACCACCATAAAAATACATTCCATCATTTCTTTCTGCCTTGTCCTCTCATTGCTAATCCATTGTGAAGTCTCCAAGAATACTTAGTACTTAGTGTTGGAAGTCTCAAGGTCACCATCTGATGTAGCTTTTCCCAAAAAAGTAGTTCTCTTATTTTTTTCTAAAATTTTCCTACAAAATGGAAGAATCTCTGAGATAGGAAGATGCATTCACACTATGGGGAATCACTGAAAAACAGCTAAGAAAGATTGTTTATGAGTTCCTTGAACTGTCTTATGAAGAAGTCAGGACAGATAATGGGCTGCAGATGTCAATACAACTGGATCTGAGAGTTCTACATGTCCGGATGAAAGCCAGGAACATACCTTCTGCACTGTAGTTGATGATTAAGGCAGACCTTGAATATTTTGTATCAGAAATAGTGTGCCCAGAAGGACTAGGGAAGTGATCGTCCCCCTGTACTTGACACTGGTGAGGTCACACCTCGAATACTGTGTTCTGTTTTGGGCCCTCACTACAAGAAAGACATTGAGGTGCTGGAGTGTGTCCAAAGAAGAGCAACAAAGCTGGTGAAGGGTCTAGAGAACAAGTCTTATGAGGAGCGGCTGAGGGAACTGGGTTTTTTTAGCCTGGAGAAAAGGAGGCTGAGGGGAGACCTTATCGCTCTCTACAACTACCTGAAAGGAGGTTGTAGCGAAGTTGGTGTCAGTCTCTTCTCCCAAGTAACAAGTGATACGACAAGAGGAAATGGCCTCAAGTTGCACCAGGGGAGGTTTAGATTGGATATTAGGAAAAATTTCTTCACCGAAAGGGTTGTCAAGCACTGGAACAGGTGCCCAGGGAAGTGGTTGAGTCACCATCCCTGGAGGTATTTAAAAGATGTGTAGATGTGGTGCTTAGGGACATGGTTTAGTGGTGGACTTGGGAGTGTTAGGTTTACAGTTGGACTCGATGACGTTAAAGGTCTTTTCCAACCTGAATTATTCTATGATACTATGATTTTGTCTTGTTGAAGAAGTGGTCTGAAGGAAGTCTCTTAAACAAAGTGATGTAAGATAATTTTACTACTAGTAGCCTGCTAATTGCCTGAATAGCAGTATGAGAATTTGTAGAGCTCAGAAGTGTATTATGAGTGCTCGGGCAGCAGGGTTACACAGTGCCTGAAATCAATCAGTAGTTTCCCACTCTTGCTGGGAAAGAGACTTTGCAAAATTCAGTTTTGTCGATTTGTATTAGGAGTTAATTAGAAAGGAAGAGTCTACAATTATGAAAACCTCCATGTTCATAGGGAAATTGAGTGAAGTGCCTCCAATTTGGATTTTCTGTTACAGTTGGAATTACCCAGTGCTTCAAGAATATTGCATTTCAAAAATTCCAGCTGTTGTACCATACTTTGATGATATCCTGGTTATGAATGATTTTTTTTTAAATTTATTTTAAGTAGCTTTGAGGCAATTTGGAAAATCAGGTATCACAGCAGACAAATTCCAACTGTTGTAGCATACTTTGATGATATCCTGGTTATGAATACATTTTTTTATTTTAAAATTTATTAATTTCCACTACAGCTTTCTGTCACTAAAAATCCTCTTCCTTCCTTTTGACAAGATCCACAGGAATGAACCTGCTAACATGTAGGGACCTTCAAGAATGTCGAAGTATTACTGATGAAAGTTCCTATGATTATCAGTTATAACCTATGGAAGTCATTGCTGATAACTATGTCATATTAATATAAACATTGATGCCATTCTCACCCATGCATGGAAAGACTTAAACTGTGAATGAATCATCTATCATTTTCTAGTCTTAAATTTTAACAATACTTGAATGAAGATAGGCATAAAATACCAGTGCTTTCTATTGCTACTGGAATCAGTGTATTCTGTGTTTATATTTTTATCTGTTTTTGTTTTTTCAAAATGCCTGAAAACAATCCAATCATTTATTCATATCCCAGTACATACAGAGGTGGAAGGTTTTGGTAAGTGCTTATGATTATGTACTTGTTTAGAAATCAGTGAAATGCGTTTTCAGTGACAACACACTGATTCAAAACTGATTTTCCATGTTACAGACCATTCAGTTCCACTGCTGGCTGAATTCTTCTTGTTAACATCCTTCTTTGACTCACTTCTTCAGGTTGATCTTACTAAATTAATTATTGCCAGAGTTTAGCATCTGCCTATGTTTTCAACATGTGGTCACGTGGTCGTGATTCGTCTTCTCATAACTGGTGTCTGTTATGGGGAAATCACACTGTGACTACTGAAGGAAGTCACATCTTTACTTCACTAGGTGAAGCACATCCAGCATGAAACTATAGGTCAACAGTTTTGGTAGGAATGGTAACTAAATAATAAACATTTTCACGTTCCTCATATCTTAACATGTCACTCCCTATCTAATTACTGGATTTATATTCAAGAAACTGCTTATGATATAACATCTCAGAACATACCCTGATCACCTCTACTCTGATATACTGTGATATAAGGAACAGTCTTTACCTTTTACTTTTTATCATCTTTCTTGTGCTCCTTCGTATCACAAGAACTTGGGTTTGCCAGAAACTATGAAACAGGACCAAAATGAGATCCTTCAATAATTGTCAGTGTCTCTAGGCTTTTCTCAGAAGGTGCAGACTGCCAAGATTAACATCTTCACCTTGACTATCTGAAAAGTTCGTTTCTACGCACACAACTCATTACTGCACTCTCTAAGTAGGAGGAATTCTTAGATGTGGGGGATGGGGTGATAATCAATCTAGACCTATCATTAACTTCTGATTTTGTATTTTGTTTATGTATTGTTTATTCTTAGTCCAGAAATTATTTACGTCATGCAGTGTTCCTCTCTCCATTCATGTACTGGCAGTCAGGCAAATGCAGGAGACCCAGGTTTGCATGTTTTGTTATTCATGTTGCCTGCAAAAAAGAGGTTGTATTCACCTCCTGACTGCTACAGTTCTGCGTATTCTACTTCAGAAACACAAAATGAGTGTAGTCACCCCAGGCTCCATTTAATCAATGGAAGGATGGGCAAGGGAGATGGTACAAGTGTGTGGCAATTACTGCTTCTACATCACAGCTATGTGGTCGCCTACTGATTTAATGGCAGTTGTACGTAACCTTAATGCAACAGCTTGTCCTAGTGAAGAGGTTGTATAAATATTGATGTGATTTCTAAGCCATAATCCATACGCATTTTTTAAAATTAAATCTACATACGTGTGTGCTGATACTGAAATACATTTATTATAATGTTAGCTGCTAAAAGTCTATTATTGTAATTCTCTGTGGCTCAGTTAATTTCAGTCATTTTAGCTCAAGCTGCAGTAATCTAAGACAGAGGTGAAATTCAGGTCAGAGAATTCTGAGCGAACAGTAAAACATCATGTACCATTCACTTTACAATTAACACATCTTCCTTTGAGTTGGAAGAGATAAGTTAACTGTGACTCTTTGGACAGAAATCACTGGCCTATTTAATAGTGTGAGATGAACTGGAACCACTTGTTGTCCTTGTTTTGATTTTTAACCTTGTTCTGTTGGATTTATGCCTATAGAACCATGCACTTTAGTTTAATTCAGTGTTCTGGTAGTTTCATGTTCTTATTTCTGGTTTTAAGCTCCATCCTGAAAGAATTAGTGTTAAAGATTTCCATGGGGGGCGACAGGGGAAAATAAGAGCTTAATTCCTTCAGGCTATGTAGGAACTGTGCTGTTCTTTTTTGTGTTTCTTTGCTTAACATATCCTTTGTATGCCTTTGAGTGTGAGCATACAGACATTCTTTTTTAACTTGGATCCTAATGTGATATATGAATTATTTAGAAGTAAATACTTCTATTATGAAGAAAAGTGAAGAGACTCTGTGACCTACTCTGGTAGGAACAATGGTTTATGTTTTTGGGAATAATACTGCCAATCATTTGTGCTGAAGCATGTAAAAATTAATACAAACCTTAGATGCATGTGTAGAATGGCTAAAGGACAGAAGGACCTGGACCAAAAGTGAACAAAAGAATTTGTAATGGTTTAGTCATTTAAGCTAGCTACTATACACTGTTTCCTCTTCATTACGCACTCATGAGGGCTATTTTATTGCTTTTTATTTGTTTTATAGCTCTTTCTGGAGCTTTCACCAAGATTGTCCTAAATCACCCACTATACTACCATAAAGGTAAATATAGCTTAAGTCCCAGCAGTTTAAATACACTGGACAGACAGAGTAGATGGGGTAGCAGAAAGAAGCAATAAAAAGATGTTTTACAAAGACCTCATAATCATGTCACAGTCTACATCAGTTGGTACACAGAAGGATTAGGTATCTTGTGAGTCACCCAGAAAGAACTGGAAGTGAAACTTAAGTGACAGAATTTAATTTTAAATTTGCATACTAGATCCATGATGCTTTGTCCATGGGTCTAGTGCTGCATGTGGCTTGTGACCGAGCGCTGCTTCCATCTTCTATTTCTTTTATAGCCAGCAATGGGAGTTTTCTCTCACAGAGGATGCTGGGTAAACCAAGTTTCTAGCTTTGGAAGGCAGTGAACTAGCAGGTACTACAATATCTATCATGAGGTGACACTGAACACAGAAGTATTCACTTGTTTTCTATGTACTACATAGTGCCATTTTTTAACCATTGTCTCTTTCCAGTTTAGTTTTAGAGATGACACAATCTAATTTATTTCATATTTCATACAGTGAACATGACATAGCCCTCCATTAGTCTATTACAGATATTCTAGCCTTAAAGTAAATAGCAAATGCAAACTAATTTGGAAGAATGAATAAAGGGGTATGAACCTTTCACTTCAAAGTTGGTGATCTGAGATCAAACCAACACAATGGAAACTGATAGATAGTATTTACTGACAGAGACAATTAATGTGGTAACTCAGTCCCAGAAACAGCTCATCTTCATTCCTTTGGCATTCACTGGCACTGCTGATGTGGGAACGAAAAGAGACTAAAATTACTGAAATATGGAGAATGGGCTAATAAGTAGTTAGTTTTAATATTTAATGCTGGTACTTAAAAAAATAGGAAAATGTAACTCACCAATATTGCTACAACTGAAACTTTTAATTTACTTCATATTTTTCATGCATACAAAAATTTGGGAAGTACAAGAGAGTAATTGAAAACATTTTCAAACCACAATATTTGCTCATGCAACCTAAAGCTCTGTAGTTTCCCCAAAGGTGCTATTTAACCTGTCCTTACTAGAACCATCTTTTGTGCATGTTCATCCCTTTCAAGAATAGTCTACTTCATTATATGATTTGGTATTTCCATACCCATGCTATGTTTCAGAATAAAAGATATTTTGAGGCTTAAGGAGATGGAGGAATATGAGAGAAACCATTCTCTCTCTTTTTTTTTTTTCTTTTCACATGGCTTTCTTGACTTTTTGTCTATCGCCAAAGACAAGCCTCTAGTCTAAGAAATGTAACAGTAGAAATATCATCACGGGATGTCTGTGCCACATTTCTGAGTGATACAAAAATATCTCAGATAACAAAACCACCAAACTAAAGACTTTTATAAGCTTTCCTCAAACCACAGTCCCTGCAATAGAACAACCCTTTCATGTCCTTGTTTTATCCTGGTCTTTTCACTCCTTAATTTTTTTTTTCAGTATCTTTTTTGTCCTAAATCAAACATTTCTCAAAATTAGGTACTAATCCTCTAACCAACTTTCCAGCTTTTGAAAGAGAAACCTTTACAACTGTAGAATGGACCACTGCAGTCATTGGGCATTATCCCAGTGTGTAGCTAACAAGAGATTGGATGCTTTAGACTTACGTTTTTTGTAACAGCATCCTCTGTTTCTAAAAATTATCTAGGTGCTAAATAATGCTTTCTAAATTAAATAATCTATTAAAATATTATTTTGGTTTCAAATGTTCTCTTGTGAACTGTGAAATACTTATATATCTAATCTCTTCCTCCATGTGAAAACTAATACTCTGAGCTGTATAAGAAGGATAGCTCTCCATCAGTGTCATCATATGCAATATTGAATTCTAAGTCTGTAAAGGAATGAGTTAAAGGTGGTAAATAATATTTATTAGCATGTAAGGCCTATCGACCATTTAACGATTCAGAACACTTAATTCAGAAACTTTCACAAATTACTAGTTTAACCAGCTACTGTACATCATCTGAGCTACAGAAACTGATTATGCAAGAGATCTTAGTCTGCAGCAAACACAAAGTGAAACAAATTAATTTATATCTCAGTGACAGAGGCTTAAACTAGCACATTTTACCTCAAATTTATATGGTCTAAGAGTATGAATGTTTGCCTATTATTTTGGCTCTGATGACACACAGTAACTTGATGAGCTGCAAAAATTTCTGTCTGAGCCCTAAGTCAAGCTAGTATCTGTGGAGTGGAACCTGAGGGACAAGCTCAATTTCCAGTGAGGTTCATGGGCCCTTGAAATGGCTCCAATAAAGAGGAGAAGTTGAATAATCATATCAAATAAAATAATTTCAGATATTGAGACACCTTATTTACAATATCATACAACAATGGTGGGAATGAAGGAATGAATTTATATAACTGATATTTCTTTTAAAAACAATGACAGGACCATAAAAAACAAAATAAACAAATTGTTCCCTAAATTTAATAGCCCTTTTTTCTAGCTGTTCATATGCATGCTTGAGGCTATGAATTAGCTTGAACAGTCCCACATGCACACTGCATCCACTCATCCAGCACTAATACCCCTTTATTTACCAAACATATACAATATTTTTAGATATATGTTTCCTATATGTGCATTTTCCTAATATATAAGTATACATGCATGTATGCATATATATGTATATACAAAATTGTATACATATCTAAATAGACAAATATATAAACCTATATATATATAAAAATTATTTATCTTTGGAAACTAAATATTGTTTTTTATTGTTACTGTTACACAAACAAATTAACACTTCATAAAATAAGACATATCTGCTGAATACAGTAGTGCAGTTCGCTGCTAAGTCAGACTTACCATGTGATCTGTACTAGATTCAAGGATGAGCAAACAAGTCTAGGAATAGCCCCGCAATAAAGAACAAGATGTGAAATAGAAATCCAAAAGTTATGATGTGAGCTAATTCTTATACAGATCTCCTTAGATTACACTTGCAACTAGTGCTAAGAAAAAAGAAGATGATTCTTGGCACTAGGTGATTCTTCTAATCTATTTTTAGAAGTCTATCTTAAAATAACATGAATCACCCTCTTGAAGTGACTATTTCTCTTTCTAGGATTCTCAGTTGACTAGCTCAGTAGCAGAAGTCTAACCTGAGACTGATACATGTGTGTATCAATTTATATTGTGTTGCAACATTGCTAAGTGTTCCTCTTTCTTGGAAAAGTCCTCAGGTGGGATCCAGCTCCAGATTAGCTCACCTGGACATATGCACATGTAGATAAAGTCAGGTCAACACAGTCAAGGGAAAATTCAGTTTACCCTGAAGGATCAATTTAGGTGAGGCAATGCTATAGCTCCATTCAGCTGCTTGAACATAGACAGCCTGTTTGTACCTTTTGAGTTGACCAATGATACTCCCACCAGCAAACTCAAACGGGCACAGGTCTCTTGTGCAACTTGTATCATATCTGCCAGTCTCATTCATGACTTTAGGACACCATAAGGCATCCTAAATGATACTAGATACTTAAGTTTAAGTAAATTAGTTTAAAATCTCTGTGGTTTATCAGCTGACTCATCGCCCATGCTTCATTGACTGCATTGTTTAGAGATCATCACTGAATGTAAAGAAGATTTAAATCTACACCTAGATACCTCAATTTAAGTGTCCGGGGGCTGGATCAAAAAAATGCCTAAAATAGGTGTTGAGTATCACCTGAAATGAGACAGGGTATCCACAAAATCCATATGGGTTGACAGATATATCTTATGACTTATGAAGTCCTGAGTACTTTTAACTGAACTGAATTACATCTTCAGTCTCAAACTGAAATTCAGTTCTCATGTAATTTTCATGAGATGCAAAAACAATATGGATATCTTTAATAGATAGCTACAGATTTGTCTTCTCTAGCACAGTAGAGTCAGGCTGAAATCAGAATTAAGATTAAATGCTTTCCATGAAGCTGAAACAGGTTATTCTCTTTGATTTGGAAACTTGATTGATATTCCATTCTGTTAATTTATAGAGACATCCTAGTAAATAATATTTGTGATACATTTTCAAAGTTAATGAGTTTCCTGGGAAAATACTTTAAATTCTGCAGTGCAGATTAAACTCTTGATCTTCCTTGTATGTGATAAAGTAATGTTTTCTAGGAAGTTCAGAGCCAAAAGTGAGTTTAAAGTAGCAGGTGTAGAACTCTAGAAGTAGGCAGTTCTCCAGCAGCAGTATGTACGATAATTGCTCAAATTGCCCAAAGATATTTTGTTAGTGTAATCTGTTTATATATTCCCTCTTTCTAATACTTACACTGATAAGAGCTTCAGAGATGTGTATAATTATTCTCTGTGGAAATAATCAAGATAATTAATATACTTATTTGAAAATATGCAAAAACGCATTGAAAAATGCTTCACTAATCATTCTATCCTGATTTTACATATAAATAATGTATAATAGGCCCAGTTCTGCCTACTTTGAAATCTATGGGCATTTTGTCATTAAATTAAATAGAAACAACATCAGGTCCAATACGAATATTTGAGTAATGTGTTGAAAGATAAACCATAAGTATACTTTAAAACTAAGATAATACTCTATGGTATTTCTGAAAGAGAAAAGAAAAAAAAAAGACTACTTATTCTGCTTTCTTACTCTAATATTCCCTTTTTCCATGTTAGCATTATTGGTCTTGATTTGCTTTTTACATTAAGACTTAAAGCTATTTTCAGCTTCTGAAAACTTGAAGGTAAATGAAGAACAGATTTTTTAGAATTAAGTTTCATTGAAGTAATCTGATTGCATTGTTGAAGCTAGAAGAAATGTGGAATTCATTTTACTTGCTGAGCGTGCTAGGCTCAACACCTAGTCATTTTCTGGGCACAAAGAGACCTAAGGAAGGACATCTATCAAGTCCCTCTGATTTCAAAAGTAACATACAGTATGTTACCTTTGAATACTCCACAATGTGGCACCCTGCTAGATGTCTATTTCAACATCTTTTCTCTCTCTGACTTCTTGCTCCATATTTTCTCTGGGGCAGGGAATTACATATTTTCCAAATTCAAGAGTTTGCTTCTATGACTCCTTCTTCTTCTCTCATGCTTGGTTCCTGCTAATTCTTTAGTATGTTTTCTTTTTCTCATTGTCATAGCCTTGTTTCTGAGTTTAGTTAAGCTAATTGCAACTGGAACGGCTTTTCACCTATTACAAACAGAGATTGATCATGTATTTCTCAGATGTCCTAATATCTTGGGTGATCTATATTTTAAAAGTCATTTTTCTAAAATTTATTAGTAGAACTGAGTAATGGAGACACTGATGAAGAAGACTGGATTCTTACTGATACAAAGCAATCATACATTTATCCTTCTCGCCAACCTTGTATCTTTTAAAGAAACACTCAGGCCCTGGACACACAGCTTACCTTTACAGACCCAAAAACCTTAACGATATATATGTGCATTTAGTGTTGGAAAAGAACAGAACTTTGCCCTTATTTCAAGGTTTTTTTGTCTTTGGAATAAGCATACAAGTACTGAAGTGTATTACAACTTACAGAGAATATCAAGTAAAATGAGAAAGTATTCACTTCTTAAGCTGTGTAATTATTTAGCAGAAGTCAGTTGATTGGCTGTTCACATAAGTAAATCTACTCCATGTCTGCTGGAGTGTTGAGATATGCCAAGAAAAATGTCCTCAGTCCCAGCAGGAACACAGCTTAAAAAGCCTGTCTGGTCTTTCTGATCTTTCTCACTCTCCTGCTCTCAGACAGGTATACACAAAAGCATGTATGAACATATACATATCAGGCAACTATATTTGTTCTTTTTCAAAGTAGTATGGATTTTTCCCTTATGAAGTCAAATATTTCACAGTATTCTGGTAACTAATGAGTATTTATGGATTTTCTGCACACATGCATTGAAAATATTATGGTAATCTAGAATTTCTAAAATCTTTTAAAAAATCATAAGAATTTTAAATTATTATAATCTGTGTCTCCATACTCTGATAGGAAACCAAATCCCCAGTTTTATATCAAGGATCACAGTGTACAAAACATTTTTAAAAATTCCTTTTCATTGTTTACATGGACATGAACTCTTGAAAATTACACCTTTTACTTCCTGTATTTGCCAGCTTTAAATACGATCCATAGAATAGTGTGCTATACTTTCAGGGTGAATTTCATGGTCAAAGCAATGATGAAAAAAAAAACCAGTAGAAGATAACATGGTGCTTTTATCTTCCTTTAGATGTTATTACCGTTCCAGTCCTTCAAATCAAATTGTGCAGTGACTGCTTATGGTACTATCAGTGCAAAAACTCCTATCAGTTTTCTCTTTGTATCAACTAAGTGTTTGTGGCAACTGACTGATATTTTGTTATATGTTCTTGCCATACTATTTAAGCTAATATAACGTCCTGTGTATTTTACAGAAATACTTATTACAGATTTTTCCCATACTGTATTTCAATTTATCTTTTTTTTTTTTTACTTCATGTAAACAGTGCAAGCATTTGGCTCTTGAATTACTAAATTTGATGAGGTTTCCTTTTTACAAAGTAATCAGCACACAGACGGAATCCTCACCATTCCTTTTGCAAAGTTATAGGTATGCTGTATATCCTTAGGACATCATTGACAATAGAAAAAAAAAATCTATTGTGTATATCTATCTCTGCTGTCTGGATCTCAGCTTTCTCTGGATCACATTCAGGAAGCAGTATTTCGCGTCCTCTTTTGGCTTGTTATCTGTAATAGCACTGTAGATACAAAATGATAAGGAAACAAAAAAAGGATTGCCATGATTACTATTCATAACTTCAGCAGCACCTGTAAACTTCATAATAATTCGTGTCTAAACCCATTTCAGGTTATTTAGTTTGTTCATGTATTTTTGGTTTTTTTCTTACACTTCATTCCTCATTCTTGTTTTTTTCTTTTGACCTTTCTGTTTTCTACCTGGTTTTACCTATTTACTTTGTCCTTAGCTTTTATTTTTCTGCCTTCTCAGCTTCTAAGTCTTTTTTATATTGTTTCTGTCATCTCTTGCCCCTGTTATTGCAACCTTGTTCATTCTAACTTGTTCAACATATCCATTCCATACAGAAGATTTTTCATATTTCTCTAGTGCCTTCCTCTTATTTTCTGTATAAAAGTAAAGCTTTTGTTCAGTGTCTAGGATATGCAGAAACTACTGATTCATTCTGTTCTTTTTCTTTTGTCTTGGTAGAACTGGTTTCCTCTTTGGTTTCCTTCACCCAGTGTTATCTCTATGTATTTTTCTACTTAGCAAACTAGAAACTAGCAGACTAGTCAACTAGACTACTTGATTAGGCTATGCTGACCTCTTGGGGCTCTTTGAGATTCAGGAAGAAGGTTCCAAAGCTTGTTCCACAGTTGTCTGGCAGCTCAAATTGCTAGTCATGCTTAAATCACAGATTGTTTTGGAAGCATTGAATTCAGTTAAAATGAGCACATGTGCAACAATCTAGTAGTCTGTGCACTTTGTCCAGAAGTGGAACTCTTGGAGTGGGATTCAGTTGCTTAAACATGGGACTTCAGAGCTAGTTTAGATTTCCTATGGTACTCTGTCTTGACAGAGGCTATTCCACAAGGACACAGGTCTCCTATAGACTCTCTAGCATATCTTCCAGACCCAAATGGTTGTCTCAGACCACCATAGGACATCTTAAGCAGCACCAAACCTTCTCTCTAAGTGGATCATGTTATCAATTCAGATAAAGCTGTCCAGGCACCTACAGAACAGGTGTCTATGTATAAGCAGTGTTCAGACTCCCTCAGTAGTAAATGGAAATTTAGTCAATATTTTTGATGGAGACAAGCAAGCTATTCATGTTGTCCAAATGTAGAGACTTTAAAATCTCAGCTGAACAGTTCTCTTGACCCCACAGACCATATTGCCTGGGGGCTTCACCTCTGCAGTGCCGCAGTTTCAGCTGTACCAGTCTGTGTGGCTGGAGGCATGCTAAGTTCCAGAGCTTTGGTATTGTTGGTAATGAGTTGCAAACTAGCATCTAAACTCCCTGTGAGTCTGAATATGAGTTCCTTTCCTGCTGATGGATGCCATTGCCTTTCTAAAAACTGAAGTACTGTGTATCAATGATCCTGAAGCCTTTATATATATAGATACCTGCCAAAAATAACAGGGGCTTATCTAATGATATAGGTGTCAGTTGTCATAGGTTTGGATGCAAAAATGCACTTAGACATCTACATTGAGCCTAGTTCTGTTGTAAACAGCAATTATACCATCTGTTTGATCTAGACAAAGTATTTCTGACAAAGCATGAGTTTGAATAGTTTCCTTGATTTAAGATGGTAACTATGTAAGAGCAGTTTTGATCAGATGACTGCCCATCTTTCTATCCATTTGAGCCTTCTCTGTCTGTT
Source organism: Gymnogyps californianus (assembly GCF_018139145.2). Taxonomy (NCBI): domain Eukaryota; kingdom Metazoa; phylum Chordata; class Aves; order Accipitriformes; family Cathartidae; genus Gymnogyps; species Gymnogyps californianus. The sequence continues at coordinate 38,740,836 of NC_059471.1, forward strand.
GATGTTCTAAGCCTACTTGATCTATTTCACTGTCTTCTCTACCTGTGGAGAAATACTTGTATGAATTTGTATACAATTAATTCATTTATTGTATGAGAGTATGTATGCATGTGTGCATGTGGGTGCTCTGTGCCACCACCTCCCTACCTTTGAAGTAGTTATGAAGGGAATGATTTAAAAAGGTTATTTTTCTTTTTAAATTCATGATGTTCATAGTCACCCTTTACATATCTTCTCGATGTTAAATACTCCAGGTCCAGCTTCTTCACAAAAAACACCTGAAATTGATTTCCAATACAGTTATTGTGATATTGTGTAATTACTTTGAGAGGATGCATTCATGAATCTTTGAGCTATTCTTCAACCTGCAAGTTAATATCAGGTGTGGAGTCAAATTTAACCATTGGCTAAACTAATCAGCTGTGTAATTTTATTCTAAACCTAAAATTTCAAAATGCGTGATGTTGCTTTCTAGTCTTAGATGTAGACATCAGAGATGTGAATTCCAGTAAAGTATTCATCTACGGAAATGAAGGGCAATGTAAACTGCTTCTTGTTTTCCTCCACAACCTTAGCATCTGCAATTACTGAGACAACAAAAGAAAGAAGAGAGGAAAAAAAAAAAAATTTCCTCCTTCCTGTCAGTGAAAACAGTTTACATTTCAAGAAAGCTTTTTTTCTTAATTGTGTATGAAAGGATTCTGACAGAATGTACTATCAAGATGTGATTTAAACTTCTGACAACAGGACAGATTAAGCTGATTTTTGTTGTGTGATTTTTATTATAAGGAATTCTAAGTAAATAATAGATTTTTCTGCAGTTGACTATTTTATGGTAAAGCTCTCTGCCTTCTTTTTTTAGCTTTATCTATGGGAAAAGCCTTGGGGGAGAAATGAAACAAAGAAGATGATTGGTTTTGAAATGAATAAAGAGAATAAATATAAAGTATCTTTACATAACAATGTGGATAATTTTCATGTTAATTAAAAAAAGAAAACAAGGATTTTTTATAACATATAAAAATATTTAAATAGTATTTTTATGCAAATAAAATGGAAAATAAGTTAAACAAATGTTGCAAGAGAGAGAAAATTTCCACAGGAATATCTATGTATATATTTTTCTTCTTTGCATCCTTAGTGAAAAAACACGTCAGTTTAAATATGCCAAATTTGAGAAGAAGTGGATCAGCAAGAAATTAGCTGTAAAAAGTGAGACAGCATATCAGGATAGGAGTAATGCAGTGCTTTTTTAAATGGGGAACTGCACAATCTAACTGCAATATAGGGAATACAACCATGAATACTAAGAGGTTAAATCCTACCCTGGATTACAGTGTCTTGAAGGAGCAGAAAGAAATAAATGAATACCATGTAGACAAGAACCAGATTTCTCATGAGGCAGAGATGCATGATGAAAGATAACATATCACTCAAATATTCCCTAGCACATTTCGGGTTATTTAGGAAGTATTTGGTACTTATGACCAAGAACTACTGCATCATGGGGGGAGGAGGGCAAAAAGTGGGAAGGAGTTATGCTCACAAGCAGGAGTCCCTCTTAAAGAGGGTGTTTGTATCTCTTCACAGAACAGTGCGACACAGAAAATGTGTAGGACACGTCTTACCACATTAACATAACAGCAAAAACAAGTGATCTAATCATAAATGTGAGGACCCCATTTAATCCATAGGACATATTTCTACACCTGATAGAAATGTAAAGATCTGCAGATTCTATTAAGTCTGAGCCTCTTATGGAAGTAGATCGATATGTAGCTTTTAAACCACAAAATTTATTTGTGATCCTGGCAGGAAGACTGAAGATTATCAGCTAGATTTCTCCCTTAATATCAAGTGGCCTGAGAGCCATGGTCAGAAATTATTCTGACACTAAATGAATGGAAGGATCTATGTGTGTGTGAAAAATTACCCTGCTCACTGCAATACTTCATATCAGAGAGCAATGGATCAAGGACTTGAGAGGTATATGGTCTTGTCTGATGTTGGGTTAACAAAATTAGGGAGGGAAAACTTGAAGGAATAACTACAAAACCCAAGGGAAGTTATGCTAATCTTTTCCTGTGATGAAAAAAACAAAACAAAACAAAACATGAAGAGAAGTAGGACGGACAAGAAAAACAAGACTTCTGCAGTAAAAAAGGTAATTGAGGAGTTCCAGGCTACTGCTACATTTTAATTTGAAGTTATCCATAATCAAGAGCCTTTCTGTAGAAGTTGTGGTTATTGTTTCATGTCAAACATAAGAATGGGAATGAAAAGATCAAAGTATTTTCTTCCAGAGATTTGTGAGAGACTCAGAAGAAACAGTGCTTAATAGAAAAAGTTATTAGTCAGGTATGATTGAAAAAATTTAAGGGAAAGATAATTCATCCATATCAGAGACCTGAATTGACTGGTAAAAATACTGGGGCCAAAGATAAGCATTCTTCTCCATCCAGCAGAAAAACTTCAGAGACTTGCTTTGATTTTAGGGGATAACTGTTATGACATTTATTACAGACCATCAATAAAACATGCCAATGTGGATGCATTCACCTCATCCTTGGAGAACACACAAAAGGAAATACTAAATGCAGATTTTCTTCTGGAGATGTTATTCTGATCATAGTCAGAAAAAAAATGTTCTTTGACTGAGGAAATAATAAGTTATTTTTACTTTGTAAATAAATATTACATTTTGAGAATGCATGGCATAACCAAAGAATATACTATGGACTAATATTATATAGATTCAGTATATTGGAAATACACATCAAAAAAGTTTCTTCCTCTGGACTAAGAGAGTAATTTCACCAAAAAAGATTATATGAGTGGCACAAGAATAAGTTGAAAAAAAAAAAAGAAGAAAAAAAAGGAAAAAGGGAAAGAAAAGGGAAAGAAAGGGAAAGAAAGGGGAAAAAGGAAAAAAAAAAAGGAAAAAAAAAAAAAAAAAAAAAAAAAAAAAAAAAAAAAGGAAAAAAGAAAAAAGGAAAAAAGAAAAAAGGAAAAGAAAAGGAAAGAAAGGAAAGAAAGGTGTCCTGGTTTCAGCTAGGACAGAGTTAATTTTCTTCCTAGTAACTGGTATAGTGCTGTGGTTTGGATTTAGTAGGAAAATAATGTTGATAACACACTGATGGTTTTAGGTGTTGCTAAGTAGTGTTTATACTAAGTCAAGGATTTTTCAGCTTCTCGTGCCCAGCCAGCAAGAAGGCTGAAGGGGCACAAGAAGCTGGGAGGGGACACAGCCAGCACAGCTGACCCAAACTGGCCAAAGAGCTATTCCATACCATATGACATCATGCCAGTATATAAACTGGGGGGAGTAAATTGGGAGGGGGGATCGCGGCTCGGGAACTAACTGGGCATCGGTCAACGAGTGGTGAGCAATTGCATTGTGCACCACTTGCTTTGTATAGTTTAATTCTTTTAGTATTGCTATTGTCATATTATTATTATCATTATCATTGTTTTTCATTCCTTTCTGTCCTATTAAACTGTCTTTATCTCAACTCACGAGGTTTTTTTTTTCCTGATTCTCTCCCCATCCCACAGGGTGGGGGGGCAGTGAGCGAGCGGCTGCGTGGTGCTTAGCTGCCGGCTGGGGTTAAACCACGACAAAAGGAAAGAAAGGGAAAGAAAAGAAAGAAAGGAAAGAAAGGAAAAAAAAAAAAAAGGAAAGAAAGGAAAACAGGAAAAAAAGGAAAAAAGGAAAAAAAGGGAAAAAAAAGGAAAGGGAGAAAGGGGGAAAAAGGGGAAAGGGGAAAAAAAAAAGAAAAAAGGAAACAAATGGAAACAAATGGAAACAAGAAAAAGGAAAAAAGGAAAAAGGAAAAAAAAGGAAAAAAGGAAAAAGGAAAAAAGGAAAAAAGGAAAAAAAAAAAAAAAAAAAAAAGGAAAAAAGAAAAAGGAAAAAAGGAAAAAAAAAAAAAAAAAGGAAAAAAGGAAAAAAAAAAAAAAAAAAAAAAAAAAAAAAAAAAAAAAAAAAAAAAAAAAAAAAAAAAAAAAAAAAAAAAAAAAAAAAAAAAAAAAAAAAAAAAAAAAAAAAAAAAAAAAAAAAAAAAAAAAGGAAAAAGGAAAAAGAAAAAAGGAAAAAGAGGAAAAAGGAAAAAGAGGAAAAAGAGGAAAAGAAAAAGGAAAAAAGAAAAAAAAGAGAATGAATAGCCAGCAGTCATTTTTGTTGGTTATTTTTAAACTGAAACATAGAAATAAAATTAGTCAGTAAGTCTTTATCTAGACTTTTCTGCTGAGGTGAACCAATGTGTGCTAAGGATTTTGCTTCTTTGTTCTCCAGATTGAGTATCTGTCTTACTCCTGGCATGACTCCTGTATGGACAAGATTCATTCTTGTGGAAACCAATGTTAGAAGGCTTGTATAGCCATTTATTGTTCTGTGAATAAGAACTTGTGGCTTCCTCTGTTAATCTCTATGCACAAATTAGCACCCCTCACCTGTTAGTTGGAAAATCACTATCATTTATGTGGGAAAGAGTAATCTGGCATGATAACAAGGAATTAATCTAGTTAACATAATTGAGAAGTACAACCAGATTTCATCACTGTTTTCTGATGTTACTGCTGTCTGGTTAGGTGTACTTTCAAGATTAGTTTGGCAAAGAATTGACTGGCATACAATTGACTGGATGGAAAATCAGGTGAGCTGGGAACCTGCTAAGAATATTACACCATTGTAGTAAGAATGAAGATTTCTTGAATACGGATGTTTACAGGATGTATCTCTGAATTATACAGAATCAGATACTCTTCCAGAAAGTCCTTTGAATGATGGTTGCTTTCTAAGCCTGAAAAAGGGTGGGAATATATGCCCACATGGATTTTTTCCTTCCCCCATCCAAATGGATTATAGTGCAATGGATTGAGTTCTGAAAGAGCCATCAGTTTTACAGTTTACTTAGTGTCATTCTTGCATGAAACATTGCCAAGGAAACATGACACTTTCTCCATTTCCCTCTTCTATTTCCAAGGAGAAAAATTCTGGTATTTTGGATCTCAACTGGGTTTAACTAGTCAGCTCTCTTTCGTTACACATTGCACTACTATTTTATTATTTTACGATGTTATGATCTATTTTATTATTTTAATATTACTATTATTTTACCTTAGACTTTAGTAAACAATCTAGGATTGACAAATAAGTTTAGCTAATCTTTCGCTACCAAAAAAAAATCTTGGCTGCTGAAATGAGCAAGAGATTGCTCAACATTATGTATCAGTGCATTCAGTCTTACCCCTTCTGCTGATAGCCTTGCAATTCTTTGTCTACCTCTGATTTTAGTTCAGACTATATAGCCTGAAACACATCTTTCTTTTTTTTCTGGGAAATTTTTGGATGGAAACTCTGTAGTATCTGTAAATACATTGCCAAATTCTTTGGTTTAGGCTGACTTCAGTCATAGTTTCAAAGGTTTACTGAATTTCCATTTAGCAAGAGTACAGGAACACGTACACATTTTAATTCTAGTTCAATATTTAAGTTTTAAAATGCAAAAGTATATTCACAACACTGACATTTCTTAGCTTTTAATTGCATCCAGTTATAACCTTGTAATACTGGGACAGGTGATCCTCATAAGCAAAATGCTTTGTACAAAACAATTATTAACATCTGTGGGCTAGCTGAAACTCATCATTATTTTCAGCTGAACCTTGTAAGAAATTATCATTAAAACTGCATTGCCCTGTCTGCTGTAAAGTGTTGTGGGAATCACAAGCTCATTTTATTTTAGATGTAACTGTTTAGTGAGACATATTTACAAATACTGAACTGCTGTGCCTTTACTCTGAACAGTAAGACTGTTTCAGCTCAGTACAGATGCTGCGCATGATATATTTTACCCTATGAATTTTTCTGAAAAAACAAGTACTAAAAATAGTGGTGGTAAAAACTAAATAGAAAACAAGGTAAGAAAAAAGGACTAACACAGGTGATTATATAGCTCAGAGGGGATTAAATAATTAAGTTATAAGAATATTTACCTATACACATACACATTAATGCATAAATATATATGCACATACACTTACTTATACATGCATGTACACGTGTGCACGTGTGTGTGTCTGTGTCCATTAGTCAAATACAATGTACTGGCACACACAGAGATATATATGCAGCAGTAGTGTTGTGCAGCCTTCAAAGAAGATGAATTCCTCACCAACTGCAAAAAGTCAGGAGTGATCTTGATTCAAGCAAGACCATGTGTATATATACACATACATGTGTATATACATATATATAGTAGAGTGTATACACTATATAAGATCTATGAAAACTAATTCACTAACTCCTTGACTCAAATTATGTGTAAGGAAAGAGTTGTAATTGAGGTAATACTGGCTGCTCCTTAGGAGCATGATCTAACTTCTAAACATTTCTCTTCCTTGAAGGAAGAACAAGATGTACTTGTGTCCAAAGTTTGTTCTACTGCTTCAAACTGAGGTAAGCAACAAACTCCTCCAACAGCAGCGCAATCGTGGTGGGTTCACCCCGGCTAGTAACCAAATGTCTACCCAATTGCTCTGCTCGCTTGCTCCTTCCCCTCAGTAAGAAGAGGGGAGAAAATAAGATGAACAGGAACAAGAAAAATTGTGAGTCAAGGTAAGGACAGTGAGATCACTTACCAACTACTGTCACAGGTTGACCTTCGCCTGTTGCCAGACCACTCTCTCACTCTCCTTCCTCAGGAATAGCTTGTGGGTCAAGATAAAGACAGGAATATTGCTTACCATCTACCTTCATGGGCAAAAGAGACTTGACTTCAAGAAAATTAATTTAACTTATTGACAATTAAAAATAGAGTAGGATGGTGAGAATCAAAGGCAAAACCTAAAACACCTTCTCCCCACCCCACCTCTTTTTTCCAGGCTCAACTTCACTGCTTCTACCTACTCCTTCCCCAGGTGTCACAGGGGTATTAGGGAATGGGGAGTTGGGGTCAGTTCATAATGGCTCCTCTCTGCTGCTCCTTCATCTTCACACTTCCCCCCTGCTCCGCTGTGGGTCCTCTCCATGGACTGTAGTTCCTGTTGGGAAAATCTGCTCCACTGTAGGGTCCTCCACAGGCTGAAGTTACCTCAGGGAATATCCACCTGCTCTACCATGGTCTCTCCACAGGTTGCTTCTTCTCTCACCTCGGTGTTCACACAGCTGTTTCTTACTCTCTTTTTGCTCCTTTCCTCTTTCTCTGTTCAGCACTTTTTTTACATTTTCTTAAATACATTTTCCCAGAGACACCACCACCTTGGCTAAGGGGCTCAGCTGTGTCCTGTGGTGGGTCCATTGGAATGGGCTGTGTCCATCATAGGGCAGCCCCTGACCTCTCCTCACAGAGACAACCCCTTCAGCCCCTCTGCTGCCAAAATATGGACACCTACACCCAATACAGCAATGTAGAAAGACAGACTTTTTACAGGTCTCTGTTGTTAGGATTCTCCAATACACAGAAATGTGACTTAAGTCAGAGTGCAGGTTTTCCTTCAGGGCACAAACGGAGATTTTGTCTCCTACTCCATCTTCTGTTTCCACAAAGCTTGTGAGAAGCCAGTCCTTTTTTGAAATTTCTGAACTTCTGCCAAGTTTTCTTGAAATCTGCCAACAGTGTCAAAGTTATTAGATGATGTTTTCACAGGCTTCTTCTGGAATCCAGTATAAAAAAACTTTGCAAAAGGATAAAGATTTGGTGTGTAATTTTGCATGTGAAATCTGAAGCTATAACTGTCCTTAGGGAGAACTTGCAGCATACCTATAGATATGTTAGTAAAATAGTGCTGAGATGACTGTAGAAAACAGAAAGGGCCACTGGGTGATCAATCTTTTTATGAAAACGAACAAAATGGAAGTGCCTTTCTCTATGGCTGCTGTTTTCAGAATTCTCACAGGAATTCATAGTGACAATGTGTATTGGGTTTGTGTGGCAAGGTTTTGATAGCGGGGGGGCTACAGGGGTGGTTTCCGTGAGAAGCTGCCAGAAGCTTCTCCTATGTCTGATAGAGCCAATGCCAGCCAGCTCCAAGACGGACCTGCCGCTGGCTAAGGCTGAGCCCATCAGCAACAGTGGTAGTGCCTCTGGGATAACGTATTAAAGAAGGGGGGAAATTACTGTGCAGCAGCAATTGCAGCCAGAGAGAGGAGTGAGAATATGTGAGAGAAACAACTCTGCAGACACCAAGGTCAGTGAAGAAGGAGGGGGAGGAGGTGCTCCAGGTGCCAGAGCAGAAATTCCCCTGCAGCCCGTGGTGAAGACCATGGTGAGGCAGGCTGTTCCCCTGCAGCCCGTGGAGGTCCACAGTGGATCAGATATCCACCTGCAGCCCATGGAGGACCCATGCCAGAGCAGGTGGATGCCCGAAGGAGGCTATGACCCTGTGTGAAGCCCATGCTGGAGCAGGCTCTTGGCATGACCTGTGGATACGTGGAAGGAACCCACGCTGGAGCAGTTCATCAAGAACTGCAGCCTGTGGGAAGGACCCACACTGCAGAAGTTCATGGAGGACTGTCTCCTGTGGGAGGGACCCCACGCTGGAGCAGGGAAGAGTGTGAGGAGTCCTCCCCCTGAGGAGGAAGGAGCAGCAGAGACGACGTGTGATGAACTGACTGCAACCCCCATTCCCTGTCCCCCTGCACTGCTGGGGAGGAGGAGGCAGAGAAAATCAGGAGTAAAGTTAAGCCCGGGAAGAAGGGAGGGGTGGGGGGAAGGCATTTTTAAGATTAGGTTTTATTTCTCATTATCCTACTCTGATTTGACTGGTAATAAATTAAACTAATTTCTCCAAGTCAAGTCTGTTTTGCAGAGACAGTAATTGGTGAGTGATCTCTCCCTGTCCTTATCTCGACCCACGAGCCTTTCATTTTATTTTCTCTCTGCTGTCCAGTTGAGGAGGGGGAGTGATAGAGCGGCTTTGGTGGGCACCTGGCATCCAGCCAGGGTCAACCCACCACACAATGCAAATCCTTTCACGTGAAGAAAATAAATTAATCTGCATCTTCTACATCTGGAGTGAGTTCTTTAGCCACCAGGCACAGAGAGAAAAGAAAACAAGCAAACAAACCAAAACAAAACACCATTTTTTTTACTAGAGAACCAATGAAGTAATATGCAACCCTCTGCCTGGTTTTTTGAAAGAAGCAGGGTTAAAACACGTTTCCAGAGAAAATATTCTAGTGTTGCATTGCTTATACTTAAAGAAATACCTACTTGTCCACAGAAAAAAAAAAAAAAAGAGAGAGATTTTACATAGACATGATTTAAAACATCCTTGTTCTCAGTCGTTTCATAGGAGCAAGTTTGGGCAGTTAAGGGATCAATCTGCTGATTGTTTTAAATCCTATTCTAGCAACCAAATCCTCCCATGAACTGTATGGGAGGCTTGGGATGATGTCCTTTACTTTTATGACTCATACTAATTGGGTAGCTATGACCCAAAACTAATTGCAGAAATAGTGATATTTCTTGAACTTATGTCCTTCGTGATTTAACTTTGACTCTTCAAAGCACACAATTAATAATGTTAGCTACTGTAATGAATAGACAATTTTAGCTTGGTTTCTTAAGGAAGCAAGACTTTCTCAGTTATATTCTGTTCATCTGTCTGTCTCCTATCTCCAAAGGCTTTTGAACACATTAGTCAATTTTTGTCCCATCCCACTTGGCAGATTTAGGGAAAGGTAGTTTGACATACTCCGGGCGGTGTGCAGGAGAAACGACAAGGTTCTCAGGAGGTTCAATCAAAGCAACTTTACTTCCAAACTTTAAAACTTTCAGACAGAATAAGTCACTTGGCGAAGGTCTGACTGGACTTCTTGGTTAGGTTTACTATATATGGGGGCGGGGAGGGAGAGAGAGAGAGAGAGAGAGAGTTCACCACCCTAGGATCCAGCGTCATCTTTGCAGCTTCAGGTCCAGGGTAGCGGAGCGCGCCAAAATGACACGCAAACTGACTGCCTTTTATTGTTTTTTAGCCTTCTGAGACCTTCCCCCAGGTGGACTTATGCAAATTTCCGTGCCAAAATTTTGTGCTTGCGCTTTACACAGACCATTCCTCCGGTCTCTTACAATTTTAACCTAATTTGATAAAGAAGTATGAGAGAGAATGAATATTTTATAAAATTTGTGAAACTGCACTCTGGGTAAAAGAAAGACCAAACTAGCACTTTGCTAAGAAAATGGTGTGAAATTAGAAATAATCTATTCTCTTTGCCCTGTTACTATCCAACCAGCAACATGAACTTGCCCCCGGCCAGCCCACACCCATACCAGAATTAGTTGATGTAATATACTGTCTGCTGTCTATAGCATGGGTTAGAATAGCCTCCTATTGCTGTTTTTTAGGGATTGTTGATGTCCTAATGCATATGATAGAAGGAGCAACAGTCACTCAAATTAGAAAATGGGAAGAGTTGCACGGCAGAAATCTGTAGCAGACCAGCTTCATTAATTCTTCTCACAAACAATGCCTTTGGAAATTGATATTTCCATCTGGGACCAAACCTAAGGAAAATTGCTGACACTGCATTTTCAGCCATTGATGTAGGAAACAAAAGGTTTCCTGTTATAGTTTGCTTATTCTCTTCTGTCATCTGTTATACAATAAGAGTTTCCAAATATTAAAAAAAAAAAAAAAAAATATCAAGTTTTCAACTAGAAAAAAAGAAATAAAGATACAAGCCCCATATTTCACTCATTATTACCATTTTGTCTGTATTTATTGTCTTACCTCACCTCTTTTTTCTCTTTTAACAACATATTTTGAGGTTAGGACATTGTTACATGTTTAGGAATTTCTCTTTCTTAGAGAGCAACATGTAAGTGAAACTGTATTGCTATTAATTAATGTTGAAATGAACTTTATCTATAAAGCATGTCTTTTACCTAGTATAGCAAAGATACTGAGTGTCCCTTTCTGTCCTTTTTCCTATGAGAAAAAAAAATTATATATATGTATTCAGACCTACTCTGAACACTTTAAACTTCAGATACATAGACATTAAAAAACTAGACTCTGAAAAATATTTGTAGGATCCTAAAAATTCTCTTAAACTAAGGTGCAGATATAAAGTCAGGAGCAAATTAAAACCTTCTAAAGGTTTATGAACAGGAAATTAGATTGTTCATAGAACTGCAAAACCTCTTCTCACTCAGTGCTCATCTTCTTTACACGTCTGTTCCCAGGAAAAATGTTCAGGACTACTTGAAAAACAAACAAACAAAAAGATATATATGAGGAGAGCAGAAAAAAACCTGTTGGTGGACTTTCCCTTGGAATGAAACTAAAACTCAGAGGGAACCTGCAGGGATTGATACAATTCTAATCCTTTAGAAAAAGAAAAAAAATATTGTAGTATTTAGATCATGAGCTCTTTTCATGACTCTGAGAAGGTGCTATAGATTTATAAATACTGAATGTTTTAATAAACATGTTTTATGTTCAATAACAACATGTAGTTAAAATATTTTCAGGACATACAGATCCATAAGCCTTTAAAATATTTTTTAAAGTACTTTATGTTAGAGAAAAGTATATATCATGCCAGATCCAACATCTTGAGAGAGGTGAGGCTGCTGCCACTCCAACCACTAGTGGTCCAACCACTAGTGAGGCTGAAGATGTATTTCCAGCAGGTACATGTACACAAGGCATGTATACACCACATATTTACAGATATACACAAGTGGTGGCACAGATCACAGACAGACACACACATCACAAACACAATCGCTGACAGCACCAACGACCTCATCCTACTCCCCTCTCTGGCTGAGCAGGATGAAGATCCAATAGTGAAAATATAAATATGTATGTACAAGGTGGATCCCTCCAGCTACTGAGTTCAGACCCTCAGTCTGCTCAGTAGCTGTCCTTAGATCCCAGTCTCCCCAGTTGCTGGCTTCCCAGGTCCCAACAGCCGGACAAGAATACTGACCAGAAAAATATTTACATTCAACTGGCCTTTTTTTCCCCTTAGCTCTTCATTTTCCCTCACTTGTTCTTCCCCAAATCACCTAAACCTCTCCCTTTTCCCGCTTTTTGTTCCTCCCCTAAACATCCTGTAATAAGTTCTGTGCGGTCATGAACCACTCTTCGCCTGCATCCCATGATGTGTTCCACACCCCTAGACAGCTCAGACTCCTTAGTCTGAAAGATGATCCAGAGAGTTGCTCCTGATGACTCATCTTGATGGGTTTCACACCTGGACAATGGGGCTGATGGCTCTCATGGGCAGCTCTGGAAGGGGTCTGGACAAGATCTTTGTTCATCCTTAATGAGTTCTTAATATGGGATCCTGCCTGTCATTGTGCATCTCTGTGCTCCTCTGGGCTTGTGGAGATGGGCCTTTGATGGGCCAATGACTCTCCTGTGATAATGGACCTGTGAGGAGTCAGGGCATTAATTGGGCTCCCCCTCCTTGCCATTGTCTCTCTAAATTCCTTTGTGGATGTGCAGATGAGTTTATGAGCTTTTATCACATAACCTAGCATTACCCCACATAAAGGTTTAACCAGAGAGGACCACACCATCCTCTCTCCTTGCACAGCACTTCCCAGCCATCTGATTCATGCCCTGGGAGGGCTGCGCTCCCAGAACAGAAGATGTAGTGCTCTCCCAGGTACATCCCTGAGCACTTGTAGGTCTATGTGGCTGTGGTGTGCTGAGTCTTATAAATATTGTTTATACTTCCTACCACTAAAAATAAGGGTATCAGAGAGTATAAACAAAGGTTTATCCCCTTAAATGAAACATCTCATAAGAATAGAATCCTGTATTTGTGTGAAGGGTATATACAGTCTCTACAAAGGCTATATTTTTAGTATGGTGAGTGGGAATTTGACATTAGGTAATACTAATTTATAACAGCTAGTATCTATATACCATAGTGAAAATGTTCCTATCAGTGTCCTAAATGACTGTGAAGATTGTCAGCTCAATCATTAAAGGGTTTCTATTTCCTTTCCTAAAAAAATAATGGTCATCTTTGCTTTAATATCCCATCAGTTAAGCCTCTAGTTTTGCTACAACAAATCATAACAGATTATGTTGTTATAGCATCTGCCTGTCCAGGAAAAATGAAGAGAACATTAAATCTTGCTCAAAACTGTGCTGTTCATTCATTTTACTTTGTCCATCAAATACAACTCTAATTCAAATTCTAGGTTATGAGGCAGGTCAAGACAAGGAGCAAACTGCATTGCTATGATTTTACACGTGAAGAAGTTTCATCCAAATTTTGTCTTTAAGGTGCTATTGAAAATTAAGCTACAGGTAAAAAAAATTAAAAAGTCAGCACTACTGTGTAGAATAACATTGAGTCTTCATCTATGAATATATGAATAGTATCTTCCTGTTATTTCAGGATTTTTTCCCTTTTCTTCATTTTCTCTTAGTAAAGTCCAATCTTACTTTCTTGCCTGTCTAAAGTACTTGGACCTTATGAGATATTTGGCTAAACATCTCTTTTTTTTCCTGAGGCAGTTCTGAGCTCTAACGCTTTAGAATAGGTTTTTCATTTATTTATTTTTGCCAAAAGAATCTACTCAAATGCCACTGGCTTAAGCCAATATATCCTCAGAAGGCAAATGTCTTCATTCTGACCAGCCAGAAAAATCTTGAATAGGATTTGGCCATGTTATAAACTCTCCTGATATGATGAAAAAGAACAGTTTCTGTATCTCTTAGCCTCTCGCCATGTGATACCAGCAAGTCTGAAAAAAGGTTAGAGGATTTTTTGTTCTCCCAATAAGCTGCTGAAGCAGTCTGGTAGCTCAGATGCAACATCTATTAGCAAACAACCTCCAGTCTATATCATTCATCATGAGACAAGAAAACCACCTTTTTTTTCTTTTTTTTTTTTTTTTAATGTCGTACTAGTTCCCTGAAACTGATCAAACCCACAAGATTTGCAACTATGTATAACTATATAGCATTTATGGTTTATATTTTCCCCATTTGTATGAACTTTACTCCTGAATTAGTTCTTTCTAACTCTGCCATAAGACCACAGTAAGACTTTGTGTATTTATAGGAATTTATTTAGCAAGAAACCAAGAACTTAAGTGAGTACAGAACAGTACCAACTAATATTCAAACATGCCAAACTTTCCTGTCTAATAGATATCTCAGATTTGTGTTTCAATTACATGTTTATTTTTAATAAACAACACTATCTGTACCTAATTTATTGTCACCTGCATTTAGAATGAAACAAGCTCTGTCTTCTGGAATTGTACTGTAGTGTTTCATGTGACTGTGATCAGATGTACAACATGAGCAGACTATCTTAAAAGAACCTAATGTTGTAGCTTTAGTCTAGGAATTACTTACTTAGCTATCTCTTTAGTAGCCATTTGTCTGAATACTGGTACTGAAACTGATAATGCCTAATATTTTGGGAGTTAAGCAAGATTGCTGCCTTCTCAAGCTATTAAATGACATTAAAATATTTGATAGTGTATTTGATATTGTGTAATTAACATAAAAATTAAATAGGTGAGTGGCATTTCCATTTTAAGAGATCAAGCTAAGGCATGTGAATATTCCAGTGTCAATAAGAGGAATATGTCCATGAATACCTACCTAGTATAGACCTTTTTATATAAACTTCATAGTGAGTGTCAAATTTATTGACTTCAGGAATTTTATTTCTACTTGTACAGCTTTTCGCCATGCTTTGCTTGACAACAGTGAGGACCAGGTTCAATTTCTACGGGTTGTCAATAAATACCATATCAAGTTTGTGAGCCACATTTCACCGTTCAAAGAACTTGAATGAAGAGTCTTAACCAAAAAGTACCTTACTAAAGGACGAGAAGGAGAAACAGAAAAGAAATAAGATAAATGTACAAAAATGAATTATGTGTTCTCCAAAACACAACAATAATATATTTAAGTCCTCCCTTCACATTTCTTAGTCAAAGAAATGGTAAAACAGCAGTCTGTTACTCATTTTTCATCCTTCTCATTTATATTTTCTATCACCTACCCCAGTAAAGACTGCTCGGTAGCAACTACAAATAGCACTGAAGCTACAGGCACCCCGAAACAGCTGTTTCTTCCTTCTAGCAAGACTGTAAGGCACACCTATCCACTAGGTATCTTGCCTACTTCTCTTTCTGTTGTAATGTTCCTAGTTGCTCCTCTCCCCTAGGAAGCCAGCCACCTCTTACCCTTTAGCAGGAGTACCACACTACTGAGGACCGTACACTTATGAAGACTGTGATGTCAAGGATGTTTCTAAGAAGTCTTCTTGCCTTTCCATTTTTACCTTCTGAATCTCCAGTCTACTAGCAACTAAATCATTAGAATGGAAAATTTACCTCAGGTATTTTTTGTCATAACTCATTTCCTCTACTTTTTAACTTAATTTTTAAATATGGACCTCACTCAGCTTTATGATGCAACTACTTTTTAACAGAAATAGTCCCCAAATATTATTATATATAATATATGATTTAATCCTCTTGCAGTCCAGCCTACTGCTCAACTCTGCTTCTTCTCCACTGGATCTTTGGAAGGCTACTCTCCTTTTGGGCTTTCATATTTCTCCAGTTGGCTGCTCTTCTCTTTTAGGCCTCAGGTGATAACAGTTACACTCATGCTAAGACTATTCATATGAAAATCTGCTTATATAAGTGTTCCACAGGTATCCTGAAAAGCAGAAAAAGAATGAACCAGCTTATAGTCTTTAAAAACTGAGTTACCTCATGGAAAGGAAATTACAATGTAGAACGTCAATAATCTTAGTAGATCAGTGGCTAATCAAATTTTCATAATATTCTGATGCAGAATGTAAGCGTAAATTCAGAATGATTTTTAGATCAAAAACCAAACACAAACAAAACCACCAAACTGTAAGATCCTATAATTTGGAAGCAATTAATTGCAAAAGGAATTATTTTTTTTTGATGTAGCAAGTAACGTATTTTGGAAAAGCAGGTCACCTTCTTGAATGGAAGTAATTCTGAACTGGAGCCTTGGAAAGGGAATTTTCTTGTTACTCGCTCAGGCAAGTATGTAAACAAGTATCTAAAGTTACCCCTCCAAGAAAAGAGACTGAGTAAATAATAAGAGCAGAGCTTGAAAGAGAGGTTACTATGGGTACACCTGAACTAGAGACATGAGTGTTTTCAGGAACCCAGGTTCACAAGTACATCCACATCATAGTGATGAACTGGAAAATAATATTCTCCTAATATTCTGTCTTCCACAGGAAGGTCATAGGCTGTAAAGGAGCCTGTCTTTCAGTCTAGATAGACCTTATGCTGGGGGACAAAACATTAAAGTCTGACAAGTACGGCTTATAAACATTTTACCTTCTGCCAGTCCAAACCATTAAGTATGCCAAAGCTGCTCTAGTGAAAGTTTTGGCTTCCCTTTAGCCACCCAAGTGCTGCCAGCCGGTCCACTTTTTTTCTTCCTTGATAGGTACTTGTTCCGCTGGGTGCAAATCAAATCTCAGGGAACATCAACACCTGCTCATTACAGAGTTTGTCTAGCTGTTTTGCCAAATTCCTGAAAGATGCTTATGCACTTGTGGAGAAGTCTACAATATTTCAGTAGAAAAGCTTCTTAGGAA